>NW_028227264.1:79155000-79767500 GCF_978045245.1 Mus caroli
AGCAGTGATGTCAAATCTACCACTGCAACCATGCTTTGTCATCACCGATAGGGAGTGAACAGAGACTCTGGAGGCGACTGATGAGGACCTGAGACTTGACTTTTGTCCTTTTCTCACTGTTGATGCTCCTGAGAGCATCTGACAGGACATCCCTGAGCACCAGAAAGATGGTGAGAAGGGGAGGGCTGATGCTACGTTTTTCGTGTGTGTGTGTGTGTGTGTGTGTGTGTGTGTGTGTCTGCCATGACACAGGGCACGGAAGCAGAGGACACTCTTGTAGATGGTCCCCCCACCATCTACAAGGCTCTGGGATCCCAGTGTTTTTATCAGTTTGTCCTTGTGTTGCCCTGATTCGCCTAGGTCAACACCTGGATGTTAACCGGAAGTGGAGGAGGAGTGTTGGCCTGTGGTCCCAGGGCTCAGGGTCTGGGGACACCTCAGGGAGAACGGGAGGGACGGGTCAGCGGCTACAGCACCAGCTGCTCCTGCAGAGGATCCGTTCGGTTCCCAGCTCCCACTTGGGGGTTCACAACCTTCTGTGACTCCAGTTCCAGGGGACCGACGCCCCTTCTGGCTGCTGCCGGTACTGCACGCACATGCACAGAGACATGCAGGCAAAATACCATAGATATTAAATCAGATGGGTTTTTTTTTGTTGTTGTTGTTTTGTTTTGTTTTTGTTGTTGTTGTTGGTGGTGGTGGTGGTGGTTGTGGGTTTTTTTTGTTTGTTGTTTTTGGTTTTTGGTTTTTCGAGACAGGGTTTCTCTGTATAGCCCTGGCTGTCGTGGAACTCACTTTGCAGACTAGGTTGGCCTCAACAAAGATATCTGCCTGCCTCTGCCTCCTGAGTGCTGGGATTAAAGGCGTGCGCCACCACGCCCAGCTTCCAGATGATGTTTTTAAAAAGGCAAGTAAAGAAATATAACAGACTAAAGTGCTGGTGAGCTGTCTCAGCAGGGAAATGTTTGCCTCCAAACCTGAGGACCTAGTTTGCTGCCCAGACACAGAGTGGATGGGCAGAGCCAGGGCCTGCAAATTGACCTCTGAGCTCCCTGCGACTGCTGTGGCACCAGCCGCTCCCACATATGGCTGCAGCCACACATCATTTGGAACTTGATACTGGCCCCCAGGTCCTACCTCCTTCTGAAGGCTCCCTCCAACCAGCCCATGCGCTCGGCCTGTCCTCAACCCCCTGCGGGTCACTCTCTTCCTTTCCAAACTGTGGCAGCTTGCAGGTGCTGTCAGCTGTACAGTTTACCTTACCCAGCCCTGCGGCCACAACCACCCTCTGCTGCTGACCACTCACTGTTGTGCCTTCCATATTTTAGTTTCTTCGGTCAGGGCTGCGGGGACAAAGAGTCTCAGTGGAGCCATTGAAACATCAGGGCACGACGGGCTGATTCTGTTATCTTGAAGGCTGAAGGCTGAGTGTCCTTGGGGTGCGTCCCTGTCACTTCAGGCTCACCCTGTGTCTATCTGACTGCTTCACTGTCTACTCCTAATCCTCCTGCCTCAGCGTCCTGCATGCAGGAATGACAAGGCCTGTATCAGGTCGCCTGACTTATACAGTGCTGGCTCTGAAACCCAGGGCCCCATGCATGCTGGGTAAGCACTCTACCCAGCCACAGCCCCCACCCCAAGCCTCCCTGCTTCCTTTGTTTCTTTCCTTAAGACAGGTTTTCATGTAGTCCAGGCTGGCCCTGAGCTGACCATCCTCCAGCCTCAGTCTACCGAGTGCTGAGATCCAGGTGAGTGACAGTATCTCGCTCAAGGGTCTCTTACCTCAGACCACCTGTCACGCACGCATGCACGCACGGGACCTGGTGCCCTTAAGCCAGGGTGATCTCCACCCTGACCCCCTTTTATTTTTTTGGTTTTCTTTTCTTTTTTTTTTTTTTGGTTTTTCGAGACAGGGTTTTTCTGTATAGCCCTGGCTGTCCTGGAACTCACTTTGTAGACCAGGCTGGCCTCGAACTCAGAAATCCGCCTGCCTCTGCCTCCCGAGTGCTGGGATTAAAGGTGTGCGCCACCACGCCCGGCTTTTTTTGGTTTTCAAGACGAGATTTCTCTGTGTAGCTCTGGCTATCCTGGGAATTACTCTATAGATCAGGCTGGCCTCAAACTCAGGAGATCCTCCTGCCTCAGCACTCGGGAGTGTTGGGACTAAAGCCATGCGTGGGCTTCCACACCTCTCACCCTCCAGGTCCTTAGTTGCTCCTAGAGAGACCGCCCCGCCCCCGCCCCGCCATGACAGTAAGGTCCCAAGAGAGGTTCTTGGGATTGTCTGTGTGTGGCGGTGAACATAACCTCAAACAGCCCAGCCCCTCAGGTCCCAGAGTAGGATGTAGGTCTTAGGAGTGACCCCTCTCCTATAGACAGGGCATAAGACGTGTGATGTCCTGCCTCTTCCTTCTCTGGCTGAGCGCCCTGTATCTGATAGCCTGTCACCTTTCATGCCTGGCTTTCCTATGGGTTCTGGAACCTGCCTAGGAGTTGAACCATGGCCAAGGAAGAGGCAGAAGTTTTTGACCCTCTAGGGTCCCGTGTCCGGAAAGGCTGAAGCACAGATCAAGCAGAGCTTCCCCTAGGTTGGGGAGCTGAAAACCCCCAGGGGGAGTGGCATGTGTGACCGGACCAGGCGAAGGTTGGCTCTGGACCTGAGGCACGCAGGCTGTGCAGTGTGCTTCAGGTTCCCAGATTTGGGAGCTGTCACACAAGCTGGGTGGGCCTTGGTGGTACAGCTGTCTTTGGCTCGTTTCTGTTCCTGTAACCCCAATAAAACCCGTCTGTTCACCAAGTGGGACTTGTCTTTGTCCTGCAGTAGGCTCTGTATCTGGGGTAAGCAGAAGTGAATCGTGTTGTCATCCTCCCCCGCGCCCCCCACCTTTTCGCCACAGCCCCTCCCCCTCACCTGTTGTCAGAACAGCATGACACTCATCCCACAGGTCAGGTCACAAATGCTACTAGAATCTCTTAACTAGGGGTGTTCACTGCCCAGCAACCATCAACTCCACAATCAGTCTTTTGGCATCTCAGCTGCCTTGGTGGCTGAGGTCTGTTCCTAGGGTGAGAGGGGCTCACACATTATGTGCAGGCTGCAGGAGTGGATGGTGGGTCCCCCAAATATGCACGGGGTATATATATCCCTCAGAAGCTGTTTGCCTTCCCATGGGTCACAGCTCTTCTATGAAATGGACATTATCCTTAGGGTCTCGCTCCCTCCTCCCACACCACGCGAACGCCAGCGCTTACATATAGGAAAACAACTTTATTAAGAAGGCTTTCAAGTCCAAAAATAAAACTCTGGATACAATGTTTTTAAACCCTTAAATCAGTTCAGCAAATATATAATCAGTGATTTAGCTGTCAAAGATTAAAGGTCCGTTGCTTTATTTAAAATAAAATATATTTTAGTTCTTAAAATTTATTCCGTAAAGTACATATATCTAATATAAATTCCCTACATATACACAGGAAGTATGAAGTAAAAATAACAATAAAAAAAAAACTTTAAAAACCTTTTTAAAAAACAACAAAAAAAAAACCGCAACACTGAGTCTTAATTTAAAAACAAAACAACCACAATAAAACAAGTTATAAATCTGTCGATGGGACCCCCCTTGGATACCCTCCCATTACCCTCCTCTTGTCCACCCCGTGGCTGATGTACAAAATGGTATGTTTGCCCCCAAAAAAGGGAGTGTGTGTTGGGGGCGGGGGGAAGCCACCTGCCTTTTGAAGTTTCTACAAGAATCCACACTGTTAAATCCAGTGAGAGTTGTAAATATCGTGTTATTTTTTGTTTTAAGATCACCCCAGAAACGGGAAGGGGCGTCTTAATAAAAAGTGCAAACAGAGAATTTTCCGGTTTATTGTCACCGGCTCACTCAATACTGTCACTTGTCAAGAACGGAGGCGCTGCCGCTGGGCCGCAAGCTGATGGCCTCGACGCCTGCTGCAGGAGTTAAAGCTGTTTGCGACACGCATAGGCCCCTTGACCTCCCCACTTCCCCACCTTTCCCCCCAAGTCCTGCCCGGTCCCTCCTCTCCCACCCCGAGGCCTGAGGCCCTCCTGCTTGGGGAAGCCAGGGCCACCCCATCAAGTAGGGGTACACTAGGAAAAGATATGAATGGCTTGGGTGGCCGGCGTGCGGCAGGCGGGACACTCTGGTTCACTCTTCCCGCAGATGCGGACAGCACAATCCATGCAGAAGAGGTTGTGGCCACAGGGGACCAACGCAGCCATGGCCTCACCTTCGGAGCACACCACGCACTCTCGAGCCAAGGCTGCCGCGGGTGGGCCAGGGGCTGCAGTAGACACAGAGGAGTTCGCTGCTGTGGTAGATGGCTTGTGGTTGCCTTCCGAGGGGACAGTGTCTAGGGTGGAGGATGCCAGGGTTGTACTGGGCAGAGAGGGGGTTGTGGAGAAGGTGGTACTGCCAGAGAAAGGCGGCAGCGCGCTCTGCGGGGGTCGCCAAGGCACAGCACCCACTGGATCTGGGACGCTTCGACGCGCCAGCGGCAGCTCCAGGCTCAGTCCTCCTGGCTCGGGCAGCGTGGGTGAGTGGCGCGGCGTGGTGGCAGCCCCACCGCCACTACTGCGCCGTGTGCCTGTGTTGGGTTGCGCGGGTGCCCCATTAACTGCGGGGCAGCCGCTGAAGGCTGGCAGGGGCGCGGCTCTCTCGAAGGGCGCCCAAATGGTAGCCGTGGCAGGCACGGTCAGGTCTAGCGCCAGGAAGTCAAAACCAAAGTCACAGTCCTCTGGGGTGGCTGTCCCCGTTGGGGCACTGGGACCGTCCCCACCAAATGTGAAGCCCCCATTGCCTGAGCCCCCATAGGGGCTGCTGGGACTTGGGTCCGGCAGTGGCGGCCCTCCACGGCTGCCCACATAGAAGGGCTCAGGGGTGCTGGCTGCACCCAGGGCGTTATCCCCTCGAAGGCCGCCGGTGGCCGCGGGGGGCCTCCGTCCTGGGTGGGGGGCCTTGGCCCAGAGGCTGGCTGCAGCTCCTAACAGGTCTAGACACACGTCGGTACCATTGGCATGGAAGTCACTGTCGGGGCCCGCATCAGTGAAGGCCCCTGTGCGCAGCGTGATGTGCGCCTCAATCTCTTCCCGCGCACGGTCAACGTTTTCGGGCATCCCGGTCACAGCGAACACTGGCTCCTTGTCGCGCCCAGGAGTCACGATGTACGTGTGCGTCCTTTGCTGGATCCGTTTGATGGTGGCGCCCTTGGGCCCCACCACCAGCCCCACCACGCGGTAGGGCACGCGCACCTGGATGGTGGTCTGGCCCGGCAGGTTAGGGGGGCCTGGAGTGGCCCCCGACAGCCCGCCCGCCTTGCTACGTGTGGCTCGGATTAGCGAGAAGTGCTCAGCGGCCGACAGGATCTCCCGCTTGGCCATCTCCACATCCTCCTTGCGCCCAGTCACGATGAAGACTGGCTCCTCACCGCGCACTGGGGTCTTGATGTAGGTATTGGTCTTGGCACGCAGGGCCTTGATCTTGCACCCTAGGAAGATGGGAGGGAGACACATGACCTAGGACACCCAAACTTGATACCCATATCCCATGGTCTATACCTGGACAGTCCACCAACTCCCTGAGTGAACGAACTCTCGCTGGGCCTCATTTCCATCTCTTGATGCAAAGACCTGGCCAAAAGAGCAAGCACCCGGGCAGGGAGGGCAAGGTAGTTTGCGGGTTAAAGGGACTTGTTGCCCAGCCTGATGACTGAACTCTGACTCACCAGGACCAGTGTAGTGCAAGGAAGGACCCAGCTCCCACTGAATCTGTGTTCCCCCCCCCCCCATGAATGAATAAGTAAAACTTTTCAATGAAGGGAACCTGGCCACACCCCCCAGCATCAGCTGACAATCATTCCCCAATCTTAGCTGGGATGTAATAACCAGGACTCAAAACAATCCAGGTATGCCAGCCGTCTGCCACCGTCCACAGGGGTTTACTGGCCCTTTATGGTAGTTAAACACACTTCTGTTGTTCCAGAACTTGGGAGGGTGAGGCAGGAGGATTACCATAAAGTCAAGGACAGCTAGGCAGCTCAGCTACTCTCTCATCTCCAGCACTGGCCATATGGAGGCTGGAGGATAGACATTTAAGGTCCGGCTCAGCTACAGCAAGTTTGATCAAGGCCAGCCTGAGCTACATGAGACTGCCCCTGGTTCTAGACTCTTAGGGCAGTGTGTGAAGTGGAAGCCTGAGGCCCAGAGGGTGGCAACACCTGCCATGACCGGTTTTTTTTTTTTGGTTTTTCGAGACAGGGTTTCTCTGTATAGCCCTGGCTGTCCTGGAACTCACTTTGTAGACCAGGCTGGCCTCGAACTCAGAAATCCGCCTGCCTCTGCCTCCCGAGTGCTGGGATTAAAGGCGTGCGCCACCACGCCCGGCTCATGACCGGTTTTTTGTTTTTATTTTTTACCAAAGGAATCCTCTCAGACTACCAGGCTACAGTCTCGGTTTGATGGGAACTCCTAGACCATATCTCTGGGGCACCCGGAAAGTCATAGTGAGGCTCTGAAGTCTTTGATCCCACGGGGTCCCAGGAGTGTCCCTGAGGGAGGGCCTCCCCTGGTGGCGGGAGCATCTGGGAGGTGGCCCACAGCACCAGAAAAGCTGCTGAATAAGCAGGTTTAATAGAGTAGACCCTGGAGAGTGACCTCCGCGATGACCAGAGCAGGGGCTCAGCAGCGCCCCCTAGGGAAAGTCACACCTCTCTGGCCACTCCAAGTGTGCCCAGACTTTCTGGTCTCCTGGACCAGTGTTTGAGGGATTACTTCCTCTGCTTGGCTACATGCCTTCTTCCAGGGGACCCCAATAACAAGAGGGTATCCAAAGTCTCTGCACTAACACCCCAAAATGTACCAGGCTTGCCCATCATCTGGTTGCCCAGACCTCTACTCCTATCCACTGGAAGCCAGGAAGGGATTGGGTGTGGTGGTGGAGCCCAGTACATAAGGCAGTGTGTGCCCCACTTCAGAAGCGGCTCAGGAGGGGACGTGTGGGTGTGGGAGGGTCCTAATTGACAGAGGCCTGGTCTACATTTGGTGTTTCACATAGGGACCCAGGATTTAGCTGGGGAGGGGGGATGAAAGAGAGAGGGAGGGGGGCAGTGAGTGAGGACAAGGACCCCTCCCAGTCCAGCCAGCGGCCTCTCCCTAGCTGTGACCTAGCCTTAGCCCCTGATGGTAGTGTTGGTGGCTAGGGCCCTAAGGACCAAGAAGACACAAGGAGCAGGCAGGGCATGTGGCAAACATGGCTATCTCTGTACTCAGGAGGTTAAGACAGAACCAGCCTAAGATGGAGGTCAGCCTGGGCTACAAACAACAGAGCTGGCCTGGGGGTGTGGCTCGGGGGTGGAGCTTCTGCCTAGAATCCTCCAGTAAGGTGCTGGAGGTGTGGTCCCCCAGTGAAGGGCAGTGGCATGGCTCAAAATACCCTCCAGTCTATTATACATCTGAAAAAGACTGAGGCTCACACAAGAGGATGGTACCAGGGGATAGGCAGGCCTTGGCTCCCTGGGGCTCAGGTTAGGTATGGAAGCCAGGTAGGGTCCATCTCCTGTGTCCATGGACGTGACCTGGCTTTTGATGGGTAACCATGAGCTCAGGGAAACACCCTGGGGAAGAATGGGGGAACGAACCCAGGCACACACAGTCAAGAGAAGAGGTCAACTCGAAAAACCAAAAAAAAAAAAGAGAAGAGGTCAAAGGACCTGACAGAAGGTGTGTCAACTCGACACAAACCTAGGTACACTGGGGAAGAGGGACTCTCATCTGTGTCCATTAGGCTGGCCTGTGCGCATGACTATGGGCCATTTTAGTGATTCATGATTGGTGGGTGGTGCCATCCCTGGGCAAGGTGGTCCTGGGTTCTCAAAGAAAGCAGGCAGGTGGAAGAGACCATGAGGAGCAGTAGGTAGCACCCCCAACAGCCTCTGCATCCACGCAGCCTCAGTCAACGGCTGTAGCTGGGAGATTAAAATAAACCTCGTCCTCCCAAGCTGTTTTTGCTGTTTTATCACGGCGACAAATGGTCAACTAGGCTAGATGCGCTTGGGTGGGAGAAGCTGGAACCACAGATGTCAGAGGCAAGGGCCCTGAGGCTGACATCCTGTCCCTATATCCAGGGTGCCCTCCATGTGGCTCTGAGTCCATTTACTGAGCTGAGACTTGCGGACCACCCCGATCCAGGGCTTAAGAACATCTGCTCTGTGTCCAGGGGTCACTCCAGCACAGTGGGGGACTCAAGGCCAAGCTTGCTGTTGGCCACCAATGGCACCCTACATCCCAGTAACACAGCAGTCTGGGACTGAGCCCGATGCCCCTGGACTTGATTCTCCAAAGAGTGCTAAGCTATACATTTACATGGAACTGTGGTGGGCTCCGCCTCCAGAAAGAGGCAGCAAGCAGCAGGTGACTTTGGGACAAAAGATGACAATCCTTGACTTCTTCATTTGGCCACAAAGACTCTGAACAGGTCTGGAAAACTGGTCCCGGTACAGTTACAGGGGATGGCATTGGGAGGGAAGCCAGCCCAGGGTGGCATTGAGCCTACACAAAGGGACAGCTAGCTTACGGATGACTGTCCCCACCCTCGAGAGCCCCTGGCCCAGCAGTGCCCATTCTGAGTAGGCATGGAATGGATAAATGACAGAAGAGCAGGGGACACTCCTGGAACTTGGGAAGTGGCCACGGGTGGCCTTTGCTTGTTGGAGGATGGCAGTCACCTTTGCAATTCAAACCACTCACAACATCCTCCTCCATTCCTGAGGGTCCAGGGATGTCTGAGCCCCACCCTAAAGTTCTTAGAACTAGGCTGATCCCTGATCTTAGCCGGGATACGAGGAGTGGGCTGCTGTGGTGAGGAGGGAAGGGGAAAGTTGGGGGTCACCACTACCCAGGCTTGTGGGTGTGTGAAGGGCCGGGCACTGCCCACCACAGTCCTGCCCGCCCCAGCAGCTCAAGGGCCAATGAGCAACGGCTGGCCTGATGTCACTGTGCGAATCTCAGCCTGGCTTTCGAACAAAGAGAACAATGGGGCGGCCAACAGAGACACTCCCCAGCTCCACAGTGCTACCGCAGGGACCCCCATGTCTGGGTAGCTTAGATCTCTACACCCTGGGCCCGCTGGGGGTCAGCCTGTCAAGATGGGCGGGGTGAACCCAATGGAGAGCTTCTACAGCCTGGAGACCCTCCTATAAATGCCAGATTCTCAAGCTCAGGGTTCGTTGGGGGCTACAGTCCTTTTCTCAGAGGACAGCACCTAGTCTGGACCCCCAAGCTAGAGAGCTAAGAGAGGCACCTTCTATCTAAACTACTATACTTCAATCCTGCCCTCCGGGCACCCTCCCTGGGCTAGCAAGTCTAAGCTGGCCCCGCCCCATGCCTATCTGTGGGTGGGTGGGGGGCAGCCCTAGCTGCTTCTAAGGGGCCTATGTCCTAAGGTGTCCCCAGCTATGGCACATGGACTGTGGTTGTCCCTAGGAACCCAGACAAAGGCCGCGGCTGTGGCCACAGCTTGGGCAGTGCCCAACTTCTGCAGCAGCCGGCAGCTTTGAACAAAGGCGCCAAGAAATCCACCGAGGCCTAGATTCCACACGGGGCGTGTCCCTGGGGTCTCCTGGTCACATTCACCCTGGGCTAAAACGGGTCACAGCTTGTCCCTTCCTCCCACCAAAACATACGTGCCCCCCTCAATATTTATCCAGGAGAATAAGTGCACCCCTGCACCCCTCGACGGCAGCCACTCACCCTGACGACCCACGATCTCCGCGACATGCTCCGAGCTGGGCACCGGCACACACTCGGTCATGTTCACGCTTTTCTTGCGACTCCCGATCACGTTCAACTGCTCAGCCAGCAGCGTCGAGGGACCCAGGGCAGCCGGGTGTGGCGCGAAGCTGGCGAACACGTCTGGGGGTGATGGCCGGGGGCTCACGTCGGGGTCCAAAAGAGGCAGCCCGCCGGGGGCCACCGAAGAAGCCACGGCCATCGTGGGTGCCAGGGTCACCGAGGGTGTCAGTGCCATTGAGGGTGCCACCGTCACCGAGGGTGCCACAGCCATGCAGGGTGCACAAGTCACCGAGGGTGCCAGGGCCATCGAGGGTGCACTGGTCACCGAGGGTGCCAGGGCCATCGAGGGTGCACAAGTCACCGAGGGTGCCAGGGCCATCGAGGGTCCCACGCCCATCGAGGGCGCACCAGTCACCGGGGGCGCCACGGCCACCTCGAGCTCGTCGGGGGGCGCGGGCTCATCCTCTCCGCGTTCTGTCGCCCCGTCCGCGCTGCGTGTCGCCATCCCTTCATCTCCGGGGCGCGCGCCCCCCAGCCCGAGCGCGGACAGCTGGTCCAGCGCCAGGCGCAGCGCAGCGGCCGCGTCGTCGGGCTCGGGTGGCGGCCGGGGCGCGGCATCCTCGGCTCCCGCGAGTGCAGGGTGCGGATGCCCGGGGTCGCCGGCGGTGGTCCCGGTTCCCGCGCCGCCCGCGTCGGGCTGCCCGGTGGAGCCCGGCATGGCTTTAGCGCTCGGGCCCGCGCCGCCGCCGCCGCCCGCGCCGCCCTCCGCGTCTGCGAGCTCGGCCGCCGGCCGCCGGCATCCAGCGGCGGGGCGGGGACGGCGGCGCGGGGATACTGCGGGGACGCGGGGCTGCGGGGCGGTGGCGCTGTGGCGGGGCTGGCGGCGGCTCCTGGGCGGCCGAGGCGGCGGCGGCGGCGGCGGCGGCGGCGGCGGTGGCACGGGACGCTCGTGCCCTCCCTCCCTCCGCCCTCCCGCCGCCCCGCCCCGGCCCCGCCCCGCGACGTCACCGCGGCCAACAATGGGCAACGCCGCTGCGCACGCGCGGGCCGGGACGGCAGTCACGTGTTTGCCCCGCCCCCGCCCAGGGTGCGGACCCTCCCCTTCCTCCTCCCTCTTCCCCTCCCCCTGGCCCGCCCGCTTTTGCGGGAGGCGCCACAGGTGGGTCGGTGGAGCCCGCAGTTCTCAGAGCCACCTCGGTGTGTCCCGGGGATCTTGGAAGGGACGTGTGCTCCAGGAGCCCTCACCATCACCCCTGGCTTCCCCGGCCTCCTCCCAGTGCCCGCCAGGGGACCTTCGGGACCTCTGTCAGGGATCACTTCGCGGCCACACTGTGTTTCCCCTTCACCGATCCCACAAAATCTCTGTGCGCAAAAGTGTAGAGTCCCCCTCCTGTGTCTTTCTTCCTTTGTCAGTCCTCGCTCTTCGAGAGCAGGGAAATCCTCCCCGTGTGCCTGGAGACCTTGGGGACCCTCTGGCAGGGATCACCTCGCAGCCACAGGGTGTTTTCTTTCACATCAGCCCCTACACTGTGACTACCATCTCATCTTAAAGGCAATATTCTCTTGTACTGGCTTGCCCCAGGCTGTCCTTGCCCTCCAGAAGCCGGGGACTTCTACCTATGTGCACCTGGGGACTCTCTAGTTTAGGGTACCACAGTGACTCTGGTCCCCCACCTCACCCTCAAAGTCATGGAACCCTCTCTGAGTAACAGGGTGGCGCCCGCTCCTGTGCTGTGTTCTTCCAGCTGGTTCCGTCCTCCTCCAGACGGCGCCTCTATCCCAAGCACATCTAATGACTTGGGGACCCATTCCCCGAGTCACGTCCTTCCTGGCACGGTGTCTGGGCAGCCAAAGGTCCCTTTCCCCAAGCCAAGTCTTTCCCAACAACTCATCCTTGGGGGTGGAGGGGGCTGTGTCTACCCAAACTTAGACATAAGCACTTAGGAATTGTGGGGTGAATCGCTTCCCAGCAGACAATGCCCATAACCATTTGAGACGACCCTCACTGGAGATGCTGGGCTCTGAAGAAGGCAGCCAGAAGGCAGCCGTTTCCACAGGCTCTGCCCACCTCCAGGGCCATACTGTCCCCAGCTGTTGCATATACCTCAGAGTTCCTGTTGAGATTTCTCATGAACAGGGAACAGGATGGACCTTGTCTGGGTCCTTGCCTACGGCTGACTGCAACCTCAGGTCAGTTGTGTCCTGGGTCTGGGGCAGAGGCCGCTCCATTCTGCAGCTCTCTTAGCCACAACAGTGCCCCTCCCCCAATCCATGCCTTCTGGTCACTTTTACAACCATCATGAACACAAGTGCAAGTTGGAACACAGTGTCCTCACACCCCCAGTGTGTTGGTTCTTCTGCCCAGAAGCCACCTTGACCCTAATTAAAGGGCAAGAGCCAGTAGGGTACCATGGCTCGCACCTCTAAGTCCCAAGCCATCCTAGTTTACTTGGGAAGTTCCAGGTCAGCCAGGGCTGTGAATTAAGAGCCAGTTTAATAATAATTACTATTATTATTAGATTATTGTTAAATCAAAGGTGGATGCTGGTAGTGGCACAGGACTTGGGAGGCAGACAGGCAGTTTCTCTGTGAGTTTGGGGCCAGCCTGGTCTACATGGGGAATTCCAGTACAGACAAGACTATGCAGAGAAACCTTGCCTCAGGAGGGCAGGGAGAAAAGGAAAAAAAAGGAAGTACTGATTCTTTTTCCTACCATCTATGTCTAGCCATTCCCTGGGCCCCAGCTACAGTCCTCGTCCTTGACTTGGCAGGTATTCAAAGCCAGAGGCTGCCCTGGGCTGCATGCAGTCAAGCAGGCCACTTCTGCCCACCCAGCCAGGGTTTGAACTGCTGGCTGTGAGCAGATGGAGGGCAGAGATACTCAGACGTGAAGTTGTAGACCAGGAGGGAGGGGAGAGAGGAGCGGGGTGTGAAGCTGAGCACCAGAGGCACCTCAAGTGGCCTTCCAAGATTCGGAAAGAGACAGCCTCAAAATGGTGAGGCTCCAAATTTAAATTATAGCCGAGTGCTTGTGATCCCAACACCTGGGAGGTGGAGACAGGAGACCCTGTGCATCGATGGTCAGTGGTCCTAGCCTAATTCCTGAGTTCCAGGTTCAGCAAGAGACTGTCTCAAACTAAGTCGTGGGGGCAGAGAGAGAACTCACTGCCCTTGTAGGGACCTGGGTTCAGTTCCCAGCACCAACATAACAGCTTACAACTGCTTGTAAGTCCGTTCCCAGTGCCCTCTTTGGACCTTTAGGGCTCCTGTATGCATGTGGTGCACAGACAGAAACTCGGGTGTACACATTTTTTTTTTCCTGAGTGTGTAGCCCTGGCTGTCCTGGAACTCACTCTGTAGACCAGGCTGTCTTCGAACTCAAGAGATCCATTTGCCTCTGACCAAGGGGTGAACTGAGTATGGTGTCTCACGCCTTCAATCTCAGCACACAGGAGGCAGAGGCAGGTGGGTCTCCTTGAGTTCGAGGCCAGCCCGGTCTAGAGAGAAAGATCTTATCTGCAAACATCAACAGCATAAGGGTATTTCTCTCACCCAGCATGCAGAGAGCCCAGGGTTCCAGCCACAGCATCACATACATGGTTCAGCAGAGCCCAGTTCTAGAGACAGTGCAGGGAGGGTTTCAGGTGAGGCTGCTGGGGCATTTCCCTGGAGGAGCCTTTGGGGTGTGGAACTGACCCCAGGAACCAACACTGGGTGAAGTACTTGCCCTGCCACTGTGATGGGCCTGAGTCACATCCCCAAGATGTAGGTATGTAAAAATCGTGGTATGGTAGGCCCTGACCCTGCCAGTGACCTGCTGGAAGGGATCTGAGGGGTGACATCAGCTGTGGTGGACTATGACAGGCATGCAGGTGTGTACTTACTCATGAACACACGGCATGCATGTACTTACTCATGAACACAGACACCATGAACAACATAAAACAATAAAGTAACCTGAGATAAACTCAACACTTGGAGGACTGTGGTGTCTCAGCAGTGGAGTGTATCCGAGTATGCACCCGAGCCTACGTTCATCCTAATCTCTAAACAAATTAAGCAATAAATACGAGGAAGACATGATTCAATGCTTACAGTTCTGGCCGCTCTCCCAAAGACTCAGGTTCACTTCCCAACACCCACATGGTGGCTCACAACTGTCTGTAACCCTAGTCCTAGGGTTCTAAGCCCTTGCAGCTTTTGTACGTGCTGCTCACACGGGGTGCACACACACCTCAGGTACCTGAAAGCACGGACAGGTACTTGCTTCCAAGTCTGCCAGCGGCACCTGACCCCCTGGACCCTGCCCTCAGACCTTTACTCCAACGCTATGGAATTAAAGATGTGGACAGCTACAGAGAGATGAGGAGGCAGTTTGCAGCCCCGTTATGGAAGGGAAGGTGGCCTGGGTCATCTTACTGAGCCTTGGTACAAGTTTCCCTTAATGACAATAAAGCTAAGTGTGCAGTCCTTTGATTCATTTGGAAGTGAATCCATGCAGGAGTCCATCTCCAGGGTCGAGTCTTGGTGGCAGCACAGTGGCCTGGGTTCCAGCCCCAGTGACACAATCATGAGCCTCCTCCATAGAGTCCCAGAATTTCCCATCATCCCAAAGGAGGCCCTGTCCTCCTGACGCCTGTCCTTGAGGTTGTTTCCTGCTGTCTCCAGGTTTGGAGTTTCCTGTTACAGAGTCCCACTGTGAGCTTGTCTGGGGCATGCTGGCTTATGGATGACCCTGTGCAGGTAAGCTTTACCTCTGGTGCCACCATCCTTTGTCACACTGGCTGGACAGAAACATGGCCCCGGGGGTGGGGGATTGGGCTGAGCAAGTTTGTGGTGGCTGTTAGGACAGCAGGCGGGCTATGGGGTTGCTGGGTGACCTGGATGACAGATGTGACAGATTTTAAAAAGATGAAAGGGTTGGAGGTGCAGAGGAACATCACTGTCACCAGGGAAAGCTAGGTGGCCTTGCCCTACATTGTCATCAGACTCAGGTGTCCTCAATTGGCATGTTGCAGATTAGAGTACAAGGCCCAGCAGCAGGGAGCCAGCACTGCCCTCGTGGAACCTGGGGACTCCCAGCCTGCCCAGTATCCACTGCAGGGGCCCCCTGACCTAAGAGCCTGACCGTGGGCTGCTTACGCTGGATAGGGCTTGTGGAAGGCCCTATCTGAAGGCCACCCTCAGTGGGACAGGGACAGAGAACAGGGATGGGAGCTCCTTCTATGGTGGTGGCATCTCAGACCTGTGTGCCTGTCACAGGTTGGTGGCCTATAACAGGAGGAGCCTCCTGTATGACAACTTTTATCTTCCAGCCCACAGATGCTAGGGTCCTCAGTCCCTACCTATGCTAGAGAAACGAACAAACTGGGTCCTCTGGAGAGGGTGGTTCAGGTTACTATGGTTGGCCTCTAATGAGAACCCAGAACCTTCACTGCAGGAGGCTGCCCCCATATAAGTCCATGTGACAGGGTGGCTGGGTGGTCCTTGTGGGATAAGGACAAGAGACACCACTCCAGCCCTGAGTGCTGTCTAGGCTGGGGAACAAGACCCTGATCTGAGGTAGGGTGGCCAAGCTCAGCCACTGGGCTGTATCCACAGACTGACTCGCTCACTGGGCTACACACCCCAGCTCACCCGTCAGTTTCTTGGAGACTCCGACTGCAGGGGTACAGTTCAGGTGTCCAAGATCTAGGCACCAAGCACAGAGAGGCTGCCAACTGCTCTCTCAAAGTTGGAGCCTGTGTCCCTGCCACACAAGGACACTGAGGCCCAAAGCAGGTTTCCATGGGCCTGGGCAACAGGCACCCTCAGAGCTGTGGCACACAGTGACAAGTCAGAGTTCACAAGTTCCTACCATCAGTTTATTGAAGGAAAGTAACTTCCTGGTGGGCTGCTGACCCTCAGTGTGGGGAGGCTGGGCAGCCCTGTGGGCAGGAGCAGTCCAGACCCTGGCCTGTAATGGCCTTAGGGACACAAGGTGGGCATAGCCAGATGTGTTTCCAGAAACTTCCTCCAGCACCCAACACGGCTCCCAGCTCCTTGGTGCCAAGCAGGGCCTTGTCCTATGATAAGGAGGCAGGGAGGTGATTGTGTCCAGGTGGCCTCTCAGTTGGGTCACTGCTCATCAGCTTTCAGTGTGGGACTTCCTGCCAGGCAGCGCAGGGACAAGTGAGTTCAAGGTCCACAGGGGCTCCCTGCACTGAGACCTGGAAGCAGGCGGCCTTGGGAAGGTGGACGGCTGCCTCCTACAGGCCTGGCCCCCACCTGGTCCAGGCAAGGCTGAAGGCAGTCTGCAGCCCAGACTTGGGCAGGGCACCTGCGACAGGCAGGAAGGGAAGCTGTTAGCAGCCCGGCTAGGGGATGGGCTGACATCCCACCCTGGCCTGCAGCACCTGTGCTACACACGCTCTGGCTCCGGCTCTTCCTCCTCTTCTTCCTCCTCCTCTTCCTCCTCTGCACAGGCCTTGTCCAGTGGTGCCTCCCCGTCGCGGGCGAGCTCCTCCACATGAGCTAGCATGTCGGCCATCAGTGCCTCCTCCAGGCGCTTCCGCACCTGCTGTACCAGCTCCTCCTGCTTCCTAGGAGAACACACTCTGACAGGGCACACAGGGACCAGTCCACAAGCGCGTCACCACAGCCCCTTTCAGAAACTCCATACAGCTTCTCTGTCACCTTGGGTGACCATGGTCTCCTTACATTCTGACTTTTTACATGCAAGCTATGGGAAGGCAGAGTAAGACCAGCTACGGGCCGTGCACACATAGCAAGGAGAGCCTCCACCGTGCATCTAGAACCTAATTCTGGGTCCTGTTCTGTCCCCATCTGGCCTGATCACCAAGTCTGACAAGGGAAACCCAGGCTAGCCCGGAGGGTCCAGACTGCAGCTCAGAGGTAGTTTTAGCTGCCTTCTTCCTGGTCCACCATCCCCCTCCTCCTGAGGGCTGCCACTCATTCAGTTTGGCCCCGCCCAGCTTCTGCTCTGTGTGAAGCTCCCCCAGGCCTGTGGAAGCCATGCTTTCTCACTGCTATTTCCCCACCCCAGCATTTCCACGCGTGCCTATCCGGCATCTAAATTGCCTTCACTCACAGACCACTCCTGAGGGGCCGGGTAGTTGCTGGCATGCCCTACATTCTTGTGCTAACTGTGGAGATATTGGGGTGGGGGCAGAGCTGCCAGTTACCTGATGTCGTCATCTGTCACCATGAAGGCTTTGCACAGTGGCTGCGCAGTGTTCAGCCACACACCGGGGTTCTTCTCCACGGCTGCTGAGAGCTGGCCTGTAATGGGCAGGGTGCTGGTGTGTAGAGCACTCGCAATGGCTGACAGCAGCGTCTCATCTGTACAGCCGGGGCCCACTCCTGTGGAGTATGAGAGTGGGCAGGGTCAGAGGAACCCTCGGGCCTAGGGCTCTACCTGGAAGTTATGACCCCATCCCAGGCAAGTCTTCGTCAGCCAGAAGATAAGGAGCCAATCCAGAGACCCACCTGTGCCTGGCATGGTGGCACAAGCTTGTAACTGTGGAGACAACTAGCATGAGAATGGTCACTAGTGCCATACATCCTACTACAGGACCTGGAAGTGCTTTCCAGAACCAGGCCAGAGGGCTCACAACTCCCTGTAAGTCTACTTGCAGGGTACTTGTTACCCCTGGCCTCTACTGGCACCTGTATGCACAGGGTAAAAATAAACTCACACTGGTGCACTGCAGTGATTTGAGCGCACACACACGCACACATACGCACACGCACACATAAGCACACTTTTTTTTTTTTTTTTTTTTTTGGGTTTTTACGAGACAGGGTTTCTCTGTATAGCCCTGGCTGTCCTGGAGCTCACTTTGTAGACCAGGCTGGCCTCGAACTCAGAAATCCGCCTGCCTCTGCCTCCCGAGTGCTGGGATTAAAGGCGTGCGCCACCACGCCCGGCATAAGCACACTTTTTAAAAGAGAGGCCCCAGTCAGGGCATCCACCCACTTTACCAAATCCAGAGGCAGCCACCACGCACCCCTGCTCACCCTGCAGGCCCTTGGGCAAATCCATGGTCCTGACCAGTTCTTCTGCAATGTCAAAGGCACTCAATCCACTCAGCTTCTTCTCCCAGAAAAGCTGTAGGGCAGAAGTGCAAGGTCACAGGAAGGGAAGGTGTAGGGGCCCTGCCCTGTGACCCCTCCCACCCAGCAACAGCCCCCAGGGTCCAGAGGATGTTTACAAGTATGTCAGAAAAACAAAAAAGCGGGAGTTTTGTTGATTTAAAAAACAAAACAAGGGGGGGTGGGTATGGGGGACTTTTGGGATAGCATTGAAAATGTAAACGAGGAAAGTACCTAATAAAAAAATAAATTAAAACAAAAAACAAAACAAAAAGCAGAGGTTAAAATCTGCAATTCATGACTCTCCTGCCTCAGAGGTAAGTGCAGGGCCCTCTATTTTCTAAAAGTAAATTCTTCACAAGAAAAGATATATATTTTAATCTTTGTAGGGATGTAGCACCGGGACAACACTGGTCTATGCTATGCAAGGCAATGGTTTCTTCCACCCTTAAATCGTGAGATTTAGTATGAAGATGAGGCCTCTTTGACACCTGGAAACTGCCCAGGGGCTCACCTGCCTCGGCTGATCCACTGCCTTCTGCGGGTCGCTCTTGACCTTGTTGCTGGGGTGGTTGGTGATCTTGGTCACCGGTTGCTTGAAGATGGACGCAGTCTGCCGTACAGGCAGCGCAGTGTTCAGGTCAGGCTTGCCCTGGGGGGAGAAGACTCTGCAGCGGGCCGCTCCGACCGGGGTCCATGGAGGGTTGGAGGGGCCAGGGAGGTGCTTAGCCAGAGCCTGAATGGTGGCGGGTGGGCGATCAGGCACGGAGATCTCCCACCCACCAAACCAAATGCGCGCCATGCTTCTGCCAGCAGAAGTACTGACTCGATGGCGATAGATGCTAACCCAGAGGGCCCGCCCCTACCCTGACATCATCACCCTCACCTTGACCTGGTTGGAAGAATCATAGCGCACACGCTGGCGGCTCTTATTCATCTTGTTCATCAACATCTTTCCGGTGCGGAAGTCGAAGGTACTGAGGTCCATGGATCCGCCCAGGTAACGTGCCAGTTGTGGCTTGCTGCGGAACTTCTTCCCGCTGGGGCTGCGGACGGGAGGTTGGTCAGCCCGAGCAGGACCCATCTCCTACCCACCACCACTGTTCTCCATGCCTGTTTTCACCAGGTCATTAGGAAGGCAAGTGGGAAGAGCAGCCCTAGCAGCCAAGCCTTGAGCTAGGTGGCTACAGTTCATCTGGGAAGCCTAAGGAGGCCCTATGAGGGATGGGGGCCTGTACCTCTCGGCTACCTGGGCCAGAAACCAGTTCGTGCTTTCCAGGGATCACTTATCTGTTGGGCTATAGGGCTGCATCTATTTAGTTTGGAGGACACATTTCATGTTATCCCACACTGGTCTCAAAATTCACTAGCCAAGAATTGCCCATCTTCCTTCAAGCTCCTGCATGGCCACCACCAAGTGTTGCTAGAGGTAGGACTCAAAGCTTCACGGCTGCCTGCCTGACAGCACTTATCAACTGAGTGAGACCATGGTTCATGTACTTCAGGCTAGCCTTCAACTTGTCATAGTCAATGTTACCATAACCTCCCAAGTGTGGGAAGGCATGTGAGTACAAACATGTTCTACTTATAGGCTATGGGGAGTCTCAGGAGTCGATGCATGGGAGGTGGCATAGGTCTGATAACTCCTCAAGCAGCTCCAGCCACATTCTAGGCCATCTGAAAACTGGATCACACCACCCTATGCTGAACATTCAGACCCAAAAAATGGGGGCAGCCTGTGTGGTCCCAGATGGCCAGTAAGGAGTTCTGCCCTGTCATGGAGTATTACTCAACCAGGAAAAGGAGAAAGGCTCTGATATATTAAAACTCAAGAGACCTTGAAGATACTCAGAAATTCAGCGAGGTGTAAAAGGCCACGTTATGTGTGGGACTGCATGGATAGGGAACGCCCCAGAACATGAAGTAGATTTGAGGGGGCTGAGGTGAAATGTCCTGGCATTAGTGGTTAGAGTTGGAACCACCTGGACCCACGACTGGGACTGGCAGCTGCTCAGAGGTGGGGAGATATGGGCAGTGCATGTCCCAGGTGCCTCAGATTCCCTAATGTGAGAATCACATAGAAAACAGCTGGCCAGCTGGGCAGTTGTTTAATCACTCGGGAGGCAGAGGCAGGCGGATTTCTGAGTTCGAGGCCAGCCTGGTCTAAAGAGTGAGTTCCAGGACAGCCAGGGCTAAACAGAGAAACCCTATCTCAACAAAAAAAAAAAACAAACCAAACCAAATAAACAAAAAACAGCTGGCCAAGGCTTGGGGTGTTGCTGGTCTGCGGCCCAGAAGTCTGCTCCCTGCTCTCCTCAACAGCTGAGATGGGGCACTAGGATGAGGCACTGCAGCCCACACTGCCTTCCAGGGCCCCGAGCCCACATGCTGTCCCAAGCTTCCGCATGGACCCCTACTGGACACCTGACTGAGACTGGCAGCTGCTCAGGGAGTGGGGAGAGCATGCGGCAGTGAAGGCAAAGGTCCCCCCTCCCCCAACCATCTTTTGTTAATCAGGCTGGTCTCAAACTGTAGCTGAGGATGACCGAATTCCTGGTCATCCTGTCCCCACCGACTCAATGCTCTGGTGACAGGCACAGGGAAACCTGGTTCATGTGGCTGGGACTGGGCTGAGCGCTAGGCCCGAGCTCTACTTACTAAGCCCCAGCCAGAGCCCCTGGGCCTCCTTTTAAAAGATAAATATTCTAAAATCCAATCTGACAGGGCCTCCATCTGTTGGAACACGGTAAAACCCCTCCACCTCCTAACAAGTGACTCTGGCATGCAGGTTGATCACCCTAACAAAACCCTATTAAACAGGAACAATGGCATATGTCCTTTTTGCAGCAAAAGCTGAGGAAGGAGGAGCCACAAGTTCCAGGCCAGCCTGGGCTACACAGCAAGACCAATAAAAAGGTAAAACCAACCCAAGCCGCAAGGCTGTTGGCTGCTGGGGTGGGGACAGCACTTCTGTGCAGGGCCTAAGGAGCTCGGCTCTGTAGGTCTGTGTGCACACAGGAGTGTGCCCAACAGCTTGCTGAGTGGGACAGCTTGAGCTGCCCTCATCCAGGGATAGGCCCACAGTACACCCAGGGCTGACATCCTAGCTCTCCAGCCCTAAGTGTTTCCAAGGTGTGTGGGAGGAGTCCGTGAGGAAGAGACTGTCTACACAAATGCGTTGGAAAGCACTGGTAGCTATTCTGGGGCATGAATGTGAGCTAGCAGCTGTGGGGGATGAGACAAGTGGGACAGGTACAGCTTGGGGACAAGGTGTCTTTGGATCATCTCTCAGAGGTGTTGGCCCCATCGCAAGTAAGGGAGAAGGGGAGGAAGTCCCATGCACACAGGGCACCATTTGCATGTAGCCCTACTGGGGAAAACCCTACCTACTGCAGACCTATTAGAAGCAACAACCCCATCCCTCTTTGCAGCCTGAAAGGAACCAGAGTTAGTCCTGGCTTCCAACCTTACTGCCCAAATCCACGACTCCATAAGACCAAAGGGCCAGGCAGTTCAATTCATAATGCACCACCCAATCCCGGGTGCAGTGAAGTAGGGACAACTACAATCAGCTAAAAAGGTATATGCTCCGGTCGTAGGGCAGCATGCATGCGGCCCAGGATTCTATTCACACCACTGGGGATAGAACTGGGGAAGATGAACAGCAGGTGTAGGTTGCCTGGCTATAATTCAGATAGACAGCTTTCACTGCCCTGATTAAGGGGTTGCAAATATGGTCTATGTAGATGCTGCCTCAAAAAAAAAAAAAAAAAAGCTGGAGAGTTGGCTCAGCGGCTAGGAGGTCATGAGTTCAATTCCTAGCAACCACATGGTGGCTCACAACCTTCTATGGGGGGATCTGATGCTCTCTCTTCAAGCAGGCATATATGCAGCAGAGCACTCACGCATTAAATAAATAAAAATTTTAAAATATTTTTTTAAAGAGCAGACTTATTCATAAAAAAGTCTTGCACACAAAAACCACATTCACAGAAGTCAGAAGCCACTGTGATGTTACATTTGGGGCCACGGCTCAAGAAGAGCAAGGGCTTTGGAAAAGCCAAAAAATGGGGGACATTTTGCTGAACAAGAAGCCAAGCCCAAATTTATGCAGGTGAGGGGATCAGGCCACCTGGGGCAGTTCCCTTGCTTCCCGAAACCATGATAAAGTCCCCGCGAGGGTCAAAGGGTCAGCCCAGCCCCCTCCCACCCCGCTTCCCAGCGGCGTCTGGTCAAGGCCCGGGCGCCCCTCGCACAGCGCGCACGGTCCCCGATTCCGTGGAGGACAAAAGCCCGCGCCACAGGCGGGCTAAAAGCCACGAGGCTGCAGCCTCAGCTGCAGGCGGCGCGCACGCGTACTGGGCTAGCGAGAGCCCAGCGTGGCGCACGCGCGCTGACAGTGGCGCTGGGTGGCGCGGATCACCAAAAGGCAAGGCGCTGGGTTTAACGCATGCGCGCTGAGGCGAGCCAAGACCGGCGCGTGCGCACTGACCAGAGCTGGCACGTAGGACGCACGCTCGGACGCACGTCGCCCGGCCCAGACCGCGGCCCGCAGTCGGGGCGCCCAGGCCGCCGCAGAGGCCGCTGGGAGGCGCCCGTTGGGGCCCTGCGCGGCAGGCGCGCTCATTCACCTATAGTAAAAGACATCCCTGTGGCCGGCCGACAGCCCCGACCTCCTGGGCACTTCTTCCCTTTCCCAGCCCTGCGGGAGCGCCGGGCACTCCCACCTCTTCCGCTCCATTGCGCCCCGGCTTCTCCGCCCGCCGTGGCCGATGCCGCCGCCGCTTCTGCAAGTCGCGACCCCCAGGCTCGTCGCCGACTCGGCTCCCTCCGCCGCCGCCACTCGCCGCAGCTGTTCTGTCCCACGGGCCTCCGCCCTCCGCCCCCAACCGGGCGCGCGCCGGCTTCGCCACCCGCTCGGCCCCCTCCCCGCGCTTCACAGCCCCCGCTAGGGGGGCCGCTCCGCCCACCCGCCCGCGCGTGGGGCTCGTCTGCGCAGGCGTGGAGTCGGCCCCGCCCCTCCGCGCTCGCAGGACCTGTCTGACTGCCGTCCGGACTTTCTGCGCAGCCGCGGCCCCGACCCAGCCTTCGCTTGCTTGCAAGACCCGCCCCAAGGCTGTGAGGCCAATCAGATCACTTCGGCTCCTCGGCTTAAAAAGCACAGTTGGGTGAGATGATGCCGGGGCCCAGCAAACACAGGAGTGGATGTTCACAGTCAGCTATTGGATGTATCACAGGGCTCCCAATGGAGAAGCTAGAGAAAGTACCCAAGGAGCTAAAGGGATCTGCAACCCTATTGTTGGAACAACATAATGTACTAACCAGAACCCTGGAGCTCTTGTCTCTAGCTGCATATGTATCGAAAGATGGCCTAGTCGGCCATCAATGGAAAGAGAGGCCCATTGGACTTGCAAACTTTATATGCCCCAATATAGGGGAATGCCAGGGCCAAAAGAATGGGAATGGGTGGGTAGGGAAGTGGGGGGCGCTATGGGGGACTTTTGGGATAGTATTGGAAATGTAATTGAGGAAAATATGTAATAAAAAAAAATGAAAAAAAAAAAAAAAAAAAAAGCACAGTTGGCTACGTCCCGCCTTGAGGGAGACGCCCACAGGGCATGGAGACCAATCAGCGCTCAGAACCTGGTTCTGTGCCTAGCTTCTCATATAAATCCGCTTTGAGACAAGGACAGCCAATCAGCGTGGCCGGGGTGGGACATCCATTGCGTTTGCGCTCTAGACTCCGGAAGCACAGTGTGTGCTGAACCTGGTCTGTACCAAGCTAGAGCAGTTTCGGCCGAGCTGCTGTCCTGGTCCTGGGGTCGCGCTCGGCTGCACCTGCGCAGTGTGCGTTTGTCAGGGACCCGCCTGGGCTTTGTGAAAAAGAACGAATACAACTCGGGGCCTTCGACGCAGTCCTGCTTCCCTCTGCGTTTCGTTCTGGGCTGTTCCAGCCTCAGCCTCTATTACACTACTGCGAGGACAGAAGTGCACCACCACTCCCAGCTTCACCCAGGACTATTAAAGAAGTTTGTTCTTTGCAGCAGTACTGAAAATAGAAAGCAGAACCTTATACGTGGTAGGCTTTCTGTCGTTAGGCTGCACCCTATCCTGAGTTTGATGGCTCACGAACCTAGTTAGAATATTCCTGGCCAGCCTGGGCTGCACAGCAATACCCTAAAACCAGGCCAGGAATAGTGGCACGTGCTTGCCATCTCAGCACTGGGATAGTGGAGGTAGAGGAAGGAGGATCAATCACTTCAAGACCAGCCTGGAGTTTACTAGATCCA
The DNA here is from genome assembly GCF_978045245.1 of Mus caroli. Lineage (NCBI taxonomy): Eukaryota > Metazoa > Chordata > Mammalia > Rodentia > Muridae > Mus > Mus caroli. Next base: position 79,179,196 of record NW_028227264.1, read on the forward strand.
GCATCAGAAGGAAGAACAAAACCAAAAATTGGTATCAGCGTTTCTAAGTTAGTGAATGGAGTCACTCTCACCATCGCCCCTTGTCTACCGCAGCCCTGAGGATGGAGCTGGGGGTCACTTACTCCTGCTTGGTACCGTCGGCTGCTTTGCCATTCAGGCCCAGCCAGACTTAGCCAGGGAACATGCCTGAAGGCCAACTACCTTCTCACCCAGGCTCCCATTATACAGTACCTGGAAGACCTCTCTTTGAAAGGGGACCCTTCCTGACAAGGAGAGCTGCCAAGGGATCATGAGGTGAAATCACAACACATTTAAAGATCTTTGTCTTGCCTGCAATTTTTGGAGCTCAGGAACTGTATTTTATGAGCTAGGATTTGGGTCCCCAGATCAGGAGGAGAGATCAGATCACAGTGAAGAAGGTCAGGGAGACACGGAGGCTGGGATTAGTGTTTTGTATTTTTGAGTCAGACAGAGTCTGACTTTGTAGCTTTCCCTGGCCTTGAACTCATAGAGATCCTTCTGCCCCCTGCTTCCCAGGTGCTGGGATTAAGCCAGCCACTGGCATGCCAGGCTTGGTGTCTGACAGATTTTTGCACATGAGAATGGCAGCAGAAAATTGACACTGGGGTTCTCATTTCTCTATCTTTGAGTTTTAAAAACCTGTGCCTCTTACCATCCAGAACCGTGTAACTTCCCCAGCCAGGGTCTCTCTCAGCTAGTAGCTCACTGCTTTATCTAGGATGGCAGGAAGGGAGGTCTCCGACAAGCAGCCTCCGGGAAGGAGTTCATGATCTCATGTATGTTTGCCAAGCTGGTTACTCAACTGTCTTTCTCCCTCCATCTTTTTTATTTTTAAACCAATAAGGGGTTTTAAGTGGCCCGGGGTGTCCTGAACCTTGCTATGTAGCTGGGGTGACAGTTATGAGGCGCTGGAGATGGACCAAGAGCCTTGTACACCCTAAAGGAGCTCCATCCCTAGCCGTTTCTGATCTTGACAACTTCCCTGAGTTAATCTTGCTGTGTGAATAGGTCAGAGCTTGCGCTCAGGTATGATGGTGTGGTGGTTTAAATATGGTTGGTCCAAGGAGTGGCACTATTAGGAACTGTGGCCTTGTTGGAGAGTGTCACTGGAGGGGTGGGCTTTGAGAGACCCTCAACCTAGCTGCCTGGAAATCAGTCTTCTCCAAGCTGACTTCTGATCAAGATGTAGAACTCTCAGCTCCTTCTCGGGCACCACAACTGCCTGGATGCTGCCATGTGACCTTGATGATAATGGATTGAACCTCTGAACCTGTAAGCCAGCTCCAATTAAATGTTGTCCTTTTAAGAGTTGCCTTGGTCATGGTGTCTCTTCACAGCAGTGGAAACCCTAATCAGCTAGATGGCAAGAGTTGTACTCAGCTGTGCGTGTCCCAGGCTATCCCACTCCTGACCCTGCCTCAGCCTTCCAAGTATGAAGACAGGGTTGTCCACCCTCAAGTCACAGGCTCCACTCACTAAGTGGCTCCAGCAGCCCTCACTTCACTTTCTCCCACTTCAGCATCTTGAGGAGCTGGAATGTCAGGCTTGCACCCCAGGCCTAGGGGCTTTGTTTTGTTCTGTAAAGAGTTATGCTTATGTAAAGAGACAGCTTATATGTCTGTCTGTTCATCATGTGTGCCTGATGCCCATGAAGGCCACAAGAGGATATGGGACTGACTGGAGACACTTAAGTGTCAGGAATCGAACCTGGGTCCTTGAAAGAACAAGAGTTCATAACCCTTGAAATATGAAATATCTCTAACCTCTTTTTTTTTTTTTGGTTTTTCAAAACAGGGTTTCTCTGTATAGCCCTGGCTGTAGACTAGGCTGGCCTTGAACTCAGAAATCCACCTGCCTCTGCCTCCCGAGTGCTGGGATTAAAGGCGTGCGCCACCACGCCCGGCTCTCTAAGCTCTGCTGTGTTGTTACTGTTTTTGTTTTGACACCAGGTCTTCAGTAGCCTAGGCTGGTGACCTGGATGGAGCTCTTGGTCTTCTTGACACCCAGAGCGCTGGGAAGAGAAGTATGCAGGGTTTTTTTTTGTTTGTTTGTTTTGTTTTTGTTTTTGTTTTGTTTTTTTCAAGACTGGTTTTCTCTGTGTAGCCCTGGCTGTCCTGGAACTCAACTCTATAGACCAGGCTGGCCTCAAACTCAGAAATCCACCTGCCTCTGCCTCCCAAGTGCTGGGATTAAAGGCGTGCGCCACCACGCCCGGCTGCGCAGGATTTCTTAAGACAAGAAATCACTTAGTGCACACTGTCTGGAAATCTGACCGTATTGGGTTATGAAGCACTGAGATGTATGTTCTGGGTTGGTGACAGCAGTTTTACCAAAAGGCTGTGGCTGTGGCTCATCTGGCACAGCTCTTACTTAGCATACAAGAATGCCCAGGGGCCATCCTCGGCTCCATTAACACCAGGCATGGCAGTAGATAGCTGCAACCCTAGCACTTGAGAGACGGGGGCAGGAGGATGAGAAGTCTAAGGTCAGACTTAGCTATATAGTGAGTGTAAGGCCAGCCTGGGCTATATAAGACCTTGTCTTAGAAACAAACAAAACCAGGAAGGAAGTAGCCCTGCTCTAGCTGGGTATGGTGGCCAATAGGGGCCGTGAATACTAATTTAAAAGCATTAAAGCTGGGAATGAGAGCTGAGAGAACACAATGTGCAGTTTCCACCCAGAAAACACTTGAATGTAGGAAGGGTTTCTGCTTGCCATTAAAGACTCTCCCAGACATGCAAGTGCTGGGGGCTGAGACAGCATTTCCCTTGAGCTCGGAAAGCCTTGAGGAAGATGAGGAGGAAGGAGCCAGGCGTCCAAGGCGTAAGAACAAAGTTTAATGCTGCACCCATCAAGGCAGCCCTAGTGTCTGTCAGCGCGGAAGCTCCCTGAGTGGTGCAGACCTCTCCAGTGTCCGGCTTCCTCGGTGTCCTCCACAGGACTACACTGTGTCTGAGGCCTCAGCACATGGTACCTGGGGGAGGGGACAAAGGGTGAGTAAGCTAAGCACACTGAACGAGCTCGGGCAGCCCAGGGCCTCTGAGCTCTGGGAGTGATGCCAGCAGTGTCACACTACAAAGCCCTTGTCTATAAGCTGGAGTGAGAGGGTAGGTAGGAAATGAGTTCCATCCACCCCACAGCAGACATGCAAAAAGTCAGGAGGCTCACTGGCTAGTCTACCCAATCCAGGACCTCCAGGTTCAGCAAGAGACTGTATGGATGGATCTGGAGAGGTGACCTGGCTCCAGTTCCCAGCAACTACACACAGCAGCTCATAACCACCAGACTTCAGGTCAGATGCCCCCATGTGGCCTCTGTGAGCACTGCAGGTACAGCCCCCAAAGACACACACAAACATGAACCTTAAAACACAAAGTGGACAAGCTAGAGAGATGGCCAGTAAGAGCCTGCTGTGAAAGGACCAGGAACTGAGTTCAAATCTCCAGTACTACATCAAAGCCAAGCATGGCTATATATACCTATAGTCCCAGCACTTTGGGGACAAGGCAGCAAGAGACAGGCAGACCCTGGGAAGGTACTGGCTAGCCAGGACCAAGCCAAAGTGGCATATTTCTGGTTCAGTGAGAGACCTTGATTAAAGGTGATAGATAGTAGAGATAGAGGAAGGCTCCCATCTCGGTCTCTGGCCTCCCTATGTGTGCATGTGCACATACATACTTGCACATACACACATATACACAAGTCAGGTGGTCTAAATAGGACTATACTCTGGGCAACAAGCTACCAACATTAGCAAAATAGCCAGTTTGGTGTGGTTTGATGGGGACACAGTGTTGCATGCCCTTAGCATGCAATGTATCCCAAGAGACCTGTGGCAAGGGACAAAAGGAATTCCTACTCAAGGTCCAGGCCACCCCAGAACCCCCAATCCATAGAAGTCGGGCCAACACTCAGACTCACCATCAAGGCCTGTGGTGGGGGAGGGGCTGCCTAATCGTCCTTCTTAAACTTGCCGTTGATGTAAGGCACCCAGTCCAGGATCAGCCGCCAGTCCGTGGCCCACACCAGTCCCACGGCACCCACAGTGCCCCACATGCCGGCTGTGGGAATCCTGGTAGGAAAGAGTGAGGCTTTAAGACTCTGCTGGTGAGCCGGGCGTGGTGGCGCACGCCTTTAATCCCAGCACTCGGGAGGCAGAGGCAGGCGGATTTCTGAGTTCGAGGCCAGCCTGGTCTACAAAGTGAGTTCCAGGACAGCCAGAGCTATACAGAGAAACCCTGTCTCGAAAAAAACCAAAAAAAAAAAAAAAAAAAAAGACTCTGCTGGTAACTTAGCCTTTGAGAACCTTCTCCCATCATATCCCATGCTGATGACAGTCAAGGGCTCACAATGTTCCCTCGACTTTGCAGGGCAGGAGGTCCTGCATAACCCTCACCACCAGACTTGGGAGGCTGAGACAGGAGGGCTGCTTTGAGTTCAAAACCAGATTCACAGGCCAGGCAGGCTAGCACTCACCTTTAACCTCAGCACTTGAGAGGCAGAGGCAGGAGGATGTCTGAGTTCAAGACAGCTAGGACTACACAGAGAAACTCTGTCTCAAAACAACAACTACAGGGCTGGTGAGATGGCTCAGTGGGTAAGAGCACCCGACTGCTCTTCCGAAGGTCCAGAGTTCAAATCCCAGCAACCACATGGTGGCTCACAACCATCCGTAACGAGATCTGGTGCCCTCTTCTGGAGTGTCTGAAGACAGCTACAGTGTACTTACATATAATAAATAAATCTTTAAAAAAAAACCAAAACAAAACAACAACTACAGACAAAACCAGCCAAGCTACAGACTGAGATCCTACCTGAAAAATAAAAACATGGTCATCAGGCACAGTGCTCACACTATAACCCTAGCACTCTCTCAGAGTTTGAGGTCACCTCAGAGGGAAAAGGCCCCTGCTACCAAGCCTGTCATGGTCAGTGGAACTCAGGTCGTAGGGAACCCACACTTTCAAGCTGCTGTCTGACTTCCATGCACACACTGTGACTGGCACTGGTGCCAACAAACACACAGACATGACATATAAAATACAACACACACACATACATGACATAAAAACCAGGGGAGTCTGTAGCTGTTGCTCAGTGGATAGAGAGCTTGCCTGACACACAGGAAGCCCTGGCTTCCATCCCAAGCACATGAACCAGGTGCAGTGGGTCATGAGTTCAAGGCTATCTCTGGCCACAGAGAGAGTTAGAAGCCTGCCCGGGTTCCATGAGACCTACATGAAGTAAAACTAGGAGAGTGCTTGAGGCACGGGTTGGGAACTGAGCCTGACTGAGCTTGGCCAAGCTGCGCCCGAGTCCCTGACTCTCAGCATAGCCATTATTACTTTTTGCCTAGAGTTTTTAGAGACAAGACTCAATATGCAACTTAAGCGCACCTAGAACCTGTGATCCTCCTGCCTCAGCCTCCCAAGCCTTTGGATTACAGGCATGCACTATCAAGCTGGGCAGCATACTGTGGTAAGCTTATAAACTCCTGTTACACCGCATATGTGACCATGACAGCTGGCACTTGGCTTCTGAGGACTGGATGTCAGTGAGTCTCAGGCGAGTGGGAGTTGGGGCTAATTCATCAGAAGACCCTTCCCTGGGCAGCAGGACCAGGCTACTGGGGGTAACATCCAGAGCAGTTCATCCACTGCTCTGTTTGGTTATGCCCAGTGGGCCCATGTGGACAGTTTGTAGACAGCTCACGAATCTGAACTACACAGAGCACCAAGATACCAGCCACTGAGCAACAGTGCCAGAACCTTAGCTCCTCTGTCCCCTGCTAAGACACCCAGAGTATCGCCTCCAAGCCTCACACACAAACGGTATCTCCCACAGGTGAGCCCTCTCCCTGGCCTCCCAGCAGGTGTCTTCTGTCTGACCCATGCCACCCTCTGCTGCGGCCACTAATACCATCCTACCCAGAGGGGTCAGGCATGATATAGCTGTACTCATTCATTCATTGATCATTCATGGAGATGTATTCAATGTACCCTACCCCGACCTGGAATTCACTATGTATCAGAGGATGGCCATAAACTCCTGGCTCTTGCCTGCCTCCACCCCACCCCTCCACCCCCAGTGCTGTGACGACCCCTGTGCGGCGCTGTGGATGGACCCTGAGACCTCGGCATTGAGTGAGACAATGGAAGTGTGACTTTGGGCCTCAGGCATTAGTTTGATAACTTTTGTAATATACACACTTTTTTTTTTTTGGTTTTTCGAGACAGGGTTTCTCTGTGTAGCCTTGGCTGTCCTGGAACTCACTCTGTAGACCAGGCTGGCCTTGAACTCAGAAATCCGCCTGCCTCTGCCTCCCGAGTGCTGGGTTAAAGGTGTGCGCCACCACGCCCGGCTTATATACACACTTTCTTGTTTTTGAAATGGAGGTCTCCTATATCAGGGCTGGCCTTAAATCCCTCAGCGTCCTACCTCCACTTCCTACGTGCCAGGCGCCTGCACCACCATGCCAGAATCATGTACAGTGCTGGGCACCAGAACCCAGAGCCCCATGCACGCTAGATGACCCATTTACCCACTGAGCCACAGCGGTAGATTTGTCACTCCTGAGTGACAATCATTTAGAGGGTGAGGTAGAGGGTGTCATTTGGTGGTGTGAGCTCAACAACAGTCTAAGGCCTGAGTCTCACTGTCACTGCAAACGGCAAAAACCAAACTAAAATTAAAAATCAAAAAAGTGGGGAGGTAGGGGCTGGAGAGATGGTCTCGTGGTTGGAAGGGCTCTTTGCTCTTGCAGAAGACCCACGTCTTCCAGGGGAAGCAGCACCATCTTCTGGAGACTTCCGGCACCTGTGCGGGTAGTACCGGTTCGGTGTACTACACGCACAAAAACTCACACATATACATATAATTGGAAATAAACTATTAATAAAAATTAAACCGGAGAAGATGGCCCTTTTCCCAGAGATCCCAGGTTCAATTTCCAGCACACACATGCTTCATAACCATTTCTAGCTCTAGTACCAGGGGAGCCGATTGCCTCTTCTCGCCTACCTGGATACTGGGCACGTATACGGTACACAGACACGCATGCAAAGAAAACACTCAGGTGAGGGTGGGTGCCCGCTATTCTAGCGTTCAAGAAGTGTGAGGCAGGATAATTGGTGGGAGTTCCAGACCAACTTGGGGTTACAGAAACACTGTTTAAACGAAAAAACGAAGAACACGAAAGACTGCAAAATCAAAGCCAAAGGCTGCAAGTCGCCAGGCTGAACGTCGGAGTTCCGAGCCGTAGGAGTCCAGGGTACCCACCCAGAGACGCACAAGGCTACCCACGTCAAGCTGGGGAAACCGAGGCTCGGAGCACCTCAGACACCGAACGAAGGCGATTGCAGCTTAACCTCGGAGCTTCCACCTGCATTGTGTCCCGCAATACTCTGCCTGTCACAGCCTCAGCTTTCCCCAGTCCCCAGAGCACACGGTGGAATGGCGGGTGACCTCCTCACCAGTTTCTGGCCAGTTCCCGGTAGCGCGGGCCTAGAAACCTGCTCAGCATCGCTGCAGGGTCTCAATACTCAGGGTCACCCCGTTCCGCTGCCCTGGAGCACTACGCATGTGCACACGTATGGCGCATGCGTGAAGGCGATCGCACCACCTTTTCCGGGGGTGGTGCCGAAGACATTGACATCTACTTCCGGGGAGGAGAGAAAGACTTTACCGATCCGCTTCCGTCCTGGTTCTGGGGTTGCAGTGGATCCCGGCGGTATCTCCATGCACACTGGAACACCGGGGATGGGGTGGGGAGAGTGTGTGTGAATTTGACCACGTAGTACTAATCTGATAATAACTTTAATAATACACACACAGGTGTTTTTGAGATGGGGGTCTCCTATATTCAGGGCTGGCCGTGAATTCCTCAGACTCCTGCCTCCACCTCCTAAAGTGTAAGCCTGGGGTAGACAGGCAGTACTGGGACTGGACCCCAGAGCCTTGGGCACGCTAGAGGAGCGTTCGTCCCATTAAACCACCAGAGGAACTTGAGCACAGACCCTGAAGGGGAAAGGCTCGAGTTGGGCCACACCTTTGAATGCATTTGAGGTTGTTGGCGAGTCACTGAGGGACTCCAGTCAAATGGCAAGTGCCCTCTTAACCTCCATTTGCTTGGATTTTTGCAATGGGACACCTTTGGCGCACAGGCTGACTCTCATTGGTTACCCTCTCTGCTTAAGTCCCTGCTTTGCCTGATCTCCCAGAAGAGGCACATTGTAACTACTCAGCCAACCCCCTAACCGCACCCGACTGGCAGAAAGAAGGCGGGCACGTACGTCCTCAGATACACACCCCTCGGAAGGAGCCTGGATAGAAGGTCTGTCCCTTGTTACTTCAGCTTCACTTCTGAAGTGTGTCTAATGGTCAGCGACTGGCATATGGGTGTCTGCAGAACCCTGGACCCCACAGGCCCAATGTATGTAGGTTCAGTTATGCCACTGACTTTAGCCAAGAACCAGACCACAGAGTTGTGACATCAGGGGCGGGCCTTATTACTAGGTTGGGGGTTCTATGCCCCTGGGATTGTGAAGCAAGGAAGGAATAGCCCTCAGGAGACCATGTCCTCTGGTAGACACAAAAGGATGTCAGGCTGAAGAGACAGTTCAGTGGGTAAAGTGTGTGTCATATAGCATGAGGACCACATAAGCCATGTGTGGTGGCCCACACTTGTAACCCCAACATAGGATGACAGACACAAGATCCAAAGGCTGAGCTACTCTGGTTAGCTCCAGGTTCAGCCAAAAGTCTGTCTCAGGTATGGCTAGGAGCACTGCCTGCTCATTAATATTGGGTTTGGTTTCCAGCACCCACATGACAGCGCTCAGCCCCTTGTAGCTCCATTTCTGGGAGATCTGATGCCCTTTTTTGACATCAGAGTCTGCACACACGTGGGGCACAGATACATATACAGACAAAACATCCCATACACTTAAACAAAAAAAACAAAAAAAAAAAGCAAAGCTGGGTATGGTGGCCGCATGTTTAATGCTTAGGACTTAGGAGACTGACAAACCTGGAGCTGAGTTAATACCAGCCTTGCCAACATGGCAAGCTACAGGCCAAACACACAGTGCAACCTTAAAAAAAGGCCATAAGGCAGAGGACCTCAGTGGCAAGGTGCCTGAGAACCCAACTTCGTAGAGATGTAGCTACACTTCTGTAAGTCTAGCTCAGAGAGACGGAGGCTGTCAGAGGGTGGCCATGCACCCCCGGGCATCATCCATATACACTCGGCGACCCCAACTGAACTACAATCCCAGTCCATCTCCTTGGCCTTGCAGCTGGGCAGTAGTGTGCATAGAGATGGCCTAAGGAACCTTCTGGGACATAGAGACTCACAGCCACTTGGGCCCAACACAGGTCAATTGCTTCTCGATATCCCCAAATCCTGGAAGTCTGGCTGATCCAGCGTTCTCCTGCCTGTTTGCCACTAAAGCAGAGATAAGGCAGGGCAGTCTTGTATTCATTCCAGCTGGTCCTCCCATGGCTTCCAGAAGTGGCAGGTCCCCGAGCCAAAGTGGTAAATAGCTTATTTGCCTTAACAAGGCGTTGCCATGGTTCCTCACTGGAGGCTTTTGAGGTGTTTCAGGAAAAGTAGCTTGTGGGGACAGAGCTCAGCATGGAACAGGCATGAACAGTGTTGTGTCCTGGTGGCCTCACCACTATCCTACCAAGAGACTAGGATGCCACTGGGATCTGAAACATGGGGACAATACTTGGGAGGGGACCCAGGGACCAGTGTACAGATGAGAATGTAGGAGGCAGCTGTGGGAGCATAGGCTTGTGTGATGTGTCTGCTGACCCAGCTTTACAGCTGGAATCAACTTGCCCAAGCCACTGGGCACACCTGCAGGGGAGGTTCATGCCTGGACCCCCCTAAACCTGGGCCACACCTTCCGGTGGCAGCCCACATATGAGGGTGTGGAAGGAGAATGCTTTTGCTTTTTGCCTGCTTGCCCTCGCTGGTGTCAGAACCCTGTTCTTCAGGATTCCAGTGCAGACCCAAGACCAGCATCCCCTAGGAATCCTACAGGACTCCAGCACTGGATTGGGACTGCTGGGACACTGAATAGCTACAGTATTCTTGGAGACAGTTGCTCAGTCGCTGTTGAGAATGCCCAGGTCATGGCCTGTAAGCCATTCTAATATCCTTACACACACACACCTTATTCTAGCAACTGTTTCTTTAGAGGTCCCCTAATGCATGACACCCAAGTATTGAGGACCATGAGGACAGCCCACTTCACATGAGGGGCAGAGGGCATGGTTTAGCCAAGGAGCACATGCCTGGCACAGACAGGCCCTGGGTTCATGTTCATGGGAAGAGGAAGGGGCAAGCATCTAGATCTTGTGCCAGGCCTCAGGGTAGGGGTGACCCTTAGATCAACACTGGGTCTTTTGAATGCTACTTTAATAACCTTGTAGACCATGAAATATGACGATAAATTCTAGAAACAGGAACAGACATGAGACTTTTATACAAAAATTTGTTGCTTACAAAACATACGGAAAAAAAAAAGCTAAGGGGAAAAAAAAGACACGGAAGGCCTCGTTCTTGCTAACTTTTGTCTACATTAAAAAAAAAAAATCTGAAAACTAATGTTCCTTTATTCTCCTTTAAAAAAACGAAAAATGCTTAGGCACGATGTGCTGGTGGCTCTGAAGTAGAAGCCAGTCCCAGGCCGCCCTGCCAGGGCATGGTCCGACTCTTCCGTCTTACATAGTTAAGGCATCTTTCTTTCCTTTCTGAAAAGGGAGCATGCTGCTTTGTTTCCAGTTCTGGTTAACCGAGAGGAAGGAACTCTCTTCTGCTTGGTCACTGGGGCCAAGCAGGGGGCTGTTCAGTGCCACCCTCCCCAGGCCCTGAAGTGTCCCCAGAGCCCTCTCTCTGCCCATGCCTCTATGGAGACCTGTCTCATCCAGAACCGTCCTGGTGCACCCCGGGCAGAGATATGGTGGTCCCTGGTCCAACGAAGAAGCTGTGACGGCTCACAGGTGCCCGGCTGGGTTGTGGGCCTCACCCAGGCCTGGGTGGGCGGCTGACAGGGCCAGCTGTGGGTCCCCGACCACGCCAGACACCTTCTCCTCCTCCCTTCGCTTCAAGCAGGCTGCTTTGGGGTTCAGGTTGCGTTCTGGGGGAGTGGGGAAGGAGAGAGCAGTGGGAGACGGTCCTCATGTGGGGTCATAGAGGGGCGGGGATGTGCCTTGGCCGCCCTGGCCAGCAGCGGCGGAGAATGAACAGACGGGGTGGGCGCAGCCTACCTCGCACCTGCTGCTCCAGGCCCAGGATGACCTGCACCGCCTGCTGCAGGATGAGCAGCTTGGTCTGCGCCTTATCCGACTTGAGGTGCAGCTGGCACATGCGGCCCAGCTCCCGGAAGGCCTCGTTAATGTCCCGCACGCGCACCCGCTCCCGAGCGTTATTGGCCATACGCCTCTCCCGGTCCCTCAGGTCCTTCTCCTCCAGGGACAGCACCTCATCTGTACTGCTGGGTCACAGCACCGAGCCTCCGTCAGCGGGGGCCGGGCCACTGCGTGCTATGTGTAACGTGTGAGGGTAGAAAGGGTGTCATGGGTGACTTGGTGGCAGTGGTGTGGTGCTGTAATGGGTGTCGTGGGTGGCAGCCAATGTGCACAATGAGTGACAGCAGTTCTGCAGTGTGGACAACTATGCCTTGTGCAGGTGACACACCCCTATGGGCATCTGCCTGTGTGTCCTTAGACCATGTCTCCGGGAGGCCAGGTGGTTACTCTGGGAAGGACAAAGGCCTCACTGTCTCCCAGCATATACAGAGGGAGGCAGAGCCTTAGAGGGCAGTGGGGCCTCAGTTGTCCCTGTCCTTGCTGACTAGTTTCTTGCTGTCCCTGCTCATGGCTTGGGTAATAGATTCAGGGCTGTGCTGCCCTGTAAGGCAGAAGCTGAAGCTTGGCCCCTGAGCCAGAGCTCATGGACGCAAACAGCACTCGGGCCCGAGTCCTGCACTCCAGAGCCAGTCACCCTAGCTGGGCCAGGAGCATTGACTCCTAGGTCCAGGTCCTCCACTGTGATGGACACTCATGACAGTGACTCCAAATGACCAAACTCAAGGGTAATACTGTCACTGCCTGTGGTTGCAGGCTGAGCCAGGCCTCTCCCCTGTGCTGAGCCTTCTGCTATCCAGCTGAGGCCCAGCACCATGCCCCTCGCTACTCTTGTTTCAGGCCACCCTTGAACCTATCAGATCCTAGGTGGCGGCAGTGGCCCCAGACCTCAGGACAAGCGCACAGACCAAACTGCATGTGGGCACCGAAGGCTGTGTGCCCAGAGGGCCTTTTCCTTCCCTTTTGACACTGCATGGCCTTATGGGACAAAAGGCCCCTAGGTGCGATCAGCCCTGTCCAAAGGGCAGCAGGTGCGAGGTGAGGGGCGGTGGTGGCAAGCAAAGCCAGGGGACAGCCAGGGTAAAGGGGACAGCATGAAACACAGACAGCAGATAGACGGGCTTGGGAGACACAGGGTGGGCTGCGCACTCAGCCACCATAGAGACCTTGGAGTCAAGGGGAGAGTGGATGGCTGTGCAGATCACACCATGCTGCAGGAGAGAAAGGGTTAAAGGCAGGCAGGCAGGCAGGCAGGCAGGCAGGCAGGCCAGGGCCAGTGCAGGTTAAGGAAGCAGTGGGGTCCGAGCTGTTGTCCTCCCTCATCAGCCCCGGGACAGGTGGATTAACACCATCAGATGGGGAAACTGAGTCAGGGAAAAGCTACTGTGGGGTAGGGAGCCTTCTAAGTGGAACAACGATGGTGGCCTAGCACCTCTGGGCTCTGGGCTGGCAAGAGCCTGGGGATGGGGAGAGTCAAGGTTGAAGGTCCTCAGGCCAGTGTGGCAGACGCCAGGCCTGTCAGGGGCAGGCCCAGCACCAGCAAGGCAGGAAGGAGGTCAGTCAGTCAGAACTGGGGCCAGCAGGTATGAAGGAGATCATGGGGGGGCACGGGGGGATGGGGACAGTCAACCTAGAGTGTGACCAGCAGAAAGACAACCTGTGGGACAGTGCAGAGACAGAGTAGGTACAAGGGACAGCTGATATTCGGAACAGCTGGTGTGGAAGAGGGTGGATGTGATGTCAGGTAATGAGGATGAGGACAGTCAGTGTGGATGGGGACAGAGTGAGGACAGTCAGAGTGAATGGGGACAGAGTGAGGACAGTCAGTGTGGATGGGGACAGTCAATGTGGATAGTGACAGAGTAGATGGGGACAGTCAGAATGGTTGGGGACAGTCAGTGTGGACAAGGGCAGTGTGGATGGGGACAGTCAGTACGGATGGGGACAGAGTGAGGATAGTCAGTGTGGATGGGGACAGTCAGTGTGGATGGGGACAGAGTGAGGACAGTCAGTGTGAATGGGGACAGTCAGTGTGGATAGTGACAGAGTAGATGGGGACAGTCAGAATGGTTGGGGACAGTCAGTGTGGATGGGGACAGAGTGAGGACAGTCAGTGTGAATGGGGACAGTCAGTATGGATAGTGACAGAGTAGATGGGGACAGTCAGAATGGTTGGGGACAGTCAGTGTGGATGGGGACAGAGTGAGGACAGTCAGTGTGAATGGGGACAGTCAGTATGGATAGTGACAGAGTAGATGGGGACAGTCAGAATGGTTGGGGACAGTCAGTGTGGATGGGGACAGAGTGAGGACAGTCAATGTGAATGGGGACAGTCAGTGTGGATAGTGACAGAGTAGATGGGGACAGTCAGAATGGTTGGGGACAGTCAGTGTGGATGGGGACAGAGTGAGGACAGTCAATGTGAATGGGGACAGTCAGTGTGGATAGTGACAGAGTAGATGGGGACAGTCAGAATGGTTGGGGACAGTCAGTGTGGTCAGGGACAGTGTGAATGGGGACAGTCAATGTGGATGGGGACAGTCAGTATGAGGCAGGACTGGTCATTAGTGCCACAGTGTAGCAAACTGGGCAGGGACAGTCAGTTCAGAGAGCAGCGAGTGCAGGGAACCTCCTGTCTGGAGGAGGGGTGCAAGGACTGGTCGGTAAGGGACTGTCACTGCTCTGGCTTGGGCAGCAGGGAAGGAGCATCGCGGAGGCGCGGGGCGCGGGCCGCCCACTGACCTCGCACCTGCTGCTCCAGGCTGAGGATGACGGCCACGGCCTGGTGCAGGATGAGCAGTTTGGTCTGCGGCTTCTCGCTGCTGAGGTGCAGCTGGCACATGCGGCCGAGCTCCTTAAAGGCCTCATTGATGTCGCGGACCCGCAGGCGCTCTCGGGCATTATTGGCCACCCGGCGCTCCTTCTCCCGCTCCGCCTTCTGCTCTGGGGGGAGAAGGTCGTCCTCGTCCTCGTCTGGGCTATGGGGGAGGGGAGCCGGGGGCCAGAGGGAGACAGTGAGGTGATGTGGTGGCCTGCAGGGCCTCCCGGGGTTTGTGTGCACGTGTGATGTGTGTAACATGTGATGTGTGCGTGTATAGCCCGAGGGGTGGGGTTTGGCACCTGGTGCGCGTGCGTGGGACCTTCAGGTCCTTCTTGTCCTCTTCGGCGTCTGCCACTGATGCGATTTCCTCATCCTCTTTCTCCTCCCGCTTGATCTCACTGGCACCCGCTGTCGTGCCTGCCCTCCCGAGTCCTAAAACAAGCCAGGGATGAGGGGCCCCTTGCCAGGACGCAGCTCCAAACAAACCGAGAGAGAGGCAGGCTGGATGGCTGCCCTCAACCGGGAGCTGGCTCCCTGCCTGACAATGAAGTCACACTAGACCCTTCATAGAACCAGCAACTGCAGACAGGAGAACCTGCTCTGTTTGAAAATGGCAAACTCACAAGTGTTAAAACTAGGGGAACAGCTGTCCACTGGTAGCACACACCTTTAATCCCAGCACTTGGGAGGCAGAGGCAGGTGGATTTCTGAGTTTGAGGCCAGCCTGGTCTACAGAGTGAGTTCCAGGACAGCCAGGGCTACACAGAGAAACCCTGTCTCAGAAAACCAAAGCAGTGGGAGGAGCAATCCCTGCTATAACCATGGGGCAGGGGGAGAGTCTGTGGACTGGTACAAGAACACACCTGTCACCCCAGCACTGGGAGGCTGAGGTAAAGGGGTTGTAAGTTCAAGACCAGCCTATGATACACACAGTGAGGTTGTCTAAAAAAAAATTTCAAAATCATAAACCTGGTTGTTGGCACACGCATCAACCCTGGACTTCGGAGACCAAGGCTAGAGACCAGAAATTCAAGGTCTTCCAAAGCCAGCCTAGGCTACCTGAGAAATTGTGTCAGGATATCAATAACAAGAACTGCCTAGAAAATGTCCACAACAAACATTGAAATACAACGGGCACAACTCGGAGTGCAGACACAGCCCGGGGATTAAGAGCTGAGGGGGACCTGCATAAGATCATGCACAGCGGACACCGCGTGGGCCTGGGGCTTCCTCTGTGGACGCCATCCTTAGTCTCACCCACGCACGCCCAACCCGCAGAGCCCCTAACACAGCCAGTGCTAGCCCTACGGCTCCTAGCGTCCCCTGAGGGTGCGGAGGCCAGACATTCCTGCCCTGCTCTCTGCTGGCAAAATGTTCCCCACACCCACAGGCCACTGTACACTGGCCTGTCAGAGCTTCCCCCGTCTCTTCCACCCTCTCATTCTCCCTACGAGGGCTCTGCTCTGACCACAGGCCTTTGCACAGGCTGCCTCCTCGCTGGAGGCTCCTCTGTATCCCTGTTCTATTCCCTTCCACATGTGCTGGGCCTGTACAGCTACGTCCTGCTGGTCTAATATCCCTGCAAGCACTGCATCCCCTATGGGACCACGCCTGTCCTAAGCCCTCATGTGAGAAGCAAGCACTCCACTTTGCCGGGATCCTGAGCCCTGCCATGTGCCTCAGTGTTCCCCAAACAAACCAGCACACAGTAAAAAGTCCCAAGATCGCAGGCTACAGTGAGGACCTGAGCAGTCAGTCTACCTGATAGCTCTTGGTCACAAGTGTGTGTGTGTGCTTAGAAGGCAGGCAGGGACCAGGGAAAGATGCCAAGTGTCCTGTTCTTGTCACTCTATGACTTATTCTGGAAACACAGAGACTTTCAGCAAAGCTGGCCGCCACGCTCAGCCTTGTAACGTGGATTACGAGGTATAAACTCAGGCCAGCACACTCATGTGAGAAGCACCAATCTTGGCTCCCCAACATCAGCTTTCAGTTTTGAGGCAGGGGCTCAAGGGAACCTAGGGCTTGCCAAGTGCAGCTTGCTGGCCTGCGAGCCAGCATGGGTGCCCAGGCACACATCTGTGCTTTTTACACAGGCTCTAGGGTATCCAGTTCAATCCGGTTGAGGTCCTCCCACTTCAGCAGATCAAGTATGGACTAAGTCACTCTTCATCCCTGAGGGACACTCCCCCCCCCCCCCCCCAAGGACTGGGAAGGCCTTCAGCTCCCTGCTGGGACTTACCACTATAGGAGTCAGGAGGCCTCTGTGAGAGGTCAGGGAGGGAACTGGGCTGGCTGGGGAGGCTGGCATGGTTATGCAAAAGACCGGCCCCACTTGTGAGGCCCTCCTCAGGATGGCTTCCCCCGACCTACAGAGGAGAATGACATGTCAGGGTGGCTGGAGTCCCTAAATGTCACCATTCCCTGACCCAAACTGATACTCACCAGGCCCGCATGCCGCCCGCCCAGTGACATGGGGCCGGTGAAGCTCGTGGTCAGTGCACCATGGCCAGGCAAAAGCCCATGGAGATCACTAGCGGTGCCAACAGCATGGCTTCGCAGGACATGGATGGCCTCATCCAAGCGGTCCTCCATCTTGCTCTGCTGTGAGAGGGTGGGGCAGGCACTGAGGGGCACGCACATGCATGTGCACACGCATGTGCTCATCTGCACTATTTGCTTCACATAGGACATTTTGCTGCGGCCTACTCAAAAAGTGTGATCGATCCCCTTGCCTTGCTCCTCCTAATTCTCCTGCCTCCACCCCCCAAGCACAGAGACAACAGGCAGATGTCATCAGCGTCAGTTTCTGCAGTGCTGGTGAGGGGACCCAGGGCTTGGCACACACCAGCAGGCACTCTGCCCACTGAGCCCTAGCCAGCCCAGCAGCAGTAGTGGGACAGAATAGCGCCTGGTGCCCTGGCCAGCAGGGAGGGAACACTCACCAGGCCATGGAGACCTGCATCGTAGTTGGGGGATAAGGCACTGGGCGCTCCTGCCCGGGGCCACTGTGATGTCCCTGGAGAAAGGAAAGGCACAAGTGGGAAGACAGGCAGTGGGAACAGGAAGTGCAGCTGACCCACAGCACTCAGAGATGCCTGGCTCGGCCCAAACACCAGACACTGCTCAACCTTCCAAGGTCCCTCTTTCCTGGCTGAACACTACCCCTGATCCTAGAGGAGCCAGCCCTGGCACACCTAGCCTGCAAGGGCACAGCAGAGGGAGGCCTCAAGGGTGGTTTCTCTCTGTCCCTCTTGCCTGGGCTCACTGCTACAAATACAAACAACAGGCAGCTCCAGAGAGGCCCAGACAGGTCAAAGTGAGGACTGGTGTGGGACTCGCTCTGTAGACCAGGCTGGCCTCATGCTCAGAGAGATCCATCTGCCTGTGCCTCCCGAGGGCTGGGATCACACAGTCCTGTGCCACCATGCCAGGCAGAGCAGGTTACTGTTACCCTCAACCTCCCAGACCTAGAGGCCCCCAGCCCTCATTTTCCTTTGCTCCTCACCGGTGCCCTAGCAACATCCACCCTGGAGGGGCATGCCTGAAGTGAGCCCGCCTCCCTCAGATGCCACCTCTCACTACCTGACCAGGCCTGTAGACTGGAGACAGCCCTGAGGTAACGCATGGAGCCCATTCCCATCACCTACACACCTGGCAGGCCCTGGGGTGAACCCACAGGCGTTGAGGGGCTAGGTGAGAAATTATTGCTGGAGTGATCCGGGGAGTAGATCTGCAGTGGTGCGGACAGAAAGATGGGCAATCAGGGCCACGATGAGGATACCAGAAGTCCCCCCACTGCCACTGCCCAGGCCCCTGCTTACCGAGGCCAGTGCCTTCCCAAGGGCATCCCCTGAGCTGCTGGCTGTAGTCCCTCGGGTGCCTGTGGGGGAAGAGAAAAGCCCTAATGCTGTATGCCACCATTACTGTGCCCCACCCCCTATCCACTCAAGACACCTGTATCCGGGTCTTGCCTAACACTGACACCTGCCTCCCAGGTGAACAAGGACTCCTTTCTGCCTCAGTTTACCCCAAAATGAAGTGGAAAACCTTGTACCAAAATCAACCTGGCTCAGACACTGACCACACCCTCTGGCTTCAGCCTCTGGACCCTTTCCATGGAGCACTGATGCGTGCCCCATGGGTCCCAGCCAGGCCCAGCAAACCCCAGGTGTAGGCTCACCTAG
Organism: Mus caroli; assembly: GCF_978045245.1. NCBI lineage: Eukaryota > Metazoa > Chordata > Mammalia > Rodentia > Muridae > Mus > Mus caroli. The sequence continues at coordinate 79,197,601 of NW_028227264.1, forward strand.
GAGGCTTTCAGCTGCGGCCCCACTCACAGGGGGCGTGTGGCTGGAAGTCCCACTGTAAGTGCCAGGGGCAGCTGAAAAGCTGGATACAGCTGGGAGCGAGCCATTGACCTCAGATCCATGCAGCTGGTAGCCCTGAGGGGAAAATCAGTCGACAAAGGGCAGGTCAGCAGGACAACACAAGGATTGGCACTCCCCGGGTCCCCCAACCATGACACCTACCATTCGATCCTGCTGCTGGAGGCCCCCAAAGGTACCACTGCCCACGGAGCTGCTGCCCGGTGCAAGGGGCAGAGGGGACGAGCCGTCACCTAGCATGGGCCCAAAGCCCACCTGGCTTGGCGTACTCCAGAGCTCAGCTGACGGGTGCAGGCTGCCATCTGTGTAGAGGGGGTTTGTGAGACAAGAGACCCTGGCCCCGCAGAGCCCCCCAGGGAGCCCCACGCACCTGCCACGTAGAAGGGGGAGGGGTAAGCGCTGCTGGGGGTCTTGGCGGAGGGGTAGGCTGCAGCATCCCTGCTGTAGCTGTCACCTGAGCTGGAAGGATACACCTGCAGCAGGAGGGTACAGTCAGGCCAATGCCAGGGGACAGGGGGCCCCATGCCTAGGCCCTGGAGGTCCTAGAGACCTAACGTCCCTTCACTACCTCTGAGATGATGCTTCTGCCTCTCCGGAACACCTTGGCCTGCCTCACGTAGCAAACTCCTAGTAAATCCTCAAAGCCCCACTTCCAGTGTTCAGCTCTATTGCTCCCTATTTAGCATTTAGCAGTGCGGGAAACCTCCCTGTCCTTCTGGCAATAGGATCCTGGGCCAGAGTCAGAATCCCAGCATAGCATCTGGTCCTGGTGCCCCCCACAGCAGAGAAGGCACAGAGGGGACCACAGCATTGACCCTGACCAGCTAGCATTGGCTGGAACTCTGACAGCTTGAAGTAACAGTGGGGATCTGCCACCAATGTCTGCATTAGCCCATGACTCAGGAGGGGATCAGCTGCTCATGCCTGCTTTGGCAGAGGAACAGACAGCAAGTCTGAGCTAGCTGCAGAGTTAACTTGACTTAGCTTAAGTGGGTTCTATTGGTCAGTCTGACCTCAGCTTTGCCTCCTATACTATATGTGTATTTCTGGACAGCCCCCACCTCCATGGCCCATCCTAGTCCTGATGTCAAAGGAAAAACTGTAGTGTTCTGGGGCCACAAACAAACTTTTTTTTTTTTTTTTTTGGTTTTTTGAGACAGGGTTTCTCTGTGTAGCCCTGGCTGTCCTGGAACTCACTTTGTAGACCAGGCTGGCCTCGAACTCAGAAATCCACCTGCCTCTGCCTCCTGAGTGCTGTGATTAAAGGCGTGTGCCACCACGCCCGGCACCACAAACTTTTATATATGAGGTGACACTTTGACTCTTCTGCCTTTACCTCCCAAGTGCTGGGGGAGGCATCCAGGTTGGAGAATTCAGCACACCACCTTTCTTAACGTGATTAAATCACAGGCGCATGGCGCCATGAACCGCTGAAGGCCAGTAACCATCTGCTGGGGTTGGCAATTTGCCAACTGCCAAGCCAATGGGTGGAGACACTTACAGCCTTGGCAGGTGGGCGTGGCTTAGGAATAGGCAGGATCTGGCTACTCCAGCACAGGAGGCCCCAGGCAGCCCCAGCTTAGAGGAAAGGAGGGAGTGAGGTGGGACCTGAGAAAGGGCTTCCCTGGGGAACAGGGGAGGAGCACACACATTTGGCTGCAGCAGCCCTCAGAGCTCAAAGCCTGCTCACCTTCAGGATGTGGCCACAGCTTCTGGCTGGGAAACCCAGGAAGCTGTGGCAGCTAAAGGCTCTAGGACTGTCCCACTCACCGAGGAAGGGAGACCAGGCGGAACCTTCCGGACCTTCTTCGGCTGCGTATCTGCTAGGAGCAAGAGCAGAGAGGAAGGTCTAGCCACTGCCATCTCCACATGCCCTCATGTGGCCCCCTACCATGCCCCCTACCATCCCAGGTTCCAAGGATGCCACACCCCTGACACTTGAGGGGCCTTGTTAATGCAGCCACTAAAAACCTGTGCTCTGCCAGCACAGAGGAGACAAGAGGCAGGCGATCTCTGTGAGTTCCAAGTCTACAAAGAGTTCCAGGACAGCCGGGGCTACATAGAGAGACCCTGTCTCAAAATCAAAAAGATCTAAAAAAATCCAAGATCCCACCCACTGGGACACCAAATATGTAAGGAAACATCCTGGGGGGTGGGGGGGGGGAAGGGGCACACAGAACTTGGAGTGGGGGCAAGACAGCCTGGCTGTCCCAGGCCAGTGCACCCCATAACTCTGGTCAGCAGCCCCGGGGCCAGCAGATCCGGCCACCAAGTGTGTGGTCCTCACTTCAAGTATGATCCCAGTTAATGCTGTTCTAGGGGAGAGCACCCCAGTGGCCACTGCGGCTTAGTGGCACTCACTATGGCCTGGCTACAGGTCTTTCTCCTGCTCATGGATGGTGCCCAGCCCAGACGTTAGTCTCTTCCACAATGACCCCTCCAGCATCTCCATGTCCCCAGCCCTCACTCACCCAGGCCACCATCTGCAGCTCTCCGACGAGGGTTGCTGGGGAATGAGGGGTAATACTGGGAGCTGCTCTTGATGCCCGATGGGGACAGTGGCCCGGGACTGCTGAGGCTCAGCTCACCTGGCAGGAAGCCAGCCTGAGAAATGGGGACACCAGGAAGCTGAGGCTCATGGTCAGACCACACCGATCCCTGCATGGAGACCCTGCGGTGCCAGCTGTAGCTATCACTGGCACAAAGCCAGGCGGGGCCCACAGGCCTCACTGGTGCAAACCCTCAAGACACACCCTCTTCTCAACCATCATGCTCCACTTCACAGCCACAATCACACAAGGGTAGAGTCCACCCTGGGGCCTTGTCTGCGGGATACCCTGTAACAGCCGGGTCAGGGCTCTGAGACCCATATCCCAAACTGCCCAGCTCTGTTATTCATGTGGTTGAAAAGCCTCCTTGGGGACTTGAGAGGCGACATGAATGTGACCATCCTTGGTGCACAGCTTGGGCCCTAACAGTCACTGTGGAAGTCAGGCTAGCTCTGCCCTTCTGCCTCAGTTTACCTGACTCAAGGTGCCAACACTGGTGTCTCTCCCAAAGGTGGCATAGGCATTCCGCTCACTGCCCTTGCCTGCAAGGGACAGAAAAAGTCACAAGAGAACCCAGGAACGTCCCTCAGACAGTGGAGGTCCCACATGGGGGAGCTCTGGCAGAGCCCTGCCTGTGCAGTCGTGGCTGCCCAGGACCCTGGATACAGGACAGGGAACACAGATTCTTCCTAGCAACAGTGGGACCAACTGACCAGCAAGTGTCCCTGCTACTCTTCTCAGTTAAATTTATTCATTATTTCATGTGTATGAGCATTTTGCCTGCATTTATATACGTATGTACACCATGTATATGCCTAAAAGAGGGTATCCTATCTCCTGGGACTGGAGTTATGGGTGTTGTCAGCCACCATGTGGGTTGGGTGCCTGGTGTGAACCTGGATCCTCTGCAAGATCAACAAGTGCTCTCAACCCCTGAGCCAACCTCCAGTCCTTATTTGTTTTGCGGCAGGGTTTCATGTAGCCCAGGCTAGCCTTGAACCTGCCACCTTCCTGCCCGAGTGCCTGGATACTGAAGGCTGCTGACCCCAACAGACCTCAGTGCTGTCACAGGGTCCACCCTGGGGATTGGGGAGGCTGGCAGAGACAAGCTGGAATGGACACAGCTGGACTCTATGGGAACTGCCCGAGGGCCCTGCCACCCTGTCAGGCAGGACACCCGAGGGAGAGGCGGGAAAAGGAAGCCCAAAAGAGAACATGTAGCCCACAACTGCAGAGGCCACTTTAGGCCATGGTGGAAGGAGCCAGGGTCAGCGCTATCCAGTTCCGGACTTGGAGCAGAAGCAACTTTCTCGAGTTATAACCACCGCCTTCATGCCTTTCAGGCCTCCTGACCCAATGCCTGGTGACTGTCCCCACAGTGCCCAGGGACACAGACAAGGCTAACGAGCACCTCTCATGACAAACAGCATCCGACTCATTGCCTGCCGATCCCAGCCTGGGCTACTGACGTGATGGCTGATGCTCCCCTATCTCAACTGTGCCAAGTCCCTCATGGGATTAGCACAGGGTGGCCACACTTACCTCCAAGCCCAGCTCCTAGGAACGTGGAAGGCGGCAGGCTGCTGTGGGAGTCACTGAAGTGGGCACCTTCGCTGTATGTCTGGGGGAGACAGCCAGGGTGAGAGGTGCAGGTACCACGCACACATGTGCACAGGCTAAGCCCTGTAAGCGCCTCACTGTGGTTGGGCACAACTGACAAAGGGTACCGTGCACTGTCTCCTCACCTCCTGCCCAGGAAAGGAGACCCGGGGCCCAGGCGTCTTACCCGGCTAGGGTCAAAGGAAGAACTGTTCTGGTCACTGCTGCCCCAGGAGCCTGAGCTGGGTCGGTCCTCCAGTCCTGTAGGAGGCAAAGAGAAGTCAGTCTAGTTCAGTCTTATTCCTCCTTCACCCAGATATGCTTAAGAGCAATACAGTCAGACTCCTCCAGCCTACATAGCCTAGGATTCTGTCCCTACGAAGGCTGCTGTAGCTCGGTAATGTGACCACCAGCAATCTGTCTCTCCTGGAAGACTCCTACTCACCTGTCAAAACCTCAGCTACTGTCCCCACGTTTAGTCCCATGGCCCAGCCTCTTGCTCAGCCCTATGTCTGATAATGCAAGGCTGGGCATGTGAGTCAGAAATGTTCAACAACGGCTCCTAGGGCCTCAAGAGCTTCAGGAGCAGTGTCTCCCTGGTACAGGCCCTCCTGGTGAGGCCGACCAGCTCAGCGAGTGGGTAAGCAAAGCGGAAACTCAGATGTGGACAGGAGCCACAGCTGGCTCAGGCTCCTGCATCCTCAGAGGAAGGGTGAGGGTTAACCAGCCTGGAGACCAGAGGACCTTGTCCTAAGGGGTGGGGTAAGACAGGGCTGGGCCCTTATCTCCCCCAACACTCCTCACAGGCTGCTAACGGCCTACACCTCTAGAATCCTCTTCTCCACTGCAGTGAATCTGCTTCTTTCTGGGCCCTGTCCCCATGCACAGAGGCCACAGGGGCCACACTTCCAATTCTTCCCTGACAACCTGGCTGTATGGCTCTTCTGTGTGCCTCGGTTTCCCATTTGTGAAGCTGGACAGGGGAGTCCATGTCCCCATTCCAGATTCCAGGGGCTCTCGCACTCACCCTCACACCCTGCAACCCAGGACCCCGCATCCCCAGCTCCACACCAGAGACTTCCAAACCCCAGAGACTCGAGCGTGAGCCTTTGTGCTCATCATTCCCTCCTCAGAGAACCTGGTTAATCGTGGTCTAATTTGCATAATTGTGCATATTAATCTCCCAACCTCATGAATATTCACCCCAATTATACCTTCCTGTTTCCTGATAAAGTTCCAATGTGTTGGCAGTGGGGGGCTGGGATACAGCCATTGGGGGCTTCCAGGAACCCCTCCAGCATTAGGTGCAGTCTGTGGGTGTCTATACCCCCCAAATTTTAGCTTTCCACTAGGACTTATGGTGCGGCTCAGGAGGGTAGGTTGCCAGCATCCACACTGGTTGCAGACCCTAGGAGCACTCAGGGCACTTTAGAAGCCCAGACCCAAAATGGCCTGACCATGTGACCCCTGCACTTGGCAAACACAGCCCTATTCCCCCAGAGCCTGGAAATACTGAAGATTCCACAAGACCCCAAGACCCTCTAGCACAAGCCCTGTCTTTTTCCATTCTATAAATAACAAAACTCAGGAGACCCCTCCCCCACCCCATTAATACAGTTATTAAAATCACCCCACTGATAAATTATGCATCTTAATAACCCCGACATGAATATTCATAGCAGTTTCACTGCGTACTAATTAAAACGTTCTAACAGAAGACTTCGATGTCAGGCTCCCTCGCGCGCTCTCTTCTCTCTCTTAATCTTTTCCTGTCCCTCAAGGTGAGGTACTACGGAAGTTGGGAAGAAATAGGCACCTCCTTGGAAAGAGGCACAGGGTCCACTCCTAGCCAGAGCTTGGTCAGTCAAACCCAGCCCACATCAGGGGAGGACCAAAGGCTTGGAGTTCTATTCTTTTGATGGAATTGTTGGCTCTTTGGCTACGACTTGTTTTTATAAATAAAGTTTTATTGGCACACAGTTCTGTTCATATGTGATATATCTACAGCTATATTCAGGACAGGGATACTTTTTTTTTTTTTTTTTTTGGTTTTTTGAGACAGGGTTTTTCTGTGTAGCCCTGGCTGTCCTGGAACTCACTCTGAAGACCAGGCTGGCCTCGAACTCAGAAATTCACCTGCCTCTGCCTCCCAAGTGCTGGGCTTAAAGGCGTGTGCCACCACGCCCGGCGCCAGGGATATTCTTACTACCTATTTATATACGTTTATATAAGGCCCACCATGGAGAGAACCAGCTGCCCTGGTGTGGAGGACGCCGTTTCTTGGACATCAGCTCACAGCACCAGCTCTGCTTGAGCCTTCTAATCAGCACCCACACGCAAGCACACTCCTCACTCCACAGCCCATCACCAGGGACCATGTCAACCGCTGTGAAAGCACACCCACTCAAGTCCAGCAGACAATGTCAAGCCTTACAAAGCTCTCAAACAACACCTGCAGTCTGTCCCACGAGCTCCTCCCAGGACTACTGAGGTCAAAAGCAAGTTTGAGACCAGCCTAGTCTTTACAACACATCTCAAAAACCCAAAACTAACCAAGCAAAAAGTTGACCTATGCCCCAGCAGAGAACAGCAAATCCAGGATTCTACCGGAGCCACAACCCCAGCTCCCACTGGGGGATTCTGGGTGATGCCACCCTGACCACACCCTAGGCCCTCCAGTAAGGGGATTCTAGGCAGAGGCTCCACCCCTGACCACGCCCCACGCCCTCCCTGGGGATCCTGGGTGAGGCCTCACCTCTGAGCTGTGCAAGCATCAGCTCTCACCTCACAGTGAAATCTAGGGCTGAGACCCTGGGCTCCATCCTAAAACTCACTCCCCATCAAATCAAAGATTATCAAACATTTGGATTCTAAAGTCCGGGAAAGAAAGATAAGAACTCTAAGAAGAGGAATCAAGATTAAAGTAGAGAGGAGTCGATGTTTGCCATCGATTCTCCAAGGCGCTGACTCCACAGCACAAAATCAATACGGCAGAAGGAACAAGGACAAAGAGACAGAGGCAAAGGCAACTTTACTGGCAGCAGGGGAATAGTCACACCTGATGGGGACAGATGGTCCTGCTTTTGTTTTGAGGCCCAGGGCTCCCCTAGCCCAGGCTGGCCTCCTCCTGAGTGCTGAGATGGCCAGCTCACACCCCACACTACGCTTGAGTGGGTTTTTTCCTTCTCCTAAATAATGCAGTGGTCGAGTGGAGGGGACAGGTGCAGCCTTTGGGTAGGGTTGGCTGGCCAGACAGATCAGGAGATGCTAACAACTGAGGGGCAGTATGTGATAAACAGAGTCAAGTGTGGGCACGGGGAAGGGCTCAGTTGGGAAATGTTTGCTGGCATAAGCAAGAGGACCTGAGTTCGAGTCTCAGAACCCACCTAAAAAGCCAGGCACAGTGCTACATAAACTTGGGATCCCAACACTGGGAAGGTGGACAAGGGAGGCTCCCTGGGGCCCACTGGCTGGCCAGTTTAGCTGGATAGGTGAGCGTCAGATGGAAAGACAGACTTTGATCCAAAGAATGCAGCGCAGAGTGATTACAGAAAACGCCACTGTCAACTTTTGGTGTACACACACAGACAGACACAAGCACCCTGACACACACACACACATACTGCATCCGGACACACATACAGACGCCTGCACACTCACACACACACGCAGACATATCCAGATACACACAGTCAGACACTAGCACACTGACACAGATGCACACATAGAGCAACATGATAGTCACAGAAAGAAAAGCCACCAAGAACACCAGGTCACAGAGGCACAAGGCAGAGTTCAGACTCTGCTCAGTTTTTTTCAACTTGACACAACCCAGGGTCACCTGGGGGTAGAAATCTACACTGAGAAAACCACACGAGGACACTCTAAGCAGACTCACTGTGACACTTGTCAGCCATGTGGTTTGTGACAGGGTCGCACTATGTAGCTCAGGCTAGCTTGCATTTATGTAGCCCAGGCTGACAGAGATCCATCTGTCTGCCCAGTGCTGGGATTAAAGGTGTAGCCACCATGCCTGGCAGCAACTGAGTTCTTGCCTTCCATTCTGGAGGTTCTTGATTCAGTCCCCAGTGACCAAATAAAACAAACTAGTATAAAATAAACCCCATTGGGTCAGACATTTGACTCAGAGGGTAACAGCACTGGCTGATCTTCTAGAGGTCCCAGGATCAGTTCCCAGCACCCACATACAAGATGCAGGGGATCTGATGCCCTCTTCTGGCCACCGTGGGTATGAGACACACACGTGAAACACAGATATACATGCAAGAAAAACATGCAATGCATAAAGTAAAAGAAACACCCCCCCCCCCATACAGCTTCTTAGAGAAGGAAGCTCTCGGAGGCATTTCTTCGCTGTACGAACCTTCCCCAAGTTCTTCTGTTGTCTGACTCAGCGTCCCCTGCTCTTCCGCTTTTTACTCCAGAGATGAAAATGCTAGTGAAGCCTTCCTATGTAAAGTGTGAGTACAAACCAACAAGGGTTGTATTGGGTGGGGTATGGGCAGCCCTATTCAGTGAGAAGAAACCCTAATTTTCAGGATCCTGGTGGAGTAACTACTTCATCTATGTCCTGCATCTGTGAGAAACGGGGACTCAAGACTCTGTGATCCCAGGTCATCATGTAATATGGAGCTAGAAATTCTTCTTAAGACGTACTTTTCTGCCGGGCGTGGTGGCGCACACCTTTAAGCCCAGCACTGGGGAGGCAGAGGCAGGCGAATTTCTGAGTTCAAGGCCAACCTGGTCTACAGAGTGAGTTCCAGGGCAGCCAGAGCTACACAGAGAAACCCTGTCTCGAAACAAAACAAAACAAAACAAACAAAAAACATGTACTTTTCTTTCTTTTTCTTAAAGACAGGGTCTTACTACAGCACTCTGGAGACCTGGAGTTCCCCATGTAGACCAGGCTGGCCTCTGCCTCCCCAGTGCTGAGATTAAAGGTATACACCCACAACTGGCCTAAAATGTGTCTTTTAAAGTTGATCCGAGGCCGGGCGTGGTAGCGCACGCCTTTAATCCCAGCAGAGGCAGAGGCAGAGGCAGGTGGATTTCTGAGTTCGAGGCCAGCCTGGTCTACAGAGTGAGTTCCAGGACAGCCAGGGCTACACAGAGAAACCCTGTCTGGAAAAGTCAAATAATTAATTTCCCAGAAGTGGCAGCTGGACAGGTCTCCGGGGACCTTCCTGAGCTCCCCGAGGCACCTGTCTCACAAGACGATTCCAGCTGGGGGGCAGCAGGGGATGGGAGTACGGTCAAGGATGTTAGAGAGAGTACAATCAGAGCCCCTTGACCCTTCCTGCAAACCGACCTGTGTCACACAGCTCCATCATAAGGAGCGACTACAGGTGGACATGAGTTGTGAGGCAGGGCTGTCTACAGCACGTCGATGGACGAGTGGGGTGTCACATGGGAGCTGGCACTTGGGTCCTTAAATGTTATCAAGGAAAAACTGAAGCTGTGGCACCAACTCACGGAGAGTGATGGGCCTCCGAGGCCTAGCTACCACCCACGTTTGAGCACCGATTCTGCCTTCCTTGGTCCTATGTAGGAGAGTGGCAGGCTCCAGTGCTGCCTGTGCTGACAGGGCCTGGGAGACCCGCTCTGCACCCCCTCCTCTGTGTGCCTTCATCATCAAGAATGGGGTGAATATCCTTTCTGCCACCCAGGCTGAAGTGACGTACCCTCCCAGGTGACACAGCTCTAGATGTGCCACCTACTGAACTAAACTGACCATTATGGGCAATCAACATGGTCCCTGTGACAGGTCACACAACCCCAAGGCAAAAGGGCTGCATGCTAGGCTTCTCTGGACCTCACATGAGCCTGGTACCCAAGGGTCCAAGGAGCGGATGAGGGCGGGTCAGTAAGGCTAGACAGGCTGGACAGAAGCCAGTGGGTGTTCCGCCAGGCCAGGCTTACAGGAAGAGGTCCGTCAGGCTGTCCCACCCCCGGGGGCCACCTCCATGTTGCCACACAGGTGTTGATGACGAAGGGTAAAGGGTCTGGAGGACCGTCGCTATGAACAGGCCGGCCCTCTCCACCTGCCTCACAGTAGTAGCTACCTGACCTTACCCACTGGCGCGGCAGGAAGCCTGGGCATTACGGATTGGGGGCTGCTTCCGGGGTGGCGGAAGCCTCTGGGGATTTCCAGTCCTCCAGCAGTGCCCAGATGGCCCTCCATTCACTTCCTCAGTCCAAGGGGAAGACAAGGCACAGCAGTGACTGATGGCCCTGCTTTCGGGGAGGGTAAGCAAGAACGACCCACATCGGCCTTCCAAGTCTGCCCTCCCCGCAGAAGCCTTGCCGAGTAACAAACCAGCCGGCAGGCTGTCTATGGGCTGCTTCTCTTATAAGATCTTACATGTCCTAGCTCCTAGGCAGTCCTAACGCCATGGTCCCGGGCAAGCCAAACTGACCGTGGTTATTCCAGGTATCTAATACTTGTTCAAAATCCAATCACTGGGGGAGGCCAGGCGTGGCCTCACAGTTGGAACAGACAAAGCATGGAGGCCTGGGTTCCAGTTCACCCAGCCCAACGGGTTCTAGGCCAACCACACTCTCACCCACCAGACAGACAGATCTCCGTCACTGTCCCCATGACCGCCCCCGAAGTGCCCCTCAGTCCTACCTGAGCCGGCAAACTGGGTTCCCCCGAGGGAGGCGGGCCGGCTCTTCCCATTGGCCACAGGTAGTGGGAACATCTGTGGGGACAGAGAAAAGTCAGGTGAATGGAGGCTAGAGCTGGGAACAGCTGGGGTGTCTGGCTGAGGCCCAAAGACTAGGTTTCCTGGAGTTAGGCTGGAACACAGAGCTGTGGGCAGGGATAGGGTACCCCAGCTGAAGGACAAGCCTAGAGAGAAATCACACTCAGTAGAGGACATGGCTTCCGATTGGTTTTTGTGCTTATACAGCTTTGAGTGTCACTTGTTTTTGAGACAGCGTCTCACCTTGGCTGACCTCAAACACACAGGGACCCACCTGCTTCTGACTCCTGAGTGCTGGGGTTACAAGTGTGTGGCCAGCGGGAAATGGTGGCGCACACCTTTGATCCCAGCACTCGGGAGGCAGAGGCAGGCGGATTTCTGAGTTCAAGGTCAGCCTGGTCTACAGAGTGAGTTCCAGGACAGCCAGGGCTACACAGAGAAACCCTGTCTCGAAAAAAACAGAAAACCAAAAAACCAAAAAACAAAAAAAAACACCCAAAAACCAAACAACAACAACAAAAACCCAAGTGTGTGGCCATTTTGTTTCTTAAGACACTATTTCTCACTGGCCTAGAGCTTGCCAAATAAGCTAGACTGGCTGGCCGGAGTGCCCAGGTGATCTCTGGTGCCCATCTCCCCAGTGCTGGGTTACAGATGGGTGCCTCTGTGCCCCACCAGCTGCTGGGCTTGACTCAGACCCCAACACTCTACCCAATGAGTCATCTCCCCTGCCCTGATTTTGTTTCTGAGATGGGCATTCCATAGCCCAGGCTTACCTTGAATTTCTGATCCTCCTGCCTCAGCCTCACACAGGTACCCCAATGCCACAATGCCTGGAGGTGACATGTTTTCTCCCATCCCAGCTGGACTACAAAAAACGCTTGCTCAACAGGTGGTCTGTGAGAAGCCCAGGCAGGTCTGGGAAGCCCACTCCTTGGCCAGCACCCTATAGATCCAGACATCCCTAGACATCATGCAGGGTCCCCACTTGTCTAATTGAGTGGCTCACTTAAAGCCGTCATGGAAGGACACACACTGCCAGGAGGTGTGGCCACCTGTAGTAAGGGGAGAGTGAGGCTGTCAGCCCAGCACTCGGGAGGCAGAGGCAGGAGGATTTCTGAGTTCGAGGCCAGCCTGGTCTACAGAGCGAGTTCCAGGACAGCCAGGGCTGCACAGAGAAACCCTGTGCTACACAGAGAAACCCTGTCTCGAAAAACCAAAAACACAAAAACAAAAAATGCTCAGAGGCACAGAAGCCAACTCCCAACCACCAAGGGCCAGATTTTACCTGTGTGTGGAGCCTAGGCAACTGAAGGGGCAGGAAGGCCCCAAGCTGCCCACACTGTCCCCTAAGTCATCCCCCAGACAACTAGGCAGTGACAGTGTAGCCCCACAGCCAGCGGGTGGGGGGTCACCATCCCTACCTCTCATTCAGGAGGAGGAGCAGTGGCTCTGTCTGGGGCCAGTATGGGGTTGCAGAGGGAGGCTCTGTCTCAAATGCTAAGATGGGGACCAGAGAGCGAGCTCTGAGGGTAACAAGCTCTTCCAGAGGACCGGGATGAAGTTCCCAGGAACCACATGACTGCTCACAACTATCTGAAACTGGAGCTGCAGGGCGGCTAATGCCCTCTTCTGACCCTCCAGGGTACCCTGCATAAACGCGGTGCACAGGTGCTTTCTCTCAAGTGCATGCTCTCGCTCTCTTGCTCACTTGCACGCACACACGCACACTTAAATAACTGAAAGAAAAAGAACAAATTCTGCCCAAGGAGGCACAGGCTTCTCCATACTTGCAGGCAGGAGGATTTAGGGTATCTAGACCAGCCTGGGCTCCAGGAGTTGCTAGCTCACAATCAAAAGAATAAAAACTACGACCCCCACCACAGGTCCTGCCATCCCTGCCCCCCTTTCATCCCAGTTTCTCATCTATCCCACAGGACGCCCTCTCTTGACCTAAATCGGGGGAGATCCTGAGCCCTGCAACTGAAGGGGGTGGCCCTGAGGCTCAGGGTACTCCCCTGGGTCCACCGGGCTGAGCTGCACCCCCAAGCTGCTGTGTTCCAGGCCACTAGGCCGTGACCTGACAGTTTAACAACAACAAAACCCAGGGGCCAGGGCCTCTGCCCATTCAGCCTGGGGCAAACCAGGAGGCAACGACAGAAAATGGGCCTTAAAAATACCAGCAGGGCCTTCCGGAACCCAGTGGCTCCGTCCCCAGGGCTGCATTTCCGCAGGGTGGCTGGGGCCGTTTCAGTGTGAGCATGCTTGTTTTTTGGTAGAATTCTGTGGCCTGGAGCCCTTGTGGGGATGGGCAGGGGAGCTCAGACCGAAAGTCGTCCTAGAAACCAGGGCTCAGTGGTGCTTCTGGGGGTGGGGCCAAGATTTCAAGAATCCAGAGTTTAGAAAAACATGCTGGTTCTTGAAGGACAGGTCCACTGCCCCACCCCCAGGGTGCCCACTGCACAGATGGGTAAACTGAGAATCCTAGGCTGTGGAGATGGCCACCAGGAGGCTCCTTACTGGGTGTTCTGTGCTCTGTGACTTCTGTCAGCCAGCAACCTCTCTGGGCATTTACACAGGGGAGAAGGGCCATCACAGAGGGTGGGAACAGCCACTGCAGGCTGTATGCTAATGTGGCAGGGCTGCTGACAGCCTCCCCAGGCTACAGAGTCACCCTCACTAGCAGAGCACCCAGACTGAGGAGGGTAAGTCACCAGCAGCACAGGGGGTTGGTGGCTTCCTCCTTCTCTAAGGCCCCAGCATGGGCCAGAACAGCTTGGGACTTCATTCTCACAGCCTGTAACTTTGATGGCCACTTTTCTAACCAGGCCACCAGCCCCCACAGGCACTTCTGCAGTGAACACTGGGGAGCGACCACAGCTCTGAACAGCCCTTCCCTCTCTCTGGGCTCCGTTCTTCTCCTCACTGGTGATGTGCCAGGTGGGAACACTTCTTTGGCGGGTGTAACCAGACCTATGGTGAGGGGCTCCATTCCTACTGGCAGACACTCCCACTTCAACCCTACCTTCCAGGCTGGGAGCAGGGGGGGGGTAGGCACTGAGGGGTGGGGGGCTAGCTCACCATGCTGAAGTCCAGGAGGTCACTCAGTTCCTTGTCAGAGCCCACGGGTGCCATTCTCTGAGACTGGTTCATCATCCACCCAGGACAGCAGGTGTTGGAACTGGGGTGCGTCCCCCAGGCCTAGAGACAGCCCTGTGGTGACACCAGGGGACAGGAGGGGAGAAACAGAGGGACTGAGAGCATGGACAAGTGGGCATTAGAGGTGAGGCCCTGGGGTCAATGGGGGTCCTGAAGGAGGAGTCAGGAGCCTGGGTTCTGGGGGGGATCCTCTGTAGATCCTTCTTATGAGCAAATGAATAGCTTGAACAACGGAGAGAAGGGGTACGCATATGAAATCTCCCAATTCCCACAGGCCCACCAGAATGTCAAAACTGCATTTTAAAGGGGAGGGGGACTGTCTATGGGCCCTGTCCAGGAGGAAAGGGGTGGCCCAGGCTCTGCCTCCTCCAAATAAACTTGGTGGAACCTTCCCATGCAGCAGCTGTCACAGAATACCCAAGACTCTGGTCACCCCAAATCCAAAGCAAAACACACTGTGAACCTCAAGGCTCTAGTGGGTGGAAGAGGTGTTATCCCTGGGACCCACAACTTCTCCCTCTCACCCCCAAAACCCAACCTCATTCAGGAAAGCTAAAAAACAAAACAAAACAAAATTTAAAAAAAAAAACACAAAACAAAAAACCCAAACCAAGTGGGCCGTCTTATTGTCAGGATGTATCCGGGAATTATTCCCAGTCAAGTTTAAAAACATCCTTTTACCAACATCACCCGGGGGAGGGGGGGAGGTCCCCAAGACCTGGGATTCCCCTCAGGTCCCAGGGGCTCTGCTCCACCAGCGGGGGAGGGGTTCCACCTGCCAGGCCCAATCCACCCACCCCAGGAAAGACTGAGGGGCCAGCCCGCAGTTAAAACATTAACTTTTTTTCCAGTGTTCCCCAGAAAGGAGCGAGGGCAGCGGGGATCCGGAAACCACAGGCTGGGGAAGGCGATTCTGGGGTTGAGGGAAGACTCATGTCCAGAAGCTCAGGAACCCCAACTCTTTGTTTGTCAACTCCGACACAGGGTGTGAAACAGGCACCTCGGGCACCCCGCCCCCACTGCTTTTTGTCTTTTTTTTTTTTTTCATCCTTTTTTGGAGGATGTGTGAAACTGACTCTTTTCTTCTTCTAAGTTGTACGAAACCACACTTTTTTTGTGGGGTATTTGAAACCGATTTTTCTGGGTAACCCCAGGAGAGGTGAAACACTGCTCCAGTGGGGGCGGGTGCCACAAACACTCTCGGGAGGGGAGGAATGGGACAACCTGGGTCATCTTGGATTGGGGGTAGGGAAGCAGAATTGGGGATGACCCCCCTTCTCCTCCCTCCCCCATTCCAGCAGCCACTGCGGGAGGAGGAAGGTTGGAAGTTCTGAGGCTCATAGAGGCCACCATCATGTCCCAAACCCTGAGCTGTGCCGCGCCCCACATTAACACAGAGCAGATGTTCCCATCTCGGGGTCCCTGTGTCTCCCCTCCTTCTCTGTACCCAGAGATCCCTTTCTTGTAGCAGACAAAAGGACTTGCTCTCTTTCCTCCAAACTCCAGTTTAAATCGGGGGGGGGGGGGGGGAGGGGGAATCCTTAAATGGCGCGCGGGGGGGGGGGGAGTTTCTTCCAAGATCTCCAGGAGTTGGGGAACCCCAAGTTAACGAGGTGAAGATATTGGGTTCGCTCTTCCTTCCAAACTCCAGTTTGGATGGAGATTTGGAGACTTCCCTGGGTGGGGGTGGGTGAGAAAGGGACACCTCCCTCAAAATCCCCAAGAATTAGGGAACCCTAGATTGTGGAGTGCGATATAATCCTCACCCTTCCAAACTCCACTCGGATCAAGGGGACACCTCAAGTGAAGAGGTGGAGGTGGGTGGTAAGGGGACACCTCCCCTAAGATAACCACGAGTTGTGGAACCACTAGCTAATGGAATGAGGAGGTGGCCCTCTCTCTTCCCTCCAAACTCCAGCTCCGATCAGGAGGACCCCCTCTCTAAGGGCAGATGGAAAGGGAACACCTCCCCTAAGATCCCCACGAGTTGGAGAATTCCTATCTGATGAAGTTGGGTGACTGTCCAAAGAGAACCGTCACAAAAGAGGCCTGGGCAAAGTTTGCTCACAAGTGCGCGCGTCCCCTCCACGTCGCCCCCCTCTCCAGGCGCGCAAAGTTGAAGACAGAGAACAATGCGCCGCCGGGGCCGGGGCCCTGTGCAAGGGGGACGCGTGCACACTCCCCCGGGGGCTCACCCCAGCCCCAGCTTCCCCGCGGACCCGAGAGAGACCCAGAGGCAACTTTTTTTTTCTCATGCACTAAGCAGGGGGGGGGGTCCCCACCGTGCGCGCGTCCCCGTGAGCCCCACGCGCGCGTCCGGGGCCCCTCCGCGTGCGCTCACCTGCTGGGCGGGGGCATGCACCGGGTGCACCGGGGCTCCCTGCTGCCCACCGCCCTCGGGGACCCCGGGGACAAAAGGGTGGCGGGCGCGTCCCCGAGGGTCGCGCGTGGGCGGCGGGAGCGCGCAGGGCTCGGGGTCGCGCGTCCTTCCTCCTCCCCACTCGCGTTCGCGTCGCCTGGCCTCTCTCGAGCTTCTCTCAGAGCAGGCCCCGCGGGAAGGGACTGTAGCAGAGGCGGCGGCGCGCGGCGGTGGCCCGCGGTGGCCCGCTACGCCCGCAGCCGCCGGCGCTGCCTCATCTTCCTGCGGCGGGAGACATGTTCCGCCCCCCCACCCCGCCCCGCGCCGCCCGCGGAAGCCACGCCCCCAAGAGGGCACGCCCACTGTCGCCGAAAGCCACCTCCCCTAAATCGCTGCAGCCGCGCCCCGACCGGATACACTCCGCAGATCCCTCCACTACCTCTTGAGGCGACAGTAACATACACCACCTCACAACAATCACTGCCAAAACACCCACAAAGATTACCATGACACCAAGAATCAACCCGTATCTAATACTAAAGTACTTCCGGCAGAGATAGTCTCTATCAAACCGAGGGAAAGACTTAGGGACTATCTTCCTACGCGGCGGTATACACGCACTGAGCAAAGCGTCCTTGACGCAAGCGGGAAGGACCATTAGATTGAAAGATAAGGACCGCTACAAATTACCAATGGGAAGGTGGAGAAGTTAGATTGGCAGAACTCAAACCATTCATTGCGAAGTATCATCTGCGTTCCCGCCCTATAGCAGAGGCGGGATTCTCAGAGCAAGAGGCCGCGAGAAACTCAACGGGAAGGCGGTGGAAGGGCGGGGTTTGAGATTTTATTTTCGGGTTCTTATGCCCGCCGGCGCCGCCACGTCAAGTGGGTTCTATTTGAGTTTCTAGGATGGGCCCTGGGTATTATGTGTTCGAGCGGGTATATCAAAGTCGGGATGGGATATCAGATCCTTAATGAGAGGCTAGGAAACGATGGATCATTTCTCTCTCTTGTTAAAGGAACTCCACATTGGTCAACTTTTCCGTCTTTTGAAAATAGGTGTTTTGTGGTGCATATAATAAAAAATGCCAGGAGGTGGCGGCACTTTAATCCCAACACTGGGGAGACAGAGGCAAGCAGATCTCTTTGAGTTCAAGGCCATCCTGGTCTACAGAGTAAGTTCCAGGATAGCCAAGGCTACCCAAGAATCACTGTCTCAAAAGAAAGAAAGAAAGAAAGAAAAGAAGGAAGAACAACGAAACAACGAGGGCAGGAGGGGTACTGAGAGGTGAGAGGGTAAACTGAGATTGGGATATAATATATGATAAAATAAATTTAAAAAAGAAAAACACATAATGAGGCCAGGTGCGGTGGCCCATGCCTTTAATCCCAGCTCTTGGGAGGCAGCTTTTTTGAGTTTGAGGCTAGCCGGTTATATAAAGCAAGTGGCAAGCCAGCCAGCTAAGGCTGTCCAGTGAGACCCTGCCTCTCCCTGAGAGTTGTAGAGACAATATGTCCCTCGTGCCTAGCCTCTGCTCAGTCTTCACAGCTCACTGGGGCTCACAGCCCAATGAACACAGCAGAAAGGTGCATGGCACAGTGGGTGTCCAGGTCAGACAGCAAAGGGGATCCCTAGTGTAGCTGCCTGCTCTCTCTCCCCCACCTCCAGTCAGAGATCAAGGACATGCCCCCAGCGTCACACGGGAAGGGCCTGGTGTGAATCGCACTTCTAGGTTCTGATTTTTTGGAGTTGGCAAGGGTAGAGAGTTGAAAAAAGGTCTCATGTAGCCCAGGCTGGCCTCCAACTTCCTATGTAGCCAAGGTTGACCCTGAACTCCTGTTGGCATCCCCCACCTCCCAGCTAGTACTAAGATGGTAGCTACCACACTTGGTTATGTGGTGGTGGGAAGAAATGCAGCGCTTCATATATCCTAACTAAGCGATCTACCACCCCAGCTACCACTCCAGTCCTTTATCCTTGGAACTGGTCCTTACTTCCGGTCCTTTTTGCTTCCCCCATATCTCAGAGCCTTTGGGCAGGGTCTTGGTACATTCTGAGACTCAGTTTACCTAAAAGGACAATGAGAGGGAGCAGTCATGGGCACACAGGTGTCACTCCACAAGTCTCTGCCTGGCCAGTCCTTCTATGATCCTGTTGAAGGACTTGGGTATCCGGATTGAATCTCTGTCCTTGAAACTTAGGCCTTTCCTGTGGCTCAACCCTGGACCCACGGAGTTGAGTGTTTGCCCACCATGTGAGGATGCAGCATGTGGTTCACCGGGCAACGTTTGGTGGCAACGTGGTGGTTGCAGCATCTCTAGGCTTGTCATCCAAAGCGAGAAGGCTCACTAGAGAACCCCCTCCTTCATCTGTCCTGAATGTACTCTTTCCAACCAGGAGCTGTCAGGTATTTTCCAAAAAGTGAGTCCATTGTACAGAGCAAGAGACTGAGGTTCTGAGGGCTCCCCCATTCACCTCCCTCCCACACCGGGGCCACACACCTGCAGGGAGGCTCTCTAGACACTCACAAACCACCATTGTCTTCCCCCAGGAGGCCCATCTTGGGGCTGAGTCACCGGGTGGAACAGCCGACGGTGGGGAGTCCTCTCTCGGCTGTCACCTCTGCCCAGCCCTGAGGCTTGGGTGTGCCCTGGCATGAGGACAAGCTGCCAGGGGCTGGAGCCAGGGCCCCTTTGGAGCGGCCCACGGCCTGCCCACCCCCGCCCTCCTGACTGTGCCCTTTGTTCTGCTGTGGGTGCTGGGGGAACCCGTCCACCTGCCACAGAACCTGTCTCTCAGCCATTGGGATAGCGCTCACAACTTGGAACCTATAGCCACTTTTGCAGGCATATAAAGCAACAGGACCAAGGATGAATTCCCAGAGAGGCAGGCAGACAGAATAGAAGGATGGAAAGCTGGGCCTCCACAGGTCCATCATTGCCACTACTGGGGAAACTGAGGCAGAAGGATTGCAAGTTCAGGGCGCCCTGGAAAACTTTCTGTCTGAAAAGCTAAAAAAGAAGGCAGGGGGATACCTCATGGATACCCTGCCTAGAATCCCCCAGTGAGGGGCTGGAGGCGTGGTCAGAGGCGGAGCCCCGCCTAGAATCCCCCAGTGAGGGGGCTGGAGGCGTGGTCAGAGGCGGAGCCCCACCTAGAATCCCCCAGTGAGGGGGCTGGGGGCGTGGTCAGAGGTGGAGCCCCGCCTAGAATCCCTAGTGAGGGGTTGAGGACTTTTATGGGCTTGGACCTGGGCTCCATCACCAGAAGGTGTTGAGCAACAGACACAGTGAAGTACAAAGGTCCTAGGTCCCGGCAAACTCCAGCAGTTGGTTCTGAGGATTGCAGCCCCATCTCTTAGTGTAGGCGGTGAAAGATGGTTTGGGATTGGGCTTTTCCACCTTGGACTTGTCCCGCGGCAGGGGTGGGATTGGGGGGGGTCTCTTGTGAGCCAAGAGTAGGAGGAACGAAGTGGATTTAACAAATGGCTGAAAGCTCACCGTGGGGTAGTCGGAGCTGCCTTCGGTGCTAGATGGGAGCGGGAGACCCTGTGTGAGTTGGTTGCCTTGAGGCTCTGGACGAGGAGGAAATGGGGAGCAGGGATTTCACGCTTGGGATTTGTGTCCTTGGCTAAGAGGGCTGGGAGAAATGTGGATGAGCACTCGGAGTAGCCATTATCAGCCGATCCCCAACACAGGACAAGTCTTGCACCAAGTCAAATCTCAGAGTTTTTTGGTTTTTTTCCGTTTGTTTTATAAAGAATCTCATGTAGCACAGACTGGTGTTGAATTCACGTTGACTTAGAACTTCTGAACTTCCCACCTCACATTCTGGAAGCTAAGATAACAGATGTTATGCACTCCCACGAGTGCGTCTTAGCTCTGTGCACGGAGTCCCAGCCCTGAGTCCCATTCTTCTTCTTCTTCTTCTTCTTCTTCTTCTTCTTCTTCTTCTTCTTCTTCTTCTTCTTCTTCTTCTTCTTCTTCTTCTCTTCTTCTTCTTCTTCTTCTTCTTCTTCTTCTTCTTCTTCTTCTTCTTCTTCTTCTTCTTCTTCTTCTCTTCTTCTTCTTCTTCTCTTCTCTTCCTCCTCCTCCCCCTCCCCTCCCCTCCCCCTCCCCTCCCCCTTCACTCTCCCTCCCCTCCCCCTCCCTCTCCTCCTCTTCTTTCTTTCTTTCTCCAAGACAGGGTTTCTCTGTGTAGCCCTGGCTGTTCTAGGACTTACTCTATAGACCAGGCTGGCCTCAAACTCAGAGATTTGCCTGCCTCTGCCTCCAGAGTGCTGATACTAAAGGCGTGCGCCACCACCACCTGGCATCCATTGTCTCTCTCTCTCTCTCTCTCTCTCATGCTTATTTATTTTGTGTGTGTGTGTGTGTGTGTGTGTGTGTGTGTGTGTGTGTTTGAGTGTATGTACACAAGTGCTTGTAAGAGTCCTCAGAAGCTAAAGAAGACATCAGATGCCCTGGAACTGAAGTTATATAGATGGCGGTGAGTCAGTATGTGGGCGCTGGGACTTGAACTCAGATCCTCTGAAAGAAAAGCTGTGAGTGCTCTAACTGCTCTCTGCAGCCCTGATCTCTGACCCAGCTCCGGCCTCAGGATGAACCCCAACCCCAAGAGAGACCTCAGTTTGAACTTGAGCCCAGCTCATTGATTGGGACAGATTTAAAGAAGATCCCACCATAGGTCCTACCCCTGCTTT
Organism: Mus caroli; assembly: GCF_978045245.1. Classification (NCBI taxonomy): domain Eukaryota; kingdom Metazoa; phylum Chordata; class Mammalia; order Rodentia; family Muridae; genus Mus; species Mus caroli. The sequence continues at coordinate 79,218,770 of NW_028227264.1, forward strand.
GCTGCACCCCAGGGCAGTGTCACCTGCTCAGGAAGGCAGTGGCCTCCCTCCTGACTGCCTCCCTCCTGGCTACCTCCAGGTGCTTCAGGCCCTTCCTCAGGCCCTGGGGGTGGGGGGAGCCTGCTCGGTCACATTCCGGGACAACGTGTACAAACACAGGCCACCTCCCTCTCAGCCCCCACGGGCACTGGCTGGCCTGGTGACCCCAGGGGGAGGCACAACAGGGAACAAGGAGCCCAGCCTGGTTTCTGCCCACACACCAGCCCACAGGGCATCTGGCTGACCTCTGCCTGCAGTGGCAAGGGTGAAGCTATGCCCTGCTGCTTCGGGACAATGTCAGGGTGTCTACCTTCCTCCCAGGAGTTGCCCTGAGGGACCGAGCAAACCATCCACCCGCTATTCACAAGGGGAAACTGAGGCTCACCATCAGCGGTCACTGATGGCCACCTCCTTGTGCTGAGGACTTGTGGGGTTTACTCAAAGATGGCAGAGACACAGAGGTACAAGGGACCTAATGTCAGGGGACCAATCAGGGGAATTGTTGGGGGTAAAGAGTGATGGACAAGGACCCCATTGGATAGACCTGACATAGAAGAGTCCAAGAGAGTCCCTAGGACCAGGAGAGATAAATGGACACAGACACCTCCCAAATCCATAGCTTGGGAGCCTAACTCACGGTGAAGACTCAGAACTGGGGCTCCCTTAGGACCTGGGAACTGCTGGCGAGAGCAGGCCACCCCTGATCACACCGACTGACCGAAAGACTGATGTCCCCTGATGTCCCTCCCAGCCTCCTACAGTGCCCCAGTTCAGTTCAACTATGAACCCCAAGAAGCAGTCAAGTGCCCTCAATGTCAGTCCTCCTTGTTCCTCTGTGCCCTGGGACCCTCCCATCAGCCAGCCTTGCCTGTCGCCCATCCCAGCAGGACTTTTTCCTAGACTGTTCCCCATCACCAGATTATCTTCTCTGTGCCAGTGCGGACCCTTCCAAGGCCCCTCACCACTCAGTATTAATCTCCCGTGTGTGGCACATTAGCTCCTCTCCAAAGGCAAGAACTCTCTATCTTTCTACAACAGTGCACCATGGAACATATAAGCTCGAGGATTCCAGGAAGGAGGCTGGCAAGATGGCTCAGCTGGGGAGGGTGAGTTCCCAGGATCCACACAGTACAAGGAAGAGACTCCGGCATGTGGTCCTGCTACCTCCACTCCTAGACAGAGCTGTGTAAGAAGTACTTGCACAAAACAAAACAAAGCCTTTAAGTGGTTAAAAAGAAACAGTGTTGATGGTTCCTGAGGTGTGTGTGTGTGGGGGTGCGGTGTGTGGTGTGTGTGTGGTGTGTCTGTGTGGTATGTGGTGTGTTTTTGTGTGTGTGTGTAGTGTGTGTGCATGTGTGTGTGGTGTGCGTGTGTGTGTGTGTGTGTGTGTGTGTGTGCGGTGTGTGTGTGTGGTATCAGGTGTGGTATGTCTGTGTGTGTGGTGTGCGGTGTGTGGTGTGTGTGTGATGTGTCTGTGTGGTATGTGGTGTGTTTGTGTGTGTGATGTGTGTGTGTGATGTGTGTGTGTGATGTGTGTGATGTGTGTGTGTGCATGTGTGTGTGGTATGCGTGTGTGTGTGTGTGGTGTGTGTGGTGTGCAGTGTGTATGTGTGGTATCAGGTGTGGTATGTCTGTGTGTGTAGTGTGGTGTGGTATGTCTGTGGGGGTGTGTGTGTGGTGTGTGTGATGTGTGTGGTGTGGTGTGTCTGTGTGTGGTGTGTGTGTGTGGTATGTGTGTGTGTGTGCATCCACACAGACAGAGACACGGCAGAGTCCAGGTTCCAGGGCAGTGTAAAGACCGAGTTAGCACCTCATAAGAATCATGACCTCCTACTGGATCTGGGCTCTATATCTACTGTACAACCACTAGGCCAGAGCTACCCCCTCTCTGATCTCCACTCTCAAGCCCATGTCAGTGGTCTCAGGGTATTCAGATACCAAGAGACCAGAAATAAAATTTTCAGATGGAGAAACTAAGGTAGCCCCAGGGCAGGCATTCACCCTATTTTGTAGACAGCCTGGGGGATAGACTCTTTTATGCCACCTTTATGCTGAGAGTCTCCTGGGTCCTTTAGCCTGTGGAGAAAGGCGGTGTTCACCCCTTTTAACAGATGAGGGCCTCAGCTTTCAGCCACACATAGTTCTTCCTGTCCCAAACATTGCCTTTGGCAGATGAGGGATGAGTTTAAGGACAGGTAGGCCCAGTGTGCAGTAGGCAAACAGTAGGCCCAGTGAGCAGTAGGCACACAGTAGGTATACAGTAGGCCCAGTGAGCAGTAGGCACACAGTAGGCCCAGTGAGCAGTAGGCACACAGTAGGTATACAGTAGGCCCAGTGAGCAGTAGGCACACAGTAGGCCTAGTGAGCAGTAGGCACACAGTAGGCCCAGTGAGCAGTAGGACAGTGGCCATGCTGTGAGTCCAGTGAGCAGTTCTGTGTGTGCATGTGTGATTGTGTGTGTGAGTGTGTGTATCAGAGAAACAAGAGACAGATTGGAGACAGATATGTGGCCAGACACACACACACACATCAGAGAGAGAGAGAGAGAGAGCATGCAAGCCTGTGGATAGGAAATGTCGGCACTCAGCTGAGATCCTTGTATTCCTGGGGTCCTTGCCTTCTTCCCAGGGCAGGAAAAAGGCTCAAATCCAGAATGACTAGAGATGGGGAGGGTGTGTTGGGTGTGGTGGCTCACCCCTGCCATTCCAGCACTCAGAAAACTGACTCAGGCTGTTGAGTCCCCAGTTACAGGCCAGCCTGGGCTACAGAGCAAGACTCTTTCTCAAACAAATTAACAACAAAACAAACGGCTCTGGTTTTGACTGTAGCCACCTAGGAGCTAAGGCTGGAGAGATGGGACTGTAGGATAAAAAAGGCTTTGGCCCATTTAATCCCTTGGAGGATTTGTGTCCTTCACAAAACAAACAAACAGAACAGGGAGGAGAAGCAAAGACCGTTAGTAACTCTATGGGGCAGAGCACCTGCCCAGCGCGCAGGCCCCGAGGCTCGCCCCCAGCACTCTACTTACCGACATGGTGACACACGCATGCCACCCCAGCATGTAAGAGGTGGGGACGACAGAATCAGAGTTCAAAGTCACCCTCAGCCACATAGAGAGGCTGAGGCCAGCCTGGGCTACATGAGACCTTGTCTCAAGAGTAAATAACTACAAATAGCCACGGATAAACAGGGAAGCTGAGGCAGGAGGATCATGAAACCAGCCTGGGCTATTATTCACAGGAGGAGACCGTCTCTCAAACAAACAAATAAACAAACACGTCAGTATTTTCAGATATTACAGAAGAAAAGCATGGCAAAGGGCTAATCACCTCTCCAAACACCACTCTTCCTTAATATTTTTATTTATTTATTTGTGTTGCCTTTCCCAGCCTGGCTGTGCACCACATGCATGCAGAGCCCGGAGGCCAGAACGGAGCGTCAGATGCCCTGGTGCTGGATTTTTCAGCGGGGCCTGTGAGCCAACGCAGGGGTGCTGGGAACTCAGGTTCCGCCTGGAGGTGAGCCTGCTCCACCATGCCCTGTCCCGTTCTTATTGGTTAATTACTTAAGGCAACAATGTTGAGGGGCTCAGACTAGCTCAGGCTGGCCCGGAACTCTTGGATCCTCCTGCCTGGACTCCCAGGGGATCTCAGGCTTGCTCACCACAAGGGGTTGAAGGGTAAGTTTTTGTGAAGAACAAAAGAAAGTATCCACTGTGGGACTAAAGCAAAGGAAGGAACGCAGGGAGGGTGCTGAGCAGAGGCCCCGCCTGTGGAGGGCACTCTCAGTGTTTTCATAGTTTGATTTGGAAAGTCGAGCTGTAGCTGGTTTATGCAGGCTTTGCTCTCTGGGACGTTTCATGAGTTTGTTTGTCCTGTTTTTATTTATCTTTCTGGGTACCCGTGTGTGTTTGCCTGAGGAGGTCAGAAGGTCAGAGGTCCACATGGGGCGTCTTCCCTGATTGCTCGCTGACTTATTATTTTAAAATTTGTACTTAGCTGGTTGGTGGTGGTGCAGGCCTTTAATCTCAGCACTTGGGAGGCAGAGACAGGCGGATCTCCATACAGACTGAGTTCCTGGCCAACGTCATCTAGAGGGCTCGATAGCAAGAACTTGTCTCAAAACAAGTAAAGAGTAGATAGAGAAATAAACTGTCTTCATTTATCTCATGCATGTGCATGCATGTGCATGTCTGTGCATACGTGTGCATGCGTGTACGTGCACAAGCTCCACAGTGCAAATGTCAGGGTGAGAAAGTAGCTTGTGAGTCTCCATTCTCACATCTGCCAGGCGGTTCCCAGGTCATCCCACTTTCTCCAGCTTATGGCTTGGAGATGGGACCTCTTACAGAACACAGAGCTCCCCAGTCCCACTAGGCTGAGTGGCTAGGAAGTCCCTGGGGGCCTTCCAGCCCTATCCCCAGGTGTGCAAAGCCATACCTATCCTTTTATGTGGATTTGGGGGTTTAAACTCAGATTCCTGCCTGTGTGGCAAATACTTTACTGATTGACCCCCTGTACTGGCTAGTTTTGTGTCAACTTGACACAGCTGGAGTTATCACAGAGAAAGGAGCTTCAGTTGAGGAAATGCCTCCATGAGATCCAACTGTGAGGCATTTTCTCAATTAGTGATCAAGGAAGGAGGGCCCCTTGTGGGTGGGACCATCTCTGGGCTGGTAGCCTTAGTTCTATAAGAGAGCAAGCTGAGCAAGCCAGGGGAAGCAAGCCAGTAAGTAACATCCCTCCATGGCCTCTGCATCAGCTCCTGCTTCCTTACCTGCTTGAGTTCCAGTCCTGACTTCCTTTGGTGATGAACAGCAGTGTGGAAGTGTAAGCCGAATAAACCCTTTCCTCCCCAACTTGCTTCTTGGTCATGATGTTTGTGCAGGAATAGAAACCCTGACTAAGACCCCCCACCTTCCTCCCCACTTTGGGAGGGGGCGTTGGGGAGCAGGGTCTCATTATGTAGCCCATCTCCTCCAGCCACAGCTTCCCATGTGCTGGGGAGACAGACAGGCCACCATGTCCTTTAGACAGAGGAAGCCTTTAGACTTGACTGATAGCCAAGTAGCAGGCTGTGGGAAGTCTCAAGGGGATCCTGAATCTCAACTGTGGGGACTGGGGCCCCTCAGGTGTCTGGGGATTAAGGAGGGGCAGTCCCTGTGAGGAGCCTGGGAGTCTAGGGGGGTGCCCCTCTGGTCACAGAGGAGGAAGTGGGCTGCAAGAGCCAGGGGTCAGGAGATGGGAGAGAGAGATGTGCAGTGGCTGAAAGCACCGCTGTTCTTCCACTGGACTGGACTTCTGATGGCCGCATCTGTATCACAGCCCAGAGACAACAGAGTTCAACTCTGGGGAATCCAGCGTCCTCTTCTGGCCTCTGAGGACGTTGTACTCATGTGTACCCCCCCCAGACACATTAATATGATATTTGAATAACTAATCTTACAAAAAAAATGCATGAAGGAGAGGCTGACTGCAGACCTGCACACCTCTGTCACCTCCTTATGTCCTGGCACTCGGGTTAGAGGACAGGGCTGTCCCGCTCCTTTCCAGCCACAAATGGCCCTTGGGTAAAGCTCTGAGTTCCAGTCTAACACGTAGGCTCTGAGACCTAGGCTGAGACAGGAGAATTGTCATGAGTTCTGGGTTGGGTTGGGCTATATACAGATTAAGACCCTGTTCCAAAATACCAAAGCTGAAGGCCAGGCATGATGCAAGGAGGAGAGTCCGGCATTCAAGGCTATCTTCCAAGGACACTGGATCCCCTGTCCTACCTCTGCAGTGCTGTGGTCTCTGCTGACCACAGGACCTTTGCATTTGCCAACCCCAAAGTAACCCTGCCACTTCCCCTACCCCCTGGCCTGCACCATCTGCTGAGTTATTAGATATTTTTTAAAAGTTTACTACAGTTAATTCATGTGTGTATGTGTGAGCTCACATGTGCCATGGACACACAAGAATTAGATTTTTCCTCATACCAGGTGTTTCTAGGAATCGAACTCAGGTCATCAGACTTGGAAGCAAGCCCCTTTCCCCGCTGAGCCCTCTCAGTGGCCCTCATTAGCTGTTTTTACTCCACACCTCACGAGGTGAGGTGACCTGCAGACCCTTGGTGGCCCCTGTGCTTAGTCGGGGGAGAGGAGGAGGATGGATGTTTCCATTTCACTGATGAGGAGACAGAAGCTTCCCGGAGCGAGTCTGAAGGCCCACACAACCCCTGCTTCTGGGCAGTGGACTTTGGGGTCCTGGGCAGGGAGAGCAGCAGCTGCAGGGGCTCAGAGTGGTGTGTGGTGCACCGCCTGCAGCAGCTGGGCCACCCACCCTCACCAGAGTGGGGAAGGGAACCAAGGCAGCAGCTGGTGGCTGGCACCAGGCCAGGTGGAGAGGGAATGGCTTCTGTAGAGCTCCCCCACCATCCTGTAGGTTCAGGCTGGCCTTGAACTAGCTGTGTAGCCAAGGATAACCTTGAACTCATGATCTTCCTGCCTTTGTTTCTAGAGAACTGGGATGATGGATGTTTAGCCCCCTCTGTGTGTCTGTGTGTCTGTCTGTGTCTGTCTTTATCCCACATCTCCCTTTACTATCCTGTCGGTCTGTGTCTCTCTGTCTAGTCTGCTCTGGCCTCTGTGGCTTTGTCCTGTCCATGCTCTGCTCTGTGTGGTTGACTGAGCTGGGCTGGCCTGAGGTGAAGGTCCCTCTCCTGGATGCATACTGGCGACCTTGTGCAGCCTGCTCCAGGGAAGGCAGGAAGTTTTCTGGGCCCAGGGACAGGGTTGTTCCTATCTCATGGTTTCTGGCTGTTGGGGAGAATCAATCACACAGGGTCCCCTTTTTAGACATTGCAAGCTGTGGTGAGGTTGGATCCTGTGGCCAGGTGAGGCCAGGCCAGAGCTGGGCAGACACAGTGTCTCAGCCACCACTGGCTGAGCTGCCTGGGCTCCCACAGCAGGGGGTGAAGGGAGTGGGAGGGGCTGTCCCACTAAGGCCCTCTAGGTGATCTACACCTCTCCATACAGAGACATCCTAACCTCTGACAGACCCTCACTGTGGAAAAGTGGGGGCGGGGCTATAATATAATTATGCCTTATTTGCATGTTTGCATATCAGTCAGGGCAGCTGCAACTTTTGCTACTCATCACTGGGAACTGAGGGGTTGGGGCTGGCCATCCTCACTTGGCCTGGGGTGTAGCCTCAGATTCTGGGGTCTCTGGCCCTGAGAATTGTCCTGCTGGGAACCTTGGGAGTCACTCCCCTCTGAGACTCACAGGGGCCACTCTTCCCACCTTGACTTTGGGACATCCAATCAGCTCCCAGCATGGAAACCGACTTCTGAAGTTTTTTTCTTTCTTTCTCTTCCCTTTCTCCTCCTCCTGCCCCTCCCCCTCCCCCTCCCCCTCCTTCTTTTGAAAGTTGAGAACCAGAGATCAGAATCCCAGAATCCCTCTGAAACACCTTAAGGTCCTAGGTCCCCAAAATCCCACAAATGTCTCCACATCTTGAATTCAGGACAGAAGTCTCAGGCCCCTCAGTAGCCCAGCCTTGAGACCTGGAAGTTCAGCCTAGCCTTGGAGCACCAGCGACAGGGCCTTTGAATATGCCCCCAGACCTCAGCTATCTTTGGAAAGGTCCCTTTGGTGACCTCAGACCATTTAAAAACAGGCACAGAATTGTGAGGCCACATGCTTATGGTCACACAGACTCTAATCCAGACTGCTGGACTCCCAGGAGACTGGAAAGAAATGGAATGGGGTTCCTGGTCTTCCTGTGTGCACCTGTGCCGGAGACACCACCTAGTGGTATGTCTGTCTGTGGCTGTGTGTCACATACAGAGGGTTTCTTTCAGATTACAGTGTACAGTCTACCATGAGGTAAATGAGGGCAGGAACTCAAAGTCGGAGTTGATGCAGAGCGGTGGAGGAGCCCTGCTCCCTAGCTTGCTCCCTGCGACTTCATCAGCCCAGAAGCGAGGGATAGGGATGTCCTTTCTGTCTGCCCTGCCTTTGACCCCCTGCAGACCCTAATCTTGTTCCCGTTCCTTCCTGTTCTTAGTCCAATGAAACCATGGCAAACACTGTCCCTTAGAAGGGACATGAGAGGCCGCACTTGGACCCCACCCTCCCCAAGTTTTCCAGAATGGGACGGCAGTTCAGCATCTGTCCACTAGATGGCGGACGACGCTCAGAAACGCTCCAGCGTGCACGGCGCGCCGTTTGGTGTGCGCAAGCGCAGTTCGTAAATGTACCCAAAGGCACCTGTGCAAAGGCACCTGTAGGCACCGAGCTCAGCTCACGTGTTCATATACTTCGTGCATGTCACAAGCGACGTCCACGCCGAGATCCACCCCTATCGAGAGAATCTTATCAGGCTTGTTCTTATACAGCATGTTGGTGCGTGAATACTACTGTTGGGCACATTAGTGTCCCAGAGTCTCATTTCCATGCAAAAGACCCCCGTGTCATCTGTTCTGGGCTATCCTTATGCTGGGAACGATGTCGTGTGAATAGTAGGTTCTCATGAACTAACCGGCTGCAGCTGGCACATCAACAGCTCCAGGATCCCGCCACCCCCACCCCCACATTCCCATGGCTATTGCCTCGGCTCATAACCTCGAAGAGGAACATAGTTCATGCCTCAGTTTACCTGTGTTGTCCCAATTTCCACCTTCGCGAGATTTCCTCCATGTGAGGCCTGTCACTGCTGGGAAGCCAGATTCGTGCCTGGAGTGTCCCCTTTGTTGTTTTTTTTTTGTTGTTGTTGTTTGTTTGTTTGTTTGTTTTGGGGGGTTGTTTTGTTTTTTCGAGACAGGGTTTCTCTTTATAGCCCTGGCTGTCCTGAAACTCACTCTGTAGACCAGGCTGGCCTCAAACTCAGAAATCCGCCTGCCTCTGCCTCCCAAGTGCTGGGATTAAAGGCGTGCGCTACCACGCCCCGCTGAGTGTCCCCTTTGTATCTAAAGTCAGACACCCAGTAAACTATTCAGATGCCTAACTTGTTACAGGATGTATAGCAAGTGCCACCCTCCTGCCCCTGCGCCTCACTTCCACAGGTTTTTCACTAAGGAATTTCTGCCAACCAGAGATCAGTTTTGGAGTCAGAGGAGTGGGCTCTTGGCTATGCAGCAAACTGAGCTGCTGTTCATCCCACAGGTTCCTGGGACATTGGCCTTCCATGTAGAATGCTCTGCTTGGTCGACCCTGCAGACAGGAGTTCATCTGTGACTGGCCAGCAGATCTCCAGGTGTGCACCGGTGGCCATTCCTGGAGTCCTCAGGGGTGCACAGGCAGGAAGCTGTCCAGATTCTCTGATGTGGGCCCTGCCTTTTCTGGTTACCCACTCTTCCTCCCGCTCATGTCTGTCGTCACCCATGGTGACCATAGGCCATCTCCTTGGCAACGGCAGCCACCAGGTCAGCTGTATCATCGACCACAGCTCACCCTTGCAGACCCTACACTGGACACAGAAGGTGATCAGGTGGAGGATCAGCTAGGGTGTCAGGGAGGACCTGTAGGATCAGGTCGGGAGCCTTAGGCAGCCCCTGGAGTACGTCAGCAGAGTCGGTGGGTGCCTGCATATCAGTGGCTCTCCTTAGGCCTCGGTTTCCCCATACACCCAGCCTCTGTGACCTCTAGACTCTGCTCCAGGCCTGGCCACTTGCTATGTGGACAGTGGTCTGGCTGGAGGGAGGCTCAGCCTTAATCCCAGTTGCCGGCCACTAAGCCAGGTCAGGAGGTCACTGGCTTCCAGTGACCCGCAGGCCCATTGTGTAGCCCCTGAGCAGTCAGCATGGCTGCCTTCTTGATAGTCCCATCGCTGTGATCTCTTGAGATGCCAACCACAGATGCTTCTAGAAAAATCCACCAAGATTTCATTATTGCTGTTCCTGAGCAGGCTACCATTTGCATTTCTGGAAGGTTCTGTCAGCCTAGCTCGGAGGCAGCTTTCCTTCTTTGCTTCCCGCGTATTCCACACCTGCTGACCCCGGGAGCGCCCACCTCTGCATCTCTAGACAGCTGGTCACTCCAGGGACCAAGACAGAGGTCTAAGTGTGGAGGGCTTTATGGAGGGGACTCTGGCTCCTGCTGATCCCTGGTATGGGAAGCTGAGAGGGGACTGGGTCAGGAGGCATATAGGGCTGGCCTTTTCCCAATAAATGCATTTGAATAAACCCTGGGATAGGGGTTGGGGATGAGGGTCTGCCCAGAAGGAAGGGTAGGGAGGGCAGAAGGCAGGCAGGCTACACAAGAGGGCACAAGTCAATGTCCACCATCTTTCCTCAGTTTCCCTACTTGGGCAAGCCCATAGATGGAGTCCTATAGGCACCAACATTTCTGATAGGTCAGGCATCTGGCTTGGGGCCACACAGCCAGAGGGTGGGGGCCATGGAGGACAGTTTTTGCTGAATAAAGCTGAAGGAATGGGCCCCAATGTCCAAGCAGGCTGCTGGCCCTTTAAGAGCCTCATTTTGGCGCTGCCTGGGGGTTATTGATCGGGAGCCTTGGAAACAAGATTAGATTATTGGGCTGAGAACGGCAGCCTGGGGGCCTGGGAAGGGGGAGGGCTTCTTGTAAATGGCTACAGGGGTACTAGAGGCTCATTCCTGGTGGGGGTGGCTCTCTAGATCCCATGTTCCCTGGGTCCTAGGGAGGGTGTTACAAATTTGCAAACTGAGGCAGGCGTCTGTTAATGCGTGCCTTTGCTGAGTACTTAGTCTGTGCAGTGAGGCCAGGATATTACAGCAATCCTTGCATAATTGTGTGGTCCCAGGACACTGCAGGGATGGGATGCACTTCAGAACAGTCTCCATCGTCAGTGTGTGCCTGGGATGGAAGAAACTAATCCCATTTCACAGGAAGGGAAACTGAGGCCCTTAAGGGAGGTTGTCGGTTTCCAAACACTCACTGCCTAGGTGAGATGGCCAGAAAGCCCTGTATACAGCAGGAGCCCAATAAATGCACAGCTGGATTAGAAGTACCGGCCCCACTTTGGGTGCCCCGCCTCTGGGTATGAGGGAAACCCTGTGCTCTTCCACAATTTCTAAGGTTCCTAGTCCACCTGGAGGCAGAACCTTGCCAGCCCCTCACGGATTTCTTCCTAGGGTCCCTGATGCTTTGTCGCCAGCCAAGGAGCTGAGCTGCCTTCACTGGCCCCTCAGGGGTCCATCACTGTGTCCCCTTCAGACAAAGGGACTGACCAAGGATAGAGAGGGCTCAGGAGACATCAGGTTTCCTGTGAGCAGCCAGCAGCCTCTATGCTGGCCTCTGTCCATCTGGAAGGAGTCTGAAGACAAACAGCTGTCTGTCCAGGGTGGGAAACGGAAGCCCCACAGATGGGGGATGGAAGCCTTCAATTTATTTTTGTGTATTTTTGTAACAACGTCTCATGTAGTCCAGGCCACCTTAAACTCCAGATCCTCCTGCCTCCACCTCCCAGAACTGGAATGACAGGGGTGAATCTCCAGGACTGGTTTCTGTGATGACTGGGGGTGGGGGGTAGGGGGGAGACAGCTTTGTTCAGGCTAAGCAAACAGGAAACAGGTCCTCTGCTGGTTAAGCCCAAACCCTGGCTCTAGCCACACCTCTATCGTTTTTCTTTCTGTTTCTTCTTCTCTTTTCTTTTTCTTTTTTAAAAAGATTTATTTATTTATTTTATGTGCATGAATAGAATACACTGTAGCTTCAGACACCCCAGAAGAGGGCATCAGATACCATTGCAGATGGTTGTGAGCCACCATGTGGTTGCTGGGAATTGAACTCAGGACCTCTAGAAGAGCAGTCAGTGCTCTTAACCTCTGAGCCATCTCTCCAGCCCCTCTTTCTGGTTTTTCAAGACAGGGTTTCTCTGTGTAGCCCTGGCTGTTCTGGAACTCACTCTGTAGACCAGGCTGGCCACAAATTTGCCTCTGCCTACTGAGTGCTGGGGTTAAGGGTGTGTGCCTCCCCCACCCACTACCCCTATCTATTTTTAGATCATTCACAGGATCCCTGTCCAGTGGACCCCCCAGACAAGTGACCAGAGAGGGTGTTACTTAAACAGCAGAAGAGACAGGCAGGCTGAGGGAAGGCATGAACACCCCAGGACAGCTGTGCTTTGTGAGGGCTTCCTGGAAAGGATTTTAATATTAATTAATTAATTAATTAATTAATTAATTAATTATGTACACGAGTGTTGGACCTGCATGCATGTGTGTGTGCCATATGTATGCCTAGTGATCATGGTGGAGGTAAGAAGACAGGGATGAATACCTTGGGACTGGAGTTACAGGTGGATGTTCGAGGCATTCCTCTATCCCCACAAAGAGGAATTTTTAGTTGTTGTATGAGAAGAACTCAGTCCTTGGCAGGAGCACAGGAAATATGAAGGAGAAGGTTCCGGAGACCATGTTGCCTGGGGTCTTGTGCCTGGGACTTCCTGAGAAGACGGCTCTTGCTCTGGAGTGCACTGAGGAAGACAGGAGGCTGGACAGTGAGAGACAGAGTGTTGGGTGTTGAGGACGCACCCAGGGCTTGCACAAGCTAGGTAGGGGCTCCACCCTCTGACCACACCCCCCAGCCCCTCACTGGGAGATTCTAGGCGGAGCTTCACCCCTGACCACGCCTCCAGCACCTCACTGGGGAATTCTAGGCAAGGTTCCACCCTGACCAAGCCTCCAGCCCCCTCACTGGGGAATTCTAGGCAAGGCTCCACCCCTGCGCCACATTTTACCAATCCCTTACTTGGAAGGTGGCTAAGCTGAGGGGTCACGACAACATACAGGAGTGATAGTAGTGTGGATTTCCTACCCATGCTCCTAGTCACCCTTCCAGGGGGGCTCCTCAGTGGACTCTGGGGGACCCTGGCTCCTGAGCAGTAGCAGGCTGCTAGCCCCACCGCAGCAGTAATTAAGGGCTCTGGGCATCCCCACGGTGTGATGTATGTGTGCCTTAACTAATCATTTATTAGGTCACTGATGGCTCGTCAATATTAATTCATTTATTTAAACAACTCGGTCCTGTAATGAAGATGTTGTCTGAGAGGGGAGGCAGGCAGGCGGGGGAGGGGGGTGGTGCTGGCTAGGGGTGTGCTCAGAGATAACCAGGTATGTTGGGGTGATGTGACTGCTCTACCTGGATATCCCACTTGTGCAGGTGGCGAGGCCCCATCAGGGGCAGCTTCCTGGACCTCGCGTGTGGCTGGGTCGGCAAGAGAGCTCATCTTGACCCACCTGGACACTCAGGGGTCTGTGAGACCTGTTCCTCCCTCCTGCCCCAGGAAGGCACATGGCTGCCCAAACGCTGCAGAAGATGGCTTCTGAGCCCACTGCTTAGTGGATTTGTCACTACAGGACATCCAAGAGCAGCAGCTGCAGACGGAGAGGTGGTGTGGCGGTGATGAATGCTGGCTCCTTTCCAGAAGACCTGGGTTTAGTTCCCAGCACCCACAGGGCATCTGTGACTCCAGCTCTGTCGAACGCAATGCCCTCCTCTCTAACAGTTCCTGCACGCATGCACCCAAAGGCAGAGCACTTAACGCACGAAAAATGAAAATAAATAAAATCTAAGAACAGCAGTCAAGGTTGCCAAGAAGGCTCAGCGAGTAATGGTGTGTGCAGGTCTTGCGACCAGAGTTCGAGTCCTGGAGACCATACAATGGTTGTCCTCTGCCCACCAATATGGCCCATGGCCCAAACATGAGCACACACACAAAATAACAAAACTTAGATGCATGGGGTGGTAAACACATGCCCGGGCGCTTAGGGGGTCACAGCAGGACTGCAGTCAGTTTGCGGCCTGCCTGGGTTAGACAGTAAGCCTCTGTCTCATGTCTATAAAAACAAAAATTCAGATCTCATTTTCAGAGCCGCCTGTGGCTCCCCAGTGCTCGGGAGCAAGCGGTGTTGGCTTCTGGGACCCCATGGGCCTCCCAGTTCACTCCAACCTCAGGGGCTTTGCTCTTGGGCCATATTACCCTAAAACACTGTGTCACTTGCTAGCCCCTCTGTCATCTCACCACCACCTGGGGCCCACAGTCCTGGGACCCTGCAGGTCATCTGCTCATGCAGCTGTTGTTGAATTCTGTGAGACTGCATCTCACCCTGTGACTCAGGCTCTGCGCCTCCCCTGACTCCCAAGGGCTCGGTGACAATGTGCCCAGTGAAGCTGTCCCTACTTGTGATGACTCTGGCTGAGGGGCATAGAGGCCAGGCACACAGCTGCGAGGCTGAAGGAGGAAGATCCCTTGGTGGTGCCTGACTTCATAGGGGGGCTGGAGCAGAGAGGTCGCCTCAGCTGCCTGAGGTCACACAGCCTAGAACTGAGGTCTCCATGCCCTGAGATTTCTAACATCTCAGTGTGGTTCTTTCCTCTCTGTGGCCCACCAGGGTTCCCCTGTGCTTGCAGGACTGACCACACACTGAGACCCAGCCCTCAAGACCAGCAGGCACCTTCTTCTACCCCAACCTGCTCTTATAGACAGGTGCCCCCCCCCCATTCTGAAGGCTAGCCTCCAGGCACCCGCTGCAACTCAAGGTCATGGCTAGATGGCATCTCAGATCCAGCCCCCAGCAGGAGAGTCCAGGATGGAGGATGAGGTATGTGAGGTGTGGGTTGGGGAAACTGAGGCTGGGGAACACTGGTCAGCAGGCATTAAAGAAAAACCACAGGGACACTGATGCAGATGGTGACCTCCAGGTTTCAACTGCTCATGAGGCCAGGAGACACCCTCTGTGCTAGGGGACACTCTCCCTGGTGGCCTGAAGCCATACTGATGGGATAAGACTCAGGCAGCAGGATGCAGGTGGGGCCAGGATCTGGGCTCTCTCTGAGGGCACGAGGGAGCCATGATGTGGCCCAGTTTGTCTTTAGGAAAGGCCACAGTGCTCTCGGTGCAAGTTGTCGCAGGGGCCACTTAGACACCTGTGGCACTGGGGCTGATCTTGAACTCACAGAGATCCACCTGCCTTTGTCTCCCAAGTGCTGGGATTAAAGGCATGTGCCACCACTATACAACTTGTAAGGTTTATTTTAATAAAGAAAGGAAGGAAGGAAGGAAGGAAGGAAGGAAGGAAGGAAGAAAGGAAGGAAGAAAGGAAGGAAGAAAGGAAGAAAGAGAGAAGGAATGAGAGAAGGAAAGAAAGAGAAGAAAGAAATCTTTGGCTCAGCACGCATTTATTAAGTACTTGCTGTAGTCATGGTCCTGATGCCACAGGACCGGGACAGAGAGGCCAGCTGGGTGTTTGGTTTGTCCTTGTCCTGTCTCTGTTCAGCAGGGCTGAGGTTGTCCACGCTGTGTACCAGGCACCTCAGTTTGGCCCAGGTTCCACATGTGCAGAGAAAATCAGTGCAGAGGCCAGGGACCAGGAGTGGGTCTGTGTCCCAGGCCTGACCCAGGTGGCCTTGTCCTTTCAAGAGGGAGCACAGGCCTGGGGCCTCCCTTGGAAGGCCTGGTGGTCAGGGCATTAAAGTTAACTTCCTGTAAACAGGCTTGATTGGCGCTCTCCAGCCCCACATAAATTAACCGTGGCCAGCCATGGAGGCCCAAATGCAATCGATGGTGCCGCTCGCCGATTCCCGGCCGGTCCAGCCCATCAGTCACCACACGCCAGCTGCTAACAGCTTTATCTTCTCTAGCCAGGCAGTGTGGAGGGTGGACAGAGGGGCTGGGGCAGACAGCCATCCTCCTCAGACACTCTGGCCAGATCTGTAAAGATGTTGTTACTCAGAGCTCAGGATGCTGGCCTGGGAGACATGGCTAGCGTGAGCTACAGGAGGACTTCAAAGTCAGCTTGGGCTATATAAGGAGGTTTGTTGTTCTTGTTTGTTTGCTTGTTTGTTTGTTTTCCTGAAACAGGGTTTCTCTGTGTAACCCTGGCTATCTTGGAACTCTCTTTGTAGACCAGGCTGGCCTGGAACTCACAGAGATCTACCTGCCTTGGCCTCCTCAGGGCTTGGATTAAAGATGTATGCTACTGCCACCTGGCCATAGGGAGTTTTCATCTTATTATTTCATTTATCTAGTTATCTATTTGTTTGGGTGCTGGTTCTCACTCTGTAGGCCTGGCCGCATTTGAACTTCCTGCTGTGTGGATCAGACTAACTTTGAACTCACAGACTCAGAGACTCGCCTGTCTCTATTTCTTAGTGCAGGGACTGAAGATGTGTGCTGTCACATCTGGCTGTCACATCTGGCTGGGCGTGGTCTATGTGTGTGGCAGCAGCAAGAGAGCAACTTTTAGAGTCGCTTCTGTCTTCTATCTTGCTAAGGAAGGGTCTGTCTTATCTGGTCTGCACTGTTTGCACCAGGGTAGCTGGCAGGGTGGCTCTGGTCAATGCTCCTGCCTTTGCCTCCATCTTTCTGTAGAAGGGCTGAGGATACAGATGTGTTCCATCACATCCTGATGTCTGTGTGGGTTCCAGGGATCAATATCAGGTAGTCAGGGCTATTCGTGAATGAAGTGAAAACTTCTGGTTTCCTTGAAAAGTCACTTATGTCAAATGGTGTTTTGCCGGGGCACACAGAAGAGGGGATGTTTTCCTGAAGCAGACACAGGTGAAAGGATGTTTTGCTATAGCAGGCACGTGAGAGGACACGTGATGAAGGATTATAACTATGACCCCACAGACAGTGGGAACTGGAGCACTGGTTCACATTACTCTGCCTCGATAGTCTTTGCTGATGACAGGCGTGGATTGGTTCGCCTTACGTTGCATTCCTGAGCTCCATTTGTGGCTACGTGATAGAGAGAAACTTGCCAAGAACTTTTCCGGACGTTCCTGTGGCTTCTTGCCGCTTTGGCAAGCCTTGTGGTGTCTTATGGATTGCACTGCCCTTGCTGGTTCGTGTGTGGTGTCTGCCGAGTGGACTGGTCTGCAGCTGCTGATTCCTGTTTGGTGTTTGCTAGTGGACTGCACTGAGAACAACAAAGACTGAACTCTCCCCCAAAGAACTACTTCTAAACAGGCGCACTTCCTCGTATCCTAGTAACCTTTCTTTTCCATCACATCTGGTGGATGGTGGGCTAGTGAGGAGGCTGAACCCTTATTTAAGTAGGCTGTGAAAATTTTATGCCTACAAGCGAAAGACTGAGCTATCTCCCCAGCTCTGCATAGAGGATTTGATAGAAGCCCATACAGAGAGTTCAAGGCAAGCCTAGGGAATGTATTGCAAGTTTGAGGCTATTCATTGAGGCTGCACCATGAATTAGAGGCCAGTCTGGGTGACAAAAGGAATTTAAGGCCAATATCAGTCCATGAAGAGTTCAAGGCCAACCTAGGCTATACCATGAACTTGAGGCTAGCCTGTTCAGGGCCAGTTTAGGTTTCATAAGGCCCTGTCTCAAAAACAAACAAACAAACAAACAAACAAACAACAAAAACTAAGGGAAAAAAGTGTTAGCCTAGGGTTACCATTCAGGGTCACTGGGGGATAAACGTGATCCAGCTCCCAACGGCTGCCCCCTAGGCACTGACCTCAGTTCAGAAGGGCTTCAAGAAAATCATTCTGCAAACAGATTTCTAGCAGGGGCTCTGCAGGCAGTTGGACTGGGATACCCTATATCCCCCCACCTTAGGGTATATAGATGCCCGGCCCCAGGGCCCAACACTGGGCCAGGCAGAAAGGCTGTATTAGCTGAATGTATAATGCATTCTCTGCTCCTAAGCATCAGATTCCCCATCTGTGGTATCTGGGGGTGCAGAAACTTGCAGATAAGGCAAAGCCTGAGCCAAGGCACCCTCTGGCCGAGCCTGGTTGGCACCAGGCAAACAACAGCAGTCACAGCAGTAATGATACTGTCTGGCCACAGGAGGAGAGGTCCCTGAAGGTCCCAGGACTGCAAGCCAATTAGCTTTTGGCCTGAGCCACATGCCTTTGATCCCAGCACTCGGGAGGCCAAGACAGGCAGGTCTCTGAGTTCAAGGACAGGCACCGCTGCATTGTGAAACCCTGTCACCCAACCATAAAAATAAGAAAGCTGTGTGGACTGCAGTGGGCAGAGTGCTCAGCCAACACGCAGGAGAGCCTGGGTTGCATCCCAGCACCACATAAACCAGAAAGGGGGTGCACAGAAAGGGGGTGCACAGAAAGGGGTGCACAGAAAGGGGTGCGCAGAAAGGGGTGCGCAGAAATGGGGCGCACAGAAAGGGGGTGCACAGAAAGGGGGTGCACAGAAAGGGGGTGCACAGAAAGGGGGTGCACAGAAAGGGTTACATGCCAGGCAGCCCAGCCCCAGTTGGCAGAGGCAGGAGAATCAGGACCTAAAAGTCATTTCTAGCTCTAGAGTTTGTGACCAGCCTGGGCAGCACAAGACCCCATCTCAAAACAAAATTGAATGTGTTTGGACACTGACAGGCATGGTGGGAGGAGCCTGTGGGTTTGACCTGGAGGAATAAGTTCCAATAGGGCAGCCCTGGTGGCTCTGGCTGTGGAGCTGTGTCTGGGACAAAGGCCTTGAGTGACATCCACAGAAGCCCTGGACCCTGATGTCCTTTCTGTCCTTTCTCAGAAACACAGAACTCCCTGTGGTAGACACCCAGGTCCCAGTGCCTGTCCCCACAGGACCCAGTCTGTCCCCAGACCCAGCCTCCTCACAATGTCCCCATATGAAGTGCTGTCCCTGCCTCTTCACAATGTCCCCATAAGAAGTGCTGTCCCTGCATGGCTGCACTGCAGCCCAGTCTGGACACTTTGCCATCTCGTCTTCTCTCCTTCGGTGACTCTAGGGGTGTGTTGAGCTTCTCATCCAAGGTCATCTCACCCCACCTGGTATCTGGAGTCCTCTCTACACCAGAGGGAGGCAGTGCCTTCGCTTGGGGTCTGGTGTGTCCGAAGTTCAGCCTGGAGAGCCAGGCTAGACACAGGGGCCTCCAGCTCAGTGAGACATTTCTGAGTGTCCCAGGAAGGGAACTCGGCCACCCTCAGCTCAGGGACCCTCTAATGTGTCTCTGCTGGTGGCCCTGGGCAGTGCCTAGACTCTGTCTTAGCGATCCAGTTAGGAATGACATATTTGGGCCTATATGTCACAGGCCAGCGACTTACAGCAACAACATGTGACTACTGACCTTGTGTCCTTTCTTTCTCTGTCGCAGGTCACCCTGTGTTTCAGAAGAGGAACCAGGGGTCCTAGATGCCTGCATGCAGTGACTGTCATAAGGGCTAGGCATGCTGGCTCTGAACCACAGACCATGCCTCAGAGGAACAGCCTTGGGCCTGTCCCCTGCCCCACAGTCCAAGCCCTTTTCTAGAGATTGATGATGCACACTGTCACAGGGGGAGTGGCAAGGGGGCCCTGGAAGTGCTGGACTTAAGCTTTTCCACATAAGGCCCAGGCCTGGGTTTATGGTCTGTATAGGTGGCTATGGCCTGGGGTGACTCTCTGTGTGTGTGTGTGTGTGTGTGTGTGTGTGTATGTGTGTGTGCATGCACACACTCACAGGTGCACACACATGAATGAGCACATGTAAAAAATGAAGGGTACTCAGTACCCAGATCTGAGAGTCTCCATGGCCCCTGAAGGATCCCACCCACGAGGTGGTAACACATCTGAAGCTGTCTAGTCACTCGCTGTCAGCCATGGCCTCTGTGTGTGTGTATGTGTGTGTGTGTGTGTGTGTGGTTTTTGGTGCAGAACACTCTCCACCTATACACAGTGCCCAAGCTCGTTGGGTTCTGCTGCATGTGGGGGGTGGGGGGGGGTACTGGGGACCCTGGCAGGTACTCAGGTGCTGCTGGGATGTTGAGAGTCACCTGGGAGCTTGGACGCTGGTGAGGTTTTGCAGAAAGCTCTGAGACTTTGCTTCTCATACCTCAGGCCCCAAACAAGAGCCCCTTGCTTTTGTCCCACACCTTTGACCCAGACAGGCTCAGCTGACCCAAAGGTCCCATAGATATCTGTATTCCAGTGAGAATTATAATACCTGGTCTGTCTCCTCTCCATGGCCTCAGAGTTTAGCAGTTTCCATACCCTTGGGTTCCTGTCTGTGTCTCCCTTCACAGTGTCCCCACATCTACTCCCCACTCTATGTCTGGTAAGCTTTATGCTTTCAGGCCGCATGGTCTCAGCTAGCGCATCAGAACCGCTGTAGACGTCATAAGAAAGTGAACACAACCATGAAACAATAAAACTTTATTCAAACAAACAAACAAACAAACAAACCAACAAACCAGGGCCTACATGCAGCGCTGGGCCAGTGTCTGCAACTCCTAGGCTTTCCCCAGCACTCATTTCAGGAAATCTTTCCTTACACATGACATGGATGCTTGCTCTGTTTTAGACCTTTCTACAGATCGGCATTGTTTAGACAATGGTCCCACCCACTCTTCTGAGGCAGAATGAAATGTCTTTCAAAGATTTGGGACTAACCTGTCCCGTCATCCCCGCTTCCATACACAAGTAAGTGTGGGAATAGGTACCCCATGCTCATGGAGCCAGAGAAGGGCTTCGGGTGCCCTGCTTTGTCTTCTCCATCTTATTCTTTGAAACAGGGTCTTCGCTGAAGCTGGGATGAGACTGGGAGCCTCCGGGAGCCTCCTGTCTTCCCTCTTCGGTTCTGGGACTACATGTGTGCAGGGACACATTGGCCAGCTTTTTAACCTCTGTGCTGGGCTCAGGTTCTCACGCATTACCCAGTGTGGCGTCTCCATAGCCCACACCACAAATGGTGGCTTTTGAAATCCCCACTGGCAGCAAAGCCAAAGAAATTCCCATAGTTCACTGGGGCAAATCCATGTGTGGCTCAGGGACCTGATCCCCAAGCTGGGACCCTCCCCGCTCTTGGCCTCTTGGGCCTCCCTGGACTCATGCTATCTCTCCCTGGCACAGACGGTGATGTTCCAAGGATGGCAGGAAGATGGGCCGAGCCCAGGCCAGCCGATCAATAACTCCATCAGCAAGGGCCCAGCGGAAGCCAGGCCCATCCCCGCCCTCCTGGGAACGGATAAGCCACAGGAACCCTCTTGAGGGACGCTGGGCACCCGCCCGTGCCAGCAGGCCATCCTATCTCCCATGGAAGTGGCCAGTTCCTAAATTGCCCAGACGGGCTGCTCCGCAGGCCCACATTGAGGCCTTTAATAGCAGGGACTTAATGTTTTATTGTTGGTTTTAAAAGCGTAATTAGTTGGAGTGTAAACAGAAAAAAAAAACCTGCTTAATTAAGAATTTTTAAACAGGGGTGTATAACTGCCGGAAACATTGACGAACCCTCAGGTACCTTCATAAAATCGATCCGGGATGAGGCTGGGAGCGGAGCGGACGGGCAGGGCACTGGGGACAGTGCTGGAGGAGACACTGTGAGGGATGTGGCTCATCCCCTTCGGCTGGGACCCCAGGGAGTTGGTTCTTTATGACCAGGGTCTGGGAAGTAGGGCCTGATGGCTTTTACGCGTTGATGGAGGTGACAGTTGGCCAGATAGCCGCCAAGAAGCGCCCCGGGGGTGGCCAGGAGCCAAGTCCTGTGATCCTGGGGGTGGCTGGGTGTGGAGAAGCCTTGGCCACTTCAGGCCAGCTCTGGACACAGATCATGAGGTTGGCCAGTGGCACCCAGTAGCGTGGATAGCATCCTGTAGTCCCTCTGTGTCACCTCCCTAACGCTCCAGCCTGTTTGAGTCAGGGGTGAAGCCTCAATCATTCAATATGCTGTTTGATTTGTGTGTGTGTGTGTGTGTGTGTGTGCGCGCGCACACACATGTGTGAGCACATGTGTGTGCATGTTCATGCCTGTGTCCCCGTGTTTTTATGTGCATGGGTGGAGGCCAACGCCATGTGTCCTCCTGCTCTGACTTGTTTTGGAGCCAGAGGCTCTCACTGGCCTGGAGCTCAGCTCGGATGGCTGGCAGGGCCCATGGTGGTCCTTCTGCTTCTGTCTTCCCAGTGCTGGGATGGCAGGCACTCACCACCATGTGCAGCTGGTGCTAGGTGTGGACCAGGGTCTTCCTGCTCAAAAGGCAAAGCCTTCACCTCCTGCCATCACCTCTGCTGAGCCTCTACCCACCCTCCCTTCGCTTTGTTTTTGGTTTTTTTGTTGTTGTTGTTTGTTTGGTTTTTTTTTTTTTTTTTTTTTGAGACACTGTTTTTCTGTGTAGTCCTGGTTGTCCTGGAACTCACTCTGTAGACCAGGCTGGCCTTGAACTCACAGAGATCCACCTGCCTCTGCCTCCCAAGTGCTGGGACTAAAGGTGTGGGCCACCACGCCCAGCAAGCCTCTTAGTTTTAAAAAATATATTATTGATGTTGTTTGACCCAGGATCTAACTCTGTAGCTCAGCCTGGCCTCTAACTCTGAGACGGCCCTGCCTCAGCCTCTGAGTCCTGAGATAACAGGGCGCATGGTTGCACCTGGTGCTGATGGTGGGGAGGGGGTGTGTAGTTACTCAGTTCAGAGATCTCATTTACAAAATAATCCAGACGTGCCACGTGGTATATAGCAGGTTCTCTTCTGAGCTGGGCCCAGCAAACAAGCTGACTCGGCATTCTAGACCTGGAGAGTCACAGAAGACACTGGTCTCCTTCACTTCTAACCCTTGGACCCTCTTCATGGACATGGGTCTGTTATACAAAGATGTGGGAAGGCCTGGACTAGGGTCAGTGCAGTCGGTGTATGCCAAACTAGCAGCCTCCTGCCAAGGCACGGGGCATGGGGACTGTCCCCTTTCTTTTTTTTTTTTTTTTTTTTTTGATTTTTAATATTTTTATTACATATTTTCCTCAATTACATTTCCAATGCTATCCCAAAAGTCCCCCATAGCGCCCCCCACTTCCCTACCCACCCATTCCCATTCTTTTGGCCCTGGCATTCCCCTATATTGGGGCATATAAAGTTTGCAAGTCCAATGGGCCTCTCTTTCCATTGATGGCCGACTAGGCCATCTTTCGATACATATGCAGCTAGAGACAAGAGCTCCGAGGTTCTGGTTAGTACATCATGTTGTTCCAACAATAGGGTTGCAGATCCCTTTAGCTCCTTGGGTACTTTCTCTAGCTTCTCCATTGGGGACTGTCCCCTTTCACAGGACTGAACATGAAGCTTGTCCAGGGCAAGCTAGGTAGGCTTGGGATCCAGTTCTATCTGGTTCTGAGGACTGAGCTTGCCCTAGACAGACCCAGGGTAAGTCCCAGGCTTTCAAGTCCCAGGACAAACATATCCCACTGGGAGCTGCATTCCTCTATCCCTATATCCTGTCAGAGTGGAGTCTCTGAGGCTTCTTTTGGGTGATCAGAGAGGTTGAGGTAGAGGCTGGGAGCAATCCAGCATGCTGACAGGGCTGTGTTCTCTGAGTGGTGGCATTTCCCAGAGGATCACACATCACAGAGACAGAAATATCCGCAGGCGGGGAAAACCTGAGGCCAGTGCTGGGTGGCCGGTCCCAGTGGTACTCCAGCCTCAGCCACAGCAGATCAGTAGCTGGTCCGGTAAATGTGTTGTGGCCAGAACAACTGCAGGCTGCCACACACAGGGTGTCTGGCTTCTGAGAGTTCTGGAAGGTTCTCCCAGCTTCTCCTTCCCTCCCCCCTTCACTGTGTATCTTTCTGGCTCATTTTTTCCCTTCTTTCCTGTCTTTTGTTGTTTTGGTTTGCAGAGACATGGACTCACTCTGTAGCCCAGAATGGCCTTGAAACTCACAGCAATTCCCCTGCATCAGCCTCCCAAATACTAAGGTTTCAGGTATTCAGCACTGCTCAGGGATCAGCCGAGTCTGTCTTCTTCTTTGTGCTTCTTGGACCCTAAAGGAGAAGCTGAGATCTCTAGAAAATTCCTCCTGAGGGCTGAGGCTCAGGGGGTGAGGGACCCCCTGGCAGGCAGGAAGCCCTGAAGCTGAGGGAAATGAAGGCCCCTGTGGTAGGGGTTCTTCCGGGTTCGCATCCATGAAAACCCATCTGTTACCTCATGGTCTTGGCTTCCCGGGAATCCCTGCTCTGTGGTTTTGGCTGCACCAGTCTGTGGTCTGAGGAACCCACAGTGAGGTAGATGGCCATCTACAGAGACCGGGGCTGACAGGAGACTCTGCCTGGAGTGAGGGGTGAGGCTCCATAGAGCTGCTGATAGAACAGTGTGTCCAAGGGGGTCCTTTGGACTGAACCCCAACATATCTCATTAAGCAAAACCCATGAGGCCAGAGAGTCCAGTCAAAGCCCCAAGGGGCACGCTTGCGAGTAAGTGGTGTCTCCGTTTAATTTTGCTTTGTGAGAATGTTCATGCGAATGGAAGCCAGAGGTGATGTCATGAGTGTTTCTGTTGCTCCTAGCTTTGAGGTTTTTATTATAAAAATTACATTTATTTATTGTGTTGTGTGTGTGTGTGTGTGTGTGTGTGTGTGTGTGAAAGAGAGAGAGAGAGAGAGAGAGATGAAAGGGCAGTTTGCCCATGGTTGGTGCTCTCCTTCAGTCTTGGAGTCTTGGGGATTGAACTCAGGTGGCCAGTACTGCCTGCAAGCCCCTGCCGTGCCCTCTTGCCACCCCTACCTTCCTTTTGAAGACATAATGCTTCACTGAAGCTGGGGATCCCATGAGATTGAGCTGTCTGGTGGGTGCTCAGCATGAGGCCTGGAACCCAGGTCTTCACCATGGTGACTGACACCTTGTCTGTCCTTTGAGCCCTCACCCCTCTCAGATACACTCACGCAACCTCCAGTTTGCCATCCCCCATCACAAGTCACCAGGGCACTTGCTGACAAACCACCCTGAGTACATCTGAAAAATAGATTTGCTTTTATTTTTGATTTTTTAAGGGGTTAGTCACATAGGGCAGCCTGGAACCAACCAGGCTAGACCCCAACTCACAGGCACTGTCCTGCCTCCACCTCCCAAGTGGCTAGAATTATAGGCACATTGTAGCCCTCCGAGCCCAGATTTTGTTTTTGAGACAGCACTAACCCTGTAGTCCAGTCTATCCTAGAATACAAGATCTTCCTGCATCAGCCTCCAAATGCTGAGGTGACAGGTGTGTGCTCCACACATGACTGAAAATGGCTGTTTTAAAGCAACATAGAGCTTGAACTTGCTTGCAGTGAAATATCAGGTTGGATCCTTGGTCCCAAAAAGCAGAGCTCCTACTAGTGGGGTGACAGACTCTGCTGCTCTGTGACAGCCATCACATCGGGGCCCATTTCTGCTTATCACAGGCACTTGGAGCCTCCTGAGCACATGGCAGAGGACCTAGGGTCTCTTCCCATCATCCTCAGTGAAGGTCAGGGGTAAAATAATCTGGGTCGATTGTTTCACAGACATAGACAGAAATATGAGGAAAGGCGGGTGGATGGATGGATGGATGGATAGATGGGTGGATGGATGGATTGATGGATGGATAGATGGGTGGATGGATGGATTGATGGATGGATAGATGGGTGGATGGATGGATTGATGGATGGATGGGTGGGTGGTGGATGGATGGATGGATGGGTGGATAGATGGGTGGATGGATGGATTGATGGATGGATGGGTGGGTAGTGGATGGATGGATGGATGGGTGGATGGATGGATGGATAGGTGGATAGATGGGTGGGTAGATGGGTAGATGGATGGATGGGTGGGTAGGTGGATGGATGGATGGATGGATGGATGGGTGGATGGATGGATGGATAGGTGGATAGATGGGTGGGTAGATGGGTAGATGGATGATGGGTGGGTAGGTGGATGGATGGATGGATCGGTGGTGGAGGGTGGAAAGGTAGGAGATGGATAGAATCCCTCTATTGTCTTCACAACTCTTTTTTAAAGTATATTATTGTGAAATTAAAAATGTATTGAAAGACCCACAACGTGAGGACTCCCTCACGTTCTGACTCAGGAGAGGCGACACCCCAAAATCACCCACAAGAAACGATCTTGCTGCAACTGCAAGAGGATTTTTATTCGAGAGCGTTCTCGGGCCCATGGTCATACACCACGCAGGGGTAGAGGACCATGGCGCCCCGAGTAGTTGAGTAAGGGGGTATTTAAAGGAAGAAACCACAATTCATGGAGGTGGGGAGGGTGTTGTTGGAAAATACCAAAAATACCAGTTAAGAGTCACAAGGAAGTATAAAGTCACAAGTGTCAGGTTATCTCTCAAGACAGTTTCTAAGAGCCCCTAACAATCTAAGAGCCCCTAAAGATAGCACATTTGCATTGCAGGTTCCAGTAATGGTCAGGGTGTCATTCTTTGAATTGAACCCAGGAAGCAGGTGGGTGGAGGAAGGAATGTCGCTATCTGTTTTATGACCAGTACCTGGAGCACTAAGCCACAAAGGCTACACTCCCAAGCCTGGGCCCAAAAGCCTCGAATTTTGTTTTTACTTTGCTATACTTTTTTAATACTTCTTCATTCCCCCCCTTTTTTTTTTTTAATAGTTCTAATCTTAGAACTAGACACTATCTTTTCCCTGACATAGTTGATCCTTTAGGGCATGGTACTGTTGTCTCAAAACTAAAAGCCACACTGCATTAATTCTTGTTTTAATAAAGGTGACTTGTCTATTTAACACACATGGACCTATAATTAAAAGCAGAAGAAAAATCAAAAGGGGTCTCATAAAGGTAGATAGTAGGGTGGTCAAGAGTACAAGATAAGGGCCTTTCCACCCGAGTCTCAAGGTTTTCTGCGTGGAGACGTCTAGCAGGTCTTCTGGAGCAGGCCTTCTGGAGCTGCTTTTTCACTTGCTGTCTCACTCACTGGAGCACCTTGAGCCTAGAGAACAAAGGCTGGGAAAGCAGCATGTCAGCACTATGTACAGAGGCTATTTTTACCAGTGGAGGGGGCCCCCTATAGAGTAATTCATAAGGGGGTCAGTCTAAACTGTCCAGGGGTGTTTCTAACTCTGAAGAGCAAAGGGTAGGAGAGGAGAGCTATCCAATCATTAGCGCCAGTCTCCGCTGTCAATTTGGTAAGGGTCTCTTAATGGTTTTATTTATTCTCTCTACCTGTCCTGAGCTTTGGGGCCTGCATGCACAATGTAACTTTTAACTAATCTCTAATATCTTGGCCAGTCCCTGATTTACCTGGGCAACAAAGGCAGGTCCATTACCTTGGGAAGATTTCTTTTAGGATCTTTAGTCCTGGTAGGAAAAGCTTCTATCTATCTTGAAACGGTGTCTATAAACACTAACAAGTACTTGTTGCAATATCTAGCTGGCTTAATTTCTGTAAATTCTACCTCGTCATAGCACAGGCCTTGCAGCTTTTGGCTATTTCTTCTGTCAAGTCAGAGAGTCCTGTAACATAGCAGTCAAAGGACCTAACCACACCTTTGAATTTCTTGGCCCCCAGGCGAGTCAAATACTGTCCAAAGTTGATAGTGCTCAGGGGTGTATCTAAAGCTGATCTCTCTGATGTCATAATAATCTTTAGGCTCCTTGACTGCCAGGATCATTGATCCTTGAGTCACCTGTTTGGCAGTTAGATCTGCTATCTGATTTTCTTTAGCCACAGCATCTTAGGTCTTTCTGCAGATGTCAACAGCCCTCTTTGTCTGTATATTGCTCCGTACAGTGGCAAAAGCATACCTGCTGTCAGTGTAGACTTTTCTTTTGCCATTTATGGACCTTGTCTCAAAGTCACAAGTTCAGCTTTCTGGGCCGACGTCCCTTCAGGGAGGCTGCTGGCCTAGATCACTTGCTTTCTGTCCACCACCATACTGCTGTCCCCACCTTCTGCTTACCTTTAACCTCGAGGCTACTGTCATCAGTGTACCAGCTCGAACCCTCAGGCCAAGGCTGATCTGATCCTTCAGATCATTTCAAGTACCAGTTTCTCAGCACAGTGATGAGTAGGTGCAGTCTCACGCAGTGGGACAGCAGGTGGAATGAAGCGAAGGTCACTCGTTCAGTCAACAAAAAGTTCTGATGTGTCACAGGAGCATTGGTAGTCATCCATCAGTCAGGGGGCTTTTGGATAATGCTTTCAAGAGCATGGGATGCCATTACAGCTAGTTACTGTCCCAGAGTGAGCTTATCAGCATCCTTGACAAGCAGATTATGGCAGTAATAGCTTACAGGCAAGAAAATCACCCACTGGCAACAGGGTGTAACTTCTTGGTTAGGTAAGCCACTGGCCTTTTTCAAAGTCCCAAAGTCTGAGCAAGAACTCCTCTGGCGACCCCTGATCTCTCTTCCACATAAAGAGTGAAAGGCTTGGTTAGGTCAGGCAAAGGCTGGCCATCAAGAGGGCCTTTTTAATTTTTTTAAAAGGCTTTCTGGCAATTCGGGATCCACAAAACACCTCCCCTTTCTTGGTTAGGAGGTACAACAAGGCAGCTAAGGTCGCCAACCCAGGTGTCTAGAGTTTGTAGAAGCCAGCAGTACCCAAGAATTTTCTTACTTGCCTTGGTGTAGTTAGCCACTACTTCCCGTCTTGAAGGGTGTCTCTCAAATAAGTAACTTCAGTTTGACACAGCTGAGCCTTTTTAGCTGAGGCTCGGTCTTCAGTTGCCCAGGTTTCCTGTCTAGATCCTGTCTTTTTCTTTCTCTCCTATCACTGTGGCCAAGATTCTAGTCAAATTTCTCTCTTGTCTACGATCCCTCCTGTTTTTTCTTTCTTCTGCCTCCCGCCTCTCTCTCTCTCACACACACACTTTTTCTGCCTCTTTTACTAGATCGCCTAACTGTCTCCCTCTTTTCTCTGAAGCTTCTTTCTGATATCGGGGGCCAACTGCCTTATGAAGGCCAACCAGGCCACTGAGGCCTTCTGGGCTTCCGAGGTAAGATTAAAGGGAGTGAACTGCCTGAAGGCTTCCATAAGTCTTTCAAGGAACATTGAGGGAGGTTCGATCGGCCCCTGCATTACCTGTTACCTTAGCCAAATTAGTGGGCCCATCTTGAGGCACCTTGGAGACCAGAGCCTGGCGTTAGATTTTCAAGCTCTCCTTACCTTCAGCCATGTCGCAGTCGCAACTGGGGCGAGTCAAAAGGAATCCCATGTCGATCTCATTTTGTAGCTGTGTAGACCTCCGTTGGCTTCCGGGCCATTTTTCTAGCCTCTAACAGAATTCTCTCTCGCTCTTCGGTTGTTAAGAGCATCTGCAACAGCTGTTGATAATCATCTCAAGTAGGCTGATGAGAAAACATAAGGAACTCTACCAACCCTGTGAGGCTTTGGGGATCCTGAGAAAGGGGGTGGTTAGTTTTCCAGTTATAAATACCAACAGAGGAAAATGACCAGTACTGAAGGGTTTAAAGTTTGGGCGGGTCCACCAGAGTCCGCCCGGACTCTGTGCTCTGCAGTTCCATGTACCCGCAGCGGTCCGCCTCTTGACACCCCGAGGGGTTTAGGGTTCCCTCAGCAGTTGGGGTTGAGGCTGTGGATAAGGGGAAGGTTGTGGACTAGGCCACTCAGGAGGCTTCATACAACCACAATTTTGAGAAGCAAAACCAAATTTTAACAGTGAAAACAATCTAGTTTTTTCTTTAAAAATGAACTCTAAAAACATTACTTGCTATAAAGTTTGGCTGTCCGTTCCTGCACACAAACACAAGAAGGTGTAGCCGCCAATATATCTGTTACAAATCGGGTTTCTAGGATAAGAATTACATAGAATATTACTCAATTTAGGCGTATCTTTAGAGACCTGTTCCCATGGGTTGTCTCATGCTGCATGTTGTAGTTCTAAATTACTCTAACCCAGAGTTAACAGTTTTAAGTCAACTTTTTGTTACCAATGTTACAAATTTTTAATCATAACTAATAACTTATGAGCCACTAATCTATAACCAAGACATATAAAAAACATATTTATACTTTTGAAACTATTTAGAAACAAAAATGAAATGGCCGCATACATTTGTTCATTTAAACCAAACAAAATTCTTAATTTTTCTAGCTGTAATTTCAAGAGAGGAGCACCTTGTCACCTGATGAATCCAATAATCACAAGCACAGAGATTTTTGTAGAACTTGAGAAGCTGCTGGTCCCTATAAGAGCAGCGTTTATAATCAGCTCCTAGCAGGGCTTCTCTAGCCACACTAGATTCCTAACTACAGGTGCAGGGCTCCAAAGACCAATTAAAACTGTTTATTTTATTTTATTTTTTTTACCAAATTATCCCCAGATAGTCGGAGAGTACTGCTTTTCTCAAAACCCATTCTCTCACATCTCAGGTGTAAACTATCTCTAGTCAGGGTATAAAGCACCTATGAGAATTACCTTTGCTTTTCTAGATTTTCACATAGCTCTAAACACATACACAAAAACACATAAAACAGAAACCAACAGATCCAGACACATTCGACCCTTTCTTGTCCTCTACAAGCAGGCAAGAGAATTAGACGATTTTGGAGGGGGAAGCTTCCGCTTCAACAGAACTCGGTCCCTCTGACCGATCCGGAGACGGCCAGGCGTCCCTGGCTCTCCTTACCTCCCAGGGCGTCCCCCAGGGCCACAGCCTGTGGTCCTCCTAGCACGTCTGCCGACCACAGTCCTCCGGTCCTTACGGCCCAAAAGGACAGCTGCAAATACTGACCGCGCGCGCATTTCAGACCCCATCACCCCATCGTCTACAAACACCAGCATCCATTTCTACCTAGACGACCAAAACCAGAGAAGCACACTTGTTCCTCACTCTGCCAGGTGTAAAACCAAGGCACGAGGTGGGACTCGAACCCACGATCTCGCAACCCGAAAACCAAGACACAAATTTCACTCTGCCAGGTGTAAAACCAAGGCACGAGGTGGGACTCGAACCCACGATCTCGCAACCCGAAAACCAAGACACAAATTTCACTCTGCCAGGTGTAAAACCAAGGCACGAGGTGGGACTCGAACCCACGATCTCGCAACCCGAAAACCAAGACACAAATTTAATAAACTCAGATGGATCCGAACTCAGACTTCGCCATGCTTCAGAAACATAGGACAAGACACAAACAACCCAACACAACAAGCACATGTTCCAATGTTCGTTTCAGAAAACAGACACTCAAAACAGAGACACCGGCCGGCACACACACAAGAGGGGATCCCCATACCTCCAAGTCGGTTCTCGGGTGTGAGGGGTGGTCGCGCTTCCCGGCCAATGCACCAAATGAAAGACCCACAACGTGAGGACTCCCTCACGTTCTGACTCAGGAGAGGCGACACCCCAAAATCACCCACAAGAAACGATCTTGCTGCAACTGCAAGAGGATTTTTATTCGAGAGCGTTCTCGGGCCCATGGTCATACACCACGCAGGGGTAGAGGACCATGGCGCCCCGAGTAGTTGAGTAAGGGGGTATTTAAAGGAAGAAACCACAATTCATGGAGGTGGGGAGGGTGTTGTTGGAAAATACCAAAAATACCAGTTAAGAGTCACAAGGAAGTATAAAGTCACAAGTGTCAGGTTATCTCTCAAGACAGTTTCTAAGAGCCCCTAACAATCTAAGAGCCCCTAAAGATAGCACATTTGCATTGCAGGTTCCAGTAATGGTCAGGGTGTCATTCTTTGAATTGAACCCAGGAAGCAGGTGGGTGGAGGAAGGAATGTCGCTATCTGTTTTATGACCAGTACCTGGAGCACTAAGCCACAAAGGCTACACTCCCAAGCCTGGGCCCAAAAGCTTCGAATTTTGTTTTTACTTTGCTATACTTTTTTAATACTTCTTCAGTATGTGTGTGTGTGTGTAACAGCTTTGATAAAGGACCGTTTTCTCAGTATGGAAAGAGCACTTAAGATCAGTAGGACTGGGGCTGGTGAGATGGCTCAGTGGGTAAGAGCACCCGACTGCTCTTCCAAAGGTCCAGAGTTCAAATCCCAGCAACCACATGGTGGCTCACAACCATCTGCAACAAGATCTGACACCCTCTTCTGGAGTGTCTGAAGACAGCTACAGTGTACTTACATATAATAAATAAATAAATCTTTAAAAAAAAAAAGATCAGTATGACTGGAATATCTGTGGCTCAGCAGTGGAATGCTCCATACTGAAATACAACACATAGAACTCGATATCATAGAAGAAATTATTTGATTAAAAATGTTATATCAGCTTACAAATATATTAGCAAAACACAGTGACATGCATGGGTCATCTCAAAATTTGAGAAGTTGCAGCAGGAGGATTACTCTGAGTTCCAGGCTAAACTGGGTTGCAGAAGGAAGATCCTGTCTTAAAGGAACACAAATCTGCTTATTAGAAATTAACATAAAGCCGGGTGTGGTGGTGCACACCTTTAATCCCAGTACTCGGGAGGCAGAGGCAGGCGGATTTCTGAGTTTGAGGCCAGCCTGGTCTACAGAGTGAGTTCCAGGACAGCCAGGGCTACACAGAGAAACCCTGTCTCGAAAAAAAAAAAAAAAAAAAAGAAATTAACATAAAGTATGAAAAAGAATTGGCACAGAGGACAATTCCAGAATAGTTTAGAAGTAACAGGAGTGGGAATTCTGCATATCAAGATACAGGGGCCACTCCTGTCCATGAATCTGTCCCCTAAAGTGCTGATGTTGCTACAGGAATAGTCAGGAAGAGTAAATAACATCAGGAAACCAGGGAGAAAAGGACTGACAGAGCCAGGCAGAGCAGAGGCTGCGCTAACAGAGATAAAAGGCAAAATTAACAGCGTGGAAAGGGGAAGCCAGCAGACTCGGAATAAGTCCTCTTTGCCTTGCTGCACTTAAAAATGGCCAAAGCAGATACGCCGAAGGGGAGGGAATCTCAGAGGGTGAAGAGCTTGCCTTACCCCCACCAGATTCACCAGAGCTCAAGGAAAGTCAGGGTGCCCCGGTGGTGGCAGCTCCAGCATCAGCTAGATACAAGTAGAATCACCGGCGCACTCCGGCCCGTGGGTGTGTCTGTGGGGACTGCTGTGAGGTGGGGCGTGGCGGTGCAGGCCTTTAAACTCAGCACTCAGGGGCCAGAGACAGGAGGATCTCTGCAGGGGATGTGACTAGCTGCCTCCCTTCCCTTCCCTTCCCCAGCGCGGTGGTTTGGAAAGGGTTAAAGAGAGCCAATACGGGGGCGGGTACCCGGTGGGCTTAGCTGGTGGGGAATGGTGGTGGAAGCACGTCATGAGCTGCCCTCAGTGTGCGCACACACTCACACACACACACACACACACACACACAGACACACACACAGACACACACACTCACACACTCACACACACACACACACACACACACACACGCCCTGGCTCCTCCCTCCTGGGACTTGGAACCCAAGTCCTCTGTGTACTGCAGAGCAAGCGGTGGAGAACCGAGGAATGACCTCAGGGCGACAATGGGAAACTGAGGTTTTCCACTCTCCTCCTCCCTTAAAACAAAAACTGAGAGAAAAATTATTTTAATTTTCTGTGCCCTGCTTCCTTGCCGGGGTGCCCTGAATACTGCATGGTGCAGGCAGAAGGCCGGCGGAATGGGTGGTCCCCAGTGGTTTCCTGTACAGGACTGGAAGAGGGAAAGAGCAGGGGTCTGGGACGAATGCTGTGTGTGGTTCCCAGGCTTTGGCATACTCCGGGGCCGCTGGCACAGCGCTGGCAGGCAGACATGGGGTCCACACGCAGGACAGAAAGGGGAAGGCAGAGCCCAGCCAAGCAGAACCTGTCTCATTCCGAGGGAGCTGGAGGAGAAGGCCTTCCCCGGGTATTTAAGCTATGCCCTTTCCTGTGAGGCCTTCCCTACAGCGATCCTTAAAGAAGAGACCCTTGCTTGTTCATACTGGCTTTTTTGGATGGTGATTGTGAATGGATGTACTTTACTCAGAGTCAACCAGGGATTGAATACCTTTTGTGGGAAGGAATGACCAGAAAGGGAAGTTTATTGCCTGAACATTTGGGGACTAGATACCTCATTAGCACAGAGAACTTCGGGTGTTTATGCTCTGTGACCCAGTGCCCACAGTCCTTTCAATGGGGTGTCAAAGTTAAATTCCAGAGCAGGGACAGAAAGGGGCAGGGAGCAGCTCGACTCCTGCCAATCTCAAGTCATCCTGACCAGTTCTGCTTGGTGGCACAGCGCACTGGACCTACAAGTGTTTTGCCTGCATGTATGTCCGTGCACCAAATACATGCAATGCCCATCAAAGCCAAAAATGAGGGCACCAGATTCCCTGGAGCTGGAGCTACAGTTAGCTGTGAGCCACCATGTGCTGAGACTCAAATCCAGGTCCTGTGGAAGAGCAGCCATTGCTCTAGCCACTGAACAATCTTTCCATCTCCTCTATCTGCTTTCTCACACAGCCCAGGCCTTCCTGCCTGGGGATCACGCCACCCACAGTGGGCAATCAAGAAAATGCCTCACAGACCTGATTACACACAGGTCTGACCTGCGCATGTTCTCCCATCTGGTTCCCTCTTCTAAGGTGAAAGTAGTTGTGTTGACAACAGAAACCAAACAGCACACAGGCCAATTATAGGTGCTCCTCAGACGAAAGATGGCTGACACCTGTGGGTGTCCTCTGACACACATGGATGCACACCAAGGAAGGGGAAGCCGAGAATGTCAACTGGGTGCTGATGTGGACAGAGCTGTGGCATTTTGGGGTCCTCTGATGAAAGTTTAGAGACAATTCTAGAATTTTGGTTTCTTTAAAAAACATAGAAATTGCTGGGCAGTGGTGGCACATGTCTTTAATCCCAGCACTTGGGAGGCAGAGGCAGGTAGATTTCTGAGCTTGTGGCCAGCCTGGTCTACAGAGTGAGTTCCAGGACAGCCAGGGCTACACAGAGAAACCCTGTCTCAAAAAAAACAACAACAATAAAAAACAAAACCAAAACAACAGAAATAGGGCTGGAGTGATGGTTCAGTGGTTAAGAGCACTGGGTGTTCTTATGCCCAGAGGTCCTGAGTTTAAATCCCACAACCACATGGTGGCTCACAACCATCTATAATGGGATCTGATGCCCTCTTCTGGTGTCTCTGGAGACAGCTACAGTGGACTCACATAAAATGAATAAATAATATTTTTTAAAAAGTAACACAGAGGGCTGGTGAGATGGCTCAGTGGGTAAGAGCACCCGACTGCTCTTCCGAAGGTCCAGAGTTCAAATCCCAGCAACCACATGGTGGCTCACAACCATCTGCAACGAGATCTGGCGCCCTCTTCTGGAGTGTCTGAAGACAGCTACAGTGTACTTACATATAATAAATAAATCTTTAAAAAAAAAAAAAAGTAACACAGAAATAGTATGTTTTCGTTTTAACCCCAGGTGTGGGGCTGCTTCGGACTGTCCACAGCAGCTGACTATGATTTGCCTTGTGCTCTAGCAGAGGTGCGGTTTTGCCAGCTGCAGATAGTTTTTGCCACTGTGTGAAGTTTGGAATTTTGGGAACTTTTCCGAGGGTATATTCATGCTAGGCCCCTGAGAGGTGGGTGGGTTGTTGTTGGTAGTCACAGTTTAAGTAGTCTTGAGCAAAGAAGAAGCAAGAAGAAATTAGATATCCTTTCAGCAAAGATCAAGCTTGATCCAAGGATCTCAAGGCCTATCGATAACCAGCAGGAAGTTGTCCAATGATAACGTCCCCCCTTTCTCCTCTGTCCTTTTCTCTCTTATCTAGTGTTAGGGGTTGAAAGGGTGAAGGAAGAAGAACCCAAAATGTAGCCAAAGCCAGGCTGCAAACTAGGGTGGTGACATAGCATAGCAAGAGTTTAGCTACCACATTGAACCCCAAAGCTAACATGCAACATCCAAAATCCTCAAAGACTTGCTGTGGGGACCATTGTTTACACAGATGTGCACAGCTGCATACCTCACACCAGCAGGGCTAACACCTCAGTGTCCATGATGAACACATATGCTCAGTGCGGTCCATCCACACACTGAATTACTCTATTGTGAACAGAGGTGATGCTCTAACACCTCACACTGTGGAGGGGCCTTGAAGACATGGTGCTCAGTGAGAGATCAGGACCCAAGAACCCACACAGTGTGGTATTCCATAACAAGGAAAGGGAAATTGTCAAATGGGTTCCCCAGCAGAACTGCCAGGAGCTGAGCCGCCATGCACCTGTAGGGGCTTGAGCCACAGGAAGGATTGTGGCATGGTCGATGGGGACTGAACCCAAAGTCAGAATCCGTGGGCCCTGCCCCTCCTGTCCCCCAAGAGTCTATGTCTCCATGCAGGGCAGCTTGATTGCTCATCAGTGTTCTGAAACTCCAGGAAGGCAGGCAGAGGGGAGCTAGGGTTGGGTCATGAAAACCAGACAGAGCACAGGGAACTCTGCCCCAGACGGTCAAGATGTCTATCAGAGAGACCATGACATCTGCAATTGGACACAGATTCAATGTTGTCACTAATCTCAGAGGGTGCCTGGCATCATGGAGAGACTCAAGAAGAGCTAGCTCCCTTCATTCAAGCCAATAGCAATGGCTGGTTGTGGTGCCGAAGCCTGCAGTCCCAGCATTTGTAAGGCAGATGCAGGGGGCATAGAGAGACCCAACTTCAAAAAACAAGGGGCTGGAGCAATGGCTCAGCGGTGAGAGCACTGACTGCCCATACAGAGGACCCAGGTTCAATTCCCAGCACCCACATGGCAGCTCACAAGCATCTGTAACTTCAGTTCTGTAGCATCTGTCGCCCCCTTTT
Organism: Mus caroli; assembly: GCF_978045245.1. Lineage (NCBI taxonomy): Eukaryota > Metazoa > Chordata > Mammalia > Rodentia > Muridae > Mus > Mus caroli. Next base: position 79,255,245 of record NW_028227264.1, read on the forward strand.
GGCCTCTGGGGGTACACACACACACATGAAAGTTTAAAATGACTAAAATTTAAAAATATAAGAAAACACTTTAACTACAGTTTGTTGATTAGCAATCAATAAATCTGGGACAGTGGGGGAAAATTTCTGAGAAGCCAGAGAAGAGCACGGAGGGGCTAGGATGTTCCCAGAGCAAGATGAAAGGACCTAATAGATGTAAAAACGTCAATTTCCTCTCTACAAATCCATACATTTTTATTTCAATGTCAGTCAAAACCCCAGCTCAATGTTCCCCTATGTTTTGCCTCTTGTGGTTGAAATCAAATGTAGTCTTGTTCTTTTTTTCCCCCTATAGATTGAGGACAGTACAATTATTCTAAAATTCATGTGTGCCAGGCATATCCTATGGGCCGACGCCTGAGTGGAGGCAGGCAGGAAAACTGCCAAGTCCTAGGCTCGTCATGCCTAAAGGAGCCCGCAAGATGGCTCCGACTGCCATGTGCACCTGGTATAGCAATGATTACATGGAGAGATGAAACATATACACTGTAGGACACTAACTTTTTTGTTTTGTTTTTGTTTGTTTTTTGGTTTTTGGAGACAGGGCTTCTCTGTGTAGCCCTGGCTGTCCTGGAACTCACTCTGTAGACCAGGCTGGCCTCGAACTCAGAAATCCGCCTGTCTCTGCCTCCTGAGTGCTGGGATTAAAGGCGTGCGCCACCACACCCGGCTTTTGTTGTGTTTTTAAGACAGGGTATCTGTATGTAACCCTGGCTAACCTGGAACCTGCTCTGTAGACCAGGCTGGACGCAAACCCAGAGATCCACCTGCATCTGCCTCCCCTCAGGAGTGCTGGGATTAAAGGAGGCACCACCATCTGTCTGATTTAATCTTCACATCTCTGTGTATGTTTAGGTAGGAGCCTGTGAAGGCCCAAAGAGGATGTCTGATCCCTGGATATTTAGAGTCACCATATTTGGGTATAGGAGACCAAACTTGGGTCCTCTTTAAGCATGTAGCCTTCCCTCCAGCCCTAAACTTTAAATAACTATAGATTCCAATATTGTTGATCAGAAAGTTAACCAAAGCATGGATTACCTGATCAGACAATGGGATTTCTTATTTCTGGTGGAAAGACATTTGCTAAGATAAATATAAGGACAGGAGTTCTCCATGTCTTTGCTGCCCCAACCCTACCCCGGACACGCACAGTTGATAGGTCTGCAATGTCTCATGTCCATCGGCAAGCTAGGAAACCATTGTTTGGCTTCTTTTTGAGACAGAGCCTCAAGTAGCTACAGGCCCCAAACTCCATCTGCTACTGAGGATGACCTTGATCCTGATCCTCCTGCCTCAGCACCTCACTAGGGTACTGCAGGCAAAAGGGCTCTACCCCAGAGCTAGGTCCCCAGTCCTAAGGTAGTGTTTGGGTTAATGGTGTGTGTCCTGGGTCAGTGGTTAGAGTGCCAGCTGCTCTTGCAGAGGACCAGCCCCCACACAGTGGCTCACAAACACCTGACTCCAGCTCCAGGAGATCTGATACTCTCATCTGGCTTGTGTAAGCACCAGGCACACATGTGGTACACAGACACGCATGCAGACATCCATATACATAAAGATAATATATAAAATTTTAAAAGATGAGGACCCTAGTTCAAATCACCAACACCTACAAAAGAGTCAGATGTACAAGCGTTCACTGTAGCCTCAGCTCTGGGGAGGCTAAGAAGGAGGGGTCTGGGTCTGATTTGACCAGCTCCAGGCTCATCAAGAGCGACTGAGGAAGGACAGCATCTTGCTTTCAGTCTCTGCCCCACCCCGATCCCACAGGAGTGCACAGGAACACACACACACACACACACACACACACACACGCATGCACATGCACGCCATGTGAGAACTCAGCTTGGTGTGAACCTTGATCCCACTTCAGAGGCAGAGGCAGGCAGATCTTTGTGAGTTTGAGTCCAGACTGGTGTACAGAGTGAGTTCCAGGATAGCCAGGGCTATGCTGCATAGAGAGACCCTGTCTTGAAAACATAATGAGGGAGAAAGAAAGCTTGCTAATTTCATGGTATCATTTTCTTTGAAAGTAAATTTGTTTGTTTGTTTGTTTGTTTGTTTGTTTGAGACAGGGTTTCTCTGTGTAGCCCTGGCTGTCCTGGAACTCACTCTGTAGAGCAGGCTGGCCTCAAACTCAGAAATCCGCCAGCCTCTGCCTCCCGAGTGCTGGGATTAAAGGAATGCACCACCACGCCCAGCATAATATTGTATTCTTTTGTGTGCCTGCGCCTGTGTGAGTGTATGTGACATACACAGCTGGTGGGAAGTGCTTGATGATGGCACTGAGAATGGAACTCAATCCCTCCTCAAGAGCGGTTCCAAACCTCAGAGTCACATCCAGCCCTACCTTTTTGATTCAGGAGCTTGTGACATAGCTCAGGCCTTGATCTCCTCATCCTCCTGACTCCACCTCCCAGGTCTGGATGCCAGATGTGGCCGCCACGCCCACTGGGGAGTTCCCATCTTTGTGAGACAATGTCTGTCAACAGTCATTGCTTTGCGCTACAATGTTTCCCTCTGAGTCTTCCTTCCCCTGAAGATGGGTTATTTTCCATCATAATGCAGCCAGGCAAGGTCTCCTAGCTGAGGGCAATTTCATCCCCAGCTGCTCTTGTGAACTTCTCCCAAGTCCCACACAGTCCAATCAGCAGCTGTGTGCCCTGGACTACAAGATATGTCCAGACACTCTCAGAGTCAGGCAGCCTGGTACATTTTATAGGCTTGTGCTCACCAGTCAGGATCACCTCACCACAGTGTGCACCCTTACCTATGTGCTGTTAGTAGAATTAAAAAAAAAACAAACCAACAACGGTACTTATTTCCCACCCCCTAAGCTTCCCCCATGGCCTGGTGGGAACTGCCCAGTGAACTTTCCCCACAAAGCCAATAATTGATCCTCAATCAGATATTCAAATATGCTCTGGGAGCCTCAGCCTCAGCCTCAGCCTCAGCGACCTCCAGGATGAGCGAGGCTTCTGTGGGTCTTTTACCTCTCACTTCCCCCACCCTCCCCCTTTATCATAGCCCCCACTCCCCACCTTGCTGAAGACTTGCAAGTATCTTTTGGTCTTAAGACTCCCCCGGGAAGCCTAGTTCCAAATGAGGTGTAAAAAGCTAACACACACACACACACACGCCCAGTGCTGGGTTAAAATCAATATTCTCTTCACAGCTCCATCGATGAACAAGCGTCTTCATTTATTAATTATGAAGGGGGATCTCGGAGCTGCTGGCTCCTGCCTGTGCCGGGCTGTGGTGGTCTCTCTACCCCATTGCCTGTTTCCCCATGGATGGGACTGTGGTATCCATAGTCTGCACCCTGAGATCAGGAAGAGGCTGGGAGGGGATGCTCAGCCTTGTCTGTCCCAGTGGCTTGTTTTTTACTTCTGGTTCTTCCTTCCATCTTGCCCAGAATATAAACTCTGCGGGGCTCAGCACCACCTGCTCCTCACCACAGAGCTCCCAGCGTGGGCCACACCTGCTTAAGATGCTGCCCCCAGTGTGAAGTGAAGATATCAGGAACATGAGAGAACACTGTCACTCACTACTGTCTACCCATCTAACCCTCTGCTCACCCACCCATCCACCCTTCCACCATCCACAAGCATTACATCATCTACCCAGCCACCTCCATCCACCTGCTCACCAATCTCTCCATTCACACTCCATCCATCTACCCACTCACCCACCCATCCACTCACCCATGGATGGATGAGTGGATGAATACATGGACGGATGGATACATGGATGGATGGATAGGTGGGTGGGTGGGTGGATGGATATATGGATGGGTGAGTGGATGGGTAGATGGATGGGTGGGTGGATGGATGGGTAAATAGTGGATGCATGGGTAATGGGACAGGGAACCTGGGGTAGTGTTTGAAGGAAGTTTCCAGAGGAGTGGACAGCATGGATGTATGAATACATGGGGAAACTCTTGCTCCAGTCGCTAGTGTATCCCTTCCCCTTCCACCTCTATTTCCAAGCATGTCTTATGAGTCACAGGTGCTGTGGCCAAACAGGTGGTTCTGGGGAGGCCTGAGCAGGGAGTGAGGTCGCCAGGATCACACAGGCTGAGTCACAAGGTTAGGGAAGGGGGTGCCTGGTTAGACAGGAAACGATGGTCTCTGAGAAAGATGGCCGCTGCCCCAGTCTCTGTGACTCCCTATCAAGGCCTCCCCTCTGCCTTCCACCCCCCAGGGCTCCCACCGTCCCTGCAGGCTGTGCACACTGTCCTGTCCTCCTGAGCAGCCCCTCCATCTCCCAGCAGCCTATCCTCTCTGCGGGGTCCCGGGAGGATTGGGGCGCCCTGCACGGGGTGCAGAGCTGTCAGCGCGGCAAGGAGGGGGCTCCCGCGCCCAGGTCGATGAGAGCGGGGGCCCAACCTGCGGTTTACACTGAATCCGCAAAACTCACCCGAGCTTGAAAAGTGCTCAATACACCATCGATCGATCGGCGCTGCTGATCGGTGCGCCGCTGCAGTGGGCTGGGGGAGGTGGTCAGAGCAGACCCTCACCTCCTTCCCCTCAGCCCGGGACAGGGCGGGGGAAGAAGTGGGGAGCGCGGCCCCCGGGAGGAGTCCTAGGCCCACACAGCGTTCCAGGCAGTAACACCAGGGTCTGGCTCCTAGGCTAGTGGGAGCCAGGGTCTCCACAGCTTCCCCAGACCTGGCCTTAGTGGCCTAGAGTTACACAAAGCTCTAGGTGCATCCATCCCCAGCGCCACATAAACCAGGCCTGGTAATGTCTGCATGCTCTGGGGAGGTGGAGGCAGGAGGAGCAGGAATTCAAGGTCGTCCTCAGCTACGCGAGGAGTTGTAGAAGGCCAGCCCAAGATTCAGGAGGGCCCGGCTGTAAATAAGCAAACAACCACTTTAGCCCCCAGCTCTTTTGGGTGACTCAGAATAGAAATGAGAAAAGGTGGGGCTGGGGTCTGACTCCCTGCTTGCCACAGAAGCCTGCATTCTGAGGCCCACATAAACAGCAGGGCGGGGCAGGGCAGGTGTGAAGCTGGTAACTGAGGACCCCCAGTGTTTGCTAACTAGCATCTAGCCAAACCAGTGAACTCAGGGTTCAGTGAGGGCCCCGCCCCCGGGGTGGTGGTGGTAGGAAAGCCTGGGAGGCGGAGGCAGGCGGATCTTGGAGCCAGCCTGGGCTATATAGTTGGACCCTGGCTCAAAACAAACAAAAAATTAGGAGGCAGTGTGGCACTGACCTCTGACCTCCGCATGAGGGGGCTGGTCTCCTGGGTGACCTTGAACTGGTTTCTTAATCTTTCTATGCCTCAGGTGTCCAGTGAGCACAGAGGTCTTTAACTTTCCCGTTCCACTCCCACCCTAACCATTTCCATCCAGATGCTCACAGTTCAGCTCTGTGACCTGTCCTGCTGAAAGTCTAGCCACATGCACCCAGCCGGCCTTGCTCCTCCCTAAGCTTACTGCTGATACCCAGGCTTGTCAGGACAGCCAGCCTCCTGCTTGCCCAGCCCCATCTCATTTCTAAGTCCTCTCATCTTCCACTTGTTTTGTCTTTTTGAGACTGGATTTCTCTATGTAGCCCTGGCTGTCCTGAAACTCATTCTGTAGACCAGGCTGGCCTTAAACTCACAGAGATCCTCCTGCCTCTAAAGGCTTGTGCCACCACACCTAGTCTTTTTCTTGAAGGCAAATCTCTCGAGCTTTCAGGTTACATGGGTCTCTCTCTTTATCTCTGGCGCTCTCTCTCTCTCTCTCTCTCTCTCTCTCTCTCTGGCTCTCTCTCTGTCTCTCTTTCTCGCTCTCTCTCTAATGGAGTTGGCACAGCTGGAAGAGCATCGTCCCCCCTGGCTTCCCTTGCCTCTGAGCCCAGACCCAACCCCACAGCAGTTCCCAGCGCTAACCCATCAGTACCCTCTGACCCCCCCTGGAGCCCAGGGCCTCCCTGTACCCACCTTCCTCTCCTCAGCTAAGATCCAGTGGCTGCATCACTCCTGTGTGAGGAAAATGGATTTCTTTGGATTTGGGACCAATCAAGAAAACCCCATGGTGTGTGGCACATAGTGGGAGACCTGGAAGGAGAGGAGGCAGGACTTTGATCCCTCTGAACTCAGACTTTGTCAAAGGAAGTCTTTAAAGCCTGAAGCAGTGGTGTCTTCCTGCTTTTAATCCCAGCTTTCGGAGGCAGAGGCAGGAGGATCAGGGCTTCAAGGTTATTCTTCCGTACTGGGCTGGCTGGTTTTGTGTCAACCTGACACAAGTTAGAGTCACCAGAGAAGAAGGAGCTCCAGTTGAGGAAATGCCTTCATGAGATCCAGCTGTGGAGTATTTTCTCAATTAGTGATCAGTGGGAGAGGGCCCAGCTCACAGTGCAAATAGAGCACCCACATAAATAAATAAATAAATAATCTTTTTCAAAAAGATTTTAAAAAGTCATCCATCTATACATTGGAGTACTATTCAGCCGTGAACAAGATCTCAAGGCTTGGAGCAGAGGGGTCTTGGGGACATTTGCTCCCTGAGAGATCCACACACAAAAGGCATAGTGTTGACTCCATGACAGGAAAAACCCAGAACAGGCAACCCAAAACAAGGAGTGGATTTGTGAGCTAGGGACTGAGACAGGACAAGATGGTGGTTGTCGAGACCGGGCATTATGGGCGGCTGAGTATTCTGGAAGAAGACAGTGGACCTCGGGCCAACATTTCACAGTTTGAAAGTATTAGCTTCATGTTCCATTACTTTCATCTCATTATAACACAGGCATGTGTGTACAAGTATGGCCACTCCAGGGAAGTGGGCAACAATCCGGACCCCCCTCTGCCCCTGTATGAGTACAGGGGTGAGGGGCCTTTACTTCCTACGCCCTTCCTCCCATTATATTCCGGGAGATCCGCTCAATGCAGCTCTCTTGCTGTTTGCCCAAACCACATTCTCAGGCACAGCCCGCCCCCCCCGCCCCCCTGCACAGGCCAGGGACTGCCAGTGTCTCTCCCTGCATGGAACCTCCTAGCGGTGCAGGGCACTGAGAGGAGAGGTAATAGGAAGATGGCCCCAGGCTCCTGGAGTAGACTCAGAGCAAGTGACCACAAGGGTCCCATGGGGACTGCATGTGTAAAATGCACAACAGTTGTGTTTAAGGACTTCCTAGGGTCTACGTGGTCTTTGTAAATGTGACCTGATCAGAATGCAATCAGAGTTCTTGGATGGAATTATTAGTACAAGGATGACATGTGTCCTTAGGAAAAGAGGCTCTGCAGGGACCTGGAGGCCCCTGTAGGATTGAGCCAGGAGCCGTGGAGGCTAGCCAAGGAAGGCTAGCAACCATTTGAAGCAGCAGAAGCAAGAGGAACACTCTCCAGTGCCCACACTTTGAAATACCCCAATAACCACATTCCAAGGTCTGGAAGCAGCCTGTCAGTCCCACCAGCACCTTTGCTTCTCATTTCTAACCCCCAAACTCTGCTTGGTTTGAGGGGGCTCAGCAAGGGCCAGTTAGCAGCAGCTCATGGCTACAGAGTGGTCTGGAAGTAGGAGTGCCACTGTGGGTTCAGTGAAGCCTGTGGGGCTCTGTCTCCAACCTCCCATGGACCGAGGTTCATCCGGGCAACCCGGGGAAAACTTCCAGACTTACAACAAACATATCCAGCTCAAGTGGGAGGAATCCAGACAGGGGGGAAAGGAGGGATAGAAAGGTAGGGAGGAAGGAGAGCATGAGAAGGCTCCGGAGGTGAGGAGCCACCCTGCTGTCCCCACTCTCCAGACCTCTTCGGTCCCTGTCTGTTAGATCCTCCTCTGAAAAGGACGTCCCCCGGTCCGCGATCGTGCTCCCAGCTGGGGCGGCGGGATTCGAACCTACGCCCCCGGGGTCTGCGGAGGGGGAGGTTCCCTCAATGGGTCGTTATCCTGAGGCCGCGCAGGCGATCGATGGCCCGCGGGCGCCAAGCGCCTGTGCGCCCCGTTGCGCATGCTCCGCATCGACCGCGCCCCGCAGCCCCACCGGCCCCGCCCCTCTGCCCACGGGTTGCTAGGCAACCGCTGTGTGCGCGCTCCCATTGGCCGGCGCTCCGGGCGCGGTCAGCCGGTCAGCGCGGCTCCGGGCCTGGCTCCGGGCGCGGGTCGATGCCGCCGTCCCCTGACCTTCCCGGGACGCGCGGCGGGGATGGCGGCAGAGGAGCTATATTGACCCGTTTCTTATCTCAGGGATGCAGGGCAGAGGGGGGAGCTGCCGGGGCAGGTCGGGGTGGCAAACCCTGAAAACCAAGAGCGGGACAGTGCTGCGGTGACCAGATACCCTGGAGGCGGGAGAGGGAGGAGGACGGGGAGGATCCCTGGAGGCCACTTGAGTGAAACCCTCGGTGCTTAAAGGCTTCAGACTCTATCGTCATTTCCCTGGGGTTCAGATCTTCTTTGCAGATGTGACCCCCCCCCCCCCCGTCAGGATGAGGTCAGAGTGCACGGGGGCGGGGCCAAAGTCAGAGCCTGGTTCTCAGGGCATCTGTGCCACACTAGGCCCCTCATCCAGCAGCACGGGGACCCACAGCTTCTGGCAGTGAACAGAGACAATTATTTAAATTTAAATTATTTAAGTTTTGTGACTTATATTTGTTTGTGTATGTGCTATATGTCGTGTGCATAGAGACCAGAGGACAATTTATGGCAATCAGATCTCTCCTTCCACTATGTGGCTTCTGGGAATCGAACTCAGGTTGCCTGTTTGTTGCAAAGCCTCTCTACCACTGAGCCATCCTCTGTGGGTCACTGTTGATGATCCCACACCTCTGTTGCTGAGGCAGGAGGATCAAGAGTTCCAGGCCAGTCTGGATTATAGAGAGAAAGCCCTGGCTGTCCTGGAGATTAGCGCAGCCACTGCGCAAAGATGACACTTGAATTTGTGAGGCATTCCATATTGAAAAAAACAGAACAGAAATGCAATTTGGAGCTAGGATCTCAGTATGTAAAGCAGACCGTATTTCTAGCAGGCCAAGAGGGTCTGGTTTCATTCCCAGAACCTAAATAATACAACAAAGTGTAATAGACACCATCAAAAGCTAGGCCAGGGCTGATGGTACCCACACTCAATCCCAGCACTCAGGAGGAAGAGGCAGGCCAATCTCTGTGAATCTGAGTCTACCCTAGTCTACAGAGTGAGCTCCAGGACAGCCAGGGCTACATAGTGAGGCCCTGCCTCAATCAATCAATCAGTCAATCAATCAATCAATCAATCAAATTAAAGAGCTAGATAAATCGAAATCCAGAGCCAAGCATGGTGTTATCCACCTGATATCCCCCCTACTCCTGAAGCTGAGGCAAGAGAATTTCACTTCAAGTCTATCCTGGGCTACAGAGGAAGTTCAAGGTCAATATGGACCGTTCAGTAAACTCCTGTGTCCACATAGAAAGTAGGGGTCAATGGCTGATGCCACCAAGCTTGGCAACATGATTTCCACCCCAGGGTCCCACTGGTGGCCAGACAGGCCAACTGCAACATTGGTTTCGGCATGTGTCTCTCCAATAAATATAACTGAAATAAAAATCATTTTTAGGGATAAGAGACATGGCTCAGTGGTTAAGAGCATTGACTGCTCTACCAGAGATCCTGAGTTCAATTTCCAGGAACCACATGGTGGCTCAAAATCATCTGTAATGGGGTCCAATGCCCTCTTTTGGTGTCTGAACAGAGCAATAGTGTACTCATATACATAAGATAAATAATTCTTTTTTTTAATTTTTAATATTTTTATTACATATTTTCCTCAATTACATTTCCAATGCTATCCCAAAAGTCCCCCATAGCGCCCCCCACTTCCCTACCCACCCATTCCCATTCTTTTGGCCTTGGCATTCCCCTATATTGGGGCATATAAAGTTTGCAAGTCCAACGGGCCTCTCTTTCCAGTGATGGCCGACTAGGCCATCTTTCGATACATATGCAGCTAGAGACAAGAGCTCCGGGGTACTGGTTAGTACATCGTGTTGTTCCAACAATAGGGTTGCAGATCCCTTTAGCTCCTTGGGTACTTTCTCTAGCTTCTCCATTGGGAGCCCTGTGATACATCCAATAACTGACTGTGAGCATCCACTCCTGTGTTTGCTAGGACCCGGCATCGTCTCAAGATAAATAATTCTTTAAAAATGTATTTTTAAGTAAATGAGGGCTTGGTGTGGCTGTGTAGTGAGGTACTAAACTCTCTCCCACGGAGGGGCCTGGTGATAAGGATCCTCTTAAGCTAGTGCTTGAAGGATACACTAGAGAACACTTGTTCCACTGATGGCATGCAGGTGCCTATACCTGGGAGGAGGAAGTGGGACCACCAATCTAGAACAACAAGCTTCAAGCTCAGGAAGACCCTGACTCAGAAAAAAAACACGGTATAGATTGAATGAGAATGACAATTGACTTTATACTGAGACTACACACACACACTCATGCATACCCACACTCACACAAACACAGAGGCATTTCATACACACATACACAGAGACACATACATACACAAACACACCCAGACATCACATAGACACATACATACACAAACTCTCACATACATACACACTCACACACATACACACACACACACACACACACATCAAACTCACACATACAACACCACACTTAGATCATCACCATGATCTAATTTCCTCCAATCCTCGGCAAGAGTAAGGAGGAAGCAGGTTTTGTTTTGTTTTATTTTGTTTTTGCGGTTTTTCTATACAGGGTTTCTCTGTGTAGCCCTGGCTGTCCTGGAATTCACTCTGTAGACCAGGCTGGCCTTGAACTCAGAAATCTGCCTGCCTCTGCCTCCCGAGTGCTGGGATTAAAGGCGTGCAACACCACTGGCAGGAGGAAGCAGTTTGACTTATGCCATCTAACTGCCTTTAAAGACACAAAAGAGAGCCGGGCGTGGTGGTGCATGGTGGCCATCCTGCTGCAGCTTTGCCCAGATGCCACATCTGGTCTCTACTTGCTGCCTCTGCTCCTCTCTGTGCCCCTCTGCACCCCTCTGCGCCCCTCCCCAGTTTCTGCCTGTCAGCTCCTCAGGGCTGGAGCACGTGCCACTGACCAGGCTGTGCCGGGTTATTGCTAAATGCAGACACTGGGATTCAATTTTTATCTTAACCTGGTTATCGAGTTGGGATGGGGAGGGAGGCAGGGGGCCTTGTGGAAGATAAAAGGCGGCTCTCATCAAAGGAGGACCTGGTTGGCCACTGGATGAGGTCCCTTCTAATGGAGTCAGGGCTGTGTGGTGGGCTGGAGGACAGTGCCTGTATGGGAGTCTGGGGGAGGCTTAGTGCCAGGTGCACTGAGTGTGCGTGATTGAGCCGGCCCTCTCTGTGCCTTGACTTTTGTTCCTGTACTTGGGAATGTGCAGCAGGAGTTCACATTGGGCTGTGAATATGCTCTGCTCGTGTGCAGCAGGAGTTCACACTGTCATCCCGGCGCACCGGATGCCCAAGGCTGGAGCCTTGCTATGAGTTAGATGCCAGCCTGGGCTGTAGAGTGAGACCTTGTCTCACACAAAGAAAACCAGAGATGTGTTGGCATATACCCTTTATCCCAGCACTTGAGAGGCAGAGACAGGTGGGTCTCTGTGAGTTCCAGGCCAGTTTGGTCTACTGAGGGAGACCGAGTCTCAAACAAAACAACAAATTAAGGCTGGAGAGGTGGTTCTGTGGTTACAGCACTGGCTGCTCTGGCAGAGGATGAGGGTTTGGGTCCCAGCACCTACATGGGGGGTTCTGTAATCCAGCTCTAGGGGATCTAGAGCCCCCTTCTGGTAACAGTGGGTAGTGCACATGCACATGAGGCACAGACAAAGCACCCATAAATACAGAGTCAAATAAAAATAATTTAAACGCTAAAATGAATGAGGTGGAGAGAGCACTGATGTCCACCTCTGACTTCCATACCATATGTGTGTGCACGCACACACTCACACACAAATAAACTGTGAGTGTCAGTGACTAGCTGGTAAGGAGAGTCCCCAGGCACCTGCATGTGCACCATGCTGTGTGCTTCCTCACAGTCACAAAGTACAGTAATTAAAAGTCAGTAAGCCCTCATCTCACACAAATCAAAGCAGCCCAGCATGGCGGAACATACCTGCCATCCCAGCATGCACCACAATGGAGAAGACAGCAAGAGCTGCAGGCAGGGTGATCAGAAGTTCAGGGTCAACCTGTGCTGTTTGAGGTCATAGGCGTGCATCAGCTAGTGTCTTATGTGGTGCTGGACATCTGAACTCGGGGCCCTTGCTTTAAATTAACTGAGCTGTCTCCCTGGTCCATGATGCTTGCTTGAAATTCTCTAGAGTTATTTATTCACTAATGTGTGCATGTGTGAGCACCCGTGCACGTGGGAGTCAGAGGACCACTTAGAGGAGCAAGTTCTCACCTTCTGCCATGTGTGTGTGGTATGTGTGTATATATGTGTATGTGTATATATATGTCTGTGTGTGTGTGTGTATGTGTGTGTGTCCTGTATTTGAACCCTGGTCCTCAGGCTTGGTGGGAAATACATTTACCTACTGAGCCATCTCAATAGTCTCTGCTTGTCTGATTTTTGAGCCAGGGTCTTGCTTTGGAGCCGAGCTATTCTCCAACTCTCTACGTATCCAAGAGTGACTTTAAACTCACTGCAATCCTTCTGCCTCAGCCCGCCTGTGCTGGGATGGCATGCCACCACACTTGGTATATAAGGCTCTTCCTTCATACACCTTGCTCAGTCCCCAGGACCTGGAGCTGGGCTGGAGGACAGAGGAAATGACTGAGGATTGCACCGCATGGACACCACCCCAACACCAGCACACATAGACCGAGTGACTCAGGGTGGACAGCCTCAGGTGGAACTAAGGCCCAGGCACTGTGCTCCCCCCCCCATCCTCACTGGCTTCACCCCAAGGCTGAGTCCCAGCTAGGTGACAGGCTGAGTATCCACTGGAGGTGACCAGGTATATGGATTTCTGAAGGAGTCTCCCCAGCTGGCTGTTTTATTAACCCAGGTGGATGGATCAACTGATTGGCAAGTTCACTTCCTCCCCCGCATCTCCAGGGACCAGGCTGCAATGTCCCCAGGAGGTGAAGGCACAGCAGATCCTCTTAGCTAAAGATCACCTACCTTCCACACACCAGTCAATGCACTCATAGACTGGCCAGCTTGATTTTTTTTAGGAAGTGATACACAGTCACCAGCAAAATTCAAAAGGTAGTCATAAAATTTGAACTCTTGAAGGAGCGGAGGCCCAGGTGATATGTCCCCTGTATCCTTACTGGCTCCACCTGCCAGCAAGGATACTTGTATGGCAGTGAACACCTTGTCACCCAGGGCTCTGGAAGTGGAAGTGGGAGGACCATTTAGAGGAGCAGGGTCTCACCTTCTGCCACGTGTGTGTGTGTGCTTGAGTGTGCACGCGTGTGTACGCGTGTGTACGCACGTGTGTTGGTGTGTACACGTCTGTGTGTGTATGTATGTGTATGTGTACATATATCTCTGTGTGTATGCATGTGTGCGTGTCTGTATGTGTCTGTGTCTGTGTCTGTGTGTCTGTGTGTGTGTCCTGGGCTTGAACCCTGGTCCTCAGGTTTGGTGGGAAATACTTTTACCTACTGAGCCAAGGTCTCAACCAAAGATTAGGCCAAAAATAATTTTAAAAGAAAAACAGGGCTGGAAAGGTGGCTCAGCAGTTAAAGAGCACTGACTGATCTTCTGGAGGTCCTGAGTTCAATTCCCAGCAACCACATGGTGGCTCACAACCATCCGTAATGGGATCTGATACCCCCCTTCTGGTGTGTGTGAAGATAGCTACAGTATACTTATGTACATAAAATAAATAAATAATGTTTAAAAAAAAAAGAAAAACAAAGAAAGTATTTGCCAAGGCTGACTTCCAACCCTCAGCAGTCTTCTGCCTCAGTCTACCAAGTGCTGCAAGTGCCCCTGCAAAGTAGCCTGTGTGGGGCAGGCTTCTCTGTAGAGACAAAATGCTCTAAAAGTAGATCTAGTGGATGAGTAGTGATGTGGGGCTGAGCCCCTGCTTCGAATCCCCCAGTGAGGGGCTGAGGGCGTGGTCAGGGTGGAGCCTAGGTCTAGAATCCCCCAGTGAGGGGCTGGGGGCGTGGTTTCGGGTGCCTTTCTAGCCTGTGTAAGGCTCTGGGTTCCTCCCCAGTGCCAAAAATGGAGGAACCAAGATAATCACCTGCAGTTGCTCTCAGTTCTCCTAGCTTCATTCACCTGACTTTCCTGATCTTAATCCATCTAACCCTTGTGCTTCCCGACCCTCTTCTCTTTGCCTATATTGTTTCTGACTACTGTTTCCCTTTTTCCACTGGGTGCAGCCCCAGGCCTCCCTCTCTGGCTGTGGTTGAGCATCTCCCACCCTCACATTGGGATCCCCCCTCAGCCTAACACCCCACACCTGCTCCAGGCCCTGCACACGCATCCGTGGAGAGTACTCAAGTACTCGTCTCCGATGGGGCTAGAAACATGAAAGTATGTTCCTCCGCCTCATGGACGTGTGGGGGGGCGCAAATGGGGTGACCCCCTGGAAGGTGATTAGCAGATGTGTGAAGCTCCGCAGAGCGGTGGCCACGGCCCTTTCAAGGGCCCAGCGCCACCTCCTCTCAGCGGCCCGGGCGCCCACCGCCTGCGCCAGCCTCCAGCAGCCCATTAAGCGATTTTTTTTTTCTTCCACTTACAGCTCCAGCATTGACAAGAAGGTTCAATATCGTCCTTAGAAGAGACGTGGCAGCCGTCTCAGAAAAAAAAAAAAAAAATTCCCTCCTGCAGCCAACCCTCCCAGCACATCCTCAGGCTCTGCTACAAGGAAGAGGGTCTAGCACCCCTGTCACACACACCCGCACCCTCACCCCACCCACCGCAGCCTGCCATGCTCAGCAGGACTAGGAGTCAAGGCTGGGCTGCTGGGGGGAGTGGGGGAGGAGCCATTGCCAACCTCAGATGAGGTCATCTCTCCCAGGAAGCCCTCCCAGATCACCCAACTGCAGGATTAGAAGTCTATACACTCAGCCCAGTGGGATGGTACACACCTGTAACTCCAGCACTTGAGAGACTGAGGCAGGAGGATTGCTATGAGTTTCAGGCTAGTCTTGGCTACAGAGTGAGACTATCTAAAAGCTTCAAAAATGTAAAATGATGGAGGAGGAGGGAGGAAGAGGAGGAAGAGGAGGAGGAAGAGGGTGCTGTTTTCTAGGCCTTGATGGCTCTGAGCACACAGGAGGCAGAGAAGGTCCCTCAGTTGGCACAGGAGCCATGTGGGGTCCTACAGAGAGATCTTGATCCAACCACCCCCCCCAATCTGTACCGAGGAGGCAGGGCAGTCCTGGACTAGGGTCAGTTCCTAGGCCAGTGGAGCCAACTCAAGTCTTAGGGGCCTCGACAGTCACAGGGGCAACTGAAGGAGCATGAAGACCAAGCCCCGGGGCTAACAGGTCTAGCATGTGGAAAAGACATGGGTGAGAGCACAGAGCTGCCACGGGGTGAGAGAGGGTTCAAGATAGGCAAGGTGGAGAGGCATAGAGGCCCCCTGCTCCCACTATAGCCTGAGAACATACGCCCCGTGAGAGAACACCTATTTTCTCTTGGGAAGGGTTTGGGGGATTCTGGGTCTGTAGAGCCCCCCAGTAATGTGGACAATGCTGTCTTGTTTTTGGGTCTCCTGTAGCTCAGGCTGGCCTCAAACTCATTGTGTCATAGGATGGCCTTGAACTTGGACCCCTCCCTCCTTCCTACAGGCGAGCACCGCTGTTCCTCCCTGTAGATGCTGTAGGGGAAGGAGAGTCACAGCATGGGATGGGATGTCACAGCATCTGGATTGTTCCAGAACACTGCAGTCTCCACAGAAGAGGGCTCCACAGGGCCACCAGACAGATGGCTCTGTCAATGACCCCACAATATAAAAACCACTTGGAACTGCTTGCTTTAAACAAAGAGAAACTGAGGCCAAATGTAATGATCTACAGCTTTCATCTCAGCACTCCAGATGCTGAGGCAGGGGGAGTGTTGTGAGTTTGAGGTAGGCTAGGCTACATAGCAAGACCAAGATGCTGTCACAAGAAAGAAAGAAAGAAAGAAAGAAAGAAAGAAAGAAAGAAAGAAAGAAAGAAAGAAAGAAAGAGAGAGAGAGAGAGAGAGAGAGAGAGAGAGAGAAGAAGAAGAAGAAGGAGAAGAAGAAGAAGGAGAAGAAGAAGAAGAAGAAGAAGAAGAAGAAGAAGAAGAAGAAGAAGAAGAAGAAGAAGAAGGAGAAGAAGAAGAAGAAGAAAGAAACAAACTTGGGACCAAGGAATAATGTGGCTTTCCCAGACTTCCCTCCTTTCAAACAGAATCTAGACTCTTCTCTCTAGCAGACAGGGAGACAGGGCATTATTCTTTGTCTAAATAGTGAGTCATATACAGGTGATAAGGCCTTGGGGCACCCAGGGCGCGCCTGGATGCCGGGATATGGGGCAGAAGTGGGTACCAGGTCCTTGTGACAATAGTGACAGTACCAAAGATGGGCTTGCTGATGCAGTAGAAGTTGTCTGGGGCTGCGGGGAGGGGGCCTGGGCTCAGCACAGAAGAGGCTCCATCTTCAGAGGGGGAAGTTGAAGGTAGTCTTGGGAAGACCCTCTGGGAGAGAGGGCACGGTGGGAGGCGCTGTGCTGGGGTGCAGTCAGGTATCGGGGTGCATTAAAAGGGGATGGGGGAGCCAGGCTTCCTCAGAGATGCCCAGGTGCTCCGTGAGGAGGGAGTGAAGCCCAGGCCTCTTTCTCCTCGGCAGACATCAAGTATGGCTCCCCACCCCCACTCCTTCTAGGTTATTAATTTTTCAGAGAAGAAAATGCTTTTTGTATTTTTTTTCCAGGCAAAATATTGATAATAGGCTTAATGTGAGTTTCCTGCTTGTGTGTGTGGAGAGAGAGAGAGAGAGAGAGAGAGAGAGAGAGAGAGAGAGAAGCTCCTGCTCGCTGCAGAGGCAGCCCCCCTCCTGCCCTGTCTGCAGGGACGCCCGCGCACCCCAAGCCCCCCACCTCAGTCAGAACAAAGCCAGACGCCAGCCCGCCTAGCTGGGTCGATGCCCTGCCTGGGGAGCCACAGCCTGCTTAAGTCTGCTGAAAATGTCTGCTTCTTTCTCTAGTAGCTGTGGAGATGCAGGGGGATAGGAACCTGTGCAGTTCCCTCACAGGTGCAATTACTGGGCACCTATTGTGTGCGAATGCCCAGCAGGACTAAGAGAGCAGAGGAGCTTAGACAGGCCATCGAGAGGGCTCAACTGAGGAAGGTGCCTGCTGCCAAGCATCACAACCCCTGCGCCCATAAGGAGAGGACACACATACATACACACACACACACACACACACAGTTGTAAACAACTGTAACACAAAGCAGCCGCAGGTGTCCCAAGAAGCTGTGGTAATGTCTGGGAAGGGATCTCTGAGGACAAGCTTCCTCAGGGAAGGGGCTCCAGGCATGGAGGCACACCGGTTACAGCCCTGGGCAACTTGAGGCAGGAGACTTGCTGGGAGTTCATTGCCAACTTGAGCTACATAGTGAGACTTTGTTTGGTTCGGTTTCTGTTTGGTTTTTGGTTTTTGGTTTTTGTTTTGAGACAGGCTATCTCTCTGTAGCTCCGGTTAGCTTGGAACTCTCCATATAGACTGTACTGGCTAGTTTTGTGTCAACTTGACACAGCTGGAGTTATCACAGAGAAAAGAGCTTCAGTTGAGGAAATGCCTCCATGAGATCCAACTTTAAGGCATTTTCTCAATTAGTGATCAAGGGAAAGGCCCCTTGTGGGTGGGACCATCTCTGGGCTGGTAGTCTTGGGTTCTATAAGAGAGCAGGCTGAGCAAGCCAGGGGAAGCAAGCCAGTAAAGAACATCTCTCCATGGCCTCTGCATCAGCTCCTGCTTCCTGACCTGCTTGAGTTCCAGTCCTGACTTCCTTTGGTGATGAACAGCAGTGTGGAAGTGTAAGCCGAATAAACCCTTTCCTCCCCAACTTGCTTCTTGGTCATGATGTTTGTGCAGGAATAGAAACCCTGACTAAGACATAGACTAGTTTGACTTCAAACTCACAGAAATCCTCCTGCCTCTGCCCCCTGAGGCATTGGCCACCATACCTGACCTTTTTTTCTTCTTCTTTATTTCTTTCATTCTTTCTTTTATTTGTTTGAGATAGGGCCTCACTATGTAGCCTTGGCTGTCCTGGAACTCTCTGTATAGACCAGGCTGCCCTCTAAATCAGAGCTACATCTATCTGCCTGTACCTCCCAAACGCTGAGATGGGAAAGATGCAAACCACCACTGTCAGCCAGCCATTTAAAACAACAACAACAACAACAACAACAACACAGGTCCCGTGTAGCCCAGGTTAGCCTCCAGCTAGCTACATAGCTGAGAGTGACCCTAGATTCTTCATCCTCCTGCCTCCAATTCACTGTCTCATGCCCTCAAGTTCTTTCTCACCCTTTCGGTGTGGGATGCCCACTGCTCTCTGCCAAGGGTGCCCCTCCAGACCTTGTTAGCCAGAGGATCCCCCTCCCAGCACCAGCACAGACCCTCCAAACTCAGGGAGAATCCAGTCCCTGTGTGCGGTGGCTTGTGTTACTCTCTTGGTCAGGTTCTGGGCACACACCCAATACCTCAGCACTCTGGTTGCTGAGGCAGGAGGATCAGAAATTCAATGCCCTCCTCAGCTGCATAGTGAACACAAGGCCAGCCTGGGCTAAAGATTCAAATCTGAATTTGGTTGAGAATGTTCAGGCAGCTGTGACCTGAGGCACAATTGTAGTTTTGAAAGAATAATGAGAAAAGTTCATAAGTGTGCTCTGCTCTTTTGTTGATGTGTGCTCACAATACCAGACAGAAGAAGGAGGGGAGAAAAAAAGATTTCTTTCCAACCTCAGTAGCAAAGGGCTTCTTCCCACCATGGTGGGGAAGCTTGGAGGAGCAGGTTAGCTCCAGCCAGAATATGGGAGGAGCTTCACATCACAAGGGGGTGGGAGGGGACAGGAAACAGGGCATGGTGTAACCTTCAAAAGTGACCCCAGTGGCTGACTTTACTTATCAGGGTACCTGGTTCCACGGACACCCTTAACAGTGACACCAGATCAGACATGAGCATGAGAGTGTTTCAAAGCCAGGCCCTAGTTCCATGTCCTATTGAGCTTCCTGCTGCCTTGACTAAAAAGAAGCAGAAGCCACTGGACTCAGGGGGAGGGTTTATTTGACACACAGCTCTCACTCCAGCAGGGAAGGACATCAGAGCAGGATCCTGGTGGCAGGACCTGAAGCAGGGGCTGTCGGGAGCTTGCTCGGTGTGGTTTTACACAGTCAGGCCCAGGGAGGACATCTCAGAGGTGGGCTATGCCCTTCAACATCAGCTTGCCCCAAAGATGTGGCAACAGGCTAGTCTGATGGAGACAATACCTTGGCTGAGGTTGCCCCCCAGGTGGCCCCCCACAGATCTATGACACATTAGCAGTGCACGCTAACCAGCTAACTAGGATAATGTGTTGAGGGAGGAGGATTATTTTTGGCCCGCCTTTGATTTGGAGTGGTTACATCCACAGATGGGATCTAACACACATGTGAACAACAGGAGACACTCTTGCCATGTCCCAGCAGCCACCAAGCAGCCACCTGGGCCAAAGCAGAATGAAACCAGCAAGCCACCTGCATTCTGTTTTTGCATTGCCTGCTGGGGAGCTCCGGGCTAAACTTGTGGCCCATTGATAGCAAGGGTCTTAAGGACCAGCTTTCCGCCAAGTTCCTATCTCCACTCAATTCTTTTTTTTTCCTTTATTTTTTTTTGTTGTTATTTATTTATTTATTTATTTTGGTTTTTTTGAGATAGGGTTTCTCTGTATAGCTCTGACTGTCCTGGAACTCACTCTGTAGACCAGGCTGGCCTCAAACTCAGAAACCTGCCTGCCTCTGCCTCCCAAGTGGTAGGATTAAAGGTGTGTGCCACGACTGCCCTGCTCCCAATTCTTAACTTACATAATATTGTCCTTGTTTGTTTGTTTGGTTTGGTTTGGTTTGGTTTCTTCTGCTTCCATCTTTAGGGAGGCAGATAGCACCCATATTCTTGCAGAGTGTGATGTTCTCTGCCTTTAACCCAGCACTCAGAAGGCAGAGGCAGGAGCATCTCTTTGAGTTCCAGGTCAACCTGGTCTGCATAGCAAGTACTCAGCCACCCAGAGTTACAAAGTGAGAGCCTATCTCAAAAAACAAATTGAAAAAGAAAAAAGAAAAAGAAAAGATCTCTGGTGGGAGAGCTGGCTGGGAAGTTAAGAGGGCATACAGCTCTTCCAAAGGACCCCCGGTTCGGTTTCCAAAACCAGTTGTACCACCAGCTCCAGGGGACCCGGCGCCCCCTTCTGGGCACCGTGTGAACTGCATGCACTGCTTCTCATATACACACAGGGAACACACATTCACAGGACAATAGTAGTAATGACAGCTTTGGAAAGGAAACAGATTCAGCACAGCCCTTTTCAGAGGCCCACGAGACGAAGACCATCGAGACTCCCTCCTATGGGGATTATTTTGTCAGGTTAACAATTCATATCCTCGGGCTGGTGAGGTGGCTCTCAGCTGGCAGGGGACAGGGTCTTGTGGCCCAGGCTAGTCTGGAATTCACTATGTACCTGAGGCTGAGTCAGGAGGGTTAGGAGTTCAAGGTCATCCTCAGCCACATAGTAGTGAATTTGGGACTAGCCTGGACTACATGAGACCCTGTCTCCAAAGCTAGATAGAGGAGGGGGACAGGGGAAGGGAGGAGGGAAGGAGAAGGAAGGGCTGCTGACTGGAATACGTGCACCCCAGATGACCTCCATATCCAACCACCCCCTTCCAGGCTGTTTGCTTACCCTTGAGGTAAGGCTCTGCAAGAATAGCTGCAGCCTGGACGGGGAAGGAGGTGCCTCCCTGCCCCTCACCCTCCTGCAGGGCTCACAGCAGCTTCACAGCAGCTGAGGTAGAGCCTTGCTGGCTCCAGCTCCCCAGGAAGATCAAAGAGAGAATCAATCCCAGCTGCTGGGTTCTTCCCTGAGTTCCAGTTTTCCTCCTCAGCCTCTCTCCCCAGCCTCTCTCCTCAGCCTCCCTCCTCAGCCTGCCTCCTCAGCCTTCCTCCTCAGCCTCCCTCCCCAGCCTCCCTCCTCAGCCTCCCTCCCCAGCCTGCCTCCCCAGCCTCCCTCCCCAGCCTGCCTCCCCAGCCTGCCTCCTCAGCCTCCCTCCCCAGCCTCTCTCCCCAGCCTGCCTCCTCAGCCTCCCTCCCCAGCCTGCCTCCCCAGCCTCCCTCCTCAGCCTCCCTCCCCAGCCTGCCTCCTCAGCCTGCCTCCCCAGCCTCCCTCCCCAGCCTGCCTCCTCAGCCTCCCTCCCCAGCCTGCCTCCTCAGCCTCCCTCCCCAGCCTCCCTCCCCAGCCTGCCTCCTCAGCCTCCCTCCCAGTCTGCCTCCTCAGCCTCCCTCCCCAGCCTTCCTCCTCAGCCTGCCTCCCCAGCCTTCCTCCCCAGCCTTCCTCCTCAGCCTCCCTCCCCAGTCTGCCTCCTCAGCCTCCCTCCCCAGCCTCCCTCCCCAGCCTGCCTCCTCAGCCTCCCTCCTCAGCCTGCCTCCCCAGCCTGCCTCCTCAGCCTCCCTCCTCAGCCTGCCTCCTCAGCCTCCCTCCTCAGCCTGCCTCCTCAGCCTTCCTCCTCAGCCTCCCTCCTCAGCCTCCCTCCTCAGCCTGCCTCCCCAGCCTTCCTCCTCAGCCTCCCTCCTCAGCCTCCCTCCTCAGCCTCCCTCCCCAGCCTCCCTCCTCAGCCTCCCTCCTCAGCCTGCCTCCCCAGCCTGCCTCCTCAGCCTCCCTCCCCAGCCTCTCTCCCCAGCCTCTCTCCTCAGCCTCCCTCCTCAGCCTGCCTCCTCAGCCTCCCTCCTCAGCCTGCCTCCCCAGCCTTCCTCCTCAGCCTCCCTCCTCAGCCTCCCTCCTCAGCCTCCCTCCCCAGCCTTCCTCCTCAGCCTCCCTCCCCAGCCTGCCTCCCCAGCCTGCCTCCTCAGCCTCCCTCCCCAGCCTGCCTCCCCAGCCTGCCTCCTCAGCCTCCCTCCTCAGCCTCCCTCCCCAACCTCCCTCCTCAGCCTCCACTCTACAGCCTCACTCTCCAGAGGATGCTGAGAACAGGCTAGCTCAGCTGAGGAGACCGAGGCCCCACAGGGGTCCCTGATGTGGGTCTGGGTGTGACTCCTTTATGCTCTGGGAACACATGGAGGACAGAGTCTGAGAGCACAGCCTGGAATTTAGGCCTAGAAGGGACAGAACTGAGCTGAGGCTGTGCTGTCACTTCACACACACACACACACACACACACACACACACACACACACACAGGGCTTTCTCCCACAGAGAAAGAGGCGCCTGCTCTGGGAAGCAGGTGATTGGAATGTGCCTCAGTTTCCCCATAGGTAGAACAACCAAGAGGTTGCCTTGTGCCCTTGCCAGTCTGCAGCCTCCCACCCGGGAGTAAAGGAGGGAGAGGGGGGATACAGGGTTTGTCACAGTGATGGTGACACAGCTGAGCCTGGAGCTTGCTGGAGAGGGGGAAGAAGGGAGGAGGAGAAAGGAGGGAGGGGAGGAGAGAGGGGAGGAGGGAGGGGAGGGGAGCCAAAGGGTAAGAGGAGAGAGCTGAGGACAGAGACCTGGGAGGAGGTGATCTGGGTCCCCAGACCCTCATCATGCACTATCCCTCCTTTCCTAGTGGGAAAAACTGAGGAGGAGTGAAAGGGCCGGGCCTGCAGCCCGGGGCTGTGCGGGTGCCACCCCCACACCCTGCAGCTCCCACCCTGTGGCTGTGGCTCTTGGGTGCTTACAGGGCACCCTGAGCTGGGGCTCCAGCAGATTCCCCGGGAGCTGAGCCTCCACCTGACAGCTCGGGTCCCAGCCAGCCTGGCTTCAGTCCAGGCTGTCCTCTGAGTGATGGGGGCAGAAATGCCAGCCAGGTCCCCGGGAGGGGACCAGTGCTTAACCAGGAAAGGTGTTATACACCCAGGAACGAGGCCAGCCGGTCTTCTCAGAACTAGTGTCTTGTCACTACTGCCAACCCAGACATCCCTGTGGGTCAATGAGACTTAACTCCAGGCCACCCAGACACAGTCAACCGCCTACCTGTTGGCCTCCCAGACACCAAGGCCAACAGCATTGAGAGCCTGGCTTCCTGTGTACCCCACCTGAGTCTAGTTCCTGGCTTTATCTCATTGACTCACTCAACAAACAATTTCTAATGACTGCCCAGAAGGTCCCTGTTCTCAGACTTCCTCTTCCAATGTAGCCCCTTCCCTGGACCCAAACTCCTATATACCCTACAAAACCCAGCCATGGGGACCCCCTAGCTCCAGAAAGGGGGGGAAAACCCTGCTATTCTAGTGCTGATGGGGGTTGGGGAAATTTGGAGAGGGTCGTTATTTATCTTCCTTCCCCAGCCAGGGAGGAGGAGAAAAAGCCCATTATGTCCAATGGGTGCCCGGCTCCCTAACTCCACTCTGCAAGAGCAGTTCCTTCCCCACCGAGCCGAAAACTCAAGCCAGAGGGGAGACAGAGGTAGAGGCCTTGCCAAGCTGAGCGAAATGTCTGTCTGGCAAGGAGCTGTCTTCCTTCCACACCCGCTGGACCAGCGGAAAGGGCCCGGGGTGTGTTCTGATAAATGACGCGTTAATGGCGCGTTCCAGCCCGGCCTCACCCTCTGCCTCTAGCCAAGCTGTTGAGGCTTGGAGCCAGAAGCCATTCTGGGTGACCCACGTGCGCCTGGCCCAGAAAGCCTCGCTCGGGTTGGAGCTCCTCCAGGCCTCCCGGGCCACAGTGGGACACTTCAGGGTGTCTTTTCCGCAAGAAACCCTGGAGGGGCTGAGCCGCCCCTGGCCGCTGCAAATCTACTACGCGGCGCCCAGACCCCGGATCCGCGCTGCCACGGAGGGCAGGATGCCGAGAAAGGAATAGACGCTTTGCGTTAATAAGCTCCAGGGAGCCTGCGTTCCCTGTGTGTGTGTGTGTGTGTGTGTGTGTGTGTGTACACGCGACTCCTCATCCCGCGCAGCACGTAGTCCGGGCCATGGCTTTGCACCCCGCTCCAGGGTTTCCGCGTTCAACACAAGAGTGGACGCGAACCCCAGAGTGGAAGGCATCCAGGAGGCCCCTACCTGTGGCTTCTCCAGTCCTCCAGCAGACCCCAAGTCATGCCCTGGTCCTTCTGGTTTCAGTCACACACACACACACACACACACACACACACACACACACACACACACACACACACTATGAGGACAGTTCGTTTTCCCTACAGCGCAGGGTGGAGAAATTGGGGAGGGAGCGGCGGAGTCCCCAGATCTGGTCCAAAGGCGACTTTGAATCCTGCCAGCTAACCCGTCCAGTGCAACTCAACTCTAAAGGGTCCGGAGCAAGGATGGGGACCAGCACCGGCTACAAGAGACCACGTCTGAGAGGAGGGGGGTGGGGGGGAATGGCAAAAAGGCAAGGAAGGACGCAGCAGGTGGCTTAGAGAACAGCAGCGGACCCTCCCTACTCTGGGGTCCCCCAGCCAGAGTGAGTGGCTGCTCTCAGGGCAGGAAACCGAGTCAGGACGTGGTAGTGGGCTGTTGGAGTTCCTTCCTCTCATTGCGCCGTGGAACTTGAGCGGTCGAGGGTGCAGTGACGTCCGACGTCCTTGCTGGTGCTCACGCAGGCCCCGCGGCCCGCTGCAAACAAGCGGGTGTTTGCGAAGCGCGCGGCCCAGAGCGATGGGGATTCGATGGAGACGCGGGGCCGTCGGGGATCGATCGGGCACAGCTGTCGCGGAACAGCCCCACGGAGCTGCCAGGAGCGAAGCAGTCACGGCCCGGGCCGTGCAGGCATCTTGGGGTGCGGCGTACTCTCTTGCAACCCCGCACCCGACAGAGACCCTTGGGGCTACCCAGGCTGGACACCGCTTCTCTGTCTACCAGCGGAGAACGGGAAGTTGTGGGGTGTGGGGAATTCAGATCTGTGGCGCCTGCAGATTTGGGGGAGACTGGAATGAAGGTGGCAGTCGCTAGAGTTCCTATGAACCACCACCACCCCACCCCACCCACCGGCGAGAAGAAAGGACCTGGACTTAAAACTCTCATTTCGGTGGGCAATAAACAGTGGCCTGTCAGGAGAGGCTGGAGTACCCGCCTCAAAGGAACAACTTTAGGCATCTAAAGACCCCAAATCATTTTTTTTTTTTTTTTTAGCTAAAATGAGAAGCGAAAACGAGGACATTGGTGAGGTCAAACTGGCGGAGGGCCGGGGCGGGGCGGGGGGGGGGTGTCTGTTCCAGCCCCACCTTCAGGGCGCTTCTGGGGAGGATGAAGGCGACTGAGGGTTCCTGCGAAGCCCGTGCAGGTCCCCAACGTCGCTGTCGCTTGTACTTGCTAACCCGACCCTCACAGCCCTCAGGTTAACTGGGCCTCAGATTTCTCTCAAATGTGGGCTTAGCACAGAGAAGGTGAATATTAGCCAGGCGCAGCCCAGCACGTTTGGAGACCCCAGAGGCAGCCAAGGGGCTCCTGGACTCCATCCCTGATTTTCCCAGAGGGGATACTAAGGTCGACTGAGAGGTTCTCTGAGTTGGCCTAGGTCCCCACGGGAATAGATATGGGGGATGCCCTGCCCACCTCCAGCCCACCCCTCCTCCACCCTCAATTTGCTAATGACCCAAGATCGATCTGGCCCCAGCCACCGGTTCGCCCGTGGCCCCGCTCAATTCTATTTCACTAATTACTAAAGTGGGGGAGGCCAGTTCTTGGGGCTCAGGGGGCACAGTCCATTTCCTAGGGACCCCTAGGTTTTTACTCCATCTCTCAGTGGGACCGTAGACCTCGCGGAGATCCAGCTCTTCATGCCCAGAAGACTCAAGCACAGGCTGCACGCGCCGGGAAAATGTCCCTGCATGAGTCTGAGAAGCCCTGTCTAAGTCTGGACAGAATGCAAGGGAGAGTGTGGCACCTGAGGTTGCCCTTGTTCAAGAGAAAAGGGAGTCCCCTCATCTCAAAGCCCCCAGCTTCCTCTCTTTTTCTTCAAAATGGATTCTTCACTCATGGGAGGGGGGAGCTATAGATATCATTTGAAACAACAAAAAAAATTAATACGGGCAGAAATGAAGGCAGGGGCCCGCATCATCCCAACCCTCTGCCTAGGAATCCCGGGGTGGCTGGTATTTGAAAGGGTTTATGGTCATCTTTTGTTTTTCTGTTTCTAAACACCCAGTCAACCCCTGTAGCTCTTTGCTTTCTAGAGCTCTGAATGCTATCGGTTGATGGTGGCGGATTGATTTCCACACCCCACGATTATTTTTAATTATCTGTGATGTTGCAGGGTAGACTTGGGGACCGCAGACTTGACTCTGATCCTGGCCATAGCAACTGTCCCCAGCTCTTTGTCACTGGGGAGGAAACCCCAGTGGTGCAACAGATGCTCTGTGTGCCTCAGTTCCTCTACCTGGAAGATGGCTATAGCCCCAAATTGTCCAGGCTCCCCAAATCAGAAGACCCCAAGGCTTCTGCCCCTTGGGGGAGGTGGATGGGTAAAAGTATCCATTCCTGCAAGCTTCACCCTAATGGCCCCCTCTGCAGTCTTTACTCCCCACTATCCCCACCCCCACCCCCAACCAGGAGACCAAGATGGCAACAGGCAAGAAGTGATAGGCTCTGGATCTCTTCCCTCTCTAGGACTGTTAAACAGCTGGAGCTTAATAAATGCTGACTTGTTCACATTGAAACAGTCCCTTCAGTCCTGTCCACCCAAGGATTTGGGAGAGGGACCTCTGTGTGACCCCCCCTTAATGGCTCATATACAATGCCACTTTCCTACAAGCTCCTCTTCTCTGGGGGGGCAGCATGGAAGGGGAAAATGAGGAACAGAAAAGGCTCTGTGCAGCCCGGGCATGCATGGGCCACCATGCCTGTCCCACAGCCATCGCACTGTGGACGTCAGATTCTTGATTTGCTTTGTTTCCAGCCTGACAGCCCAAGCCATTGGTGGGGGCATCCCTTGAGTGAGCGTCAGAGCCCATGGGTGACTCAAGCTCCAGAACAAATGCCAATAACCCTCCCTAGCAGTGAGCAGGGCAAGGGAGGCAGGGGCTGAGGCTGAGTGAAGACACCCTCCTAACCTCTGGACCTCAAACACAAGGTCCCCCCAGAGTCTGGCATGGCCACCCCAGTAATCTCTTCTCTACAAACCCAAGGGGTCTTGTTCCCAGGTGCTTTGTGCCTGTAGGGTGCCATCCATGTACCCCTTCTGTCCCCCTTCACTGTCTGCAGATGGGAGAGAAAGAGAGAGAGAGAGAGAGAGAGAGAGAGAGATCCTAGGCTATCTCAGTCTGAAAAAAATCCCAAACCCAAGCTGGTCTAGAGATGACCAGTCCTTAGACCAGACATCCTTAGACCCCAGAGATATTGGGGACAGGAAGGTAGCCAATTACATGGGACTTAGGAGGGATTTTCCCCTCTCTCTTCCCCCTCTCTCTGTCATCTTTTCCATGTGTAGCCCTGACTGTCCTTGAATCCAGTTCTGTAGACCAGGCTGACCTTGAACTCAGAAATCCACCTGCCTCTGCCTCCCAAGTACTAAGATTAAAGGCACGCGCCACTACACGGGACCTTGGAGGGATTTACTTTTGCTTTGATGCAAAGACTCACTATAAAGCCCTTGCCTGACTGGAACTTGCTGCATAGACCAGGCTAGCCTCCAAATTAAAGATCCACCTGCCTCTGTCTTCCCAATCCTGGGCCTAAAGACCACTAAAGTCCCTGTTAAGAAAGATTTCTGCAGGGCAATTACATTGCACGATTGAAGAAACAGAGGCCCAAATGCCCAAATGCCTGCTTTTCCTTGTGCTTAAGGCCAATGTAGACTGTGTGATTGTTCTGGGGACCTACTAATTGCCCCACTTCATCCCAAAAGAGGTTTTGAAATCTTTGTGTGCATATGGGGGTGAGCTTGAAAAACAGCCACATCTTTCTGAGGGTGCCAACAGAGTTGGGGGGGCGTTTGTAGCCACACTTCAAGAACTGGGGGCGGGTAGGGGCAGAAGGGGGGATGTACAGGGCAGAGAATCAAAGACGCTGATATGAGAACACACACACACACACACACTCACTCACTCACACTCACACAGAGCCAGGACTAGAGGTCCCCCACCCCAATCCCTCAGGTTCTTCTCAGGGCAAGGAGAATGGGGAGACCCGAGAAGCCAGCCTGGAGCTCCAGGGGGTTTGGCGGGTGCAGGCGGAGCGATGGGCGGGGGCGCTGACGTCAGACCCTGGCCGGGGCGCCGGCGGCGGCCGCCCCGCCACATCCTGGTGGCCGCTGCTCGCAGCAGCCGAAGCCCAGCGAGAGCACTGAACGAACGGGACAGTAGCAATCGCCGCCACCAGGAGCGTCGGCCAGTGCTTAGGGACCATGCTGCGGCCTTGAGCACACACGAAGAGGACGCCCAGGATGGAGTTGAGCTTGGAGAGCCTCGGGGGGCTGCACGGGGTGACACACGCGCAAGCCGGCGAGCTGCTGAGTCCGGGCCACGCGCGCTCCGCCGCGGCCCAACACCGAAGCCTAGTGGCATCGGGGCGCCCAGGCCTGGTGGCCGGCATGGCTAGCCTGCTGGACGGTGGTGGCGCCGGGGGCGGGGGCGCCGGGGGCGCGGGGGCTGCAGGGGCCGCGGGTGGTGGCCCTGACTTCCGTGGGGAGCTGGCTGGCCCCCTGCACCCGGCCATGGGTATGGCGTGCGAGGCCCCAGGTTTGGGTGGCACCTACACCACGCTCACGCCCTTGCAGCACCTGCCGCCGCTGGCCGCCGTGGCCGACAAGTTCCACCAGCACGCGGTGGCTGGGGCGCACGGAGGCCATCCACACGCTCACCCTCACCCGGCCACCGCGCCGCCACCGCCCCCTCCGCAGCGCCTGGCGGCCAGCGTGAGCGGCAGCTTCACCCTCATGCGCGACGAGCGGGCGGCGCTGGCCTCGGTGGGCCACCTCTACGGGCCTTATGGCAAGGAGCTGCCCACTATGGGGTCGCCACTGTCGCCGCTGCCCAGCGCGCTGCCCCCGGCTCTGCACAGCGCCCCGCAGCCGCCGCCGCCGCCGCCACCGCTCGCCGCTTACGGGGCTCCGGGCCACCTGGCCGGGGACAAACTACTGCCACCTGCCGCCTTCGAGCCACACGCGGCGCTTCTGGGGCGCGCAGAGGACGCGCTGGCCCGAGGGCTGCCTGGAGGCGGCGGCGGCGCGGGAGGCGGCGGGGCGGCCGGCGGGGCGGCCGCGGGTTTGCTGGCTCCGCTGGGCGGGCTGGCTGCGGCCGGGGCGCACGGGCCTCACTCAGGCGGCGGTGGCCCCGGAGGGGGCGGTGGCGCTGGCGGCGGCAGCGGCGGCCCGGGAGCCGGCGCCGCAGCCGAAGAGATCAACACCAAAGAGGTGGCCCAGCGCATCACCGCCGAGCTGAAGCGCTACAGCATCCCGCAGGCCATCTTCGCGCAGCGCATCCTGTGCCGCTCGCAGGGCACGCTCTCCGACCTGCTGCGCAACCCGAAGCCCTGGAGCAAGCTCAAATCCGGCCGTGAGACCTTCCGCAGGATGTGGAAGTGGCTGCAGGAGCCGGAGTTCCAGCGCATGTCGGCGCTGCGCCTGGCAGGTAGGGACGAGGGCCCCTGAGGCTCGATCCTGGGGGACATGGTTGGCACAGGATGAAGGACCTTGGCTAGTGCGTCCTGCCAGCCTCGAGAGGGGATCCTGTAGCCTCTGAGGCTGACCCGGGGTCTGCATCGCCGAGTGTCACTAATAGCAAGAGGGCAAATACAATTATTGTCTCCGTCCCTATTCTTTTAGGTACTGTGTAGGGTGTCTAGTGTCTTTGAGGCTGACGTAGACATAGGGTGCTAAACTAAAACAGCCCTCGCGTGGCTCCGTGTGTGCGCGTGTATGCGCGCGTGTGTAGCACGTTCCTTGGGTTCACTATCCCCCGCGATCTGAGGTGCCACTCCCCCCGTCCCCAAACATCCTGCAAGAGGGACCAAAGGCGCCCTCTCTCCACCCAGTCACAAAGCTCCAGGTGCTGACTAGACTCAGCCAAGGCCTGGCCACCGCTCTGCCCCCAGCCCCAGCACCACCACCGAGCTCTCTTCCTATGCAGCTCAGCCTCTGCCGACGATCGATCCGCTAGTCCCCCATCCCTCCCCCCCTCTGGCCGTTGGCAAAGGTCATTTGAGATTGGGGGAGGGGCGGCCCTTGGGACCCTGGGCTCAGTGGCATCCACCAGAGGCCTTCACACACACACACACACACCCCGGTGACTCCCAGGGCCTCACTCCCTCCTGTTTTCCTGTCCCCCTTTCTACTTCTCTCCACGGAGACAAATTGCTGTCCCTCTCTTCGAGCTGCCTCTTTTGGTACCCAGTCCAGTCTCTATTCTTTTCTTCTCTCGCGCGCCTTGCCTGAGTCTCTCCCACACACAGAGGCATATGAGCCAGCCTCTGGGGGACCCGTTGTCTCCTCCTTTGGTCTAACCTGTCCCCTCCCACCCCAGCGAGGAATGTGGGGGTGTGCCACAGACCCTACATCCTCCGTGTTTGGGAAGGGGTGTCAGGAGGCAGGTGGTCTGGGCAGAGCGTTTTTTTTCTATGGCGTAGTGGGGAGGGGGCTGTGCACCCCGTTCCAGGGACAATAGCTGATTCCAGAGCCTCATCGATCCCTCTGCATACAAACACAGAGAGGGGCGGGGTAGCCGGGACTCAAGAGAGGCGCCCCTAAGGCAGGAGCTGAGAACTGGGTTGACTGTACCCCCAGACCACACTACAAGTCTTTGTGGGGTGCAGAGAAGCAGGGGGCCCTGGGAGTAGCAGGGTAGATAGATGTGGGTTTGGTTGGAGCCTGTGCTACTTGCTCTATCTATGGATTCTAAGCCCACTGTGCAGACTGCCACACACACAGACCCACTTCAGTTTCCCCTTCCTCTAGTCTTTAGTGGAATAACTCAGTGATGAGATGCGCCCTGTCTTTGGGCTTTTGGGGCCATGCATTCCTGGGGGGTGAGCAGGTGGCATTGGAAGACATTAGGATAAACACACACAGGTTTATCTGAAGAGCCCTGTTGCTAGTGAGGGAGATGAGGACACCTGCCCCAGAACACAGCCCCTGTCCTGTCCTGTCTTGTCCATGGTTCTCCTCGGGGAGTGTGGCCCCGGATCCACTGTCTCCAAGGTGATCTGGTGCTCTGTGGATTCTAAGACCAAGACCTCCCCTCCTGGACATACAACCATTGTGTACCCCAAACCCACGCCGCTCGCCTGTCACCTGCACGAGTGACTTTCCAATTGCTCTCCTGTGGACACAAAAGGCGGACACACCACAGAAATGCTGGACAACACATGGGCCCAGGGTCTCAGATTCTGTAAGGCCATCAGCCCTCCGTGTCCCACTTGAAGCAATAGGTTAGCCATTCCAAAGGGAGCCAGGGTCAGACTGGCTTCTTGTCTCTCGCAGCTCTGGTGACCAGCATCTCTCCCTAAGACTGTGTTACAGGATGACTGTGTCACTTCTAAAAATGTGGCCACCTCAGGGGAGCACAGAGTCAGGTAAAAAATAAGATACCTGGCCTGTTCCAGATCAGCCTTGGAGTTGAGGCTGTCACGCTGTGACCCAGCGCTCCAGGTCCCTTCTCTGTCTTCATCTTCAGACTCCGCTGGAGTCAGAAGTGGCAGCCGGGGTCATTAGGCTCGAGCCAGGCCTTTAGTTCTGGTCCCCGCACAAATGAAAAGCAGTTAAGTGGCGGTAAATTGTGACATTTAGAGGGTACTGGGGCAGCCAGGCGAGACTCTTCAACATCCTGTGTCTCGGTGACAGCTGAAGGTGCAAAACCTGGAGCCCAGAGTTCCATCCCTCACTCCCTTATCTCCGACCCACTGGGGACAAAATTGGACCTTGGCTACTATGAACCCAGGAGGGAAACTGTCCACCTAAGCAAGTCACAGCCTCACTGGGAAAACATTGTCCCCAGTGCCACCAACCCTAGAATGTCCTACAAGACAAAACCAGTGAGAGAAAGGGTGAAGGTGGGGAGATGACAGACAGACAGACAGACAGACAGACAGACAGATGGGAGGGGAGAGAGAGAAATGGTGTGGGAGAGATGTGAGTTGGAGAGACAGGAGGGAAAAGGGAGGGTGGAGAGACAGAGAGAGGGAAAGAAACCAGAGCAGAAAGAAGCAAAAAAGAAAGGTTGGACACAAAGAAAGGGGGTGGGCTAGGGAGAAGCCAGAAGGGGTCTCAGGTCAGGCTGGCCCCTCCTGGTTCCTGAGTCCCAGTAAAACACAGCCTTCCTTTGAGGACCCCTGAGAGTAAGTCCTTTCTTTGTTGTACCCAAGAAACACAGCAAAGAGCAGCAGAGTCCCAGCCCTACCCCAGTGTGTGTTGTCCTCCGCCTGCCTCAGTTTCCCTAAATGTAAAACATGCATTGTGTGTGTGGGGAGTAGTCACTGAAGACCCCAGCTCTGCCAGGCACTTTTCCCACCATGTGAGAGGGGGGACATATTTGCATCTGCTCCCACACCACCCCAGAATCTCCTCTCTGAGCTGTGTGCCCCACCACCACCACCACCACACACCCCAGTGACAGTCACAAACTGTGATTATGGGAGCAGAGCTGGGGGAGGGGTGGCTCCTGGCGGGTGGGGCGGTCGATGAATTCGAATTACCGTCTGTGATTCATCACCGTGCGCCCAGGTCGATAGCTTCGGCCGGCTTCAAATATTGTTTAAATTGCAACTCTGGACTAAAAAAAAAATCTTTTTTGTAACTGATCAGAAAAATATACAAATATAATGAAATATTCAAAGGAGGAGACAGGAATTCACACACACACTACACATCATTTAGATACACCCCAAACCACACACACACTGTACACCCACACCACACATTTAACAGACACACCAGACATCACACACATATACACACTCTGTACACATACGCACACACACCATATACCACACACTATACAAACACACACACACCACACACACACATCTAACAGATACACCACACACTGTACACACATGTACAGTATACCATACACCATACATATACACTACACATTGTACACATACCGGACACAATAAACAACATACAATACATACACATGCCATACATACACACCACACACGCATGCACGTGCACACACACACACACACACACACACACACACACACACACACACGGAAAGGTCTAGGAGCTGTGGGCTGCTTGGTCTCCCCACAAGGAAACTGCACTTGGGGACGATGCAGGCCAGAGCACTGGACAGGAAACAGACATAGTGTGTGTGACCACAGGTCCTTGAGACCCTCCTGCCCTGTTTCTTCTCCTGTGGGTCCTGGAGAGGTGCTCAGCTGTCTGCCCCTTGTTATTTTATTTTATGTTTCATTTGGGTTTTTGAGACAAGTTTTCTCTGTGTAGCCCAGACAGTCCTGGAACTCACTCTGTAGACCAGGCTGGTCTCAAACTCAGAGCTCCATCCATCTTCTCTACCTCCTACACCACCACCTCCCAGTTTAAACTCTTACCCTTCTATCTGAGGCTGTGAACACATCCTGGTGTCCCTTGGTCTGTCACTGAGGCCAGGCTGAAGATGACCTGCTGATCTCCCTGCCTTGCTTCTGAGTTTGAGGATGACTGCTGTGTACCAGTATGTCTACCTTAGGATGCTGGGCTGGAACCCAGGGCAAAAGGCATGCCAGGCCAGCGCTCTCCCCATGCAAGTACAGCCCTGCCTCTCATTCTCAAAGGCCTGGAGTCTTCATGTAAACCTCTGATAGACCCCCCCCCCAACACACACAAATGGCTACAGCTCCCCACACACCCCAGAAAGTAGAGTCTGTTCCCAAAGGCCTTATTTAGACCCGGGACTCCCATTGCTCCAGTCTTAACTGAGCCTCAGTTTTCCAATCTGAGAAATGGACAGAGTTGCATAAGCCCCTCAGAGTGTGGCAGGGGCTCCTGAAAGGGACTGGGAGAGTGGCACAAGTCCACGTGGGTCAAAGATGGAAATACTCCAGGTCGCCACAGAAAATACACAGTGGCCATCTCCCCAGGGCTATGAGTGGCAAACCTGTGTAAGGCCTTTGTGAACCATTCACAGGGGCGGCAGGGGGGGGGCATGCTGGAGTCCCTACAAGGAGCCCCTTATACCTGAGTAGGATTTGGTCAGGATAACGGGTCCACCAGCCTGCCAATCCTACAGAGATTTCAGCAGATAGCCTCCTGCATGCTAAGAAACTGTCCAGCCCCTGACCATGCGCTCCCAGCATGGGGGATTCTAGGCGGGGCTCCACCCTGACCACGCCCACAGCCCTCACGGTGTGTGTTGGGGGCAGGGTGTGGGGGGATTCTAGCCTGGGCTCTAGGACATTGCAGAAACAAGGAAGTATAGACTCAGGACATCCATGGACATTAAGGAAAGACAGGACACTTTCCAGTGCAGTAGCTGGTGCTGTGTGAGCTCATTTCCCACTTCACAGCAGCCACACAGCAGAGGTTCTGGGCCTGTGTTCATCCCTCTAGCTCTCATGAGGTAACAGTATCCTGGACAATGGTGAGTTGTTCTCTCTGTCTCTGTCTCTGCTGTCTCTGTCTCTGTCTCTGTCTCTCACACACACACACACACACACACACACACACACACACACACACACACACACGCCCTCCTCAGAGATCAATGGGAGAATGAAGGCAAGCTTTGTACATGTGACTCCCTAGGACGCTGCGACTTCAATTCCTGGCAGACTGTTCCTCGCCCTCCCCCCACCCCCCACCCCCCATGTCAGTGTCCCAGGATGAGCCTAAGCTGGTGTCAGAGGGAAGTCAGCTTCACACCTCCAGAGTCTGGTAGACAGGAGCAGGCGGCAGGTCTGTTACTTCTGCTTGGTGAGAGGCTGAGGCTGACCTCTGGTCCTTCCTTCTAAAGACCCCTCGAGGTGGGTTTGATATGTTGGGGAAAGGCTCAGGCTGCAAAGCCTGGGGACTTGAGTTTAATCCCTGGGGACATACATGGTGAAAGGAGAGCTTCCATTCTGACCTATGAAAGTGTGCTATTCCCCCACCTACATCCACACAAACACAGAATAAAATGTAATTTTAGCCAGACAGTGGTGGTGCATGCCTATAATCCCAGCACTCGGGAGGCAGAGACAGGTAGATATCTGAGCTCAAGGCCAGCCTGGTCCAGAGAGCGAGTTCCAGGACAGCCAGGGCTACACAGAGAAACCCTGCCAAAAAAGAAGAAGAAGAAGAAGAAGAAGAAGAAGAAGAAGAAGAAGAAGAAGAAGAAGAAGAAGAAGAAGAAGAAGAAGAAGAAGAAGAAAAGTAATTTTAAAACCCACAAAAATACTAAGCCTCTTTCAACTAAATTCCTAGCCTGAACGAAGGCACTCCCTAACTGTAGATTCCCTATCAACTATTACCTTTCCAGGCTGAAATACAAGCCACACCCATCACTGCCCTGCTGCCTCCCGCTGAGGGGACACTTCACGGCCACTATGGGGACTCTGAGCTCCCCTGCCAGAGCCCCTAAGATGCAGAAGGCAGCCTTCTGTCTATGGTCTCCTCAGCCCTCCTGCGTGCATGGGGGGACTTGGGCTGGAGGAGCAGGTGAGGAACAGCAGCCAGGAGGCCTGGCAGTTCGCGAGGCTGGGGGAAAGGAAGCCAGGCCGCCCCCGTGCTTTCTTTGTGTTAGCCTGTGAACAGCCTGGCTTTAACCAGAAGAGTTCAAGCTGGTTTGAATCAAGTTTTTAATTAAAAATAGACGGTGATCAATACCCTAGGCAGTGCTGGAGGGGGAGGGTAGAGGCTGGAACCAGAGTGGGCGTGGCTGGGAGGTCCGTGTAACCCTCTGGCAGCTCAAGACGCCTGTGGCCTCAGTTTCCCCTAGGTGGATTTACTCCGGGAGTCACACCTCCGGAAGTCACACCAGTGGGCACAGGTGGGGACAGTTGAGGGACTTGAATTATTGTCACATTGAAAAACTACACAGAGAAACAGGATCGGGACCTGAACTCATACTGCGCCCGCCTGGATCCCCAGGACTCCCCAGGGAAAGCGGCCCTGAGGACGGGGTCGCTGCTATAGGCCGGCACTTCTGTCCTTGCCACGGACCTCGCACTTAGCGCTGGGAGCTGCAAAGTGCCCGTCTCGGCCCAGAGCCCCGGATGGAATTGCCGCAAACACCACCCCGCGGCTCTGAGCTGGCCCACCAGCTTTGGGCGAGACGGATCCCTGAAATCCTAGATGGTCGGTTGGTGCTCCGCCTCGAAAGAGAGCTTGCAGGGTCCCCGTTGCCGGGAGGAGGCGCAGCCTCCCGCCCTGTCCCACCCTCCGCGCTGCCCTTCGCTTTCTCCTCTCTCTTCTGGCCTCAGAAATCTTGCAAAATAATTCTGTATTAGCGTTTTGTTTTGTTTTTGAGATAGGGTCTCATGCAGCCCAGACTAGTCGCAGTCGCCTTCAGTGTAGCTGAAGATCACATTAAACTCGAAATCATGTTGCCCACACCATAATAGTCATTATTTTTATTTTTGGATTTTTTGAGACAGGATTTTTTTTTCTTTTTTTCTATTTAGCTCTGGCTGTCTTGGAACTCGCTCTGTAGACCAGGCTGGCCTCAAACTCTCGGAGATCCTCTTGCCTCTGCCTCCCGAGAGCACTGAAATTAAAGGCGTGTGTGCCGCCCTCCCTAAACACGACCTCGTTAGTTTTATTTTTATTCTCTCACTTGCTCGGGCTCCGGGGAGAGCCGATGGGATACTCGGCAATAAAGAGCTCTTGTCGCGGTTTGCCCCGCGGCCTACCAGTCCGCACTCACCGCACAGCGGTCTCCACACAGTTGGGCTCCAACCTGTCCGAGGTCAGGTGATTTGGGAACCGTGGTTCCCTGGAGAGTCAGGACGCACTTTCGGGGACAGAGCCCAGGGCTGAGAGCCCTTATCAGTGGATTAATTCACTAACAATTGAAGCACTCCCTCACTGGCCTGCCTTGGCTGGGCCGGCCTCTGGTTTTCAGGCACCTGGTTCCTTTCCAGTCATCTTTTCTTAATTCTTCTTCCAACTGCCGCCTTGCCCTTTGCAAATGACTTATTAAACATCGAAGCTCAGCCTGGGGTGGTGGCACACGCCTGTCATCCCAGCACTTGGGGGACTGAGACAGAAGAATTGCCAAGAGTTTGGGTCAGCTTGGGCTACAGAAGCGAGAGCTTAAATCAAAAGAGAGAAAAGAGTCGGAGGGGAGCCGGCTGAGGACATTCGGGTCCCGGTCATCCTCAACTATGTAATAACTTCAGGACAACCTGCACTACATGAGTCTCAAAGTTTGTGCGCGGTGTGCTGTTTGCTCACTCGGTTTACCCCCATGGAGGATTGATCAGTGAGAGGTCTCCTTGACTGAAAGCCCAGGTGGGAACGGCCCCTGGCTGCCCCCATGTCCCCACCTTGTGACTCTCTAACTCCCAGGTGCCCCTCCTCTGCAGTGAGCAGGCCAGGTGTGTGTGGACGGTTCCAGATAGGCTTTGAAAAATGAAGACATTAAAATCCTGTATGGGAGGGAGGGATGGAAGGGGAGAGGGAAGGAGGGAGGGAGGGAAGGGGGAAGAAAAGGGAGAGGGAGGGAGGGAGGGAAGGGGGGGAAGGAGAGAGGGAGGGAGGGAGGGAGGGAGGGAGGGAGGGAGGGAGGGAGGGAGGGAGGGAGGGAGGGAGGGAAGGGGAGGAAGGTGGGGCCAATCTGACACCTGACACTGACTCAGGTGCTCTAGGGGAACTCTGGACAGTGTGGGGAGGGGAAGAAGGAATTGGTTTGGGAATCTGTGGGAAGGGTCCTCACTGAGGTATCCATTAGCTCTCAACCTCGCCTGGCTCTCCCACCCACAGGAGTCACCTTCCTGAATGTCTTGGGGACTTGTGACCCTGGCAGAGTCACAGAGCCAGAGAGGCTCCTCTCGGGATCATCTTGGGGAAATTCAGCCTGGCTGGATTGAGTCACCACGATGGGGAGAGATTGTTGGTTCCAACATAGGCCCCCACCCTGCAGCTCATGGTGGGGCAGGACTTGTCGCCACGGTAACCAGCCATCATCCCAGCCGGAGACCAGGCTGGTATTGAATTGTGGGCTGCGGGAGTGAGAGTGAGGAGGGGGGACGGGCACCGCCATTGCTCAGCACACACCAGGCTTAGTAGACGAGGAGGGAGGGAGGCAGGGAGGGAAGGAGGGAGGAGTGACTGAGGGCAGGGGTTGTGGGGTGCTCTGTGGGTGGGGTGGAGCTGGGGAGGTACCTAGATACCTTTCTATGCCTTTCTTAATTTCTTTTCATTTCTTTTCTTTTTTATAAAGATTTGATTATTTTATGTATATGAGTACACTGTAACTGTTTTCAGACACACCAGAAGAGGGCATCAGATCCCATTGCCGATGGTTGTGAGCCACCATGTGGTTGCTGGGAATTGAACTCAGGACCTCTGGAAGAGCAGCCAGTGCTCTTAACACTGCTGAGCCAGCTCTCCAACTTTCCTTTTAATTTTAAATTTTTTTTTTTGAGATAGTGTCTCTCATAGCCCAGGCTGGCCTCCAATTCCCTATGTAGCCAAGGATGGACCATGAACTGATTCTTTTGTTTCACTGAGAGGGTGCGGGGCAGACATGTGCTACCTCACCTATTTATTTAATGCTGGAAATGAAACTCAAGGCCTAATGTTTATTGGGCAAGCACTCTACGCACTGAGCTACAAGCACTCTGTCCACTGAGCTATAAGTACTCTGTCCTCTGAGCTACAAGCACTTTACCCACTGAGCTACAAGCACTCTGTCCACTGAGCTATAAGTACTCTGTCCTCTGAGCTACAAGCACTTTACCCACTGAACTACAAGCACTCTGTCTACTGAGCTACAAGCACTCTGTCCACTGAGCTACAAGCACTCTGTCCACTGAACTACAAGCACTCTACCCATTGAGCCCCAACCTTAGGATCATTTCTTATAGGGATGAGGCCAAAGCTTTGCAGGAAGTAAAGTGAAGGACTTCCTGGGTTAGAGGCCATTGTGGCTGGGCTTTAAGTGGTGTGTAGGAGTTGTCTGTTCACAGTTGCTCCATCCATCTCCCAGAGGGGATGACCCCCTGAAAGGTGACCTGTGTGAGACTCTCCTAACCCGCTCTCGCAGCCACGGGAGAGATGAGACCCAGACCTTGACTTTTCTCACACACACACTCCATCCCCGAGAAGCTGGGGAGCTCCGTGTCTTTTTCAACTCATTAAGTATTTTTCTGCCACCTCTGGGCAATGGGGGAAAAAGGGAGTCCCGCCCCAGAAACCTCAGAACAGTTGCACATAAGGTCTTGGCCTGGGATGAACTGTAGACTCTAGTAACTCTAGAGAACCAAGAAACGGGCAACGCAGGTTCCCCGCGTGCAAAACCCAGAGTCTAAACAGATTACACCCTAAACTCAGGGTTTTCGCCTCCAGCTGCCATGCCTTTGTGGGATATAACCCAATAGACCGGGAGCGCCTGCCCTCTTCTGGACACAATGTGAACTTCAAGACGATGGGGCAAAGCTGGTGGGTGGCAGGAACACAGGCGCTCGTTCTCTTTCTCTCTCTCTCTCCTCTCTCTCTCTCAAACACACACACACACACACACACACACACACACACACACACACACACACACCCCAGGGCGTGGTGACACCTACTTATAGTCTCAGCCCTGGGAAGACAGGAACAGAAGATCCTGGGGGGTTGCCCTCCGCCAGTCTAGCCAAACCCACAAGCTCCAAAGGGGGGGGGGGGCAGGAGAGCAGGCTCTGTGGCTAAGGGTGGCTGCTGTTTTAAAGGGCCTGAGTTCAGTTCCCTGCCACATGGGGGATTACAACCCTGTGACTCCAGCTCCAGACCCAACAACACTGGGCAACTCTTTGCACATGCCCCAGTGTAGACACACAGCTACACACAAATTTTTAAATAAGAAAAATTAATCTTTTTTTTGTTTTGGTTTGGTTTTTTGAGACAAAGTTTCTCTGTGTAGCCCTGGCTGTCCTGGAACTCACTCTGTAGACTAGGTTGGCCTCGAACTCAGAAATCTGCCTGCCTCTGCCTCCTGAGTGCTGGGATTAAAGGTGTACGCCACAACACCCAACTCTTTTTTTTTTTTTTTCATCTTTTTTTAAAAAAAGTTGTCAAGCCATGTTGGTGCACACCATTAATTCTAACACATGGGAGCAGCAGCCAGCCTGGTCTACAAGGTGAGTTCCACGGCAGCCAGGGCCACACAATGAGACCCTGGTTTCCAAAAAAGGCGGGGTAGCCACAGATCAGGACAGAGGGGTGGTGGAGGAGGCTTGTATGGGACTGGTGTGCACTGAACACTGTGTGTCTTGGTTTTACTGGTGACAGGAGAGGCCTGTAGACTCACACCAACCCCTAGAACTAGATGACTATGATCCCAGCCCTGTCAAGACACCTGTGTGAGGCAGCTCTGAAGGCACAGAGAAGGCTGATGGGGCCCTGGAGGTGGCCCTGGGAGCCCAGGCTAGAGGAGGTAGACTCCAGGGTGGGGATCGTGCTATGTTTAATAGTGATTTGAGGACACCACGGTTAACAGTGCGAATGGGAAAGAAGAAAGCAAGAAAGCAAGTCAAAATGCAGCAGAAGTGGGGGGGGTGTGGCGGGCGTTGGGCAGTTGGCTGTCTGGGTGGCAATGGGGGAAGGGAGGGTGGGATTGAGAGAGGACAGTGGAAGGTAGAGGAGGAGACAGGAGGAAGACATGAAGGAGGAGATGGAGGGGAATGAAGGCGATAGAGGAGGAGGGAGATGGAAGAGGAGATGGAGGAGGAGAAAGAGGAGAGGACAGTAGGGCAGATGTATGGTGCATGGCAGTGCTCGAGAGGAGGGGAGTCTGAAAGAGACAGTGGAGATGATCACTGAAGGTGAGAGAGAAGAACTCAGCCTAGGCTGAGGCTACCTCTTAAATGGAGATGGACCCACACCATAGGTCAGCCGGGTCCTGAAGTCTGTGGCAGGCCTGGTGCTCCCAGGCTCAGTTTCCTCTGCACTGAAATGGAGAGAGCTTGGCTTGAGTCGACTTAGAGGCTGACAGCTGCTAAGCGTCCCTGTAGCCTCATCTTCCAGAATCCTTCTCTTGGGCATCGGGAAATAGGGGGTGGGGGAACCACGGGTTCAGACAGCAGTTCAGCCTGGAGCCTGGGCTCTGTATCACTAGATGGAAGACAGGAAGCAGGCAATGGTTTCATGAACCATCCACCCAAAAGGGACTTTTTGTTTCTTTCCAGACTTATTCTGTGGCTGGCCTCTCCCCTACCCTGGGTTTGGGGTTCCCCTTTAGAGACTCCAAGAAGATCCACCCAGGTCTGGCCTGTCAACTGTTTGTCTCTGGCTGGCCCTCTCTAGACAAATGATTTACTGTCTCTGTGTGAATAAAAGGAATATTTTATCATAAGGACAGAATAACAGATCCATAGAAAGCTCTTAACATGAAAATCTTGTGTGTTCTGAGAATCTGTATTTCTGTCCCTTTCTAACAGTCTAGTAGTAGACTGCTAGGTGGTACCATAGGTAGATGGGTGGATGGGATGTATGGATGGATGGATGGGTGGGAGAATGGGTGGGTAGATGGGTGGATGGGATAGGTGGATGGGTGGGTGGGTGGGAGAATGGATGGGTGGGTGGATTGTGGGTGGTGGGTGGATAGATAGATAGATAGATAGATGGGTGATGGGTAGATAGATAGATAGATAGATAGATAGATAGATAGATGGGTGATTTCTTCTTCTAGTTGGATCCTCATCCCAGGATGAGTATCTGCCACCACACTCCTAAGAACCTCAGGCAAGAACATCTCCCTTTGTTTCTGTTAGTGTCCATCCGCCAGCATGGAGCACCGTCTACCTGCCAGCCTTTGCCAAATATAGGTGCATATCTGTAGGGCTTAGGATGGAAGCCAGGGTCTCGCCATGCAGCTTAGCTGGGCAACAGTCAATTTTCATTATCCACTTGAGGCAACCAAGGACCACAGGGAACAACGGCGTGCCAGTGAGGGACCGTAGTGTAGGTGGCTGTGGGCCTGTCTGTGAGGGATCAACTTTGTGCTCTGTTATCTATTATGCGGCCCTAGCTATACTAGAACTCGATCTGTAGACTGGGCTGGTCAACTTAAAGAGATCCACCTACTTCTGCCTCCCGAATGCTGGGATTAAAGTCATGCACTATCATAACTGGCCAAGGGGTTCTCTGTTGTGTTACCTTGGGTGGGAAGAAGACTGGTACATTGTCCCTGGATGTGGGTCCTGAACTGTGTGAATAAAGAAGGCATGGGAGGGGGCTGTGTAGACAGCTCAGTGGTTAAGGGGAGCCACAGCTCCCAGCAACTACACCTCCAGGTGATCTGCCTCCCGCTTCTGGCCTGAGCAAGTGCTGAACGTACACACGTACACACGCAAGACACTGCCCCACTCTCAACTAAAAATAAAACTAAAATGTAAAAAGAAAGAGTGGGGGAAGTCAGCTGAGTTCAAGCAAGCGTGCGAGCCGCGTAGTCGTGAACCCTTTTCCCCTAGCTCTTTTCATCTCGGTATTTTATTCCAGCAACCAAAACGGGTCTGCTGCCGCTCGTGCCGTGCCTCAGCTCCCAGTCTGTGTGCTCACGCGTGCACGGGTGATGTCATAGGTCCTCAATTCCTCTCACACTATTTGTTTGAAGATTTGTTTAGTTTTACTTTATGCATTTGAATATGGTGGCTGCATGTCTTTCTGTGCACCACGTGGCAACCTCAGAGATCAGAGAGGACAGAGTGGGATCCCCTTGAAGCTCGACTTACAGATGACCCTGAGGCCCTTGGTGGGTGCTGGGAACAAACCTGGATCCTCTGTGCTCACAGACAGTGCTGTAACCGCTGAGCTGAGTGTCCCTCTAGCCCTGATCCACCTTTTTCTTTTTTCTTTTTTTTTTTTTTTTGAGTAGAGTCTCTCAGGAGACCTGCGTCTCACCAATTAGGGCCAGGCAGGGCTGTCTTGGGATCTGCCTGTCTCCCAGTCCTCAGCGCTAGGATTTCAGAAGCTCACCTCAACAGTAGACTCTCGTGGGTTTGGAGGATTCAAACTTGGGCCCTACTGCTTATCTGAGGTCTTTACTGACAGCTTTCTCCCAGCCTTTGTGACATCCTTCATCTCCAAGCCCCACCCAGCCCCCAACCAGCTTGCCCATCTGCTGAGAGATCCACCTTTTGCCATGGGATGCTGGTGGTTTGGCCATGCGTGTGGAATCCATGACGCAGCCGCA
Source organism: Mus caroli (assembly GCF_978045245.1). NCBI lineage: Eukaryota > Metazoa > Chordata > Mammalia > Rodentia > Muridae > Mus > Mus caroli. The sequence goes on from NW_028227264.1 coordinate 79,298,617, forward strand.
GAGATTGTAAGAATTCCATTTCTTCTTTTGTGCAACTCTGCAGACCCTTAAGCCACTCGAGCAATTTCACTGCCCAAGCGGGAGGCAAAACCAACCCACTGAGGCTTGTGTAAGGGAGGCCTATGGAGGCAGTGCGCTCTCAGGACTTACCCTGGAGCTTTCCATTCCAGGCTGGGACCTCAGCAGTTCCAGAGGGAACCCTCTCCTACAGAGCAACTCCAGGTTCTCTTCTGTTCTGGCATTCTTCACTTACCCTACGCTTAATGTGAGCCCTGCGGGGGGGGGGGGGGGGGGAGAGACCAAGAGAGAGACAGAGACAGAGGGAGAGACAGAGAGAGACAGACAGAGAGAGACAGAGACAGAGAGAGAAAGAGAGAGGAAAGAAGGAAGGAAGGAAGGAAGGAAGGAAGGAAGGAGGGAGGGAGGGAGGGAGGGAGGGAGGGAGGGAGGGAGGGAGGGAGGGAGATCTGTGAAATATCATCCACTCTTGCAGTCTCTCTGTGTTTGTTTGTTTGTTTGTTTTCTTTTTTTCTTTTTTTGGTTTTTCGAGACAGTGTTTCTCTGTATAGCCAACTCTGCCTCCCTAATGCTGGGATTAAAGGCGTGTGCCACCATGCCTGGCTGTGTTTGTTTGTTTAAACAGGCTCTCTATGCAGCCCTGGCTGGCCTGAAACTTGCTATGTATACCAGGCTGTGATTGAACTCAGAGAGATCCCCTGTCTCTGTGCTAGAATGAAAGGTGTGACCGCTACACATCAATCCCACTGTACCTTCAGTTTTGTGCTTAATATCAAGATAGTTGGCGGAATGTTCTGGTGGAATATACATTTTCCTTCTTTCTTTCTTTCTTTCTTTCTTTCTTTCTTTCTTTCTTTCTTTCTTTCTTTCATTTTATTTGTTTGCTTGTTTGTTTGTTTAATGTATGTGAGTACACTGTCATTCTCTTCAGACACACCAGAAGAGGGCATCAGACCCATATTACAGATGGTTATGAGCCACCATGCGGTTGCTGGGAATTGAACTCAGGACTTTCAGAAGAGCAGTCAGTGCTCTTACCCGCTGAGCCATCTCTCTAGCCCCCTGTTTCTTTTTTAATTAATTAATTTATTTGGTTTTGTTTGTTTGCATGAGCAGCAGCCCTGGCTGTCCTGGAACTCACTCTATAGACCAGGAACTCAGATCCCCCTGCCTCTGCCTCCCAAGTGCTGGGACTAGAGACATGCACCACTCCCACCCGGCTATTTTACTTTTGATTACGTATATGAGTGTGTCTCTGTACACACCAGTTCCCACAAAGGCTAGAAGAGAGCATAGAGTCCTGTGAGCTGCAGTTACAGGTTAGCTGCACCGGCAGCAAATGCTCTTAAGTACGGAGCCGCCTCCAGCCCCATCTGCCCTTGGAGTTTTTGTTTTCTGGTTTCTGACCCCCTGAAAGCTTCTCTGGATCTTTCCCATGGCACCTGCCTTTCCTTTTTGGAAGCTTTAGGAAATTTTTATTTATTCTCAGGGTTCTGAAATGTCACAAAGACGTGTCTGCCCATTTCCATTCATCCACATGAAACCTATGTGCTTCAGTCCTGATTCTTCCTTCCTTCCCTATCACTGTGATAAAAATACTTCAATAAAAGCCAACTCAAGGGAACAAGGGTTTGCTTGGCTAATAGTTCCGGGTTCATTGCTTTGGGGAAGTGAAGGTTTTAGCAGCTGGGGAAGATGCTCACACTATGTCTAAAGTCAGAAGAGACAATGAAAACATGCATGCTAAGGCACTCACTCCAAGGATACCAGCCTAGAAAACAGTGCCACCCACAGTAGGCAGGATCCCAGCCTAGGGAATGTTGCCACCCACAGTGGGCATATTTTCCCACTTCAATGAAAATAATCAAGTAATTCCCCTGCAGACAAACACAGACCCTGGTCTCCTGGGTGATTCTACCCTTTGTCTGGCTGACAATTATCTTTAACCATCACATCTATGTATTTATATTTTTTATTTGTTGTTGTTGCTGTGTGTATGCATGATGCGTGTGTGTGTGTGTGTGTGTGTGTGTGTGTGTGTGTGTGTGTGTGCACATGCCAAGGTGCACCTATGGAGGTCAAAGGTCAATGCTGTTTTGTTTTGTTTTGTTATGTTTTGAGACAGGGTTTTCCTGGCTCAAAACTCTGGCTGTCCTGGAACTCACTCTGTAGACCAGGCTAACCTTGAACTCAGAGATCCTCCTGCCTCTGCCTCCTGAGTGCTGAGATCAAAGATATGCTGTGCGCCATCACTGCTTGCCCAAAGGACAATATTTTAGAGTTGATTCTCTCTTTCTACCTTCATGCAAGTTCCAGGGATTGAACTCAGGTCACTGAGTGAGGGTGGCAAGCTTTTGCCCTCTGAATTATGTTACAAACGGTCACTCTCTCTCCTTTATCTGGTCATCTTTGTATCGGTTTTGAGTTGCATCTAGACCAGATGACAAACCCTCTACCCTCTAGCCATGCCCCCAACCTCTCCCTGGGAGATTTTAGGCAAGGGGGATGGGCTCACAACAAAGGCTGTGAACTGAGGTGGACAGGTCCTGAGGGAGTTCCAGGACTGGGCCAACAGGCGGTCAGGACTCTGCTGCTTGAGATATAACCCAGGGCCTACAGTCAGCCATGTCTTCATCAGACCAGTCACACATGAGTCCCACCTTGTCCTCAACAGATGGGACAGCATGTCAGGTATGATACACAACACCTACACCCATAGTTCTGGGGGAGGGGCCCATTTTGGGGTTGGAGTCAGGAGCCCTTGCTGAAGCGGCTGGCTGGCCGGGGAGGTGGGGAGGATTAGCAGTTAGGAAGCTGAGGACCGCTCCCCTCTGGAGGCTCTGCTGCAGCCAGTGATGGCTCTGACTTGTGTTATCCAGCTGCCCCTTGCTTCGTCTGTCCCCACACTGTGTGACTCCATGTCTTCCCCATACCTCTCTAGCTTGTCCTGTCCTCCATTTTTGGCTGTCTCTGCCTGCCTCTCTCCTCGTGGTCCAGTTTACACTGATTCCCGGACTTCTGCTCCCTCTTCCCTGACTCTGCCTGGCCTCCTCCCCTCCCCTTCCTTCCCCTGGCCCGTCCCATCTCTTCATCCTGTGTCTCCCGTCCTCTTCCTCCCTCACATCCCTTTGTCCCTGCTTCGTCCCTTCGACCACGTTTCCTCACCCCTGGTTAGTGTTCTGCTCCTCCTCATGTGTCTGTGTCCCCTCACCCCCCCCCCATAATGTCCTCTCTCCCCTCTGTCCCCTTTCCAGCCTGCAAGCGTAAAGAGCAGGATCAGCAGAAGGAGAGGGCTCTGCAGCCGAAGAAGCAACGCCTCGTGTTCACAGACCTGCAGCGCCGCACGCTGATTGCCATCTTCAAGGAGAACAAGCGGCCGTCCAAGGAGATGCAAGCCACCATCTCACAGCAGCTGGGCCTGGAGCTCAACACTGTCAGCAACTTCTTCATGAACGCCCGTCGCCGCTGCATGAACCGCTGGGCTGAGGAGCCGGGTGCCACCCCTGGCACCGGGACAGCTACTGCCACCTTCTCCAAGGCCTGAGCCTTTCTGCACACACGCTAGCCCCAGGGAGCGAGGGGCCGTCCCTGACCCAGCCAAAGCAAGCCCTACCCCCACCCCCAGGGGACAGGGACCCCCTAGCTCCCTCCCGCTCAATTTTGGACTCCAAAGGGACCCTGAGGGTAGAGTGGGTCAAGAATCAAGCACATCTTACAAACAGAACCCGGGTATTTAAAAAATGATTTTAATAGAGAACCCTTCTTTCCAGATCCCAGCCCTCCTCAAAAGCAGGAGGCAGACATCTGCCTGTCTTCCCCCACTTTCTCCACCAGGCCAGGTCTCTGTCTCCTTGTCCCCTCCCCAAGAACTGAGACCCATCCCAAGTGGCCAAAACAAGCTGGATCCTTACAGCGTCCCCATGCCCAATCCTGCCCTCCTAGCCGCGGTCCCACCCCACCCCCACCCCACAGGATGGCCCCTCGCAGCAGCCAAGACCCACCCCAGCCGCCACCCTGACCCCAGCGGCCTGGATAGCCTGTGCCAACAATCCCCTGCCTTAAACGCCGGGGAGGGAAGCTGTGGGGAGCCCCCTGTCTCCAAAGAGACCGTGGCAGATGTGAGATGAGGGCTGCCCTGTGGATGCCTCCATCCCAGCACCCCTGGCTGAGTTCACTATAAGCACCTTGCTATGTGAAGAATGCTACACAGGGAACAATGTCACCAGAGAGCAAAGATGACACCCCAGATCTCAGGAGAGGGACGTCAGATTCTCCCAGATCTGGGGGGGGGGCGGCATTGGTGTCCCTTGGATGCAAAGTTCTGGAAATTTCTGGAATTCATCACCCATTTTTCAGTTGATTGGGGTGCAAACATGAGCACCCCTGCAGAGGACGGACATTCAGGGGTGAGTCTTGCATTGGTGACACCTCTCTCAGAAGAGAGACGATGAAGCTGAAAACTGCTTGCTCCATTGTTTTGCCAAAAAAAAAAAAATGTACAATGGGGAAAGGTCAGATGCAACCGGGTCACCCCTCTGCTCAGCCCTCCAGTCTGGGTGACATTTCAAGACTGGCCTGGCAGCCATGTCCCAGGAGGCTGCCTCTTCCCCTCCCCCTCTGGGGTTCAAGATCCTGGGAATCCCTCTCCATTGAACCCTACTCCCATGGCTGCCTCCCAGAGAGGCCCCCACTCCCAATTTCCCTAGAGAATGCAAGAGAACTTTCTAGTGAGAAAAAGGAAAAGGAACCTCCCCCATCCTGTAAGGCTACCTCATTGAGCCCACGCTGTGATTCGAAAGATCACGTTTGATACCAAAGATTTCCCCACCCCTAAGGGTTTGTGCTGGAAGCCAGGGTGTCCCCACTTTCACCCCATGGCTGTCCCCCACCCGAGAGAGAGAGAGAGAGAGAGAGAGAGAGAGAGAGAGAGAGAGAGAGAGAGAGAGACAGGAGGACAGCGAGGTCGGCGAGTGCCTTTTTACTGAACCAAAGATGTGTGTAGAGTGTCCTCCGTCCTCAGTGATTTGCTGCTCTCCCACAGGAGCAGCCAGGATGGATGCTTCTAGAACCTTCCGGTGTGAGGCAGAATGCTCAGAGTGAAAAGAGTCCCCTGTTCCCACTCATCAAGTGACAGGTCTCCCCAGACACACCCATGCTGGCAGATACATGCAAGCTCACACGAATACATGCACACACTCACACATGCACATACGTACACGTGCACACACACGTGCACAGCTGGAGAGATGGCTCAGTGGTTAAGAGCACAGGCTGGTCTTGTTGAGGACCCATCCTCAGCACCCACATGGAGACTCACAACCACCCATAACTCCAGTGCCAGAGGACTAAATGCCCTCTTCCAGCCCTCCTAGGTGCCCACACTCACATGCACACACTCATATATGATTAAAAATACATTTTGCTTTTGTTTTTTTGTTTTTCAAGACAGGCTTTTTCTGTGTAGTTGTGGCTGTCCTGGAACTCACTCTGTAGACCAGGCTGGCCCTGAACTCAGAGATCTCCTGCCTCTGCCTCCTGAGTGCTGGGACTAAAGGCGTGCGCCACCACGCCCGGCTAAAAAAATTAAAAAAGTGTAAAACACATACAGTATATACACACAGCCACAGGCACAAACACACAGCCACACATAGACATGCACACACAGGCACACACACACACAGGCATATACACACAGAGGCACAGACACACAGAGGCACAGACACACAAGCACACACACACTTACAGTGCTCCCCCTTTCCCTTATACTCCCACACTTCTGATTCCTAGCTCCAAAGCCACCCTGCCCACCCTGTACCCAGCAGGTGCAGTGACATGTCCTATGAGCCAGCAGACTGAGACTCACATGAGCACTGAAAAAATGAAGTTTGACATGGTGACATGGTGGCCTTAATCCCAGCCCTCAGGAAGCAGAGGCCGGCAGATGGATCTTTGTGAGTTCACATAGTGAGGGCCTGCCTCAAAAGTTCTATGACTCAATGACAAGTTAGAATCCACACACACAAACACATATGTCTCACTTGTGAGATAGGGTCTCTGTCTGTAGCTAAGGCTAGCCTCTAGCTTGAGATCCTTCTGCCTCAGTCTTCTGAGGGCTGGGATCACAAGCATGCATCATCAAACCGTTCTTTCTCCTTGTCTTTTTCTTTTCTCCTTTTGTTTCTTTTTCTTTTGCTTATGGAGGTTATGGGGATACAGCCTAGGACCTAGCACAGGCTGGGCAAGTATCACCCCTGACCACGCCTCTAGCCCCTCCTGGAGGATTCTAGGCTGGGCTCCATTTCTGAGTCACCAGTAAAAGCTTTTCAAATCACACACACACAAACACCCACACACCCATGCACACACACACACACACACACACACACAGAGATATCAGTGCCCTCTCTAAGCCCAGGTGGACCCCCATCCCTCCATCTGCCCTTCTGGTCCTTACCCACCAAAGATCTTTCCTACACAGGGAACCCACAGTCCAGCACAATTCCTTCTAGCCTTTGACAATTCTCTCTGAAATACCTCAAAATATTTAATGTATAGTTTATGTGCTAAAAACAAAAAAACAAAAAAACAAAACAAAAAAAAAAACCTTAGCTAGTTTTGGGATTATGTGACTTGAAGCTTTATACTGTTAAATTATAATTTTGCAAATAATGGCATGTTTATCTCTGACCGGTTCCATGGGAGGTGCATCAAATGTCAGGGCATCGAAGCCAGTGGTCCCTGGGAGGATGAGTGAGGGGGACTGGTGGCCTTCACAGATTTCCTATGTACAAGAGTCTCTTAGGAAAGACCGAAAGGCGTGTGTGCGCACGTGCACGCGCAGTGGCTGTAGCTTCCCCTGGCTTGTTCTGTTTCCTCGTTTTATGGAGTCGTGTCTTCTAAGAGTATTTATGATTCTATGTGTTCTGTGTTCAAATGTAATTTAAAAAACAAATGAAAAGTGAAATTCAAATGGTGCTTGATTGACACATGGCCCGAATATTCTGAGGTCATAACTCGAGGGGGTGGGCACGGGGGTCTTGCCCATGGCTGTGCTTCAGGAGTTGGTTGGCTTGTCCTGTGGCTCGGTTTCTGTCTACATCCTAAGGAACTGTGTCCAAGTAGGTGACAAAGTCCTGGGTTAGAAAGAGGATTCTGGTGGAGCACGCCTTTAATCCCAGCACTTGGGAGGCAGAGGCGGGTAGATTTCTGAGTTCGAGGCCAGTCTGGTCTACAGAGTGAGCTCCAGGACAGCCAGGGAGAGAGAGAAAGAGAGAGAGAGAGAAAGAGAGAGAGAGAGAGAGAATCCTGGAGCAAGCCAGACCTGAACGTTCTGTGTGTCCAGCCTTGCTGAGGGCCTCTGCCCTCTGTTGTTGGAGCTGGGTTGCATGTGGGTGACCATTGTGGACTCCTTCCCCACCCCCAACCATGTGGGTTTCATGTTAGCATAAATTTCCTGAAGCACCTTCAAAACAGACAACTGGGAAATTCACGAGTGCCCCAACTTCCCCAGATACCAATGGTCTTCTCAAGACCTGCTCACCTCTCCTGGGACGTCCCAGCCATCAGCTATCCAGTGTTTGCAGACACCTGGGGACCCTGTAGAACAGGGCTCCGTACCCCCTGAAGTGCAGAGAGAAGGTGGGCACAGGCCAGCCCGGGCTGCCTTGCATTTCTTGCTCCTTCTCTCCCTGGCCAGGTCTCAAGGTTGCAGCCAAGTGTTGGCTTCAAACAGCAAGCCCCATAGGCAGGACTGGGGTGGAGGTTAGATGTCCCCACCTGCAGGACTGCAGCCCAGAGTTCTGGGACATGTAAGCCTAGATGGTTTGTCTTATTCTCTCAAAATGGTTCAACCAAAGCTTTTCTGGGTGGGCTTTTCTTGGTTTCCCACCAGGTAACCAAGGGTGGGTGTCAATGGGTTATATCTTTTGGAATGGTATGATTGAAGGCCTCCTGAGTATTTTCAGTGAAAAACAGAAAGCAGGGCTGTTTCTGGGATCATTCAAAGGCTCCAGACCCTACAGGAAGACTGAAGGGCAGCCCTTCCCACGCTAGCCCTTGGGGGACAGGCTTGAAAAGCAAGAGGTAAAAAGAAAAGTTAGAAACTGGGCAGTGGTGGCACATGCCTTTAATCCCAGCAGATTAAAGGGAGGCAGAGGCAGGCGGTTTTCTGAGTTCGAGGCCAACCTGGTCTATAGAGTGACTTCCAGGACAGCCAGGACTATATACAGAGAAACCTTGTCTCGAAAAACCAAAAAAGAAAAAAGAAAAAAAGAAAAGCAAGACAAGCCGCCACCACTGTTAACCTCAGCTGTGCAGTCTTTTCTCTATTTTCATACTTTCCTTCAAAAAATTATTGCCTAGCCATTCAATTTCATATTTGTATATGTGTGTGGGCAACTGTGGATTGGTACAGATGCTGGGAAAACGAGACTCCGCCCAACTAGCAAAGCTCGCTGGTAGGAGGAAAAGGAGCCTGTCTTCCCCTGCTCGCCCCACCTACCACAGGGCACCCTCACTCTGCCTTTCCCAGGGTCAGGTCAGAGCCTGTCAGTCAAACTGACCGAGTTGGACCCCATCAGGTCCTGCTTCTGAGATGGTTCTAGTCACTGCTTCACTCGAGGGAGGCAGCCTGAAGGAGGAAGGGGCAGGAAGGTACTGGGGTGCAGTTTAAACCAAGGTTGGTATGGGGTGAAGTCACAGGTTAGGCAGAGCCTGATCACTTCCTTCTTTTTCTCAAAAAACCAATGAAGCTCTGTGCACTTCGAAGACAGGGGGATAAAAGCCAACAAAATATCTTCCTGCAATTAGATGGCTTGACCAGTAGGGGTCAGTGTTTTGCTTCTTTTTTTTTTTTTTTTTTTTTTTTTTTTTTTTAATCCTTGGGAAAGACTGTTCCCTGGATTCTGATAAAAAAAGAGTTGGAGAAGGAGTGAGCCCAAAGAAGCCCTGGGGCCAGAGAGACCCTGTTTTATTAGAAAAAGGCAAGGATGTGACCCCCCTCTTGTCTTTGGATGCTGTTTGCTGACTGGCTATGCCTGCTGTTTTAAGGGCAGGGGCAGCTGTGCACTTGAGCTGTATGGAGCTCTGACTTGAAAGGGCACTGACGTGCACTCCATGTGAGATGGTGCCTTGCTCCACTCTAGGGCTCTGCTCACTCCACCGTGACTGTTGCATTGTCCTGGACGACTGGGAATCTCCCAGCGATGGGCCTCTGGTCAACTTTGCTTTCTGGGGACTTCCAGCTGGCTCGGACTAGAAGAGGCTGAATCCCTCCAGAGAGGGCTCTTCCAGAATGAGGAGTGGACATCCGTGTGTTTTGGCTGGCTTGCCAGAGTGTACTGTGAAGCCACACTGTAGAAGGCCTCATCCTCGGATGCAGACGGCAGCAGCTTCCCCGACGTGGTACTTGTGGTGGTGGGTAGCTTCTGGGTCTCAGAGTCTCTGTGAATGGCGGGCTGTTTCTCCATGGTCTGGGAGCTAGTGTTGGGGTGGACCTCATCCTGGGACCCCTTTCCAAAGAAATGCCGTCTCTTCTTGGCCAGGATGGAGATCTTCCGCGGATTAAACACTGAATCTTTGTTTTGCGAGGGAATGTCTTCTTCGGGTGGGTTCAGGGATTCACAGACTGTGCCCCCATCGGATTCATCCATGTGCGTTTGCCTGCGCAGGATGGTGCCCTGGGTGATGAGGTTTGCGTAGCCCTCACGGTGGGAGAAGGCATAGCTGGAACGGCGAGCTGGGATGCCACGGCGAAGATGCCTCATGGCCGGCTCCACGGCTACTTCTTCACTTGGGGCCTCCTCTTCCCCCTGCAGCATGCGGATACAACATGGGACAGCATGGCTTTGGGGTCACCTGCACCCCAGCGAGTGCCACTCGGAGCTTCCCAACCCTGGTCCAGCCAACTGGGGTCTAACCTGGAAACGGTTCTGGACCAACAATCAGAGTCCTTCACTAGGGGCCTACCAGAGGGCTCGGTGGGTGGAGACATGTGCAGCCAAGCCTAATGTCCTGCGTTCAAGCTTGGTGACCCACAGGTGGACGGAGGGAGCTGACTCCTGAAAGTCGCTCTCTGACCTCCACACATACCCCACAGCATAGGCCTCTCATGGGGGCTCCCCACCCATGCTCACTGCATAAAGATATGTAGAATTGAAAAGACTCCCTCCTTGAGGAAGACCGGCAGGTGGTCGGTCAGTCTTTCCTTGAGGCCTCGCCCCGTACTTTATCTCAAAAAAAAAAAAAAAAAAAAACCAAAATTAACAAAAAAATTCAAACGGAACCATTAAATTTTACCATATGGGGCTGAAGAGGCGACTTGGAGGTTAAGAAGAACATCGACTGCTCTTCCAGAGGAACCAGGTTTGATTCCCAGCACCCACATGGCAGCTCACAACTGTCTCAAACTCCAGTTCCAGGAGAGCCAATGCTTTCCCCTGGCTTCTATGAGCACCAGGACCACCCGTAGTGCACATACATACACGCCCACAGACAGAACATAAACACACTTTTTTTTTTTTAATTACCATCTCAGCCACTATAAGAATGGTTTCTGGTGCTGAGCACATTCTGAAAGCTGTGCACCTGACGCTTCTAGAACATTCTGTCACCCCAAAGGCAGGCTCACCCCTGTGAGAGGCCACCCATCTCCTCCACAGCCTTTGTCATCCAAGACTCCACCTCCCACCTCTGCCTCTCCCTGTTCTGGACACTTCCTGTCACTGTGTGGCCTTCGTGTGTGGCTCTCAACTGACCAGTGTGCCTCAGGTCCCTCCACCCTGTGACCTGATGTCAGAACCGTGTTCTTTCAGGAGGCTGAGGAGAGCCTAGTGCATGCACGGTCCACATGTGTCCTCCATAGAGGACAGCGGGGCTTTAAAGTGCTTCCAACTTCCTGTTTTACCTAAACCTCTCCAAAAGCTGTCTTCTTGCCTCCCTGGGCTCTGAATGACACAAGGCAGAAACCGAGGAGGAGTGCCCTAAGATAGACACAGTGCTCAGGGATTTGGGCCCCTGAAGGGGTTGGGAGGGATCTGTCTGCACTGTTCCCAAGACACAGAGTCTGTGACAGCTGGGGGGGGGGACTGCAGGGGTGAAGGCATTCCTCAGCTCTCTCTTACCTTAGGGCGCTGTTTCAAGACAGTTCTACGGATCGTGCGCAAAGCCAGCATGGGCAGAACATTCAGGGCCACATTGAGTACAATCAACAGCAGACTGCAAGGCTCGCAGAGCACGTTGTAGTCAGCATCTGGGGGTGAAGCAGATTGTGGGATGTGAGTAAAGGCTGCCTTCCCCTCCCCTCCCCTCAGCCACGGGACACTACCCTGACAAATCCCTTCCTCCAGACGATGTCAATGGAAGCTCACACAGAAATGGGAAGGTCTTTGGCGAGATCCTGTACATCCATAGACTCTGAGTGAGGCTGGTCATGAGGACATAGGAGCTGAGGCTGAGCACGACTGCGCCCACAAACAGGAGTGTCCAGTACTTTACCACAAGCATGACCTGGACAGAGAGCCAGGAGGTCAGCAGTGGGAAACGGGAGGCGGGGTGCAGGGCTCTGGCAGTGTGGGGGCTCTGGGGAGATTGTCCAAGCCAAGGACATAAGTTCCAATCTCCAACACCCATATAGAAGCTGAGGGTATGGCTGTGCATGCCTGAACCCAGCGTTGGGAGCAGGGGTGTGTGGAGGATAGGAAGAGCCTTTGGGTTTGCTGGACGGTACAGCTTAATTATTTGTAACTTCAATGGGAGAACCAGGCTCAGAAAAACAAAGTGGAGTCCTGGGAAGATGGCCCAGGGGTGTAAGTCTGAGGACCTGAGTTCAAATCCCCAGCACCCTTGTAAAGCTGGTTGCTGTGTGTGACAGCAACCCGGCCACCTATGGCTAAATGAGAGGCAAAGACAGAAATCCGGAAAGCCCATGACCAGGTAGCCAGATCACATACACAGCGCTAACATTTCCTCCGAGACTACAGCACTCCATTCTGCAGGAAGCTCCTTAAGCAGGAAGGAAAGGAACAGGAAGAGGCTTCAGGAAGTCCCTAAAACCGACCAGTTTACTAGGCCCCCTCCCTCCATGCCAGAGTGAGCAATAAACACTCAGGAAGCCAAGATGCAAAGATGCTGAGATCATCCAAGCTGCCTGGAAGAGGCTCAGAACAACAGAGCCACCCTGAAGGACACTCTCCAGCTTGCCACACTGCCTACAGGCTCTGCAGTGGTCCAGGTTCCCAGCTTTGAGAGCCGTCGCCCATGCTGGGGAGGGCTTTGGGGATTCAGCCATCTCCGAGCCATCTCTGCTCCTCTAAGTAACCCCAATAAACCTCGCTGGTTCATCACACCGGACCTCGGTGGCATCCATACTCTGGTCAGCCGTGGGCTCCCTATCCGGAGTGAGTGGACGTGTATGGTGCATCTCCCCGAAGTCTTGTCACATGACAGCAGCAACAAACACGTCCCTCCCTCAAGCAAAATTGACATCCTTTGACTTCTGTGGCACACACATGGTATGCAGGCACACTATGCTGCACATACCACAAACATGCTAACAGCATTTCTGAGTCGGGCATGGTGATAGACACCCTTAATCCTATCCATGCGAAGGCATTATGCAGGCAGATCTCTTCAAGTTTAAGAACAGCCTGGTCTACAGAACAAATTCCAGGACAGCCAGGACTCCACAGAGAGACACTTTCTTGAGAAAACAAAACAAAGCACTGGCTGCTCTTGGAGAGGACCTGAGTTCAGGTCCCAGCACCCACATCCGTTGCCCCATAAGCAGCTGTAACTCCAGCTCCAGGGAATCTGATGCCCTCTTCTGGCTCCTGTGGGTACTGCATGCATACAAGTGCGCACACATGCACATGCACACTCACACATGAGTTAAAATGAATCTTTTTTATGAGGTTAGAATAAAAAGTCAGTGTCGGGCAGAGGCCTCCATGGTTTCTCAGGGTTCATGGCCCCCACCTACCTCCAGGGTGATTGACAGTAGGCCAGATATGGCCACCAATACCCCTAAGGACTGGTAGTCGTTGGAGCTGCCAGCCTTGGACATGTCAGAGCTGACCATAACTGTTACAAAGAAGTTGATCATGGATGTGATGGTGCCGTGGGTGATGGCTTGCATGAAAATGCTGTAGTTGAACAGCTCGCCTTTCTGGCCGGCCATGTACAACTCCGGCATCTTTAGGCTCTTCTCTGCGGTCACATCCTGGACAGGAGGCGAAGGCTTTTAGGGGAGTCTGGGCATAGGGGCTTAAGAACTTCTCTAAGAGCTCAGCATGTGGTATTCAAACAAGACAACCTGATCTTCCCCCCCCCCCAACCCTATCCCCACACAAAACTTAGATGTGAGGTGAAACTGCCTTTGTTCCCAGTCCCATGATCCAAAATATTCCCTGTGGTTCTCTCCCAAACTAATGCCCTCAGGCAGGCGTCCTCTGAGTCATGGGTAGGTGAAGCAGGACTGAGCCTCCCTTCCGGTATTCCCCCCGCCCCCGTTCCCTGCATTACACAGAAGGCTGGAGAGATCTGGTTCTCAGAGTGGAGGAACCCCTCCCACAGGAGGACCCCCATGGGACAGAGCTCTGGAGCCAGCAGATGGCCTGCTGTGGGTAGAGACAAGGACACAAGGCACTGTGCCCGCTCACCTGCTCAAACAGGCCAATATACAGGACTGGAAGCGTGGAATACAGCAGGTTAAAGAGAGCCAGGAACCAGCCTTCATACAGGGGCTGCAAGAGAGGGAGGCTCACCACGTTAGCGGCCACTGCTGGGCCAGGCTACAGCAAGGGTGGGTGTACACTCAACTCTGACACTTTGGAGTGTGGACTTTGGAGACTCTGCAGGCAAATGGAGAGAGTGGGTTTCTCAAGTGTTCTAGAATCACATCAGGTTTGATTCAGACTAAAGGAGCTGGAGGCTTAGAGAGCTCCTGATGCCAGGCCTAACAGCTAAAATCACCTCTGGGAGGCCAACACAGGAGGATCTCCAGTTGGCAGCCAGCCTGGGCTACAATTGGTGAGCATTCTCCTTGCCTAGGAGCAGCCCTGGGTTCCACCCCCAGCAGCACATGCACTGGGTGTGGTGGCCAGGGAGGCCTTGAGCGCAGTAGGCCAGCACTCTACAACTGAGCTGCAGCCCCGGCCACTCATCCTGCATTCCCGAAACAAGGTCTAACTAATAGCCTCGCTTTATTGTTGCTGTTGTTTGGTTTTCAACAACACAAGGTCTCTCTGTGTAGCCCTTGCTGTCCTGGAATTGGCACTGCAGACCAGGCTGGCCTCAAACTGAGAGATCCTCCTGCCTCTGACTCTCAAGTGCTGGGATTAAAGACCTTCGTCATACCGGATCTGCCCAGGTGGCCCTTGACTAGTGGCAATCCTCCTGCCTCAGCTTCCCAAGGGTTGGGATGACAGGTACGTAACAACACCCCCAGCTTGAACGCCAGCCTCTGGGCTGCTCCAAGTAGCCCTCACACCCTCACACACCTGTGCAGAGAAGCCGTTGACTAGGGAGAACCATATCTGGGCCATCATGCTGGCCACTGTCTTGTAGAAGAAGTAACGCAGGAACTTGCAGACTCGCATGTAGGACCAGCGCCCATGCACAAGGAGCAGCCGCTGCAGGTAGCAGAACTGGGCCAGCACGTAGTCGCTGTTCTGAACTGCCTGCATGCCCTCCTGGCCTGCCAGCCCTACGCCAATGTCCGCAGCTGCAAGGTCACAGCATCTTGTTAGCCATCGGGAACCAAAACCCAGATTGACTCCCCTCCACCCAGCCAAGGCCTGCCACCCACTCTTGATCATGTTCACATCGTTGGCTCCATCTCCGATGGCCAGCGTCACCACCTGCTGGTATTTCTTCACCAATGCCACCACAAGGGCCTTTTGCTTGGGAGTCACCCTGCAGCAGATGACAGCCTGGCATTTGGAGGCCAGGTCTACAAAGGCCCTTTCCCGCTGCACCTCCGGGCTCTCCCGGATCTTGGAGTCGGCTGAGTGGGACGTTCCCAGAGAGGGGCCAGCGTTTCTCCACATCTGGGAGATCCTCCGCTTCTGGAGGAAGTCTAACGCGGACACAACCGGCTCCTGGGCGACCTCATCCACCACTGCATTCTGGACTAGGGCTCGGGGCTCCTTGCGCAAGGACAGGAGGAGCTGATCCTGGGTGTCAGGTGTGGGGGATGGGATGGGGAGAAGGGGCTTGGGTCACTAGGCCTGCATCTCTGTTCTTGGCATGTCCCCCATCCCAGGTTTCACCAACTGCTGCTCCTCCTGCCCAGTGACACTCACCAAGAATTCTCCATTGATAACCAAGGCCATGTTGTGGTGGCTCATCGTTTTGAACGCCTTCTGCTGTACGCTGTCTTCCCAATACCTCTCCAGTACTTGACTGTAAGGAGATGGGATGGACAGGAAAATGGCGCCATCATACCACCTATGGGACAGTGTGTGGGTACCAGGGAGGTCACCTGCTTACTTGATGTCCTTATCTTCCAGAATTATCATGTTCTCCGACAGCAGCTGGCACGCAAAGCCGATGTTCACTGCGGTCTCTGCAAATCCAGCCAGTTTGCGCTTCAGCTCAGCGCCAGATCCCTGAGTCCCACACATGCACCCAGAGACCCCACCCACCACGGAGTCCCTTGAGGCCTCCTTCCCCCACCCACCCATCTCCTGGCCGGCTGTAGTGATTGGTCTAGAGTGGCCGTGTGTCATAACAGGGCTGGCCAATCAGAGGTGGCCCTGGGACAGAGGTGGGCTGCTGGGCTGGAGAGCCTGACCTGGAGGTGGGATGAAGGCCAGGATCCTGAGGCCCACCACTCTTTGAGCAAACAGGAAAATGTCAAATTTATTTGAAAGAAGCAAAAAATAAAAAATAAAGTAAAACAAAAAATAACCAAAAATTAAAACTTCAAAAATTGTCAAAGAGGGCATGTCTAGACATGAGTGCAAGAGAGCCCCAGGACATCCCTTCAACGCTGACCTGGAGGTCACTTTAGGGTAGGTGTGTCTTCAAGGGTATGAAGGGGTCCCCACCCGATTGCGTGATGGCCACAACGAAACTCCCGGAGCGCAGAGTTTGCACGTGGCACGTGTCCCACTCCTAGGGATGGCGCCAAGGGCCCAGCGGCCAACGGGACAGCGTCCCAGGTACAGCACATATTCTGGGGCAGCAGAGTTGGGGACCCACCTGGCTTGTCCCCGGTCAGCACCCATATTTTAATGTTCCCCTTCTTGAGGCATTTGATGGTCTCAGGAACGCCATCTTGCAGTTTGTCTTCAATGGCCGTGGCTCCCAGCAGCTGAGGGAGGCCAGCGCAGGTTCAGGTACCAAGGCCCCGCTGAAAGGAGCCCAGCCGACCCGGCCCCACACCTCCCCATCCACCCACCTGCAGGTTCTGTTCCATTTTATTATACACCTGGTGCAGGGCCTGCGCGCGGTTCTGTAGCAGGAGGGTGGCCTCCTGGTGCTCCGGCTCCCATTCTTTGTAGGCATCCTCCTCCACATCCTTGTAGGCCAGGCACAGGGTGCGCAGGGTCTGCTCTGCAAAGGCCTGCAGCAGCCACGACCATAAGTTGCCCATCCTGTCCTCAGGGTCCCCTAGAGTCACAGTGCCCTCACACCTCTGAACCTCAGACAGACCCTCTCTGCTAACACCCTTCCTGTTCATGGTTTGACTTAATAGCTGAGCCTGAGTTCCTCATTCTCCTGCCTCAGATCTCCAGTGCTGGAACAGCAGGGGTGTGTGTGTGTGTGTGTGTGTGTGTGTGTGTGTGTGTGTGTGTGTTCTCTAGCTGCTCAGTGAATTCTAAGGTCCCCCATCCCAGTTCCAGGACTTGTCCTAACATTGCCATGGGGAGGGGACACGTTTGACACCCAGAATCCTTGAGGGCTCTCCTTCTCTGTCCCTTAAGTAGATCTGAAACATGTTCAATCCTAGAGGCTGGGGTCCAGGGAAAAGGGTCCCACTCACTGGCTTCTCATGTCTCATGTCCCTCTATCCTGCTATGGCCCTGGAAGCCTTGGGCCATGGCTTCTGGCATGATTGTCATACAGGATCTTTTTAGGATGGGTACCTCAGACAGGTCTGTGTTCCTCACTAGACTTCAGTTTACACACCTACTCCATGGAAGACTGACCAATCTGACTGAGCCCTTGGGCTCTGGGTCCTCCTTCTGAAGGGTCTCCCCGCAGCAGAGAAAGGCACTCAAGAACCCCCAGCAGAGCCCTTGGGCACACAGACAAGGATGCACCAGATGGTAGTGGACTAAGGCAAAGGCCGTTCCAAGTGGGAGAAGGTCCCTGAAGGCGGGGGCTTATGGCTGAGACTCAAGGAATGAAAGAAATGAGTGACGACCTTCATTGAAGGGCACATGCATGTGGAGGGTCTGCCTGACAGACACCTGAGCTCAGAGAAGGTGGGAATGCTGATTGCGGGGACAAGGAGACAGGGAGGCAAGGCTGAGGACTACAGGCCAGCAGGCGAGGAACCTCATCCTCAACACTGAGACAAAGAAACCCAGCTTCGTCCACAGAGGAGAAATCAAGTCTCAGAGCTTGGCCATAGCTGGGGAGGGGCCAGGCGAAGGGGGTGTCGGAGGTCACAACCCAACCCACCCTCAGGGTGTCCCTGTGTGCAGTACAAAGACACTGCAGACTGTGGCACCTCTCAGCATCTGTGTACAGTCAGGAGCAGAACAAGGGAAAACCTTTTGTGTGGTGAACGACCCTGCCCAAATGTCTGTGGCTGCCCCTGAGCATGCGTGCATGCACGCCAGCCTTCCCCGGCAGGACACTCACAGCCAAGACTTCCTCGGTGGTGGCCTCCATGACACCCTTACTGCGGAGACGCTCCAGGATGACAGTGTCAGCACCCTTGGTGTAGAGGCAGATGGAGCCCTCTGGGTTTCGGACTGTGGAAAGGGGAGGGTAAGACACCATGTCTGCATGCTCACTGTGGCAAGGCACAGGCACAATGGGGAGGGGCTTGGGGCTCACCCAACACTGACATCCGTTTGCGAACGCTGTTGAAATCCATCATGGCCAGAACCTGGTAGACCCGTTCCTCCCCCAGCTCCACCAGTGTGATGGTGTCCTGGGTCCGAGACAGAAACACGTAGCCAAAGTTCCGGGCAGCAGTGACCAGTGCTTCCTCATCAGGGGAGGCAGCCTGGTACAGCAGCTGGTCTAAAAGGCAAGAGAAAGGATGGCGAGGAGGCATCACCTCCTGGCATCTTGCCCCTTAGCGGGGTCACAGGGCTGATCCTAACTTCAGTTCTAAGGCAATGTGAAGCCACAGTCCCTGGGGGACCAAAGGGGTCTGGGAAATGGGCTGAACAGCCTCTGGGCCCTGGTGACTTGAGTCCAAGCCCAAGAGGCTGTGCTATGTGAGTGGGCCCCTGCATGACAGAAGGAGAGGCCACTCACTGTCTTTCTCCTGTACCATCACGGTGTGGCAGATGGCCAGCAGACGCCAAAACTCCTGAACCGCTCGGTCCTGCCGGCCTTGCACCAGGGATTCCAGCTCCTTATTGTAGAACTGGAGTTTGCCATCAGCGAATGGGTTCCAGGCATATGGGTTCCGCTGGGAGACAACAGGACACAGGGTCAGGCGATCTGCCACCAACCCCATTCCCCGCACCCACCCTATTCCAGCAAGGCAGGATCCACAGAGCCCACCTTTCGAAGCGTCCCATGTTCATCGTCTGAATCTGGGGAAAGAACTCTGCTTCAGAATTCAGCTTCCCCCAGGAGGCCACATTTAGGGGTCCCCTGGTCCCCACCCCAAGCTCAGGTCTCTAACTCAGGGGACATGGAATATTATCAAGCTCAGGGCCACATGTACCATGGTCTGGTTCTTAGTCCAGATGTTGATCCCCCCAGGGCAACCTCACTAGGAAGTTGAGGGGGGCAGGGGGCAGGTAGGGTGAGGGCATCACCATAGATGCAGCCATTGATACAGCACTTCTTGAAGGTCATGATGTTCTGTGTCAGCGTCCCGGTCTTGTCTGAGAAGATGTACTGCACCTGGCCCAGCTGGTCATTGAGACTGGTGCTGCGGGCCTTGGCCGGCATGTCCAGTGGCTCGTAGTACATATTGAGGTCCCAGTTAATGAAAATGCTGTTGCCTAGGTAGATGAACTCCGCGCTGCAAGCAGCCGAGCACACATCCAAGTCAATGACGCTCCACTGACCACACCCCGCCTGGAGGGGCGTTCCCCAAGCCCTGCTGCCCCAGTGCTCACATGATAAACATGGCCATGGGCACCATGACGCTGAGCAGGATGAGGAAGCCCCAGAAGATGAAGAAGGACTCCATCGCGTCCGAGCGCCCATGGGTGGGTGACATGTAGTAATGCTTGGCTTTGAACTGTTTCACCATGACGGTGAAGCCCACCGTCAGCAACAGGGACGCGATTACCAGGGACAGGAAGATCTGTAAGGAGGATGGACATGGGTTGGGGCAGGAAGACCCCAGAGACCTGAGGTTCCATCCAGAGGGTACCAGGTTAAGGGAAGGCCGGAGGGGAAGAGGGTCTCTCAGGGCCCCAGTCCAGCTCTGGGGCTCACTGTCTTTAATCCAAGCTGGGCTCTGAATCCTGATCCTCCTGCATCAGACATTGTAAACGAGATACAAAGGAGCCCAGGGCAGGCCTGTCACCTCCGTGCTACCCAGGTACAGGCAGGGGCATGGGAGTTCAAGGTTAGTCTGCATATATGGCAATAAAAAAAATAAGCAGGAGGAAGAGAATAGAGGGTAAGGGGGAACCAGGGGGTCCAGGGCATCTGCAGAAGACTGGAGCCATCAGTCCATGCCTCAGAGACCCCACAGGTGCTCTTGGTTCCTTACCAGGGCCACCAGCTTGTTCATCATCAGGTCCAGCTTGGTCCTCTTCAGATGAATCTTCCCACAATTCTTCATGATCTTTGTGTCTAAACCTGTAAGATTAATTTCCATCTGTAATATCCCTACCCATCATTCAAACATCCATCCATCCAAACAGCCATCCATCCATCCACTCACCTTCCTATCCATCTCCCAATCCAGTCCCTCAGCCCCCTGTCTGTCCACCCATTCCTCCTATCTATACAACAACATTCCATTTTCTCAATGATAACCAGAGTGCTGACAACCAGCCCATCTGACAGCACTCAGGGCCTATATCACACACAACGTATGCTGCCCTCATGGCACCAACTTCAGGGTTCTCCCTCAGTCCCTCAATCCAGATGCCCAGTGTGCTGTACCAGCGTAGATGACCAGGCCGTAACAGGTGTCTGTGTTGCGGATCTTGCAGCCACGCAGGAGCAGATTCCCGATGTCCAACGGGTACTTCCTGCTGTTCCACTCCAGACTCCCCACGAAATGATGCATCCGGCTGTTGGGTTCCTCGCAAGTCACTGTACCTGTGGGGACCCAGTAAGCAGCAGCCATATTACAGCCTTAGCACCAGTCTTGGGCCTGCATTTCCCTGCCACGTTCCTATGACCACAACTCAGGCCACACTACTGGGCCCAACATGGTCTCTCAGCTTCCTGTGAAAGGCTCTGAAGTCAACCTGCAGTGGCCTCGGGCTTTCCCGTGACTGTCCTTGTAATCCAATCACTACCCTTCCCTCCCTAGCTTCTCTCTTGTGGTTGAATCTTGGATGGAGGTTGCTGGGGTGTTCATGCCTCCAATGACATCAGTGTCTGTGAGCCTCCCCTCCGGGGACATTCCTGTGACCTTCACTGGCCTGCAGAGAGAGAAAGTCTGCAGGTGGCAGGAAGGCAGTTCTGCTCAATGCAACTCAGTAGCCAGTGTTGGTTGAAATTTCTAAAATCTACTGCCAAGCAGTCTAGTTTAGGAGTGTTTAAGCTCGCCACAGTATGGTGAAAACTGATTCTCACATACATCGAGCTCCTTGAGGAACAAGCTCGGCCTGCTCGAGACTGTGTGAAGGCCATAAAGAAGACCTCTATACACGGAGGAAAACATTACAATAAGGATCCGGCGTGTTTTCTGGACAACATGTGACCACTAGGCCCTGAGCTCTCAGAACACAGAGGATTGCAGTTGGCTGCTTTCCACCAGAGTCAACTGTCCTCAGATTTTTTTTTATTTTTTTTATTTTTTTATTTTTTTGGGACAGGGCTTCTCCATGTAGCCATGACTGCCCTGGACTCACTCTGTAATCCAGGCTAGCCTGAAACTCACAGAGATCTATCTGCCTTTGTTTCTGAGTACTAGCCTAAAGATGGGTTCAGCCATTTTGTTGATTTTTAAAAAGAGTTTTAAAACTTTTAGTTACACATCTTGTACAGGTGCGCTCACATGTGTGCCAGAGCCTGTGGGGGCACTGGACCCTTTGGAGCCAGAGTTACCTCTTTCCAGCCCTCAAATCTGTGATCCTCTTGCCCCAGCCTCTTGAGTGCTACAATTCTTGTAGTCTAAGTAGGCTCAGAGAAGCAGAGCTGGGTGTGAGAGACAGTGCCCTGGCCACTGTCGGGAAGGACGTGCCCATGTCTATGGCGTGGACCGCCTTCGCAGGAAGACAGGAGATGCCTGTGTCTGCCTCCCAGGCCACAGCAAACAGCGACTGCCCAGCATGTGAGCCTTTCTGTGCTAGAAAAGGAGCTGTGGGTGTGCAGGGTGCTGGGCACGGACGGATCCCTTCCCATGGGTGGCACATGAGTAAAAGATACTCAGATGTCACAGGCTGGCAGAGGCTCAGGACGTACCCTGAGCTCTACAGGGCCCCACCCACTGTCCATCTTGACCCAGCAAAGGAGGTGTAGAGAGGCACACACAGGGCCACCTCCATGCCCTTACCCTGGAAGGAAGCCATCTTCTTCGGGCTGGTAAGTTCATGGTGCGTGACTGTCAGAGCCTGCCTGAACTTCAAGTTGGTCTCCCTGGGGACAAGAGGGACATGAAAAGCCATAAAAATGTAGCTGTGGATGACACCCTGAGGTAAGAAGCTGTGTTTCCTTCAGGCCCTTGACTACCTTTGCTGAGCACCTGTGTAAACAGAGGGACAAGGCCCAGAGAAAGAGGGTCTTGTCTGAGGCCACACAGCACATCTGCCAAAGGGTCAGGGCTGGGCCTTGGCCTTCTGCCTGGGTACAGACACACGAGTGCCTTGAAGGGTTGGCTGGACTGTCTGGATGTCTCTATAGCCACGGGGGAAGCGGGGTCAGTCCCTTTGACACCCACGCCCCCAGGGATGACATAGATTCTTACCCGTCGATGTCTGCGGTCTCCACGTAGCACAGGCTACTGGGCTCTGTGCTGGCCAGCAGGAGCAAGTCGGCCTGGGAGTGGGGGGGCAGGAAGGAGTCAGGATTGTTGGAAGACCCTCCCCCAGGGGTGCTCCAGGTTGGGAGGTGGGCTCACCGGGACAATGCTGTCTTTGCTGAGACACACCACGTCCCCCACACATAGATTCTTCCATTTCTTCCACAGGAAACTACAAGGAGGGGATGCAATATCATGGCGTGGCGTCTCCCCCACATGACCTGCCTGCAACTGACCTGGGCCTGCGTTGGCCACCTCTGAACCTGTTGTTCCTGCCTTGCCATCATCCTCAGCACGGCTGCCTTCCCTGACCTCCTTATGCCCCACCAGAGGGTCCCAGTGCTCCCCAGAGCACCGATCCATATCCCTCTTCATTGAGGGGCTGAAGTCTATACTCCACAGAGCTGTCTGTCAGGTCCCCACACTCTTTGTCCCCATCCCAGAGCCAACCCCTAGCAGGCTTGGATCCAGCTCAGACTCGGCTGGGATGTACTTAGTGTGTGTGCAATGTACTATGTCAACTTGCTGTAGATGTCATCTGGGAGAAGGAACCTCGACTGAGAGGCCGACTCCATTCATTAGTCTGGCCTGGGCAAGCCAATGGGGCAGTTTCTTGATGAGTGATTGATGTGGGAAGGTCCTGCCCACTGTGGGCGGGGCCACTCTTGGGCTCCTGGTTTTGGGCTGTATTAGAAAGCAGGCTGAGTGAGCTACAGGGAGCAAGCTAGGGAGCAGGGCTCTTCCACGGGCTCAGCGACAGCTCCGACCTTGAGTTCCTGCCCTCACTTATCTCATCGTAGACTGTACACTGTAATCATGAAATAAACCCTTTTCTTCCGAGTTGCCTTTGGTTATGGTATTTATCTCAGCAACAGAAAGCAAACTAGGAGAGTGTAACATGCTAGCCAGCCAGTGACCTTCCCGATGTCCCCAGATGTCTACCCCCATCCCTGTGCTGACCACCAGCCTCACCTCTTCCCCCTCAGGATCTGGCAAGGCCTGTTGTTGATGATCTTATCGCTCCTGTGTCGACCCTGGACCAACAGAATGAAGATCAGAGAGGTGGTCCTGTCGCCTATGCCCTGTCTGCCGGGTCCCTGCCCCATTTCCTGCCCTCAGAGACCCCTGCCCACCGTGAGTGTGGAGGCCAGCCCACCACCTGGGAAGTCCTCTGGGCTCATGCTCTGCTCCCTGTGTGGACAGTTCCAACCTCCCACACCCCGACCAACACCATCCTAGCCACCACTCACAATGTCATCCACAAGATCACGAGTGGCCCGGATCACAAACAGGCAGACCAGAGGTGCAAAGAGCGTGAACCAGGGCAGTGTGGAGATCTCGGGGATGCCCTGTGGGGACCAGACATCACAAGTGCCACCTTCCCCTCCTCCTTCAGACCTGACCCCTGTCTACTGTCACCTCCAGGCCACAATCCTGGCTTTTCCAGACTGACACTGCTAAGTCTTCTGCAGACTGGGGCCAGGGGAGGGGAGGCTGGCTGACTCCCCTGAACACAAGAGGGGCTCGGTACATGTTTTGTAGCTTGATGAGTGAAGGCAAGGCAGAAATGAGGTGCTGGACTGGTGGGGTGCTCCTGAGACGCTGCTCAAGTTGGGGACGGAGGCACCCCGGTATAAGGCACACCCCTCAGGCCAGGCATCAACCAGGTGCCAGGAACTGGTCCAGTGGAGGGTGCTCACTCCCAATCCCTAGAGCCCAGGAATGTGGGCGGGGCCGAGGGAGTCCGGTAAAGCCCTACGATTTAAGAGGGCTATTCGTTCCGATTCAGCAGCCAGCATTTACTGAGCACTTGCTGAATATAAACTTAAGGCACTCTGGGAAGTACCGAATACAAAACCTCTTTGGCTTTGAGCTCATATGAAGCCCCTCCTGCATGCCAGGTACTGGGCGGCTAGCACACAAGAGGGGAAGTGAGAACGATTTTAGGCAGTCCATCACACAGACAAGAGCACAAGAGTCTTCGGTGAGAAGACACCAGGGTGCTCAGGCTACCCCACCCACCCACAATCAAGGGTGGCTGTTGGGACTCTGAGGCCCCTCCTCGCCTGTCGACTAACCCCGCCCACCTGCAGGATGATGATAAAAAGGAAGTAGAGATTGGACATTCGACGGAACTGCTCGTACAGGTTCAGAGGCAGGAAGGAGAAGATGTTGTATTTGGCAGTGTGGATGGCGTTGCTCTAGAACAAGAACCATCTGTTGTCGGCATGCGGTGCTGCCCCGGTGCAGAAGCCCCACCCCCACCCACCCCCGTCCCCCGCGGGCCCTGCCCACCGTGAGGCGTCGGCAGCATCAATAAACATATACCAAGCCAATACTGAATGCCCTGCCAACCAGCATTTATTGAACACCTGCTGCTTGATGGAGCGCCAGTTGAATGCAAGGCCTCCAGCAGGCATTAATTGAGGTTCTACTTAGTGTAAAGTCATGGAGCTGAGTGAGACAGCAAGAGATTGTGGATATGCCTGATGGGAGTCCTGCACTGTCTGTCAGCCGCTGGATTAGCTCGCAGGGAAGGAGGCGAAGTTAAGAGACTTGGTGAGAACAGACATAACAGCAACACATGGTAGCACAGGCCTGTCATCAACAGCACTCAGGAGGCTAAGGCATAAGGATCCTGCCTGGGCGACAGAGGGAATTCAAAGTCACCCCGAATTTTAGTAAAATATTGCCGGGGCGTGGCTAGGAGTTGTAGCCCCACCCTCAGTCCGCCATTGAGTGGCTTGGGGGCGTGGTCAGAGAATGGAGCCCCTCCCCTCAGCCTTTCGGAGGCCTTTGGTTCCATTCCTAGTCCTGCAAAAATAATTAAACTGGGCCTGGTGCTACAGGCGGCTAATCCTAGCACCTGGGAAGTTGAGGCAGGAGAATACAGGGTTTTAGTGCCGCCTAAGTTACCTAGTGAGATCTCATTTCAAAAAATAACTCCGAAAACTCTCAGGATGGCTCCCTCACCCCCTACCCTCGCACCAACTGGGGTCAGGCGCAGGGCGGGTGCCCCGGGGAGCAGCTGTGCCAGGGCAGGGGCAGCGAGCGGGCGGTTCACCTTGTACTTCTTCTGCCTCCAGCATAGAAAGCCCTTCTTCTTGAACTGCTTGTGATAGGTTCGGTCATTGGCCTTCACCTCCCAGGTGAACTCTGCGGGGAGACAGGGGGAGGTTGGAGCTTCTGGGGCTCAACCAGAGACAACTGCCAGAGCGTTGCCCTGGAGCATGAGGGCTAATAGGCCCCCAAGGGCCCCAGGTACAGTAGATGCCCATGTAAAGCCAGGAAGCGGATAAACATCAGGACTGGACAAGGGAACACGGCTGAGCCCAACCGCTCCTAGTATCGGGCGCTGGGTGGGAGGAACCATGACGGGTGGACTCTCAGTGTGCAGTACCCTTAAGCCACTTCCACTCAGGGATCAGGGTCCCAGCAACTCCTCATCACAGGACAGACTGAGAACATAACCCCATTTTAGTCTCTAGTGAGGGCTGAGGGGTACCCCTCTGTCACCCGGCTTCTCCTCCCTCTCCATCCTGCCATACCGATGATGTGAGACCACACCTGTGTCTTTATCCTCAAGGTCCTCCCCGAGATGAACATCATCCATGCCGGTGGGGCTGTGGAGTGTGAAGAAAGACCCCTAAGTCACAATCACCCTGGCTGTCCAGGGCTTCTGGATGGTGTCTGACACCACTCTCATGGACCTTGAGATCTGCTCTCTAAAATACTGCCGCAAAAGCCAATCACAAGGGAATCCCAGCACAAGGGAGGCTGAAGCAGGAGTATGGATGGCTTCAAGTCCCAGCCTGGCTGGGGGAGGGGGGGGGTGAGCAGCAAGACCTTGTGTTGGAATAAAATAAAGACTGGGAGGTGGGGAGATGGGATAGGGGGTTCTGGAAGGGAGACCTGGAAATGGGATAACATTTGAAATGTAAATAAAGAAAATATCCAATAAAACGGGAAAAGGAAAAAGGAAAGAAGTAGTCCTAGGTATTCACAAAAATCAATAAAGGCTGGGGTATAGGTTAGAGGATCTATCTATCTATCTATCTATCTATCTATCTATCTATCATACATACATACATACATACATACATACATAGCTCACCTTCTCATGTCTACCTCAGAACTGCTCTCTGGACTTGCAGGACCCAGCATTACATCCCCCATCTAGAGCTGGTCACCCGAGGTGAGGAACCCCACCTCTGAGATGCTGTAGCCTCGAGCCCTAGTGAGGAAGCTGTGGCTGGCCCGTCCAGTCGCCTCCATGCCCCTCCTGTTCCACCTGCTCCTGCAAGGCCCACCCCACACCCCACACATGCTCAGTCCATGTTTGCTGACTGACCCCACGGAGCTGAGGGTTGTATATGTGACAGCTCACGGCTTGCATATATCATGAGCATGGAGCCATGTTAAGACAGATCTGGGGCTGGTGAGATGGCTCAGTGGGTAAGAGCACCCGACTGCTCTTCCGAAGGTCCGGAGTTCAAATCCCAGCAACCACATGGTGGTTCACAACCATCCGTGTTGGCACCACACCAGATCCCTTTAATCCCTGCCCTTGGTACACCAAGTCAGTGGGTTGCTGTGAGTTCAAGGACACTCTGCCCTACATAGCAAAAGCCTGTCTCAAAGGAGGAGGAGGAGGAGGGAGACAGACAAAAAGATCTGGCCTTGGGACTAAGTGTAGTGACAGGGTCTCACTCTGCTGCTCTTACACCCATAATTCTCCTGCTCCAGCCTCCTGGAGGAGCTAGGACAGGCAGACCTGTACTCTCACTCCCGGCTGGGTCTGGTAACTTAAGATAGCCCTGTACCTCGTGACATGGGTCCTCCCTGCCCCCCCCCCGGGGGGGCAGATCTTCAACCACCACCTGAGCACTCACCCCATCGATCCCCAGTTTACCCATATGCCCCCCACTGTCACCACCCTGCCTGGTGGATCCTTCCTCACCCTCCAAATTTCACTCTGTACTTCCCAGAACGGCCCGTGGGAATCATGCGCCTCCTGGGGGCTTCCTGAGCAGCTGGGGTGTCCCCCATCTTGCCTCTTGTCACCTCTCTTCTACAGCTTTCACTGTCTTAATGTCTGCTGAACCCACATCTCCCCCAGGACAAGGAGTCCTGGTGTCTGAGTCATGTGTTTCCCCAGGGCATCTTGGGGCCCCACCTCCCTCTGGCTCAGCACCAGCTCTGGGTATTGGGCCTTTCCCTAATTATCACATGAGGAAAGCTGAGGCCATGGAGAGGGTGTGGGAAGGATGTGTGAAGAGATCTTGATTCTAGGGAACAGTCTAGTCCAGGGGCTCTCAACCTTCCTAATGCTATGACCCTTTAATACAGTTCCTCATATTGTGGGGACCCCAACGACAAAATTGGTTTTGTTGCTATTTCATAACTGTAATTTTGCTACTGTCATGAACATAATGCAAATATCTGTTTTTTCAGATCGTCTTAGGTGGGCCCTGTGAAAGGGTCCTTTGACCCCCAGGTTGAGAATTGCTGCTGCACCCAGTCTTCCTTTCCAATGTTTTTCAAAGTTTCCAAAATCTTCCTGCCCACTCACCAGACACCCCATTAGCAGTATCCCCCAGAGGCCATGACACACAGCCCCAGTGAACTCTAGTGGTCACCAAACTGTCCTGTCGGGAAGCTCCACCTCGGTGTCTGGTTTTATGAACCTCAAGGGGGCACCATCTCCTGTCTCAAGTGCTGGCATCCGGGCCCAAAACCCCCAGAGTACAGAGAGGTCACAGTGGCGCCCAAGGATGCACAACTCGTGAGCATAGGTGCTCACCTGCGAGGGCCGGGCTTGGTGGGGCCTGGCTGCCTAGGGCGGGCCGCCAGCGGCGTCCAGGGCCGCCGATGTTGTGGAGCTGTTAGCCTGGTGCCAACGGGTCTGAAACGGGTGGCGCGGGCTCGTGGGGCGGGGCATTGCGAAGGGGGCGGGGCCTACCAGAGCCTTAAGGCCTGCAGCTTAAGGGCGGGAGAAGGATAGGACCAGGCGACAGGGGCGAGGCCTGGAGAAGGTGGGGCCTAGTTGAATGGCACATAGGGTAAGGGTAGAGCCTGGAGTTATGGGAGTGGTTGGGTCTTCGGGGTGTGGTCAGGTCTGGTAGGCCGAGCCGTGTGAGGTGGCTTCAGGCATTGTGGGCATAGCCAACCTTGTGCTACAAACCAGGCTTATGGATGGAGCAAGAATTAATTGTGCAGCCAGGAGTGGTGGCGCATGCCTTTCATCCCAGCACTTGGGAGGCAGAGGCAATCCTGGTCTACAGAGTGAGTTCCAGGACAGCCAGGGCCAGATTAATCCTCCACCCTCTACTTCCAGAGTACTATAATGACAGCAGCCCTCACTGAGCTACATCGCCTGCACTTGGGAAGAGCATCTTCCAAGCACACTAAGCACAGTGTACTCCAGCCCGACTGAACATTGCTGAATTGGGGCTTAAGAGTGGGAAGGTTGCACACTAGAGAGCACGGTTGAGCCAGGTCTGTATTTATCTGTCATGCCTAAGTGTCTTCTGGGAAAGGGAGCCCACAAGTCACTGATGGGCCATGTTGATACCTGTGTACAGGGATGCTGGCCAGGGTACACCCTGAAGAGGCTGTAGTCAGCCCTGCCTGTAACCTAGCCCTCAGTGGTTATGTCCACCTCCTGCCTCCAGTGTATGCTGTGTATGCCTGTATGCCAGTGTATGCTGGCATAAAATGAATGAACTGGTGGCTGGGATAAGGACGGCACCGGCACTCAGGACCGAGCTCCACCAGAATAGCAAACTGGAAGGTTCAACACCTCTGGAAGCTTTGAGTCCCTGGAGCATGTTGAGGAAACAGCTACTCGGTTCACTCAGCTTTCGGTGAGTGTCTGATCACATCTTTCTCACATCCTTTTGGATGGCCTTTTTTGGGGAGATCCCCTACCCTGACTTATAGAGGGCGGGGGTAATCACAGTGGAGAGGGCTCCCTTGAGTGCAGGCCTGAGGTTTTCAGAGCCAGGGTTAGCTAACAGAAAGGTCTTTTGTTGGCTGCTCTTCTGACACGAACTGGACAGTAGATAGGCAGAGACACACACTAAAGCTCCCACGACGGACCTGGGCTTTGTGAATACATCAGCACCATTTATTTATGTTTTTAAAAACTTGTTTACAGAAGGTAGAAGAGGTGACAAAGTGCTCAAGGAAACCCCTGAGGGTGGAAGCCTAGCTTAGCCAAGGAAGCTCCCTTGGCCCCTGTAGCCCCTGCATACCCACTATGTAGATAGCCCCTGGAAGCTGCTCTAGCCATTGGCTTGCAGTCCCTCCAAGTGGCTTGAGGGACTGGGTTCCCACAGGACCCTGACCATCAGACCCAGGTTATCCTGCCAGGGTCTAACTCCAGCCAGCCTACTCTGCCCACAGATAACTGCCAAGAGGCAGCCAATCAAGCTGAGGTCACATTGGATGTGAGTGCTACAAAACTTGTTTCCTTACATGGGAACAGAGTGGCCTTGATGGCCAGGCCCTGCCTCAGGACACCAGGCGGCAGGGGCTCCCAGTCTCCACCCTGGACCTTGTCTGAGTAACTGAGATAACAGGCAAAAAGGAGTGAAGACATGCCATCAGCCTGCATCAGGGACAACAGCAAGGTGCCTTCAGGGGAAGTCTAGCAGGCACAGCCTACTCAGAGCTTGGGGCTGTCTCACAGAGTTCCCACAGCTAGGTGGCATGGGCCCATGGGGTGAGAGTTGCTTTTGGCAAGGAAATCATTTTCATTTTTTCTTGACCCTGGCCACTGGGACAGAGGCCACATGGGCGTGTGTCGGGTTCCTGTCTGCCCCCAAAGCACCACACACTATGAAATCTAAAGTTCATACAAACATTTATTCTGTTTCTACTCACAGAGGAGGCAATAGCCCCCAGGATGACAGCCCAGAGGCCCTGGAAGGTCAGGCCAAGGGGCTGGCTTGGTTCTGAGGTTGGGGAGCCCTGGTGGGCTAGGGTGAGTTCTGGAAGCTACCCCACAAGGCAGGGCAAACATCCAGGCCCATGGGACTGACCATGTGGGGTTCAGTCCCTGGATCCCAGCAGTACCAGGGTTGGACCCCTCAGCTGAGGAGGTGTGCGGGTCAGCAGGTTTAAATTAAAAATTAATAAAAATAACAGTATAAAGTAAAAAAAGACAACCCCTGTCTCAAACCATGAGGGCTTGTCCTGTTGCCTGCGTTATATACAAAGAAGCAGAAGGCAGGGCCCACTGTCTGGAGCAGTGGGCTGGGGTAGAAGTGGGGGCGCCTGACTGGGGCACAGAGGCTAGGCCAGCTCTGCCCTGGGCTGCAGCAGGCTCCAGGGGACAGGACTGGGGGAGGAGGTGATGACACGTTGGGCAGGTGTGGGGCTGGGCTGAGGGTTGGTCTCAGCCCCGGCTCTGGGCTGCTCACTGCAGACCTGCAGCTGGAGCTTGGGAGGCGCGTGGTCAGCTGTCATGTTTTATTACAGAGTTTGAAAAGAGGCCGAGGGCATCGGGGCTGAGGGCAGCCAGGGATGGAAGAAGGGGGGTGACATGGTAATGTTGGGTGGGAGTCATCGCTTGGTCTTGGCATCTTCTCGGATCTTCCAGATGACAAGGTGCATGCAGGCACTGGCATCCTCACTGGAGCTGTGCCCGTCCACTACAGGGCAGACATGCTCAGCACAGTCCTTACTCCCATACCTCCCCTCCCGCTCCCCCACTCCCACTCCGGGGGCCCTGGCTCCTCACCATTGTCTTGGATGATCTGTCTGAGGTAGTCAGCCATGAGGTTCCGCAGGGAGCGCTTATAGGGCAGGCCCAGGCGATGTGGGAACAGCACAGACGTGTCCACCACTGTGCCGTGGATGACCTTGAGAGCCAGCAGGTCGCTCTCCAGGCTGTGTCCGATGAGGATGGTGTCAGCGCTGAACATGCTCAGCAAGACAGCCTGCACGTCCCGCAGCGTGATGCTCGTGTCCACAAGGTCGGCCTCTGTCACCCCTGAGAACCTGCAGAGGGCCGGATGCAAGAGGGGCGTCGGGCCGGGCAGGATGGGAACGAGGATGGGGTCCCGCGGTAGGCCGGGACACACCTGGTGTTGTAGTCGACAACTTCATTGTCAGGCTTGACAAAGGTGTCATACACGACCTGCATGTCTGTGTCCACAACTGTGACTCGGGTCAGCTCCAGGCCATATGTAGTGTAGGACTGAGAACAGAGATGGGCACCAGATGCAGCCGACTTCCCAAGCGCACCTCCCCTCTGTGGCTAGCTATGGCTGCTGCAGAGACCCTGTCAGGGACACCACGGGAACCACCAACGCAGAGGGAGCCACAGGCTAGGAACTCAGAGAACCCTTCCCAAGCAGGCTGACCGACCCCTCTCTCAGGACACTAGCCTGAGGTGTGGGGCTCCCTTGCCAGTTCTTAGTTGGATTCACTCCCTCACCATCCCAGGGAGAATGCAGGTTCCTGTGATCCCAGACTCACCATCTCACAGTCGAGGGCAAAGACCCCGGCATGGGCATCTTCGGGCAGCTCCTTCTGGAAGGTGCGCACAAAGCCCTCCAGGTTCTCCTTCCGGCCGTCCTGCACGTGTTGCTGGGGAACAAGGGGGTCAAGCAGTCAGCAGCATGGCTGTGCATGACTCTCGAGGAGTCCTGTGTCCTGGATAAGGCCTAGGAGCAGGTGCCTATGTCAGGCCTAGTGTGCAGACAGTCAGGAAGGGCTGGCTGGGGCCACATGGGGCCTGAGCATAGGACTCAACTGCGTCCCTCAATGCCAGTCCAGTGACCAAGGGCAGGGAGTGGCACACAGCAGGACTTACCTTGGCAACCTGACAGCCTACAGAGCCGACGGCAGCTGAGCAGCACATATACTGGGTCTCCCAGCCCCCAGCCACTGGCGAGAGAGAGCAATGATGTTCAGGGCACCTGACAGGCATCTTGCCCACCCAGTCAGGGACAAAGACTCAGGGAAAGGATCTAGGCCACAGTGTCATAAGCTGATGCAGGCCTGGGGAAGGTCCCCACCCTCGGGGACACTGCAGGGGTGAGACAAGCAGAGCCTGTGCTCAGAAGGAACACGAAGATTACACAGGGCCAGGGCTTCAGAAGGGGGCAGAGTGAGATGGGTAGGAGCCCTCGCAGCCAGCAGGCATGCACTCGTGGGCACGAGCCTCACCTCGATTCCGCCGCAGCCGCCCCCAGTGGTAGTAACACTCCTCACTGCGCACGCAGCGGCCCGAGGAGGACACAAGGTACTCTGTGCCACAGCGACAGCAAATTCTGCAGGAGGCTGTGTGTGAAGACAGATGGACAGGCAGAGAGGTCAAGTGGGTGAAGGGCCAGCAGCCTAGTACCCCCTGAGCATGATGAAGTGCCTGTCCCTGAACTGTGTGCCATAACAGCAGACAGCTAACACCCCGGTCTCCTGCCTAAGGCAATGCTGGGAGGATACTCACGGTCCTTGGGTTTCTTCTCCTCGGCTGTGAAGATGACAGCACCCCCTGGGCGCTCTGGGTGAGGGAAGGGGTAGCCATTCTCCTTCAGCTGCTCCTGAGTGAGCAGGTACTCCCTGAGGCGGCTGTACAGGGCAGTCCCTGCAGGGGCACTGCATGTCAGTGCTGCCAGAAGGGGACGGACAGACAGACAGACAGAAACACACATGCAGGCACTCATGTACACATTCATGAATGTATGTATGCACGCACACACACACATGACTGTATTGTACATGGCAGTCTCTGCGGGGGCAACTGAGTGTCAGTGCTGCCAGAAGGGGACGGACAGACAGACAGAAAGGCAAACACACACATATGCAGGCACCTATGTACACATTCATGAATGTACGTATGCGGTGAGGACACTGGCTAGGACAATGGCCTGGTGCTACAGGACAGACAGCCAGACAAGGACATAAAGGGAAGCATGAGTTAGCAGTCACTTACTCACCTTTCAGCTCCTCTACCCGTGGGCTGCTGGGGCGGCTCAGTGAGAAGCTGGTTTTGGCTGCCAATTTGCCCCCCAGTACAACCTCATGGGACACAACCCTGCGGCCACTGGCTTCTAGAAGGAAGGACAGAAAAGTCGGGAGGTTGGGAGTGGCCAGCTGCAACCTCAGCCCCCCACCCCCCGCATGTGCACTACCCCCACTGCCTACAGAGTCCAGCTGGCAAAGGGTCATGGGAACTCAGGGCAAGTCACCTGGGGCTCAGCAGCTCCCCACCTGAGCTCTGGTTGGACAGACCAGGCCTGCTATCGCTGAGGGAAGGTGTGGGACAGGGGTGAGGAGCACGCTGCAGCTAGAGAGTCCATGACTAATGGGTTCCGAGGTGAGGAGAAACTAATGGAGCCAGGGGCGAACGAGCACGCCACTGTGGTAGCCACTTAATGGGGCCTCTTGAGGGGACATAATGAAACGTCTTAACCCTCTCTCCCTCCTTCCCCAGCTTAATGTGCAGCGCTCAGCCACTCACTGTGAAGAGGCTGTGGGGTGCTGAGGGAGGAGGAAGGAGGGGAGGAGGGGAAGGGAGGGAGGGAGGGGGCAGAGGGTACCTTGGGCAGTAGCCCAAGTGTGGGTAACCAGGGACCATCCCTGCTGCTGAAGCCCATGTACAGCCAGTTCTGGGGAAGACCCTCTGCACAGCTGCCCCAACTCACTGCTGAGGTTGGGCACGGTGTTGGGGACCAGGCCCCTTAGCTTCTTAAGGGTGTTCACGGCCACGTTCAGGTATATGTTCTTGCTGGGACTGCGGTCATACGCCACCTTTTCCTCATTCAGGGCCTGGGTAAGACAGTGCTCAGCCTAAGGTCCTGGCAGAACCTGGCACCCAGGAGCATGGGCAGTAGGATCGGCACCCAGGAGCATGGGCAGTAGGATCGGTTGCTCTGGGATGGCAGTGGCTGGTGCAGGACCAGCCTGAGTCAGGCACATGGCCCAGCCTGTCACTCACGAGGACATGGTATAGGCAGCCAGTGTGAACCAAGATGCCTAGAGGAGAGCCAGGAAGACACATGGGACCTTCCCAGCGACAGCTCAAGGCCACGATGGCCAGGGCCTGCAGTCCTGCCCATGAAGGGAATGTGCACTCCAGGGCCCACCTTCTCAATGGCCTCCTGGTTGGACGAACAGAACTTGAGACACTCCTCAATGAACAGGTTGAGATAGCGCTGGCGGACCACAGTGGGAACCTTGCCGCCAAATTCTTTTGGGATAACGGGCTTCTTTAGACTCTGGGGAAAGACAGCAAGGTGTTAGGGCCTCTGGGGAAGACAGGAATAGGCTGTCCAGTGCATGAGCCCAGCTATGAATTCCAGAGGGAAAGACTAGAGTCATGGCCAGGGGTGGATTCTGCCTACAATTCCCCAGTGAGGGGCTGCCTTGGGCATAAGCACCTTGCCGTGTTTGTATAAGCTCAGACTCATTCTCAGTACTAGAAGACAGAACATACTACAGGGCCAACACAGAATCCTACTGGGGACAATATGAGCAGAGTATAAGGCTCATGGACTCTCAGAGTACAGGGTACCTGGAGTGATGGGCTGTGGGCGATGCGCTTGGGGGTGACGGTGGTGGTTGTCTTAGATGCCATCCCTGACAATGTGCGTGTCTTCAGTGGCTGGCTGCCAGGTTCGGGGCCGTGGGACGCCTGGCTGCTGCTGGCAGAGAGCGCCCTCTTGGCACCTGTGGGGGCTGACGGGGGACAGGGGACGTGAGTGCAGGAGGACAGTAGGCCCATGACGGAGCTGCGGAGCACCAGGAAGCTGCGGTCGTTGAGTGTGAGCAGAACGCGCATCTCGCAGCGCAGTGGGGGCCGGGGCACCGGGCTCGGGGTGTGGAAGGACATGGGATTCTAGCTGCTCTGGGGCAAGTCCATGGAGGTGGGGAAGGGCAACGCGGCTGTGGAGGCCGGCTCAGGCAATGCCACGGTCGGGGCAGTCTGGTGAATGGTGGGGCGTGGTCGGGGCCTCTGCCACATGTTCCAGCCCCCGACTCCGAGACATTGACGTCTGAGGGGTAGCCCTGGCTCCAGGGCACAGGACCACAGGGCCTGGGATGCCCCGGCCTGCTCATTGTGACAGGCTACCTTCCTGTCCCTGTAATGAGGTCACAAACCATACACTGTCTCCGCCCTGGCAGAAGGAGGGCAGGGCTTCTCCCTGCATTGACATGCAGGGTGTGGAGTACCTGCCCATCACAGCCTGTCGGCACTGAAGGACTGAGACCGGTGACTTTTGACCCTAGTTGGGGTCACTCTCTGGAGAGGACTCAGGGGCCAGACCAGGCTGCCCCTGCCATCCTTCCTGGAACCAACCCACCAAGGCTGTACTTGTCAAGAGAGATAACCAGTACACTCTCGCCCTACAGGGAGGAGCACATCTGCATGCACAACTCCCAGCCCGGTGTAACCAACACCATGAGCACCAAAGCAGGTCAAGGTGGTGCCTGGGAGACACGGAGAGTCCCAGAACTGGAATAGCCCCTAACAAGCCCTGCTTAGGCACAGCCATGAACATCCCCAGGCTGTGCCATGGCAGCCCAGGCAGGAACCACCAAGAGATGTAGCTATGAGCCGTGGGCATCAACAGAACACGGAATCCAGGGCACTGTAGCCCCTGACAGGCAGGGAGAAGCAGAGGTCCAGAAGCTCTTCCTGATTTGGTCACAGGCCCTGGCTCTCTGCCTGGTAATAGGGCCGGTTGGGACCACCACGCAGAGCTGACAGGACCACCCACCCCTGACCAACAAGCTGCCATCCACTCCAGGTACGCTCAGGCAAGTCCCACTGATGGTGGCTGCTCAGACCTTCCAGGCCATCTTGTCCCTACTCCAGTCACCCTGGAGGCCCAGGGAGGGTGCTCAAGGTCAGGTACAACACAAATTCTCTGAGCGCTGCTTCCTCTCATACTGCACAAGCCAAGGTGAGGGGTCCAAGAAAGGGCAGGGTCAGGACTTACCAGCAGCCAGTCGGGGGTTGGGTACGTGAGCAATCCTCCTCTTCTCCCCGGGCGCTGAGATGTGCACGGAGGAGAGCCTCTCAGTTGGCCGCGGGGCGGCCTGTAGCCAACTGGCCGAGTCCCTCTGTGCTAGCTGTGCTCGCCGGTAGCACACCTCCTGAGCAGTCGGGGGCCGTGCTGGGGGAGCCACGGGGGTCCTCTTTGGGGCCTCTGCCTGAAAAAGTACAGATCCTAGAGCTAGCCCCCACCCAGAGCACTCCAGACAAGCATGGTGACGAGGCTTGACCTAGCAGAGGCTGCAGAAGCTCCTCTTCCATGTTCCTCTGCCCACCAGTACTCTGCGCTCATGTCTCCTCGGAGCCTGCACCAGGGATGTTTGTGGAGCCCTTGCTTGCCACCACGCCCCACACAGGCCTCCCCTACTATCCTGACCACCTTCCGGCCACAACTGAGGTAGCCTGGGCTCTGAGGTTGGACTGCTCACTCAACTCTAAAACCCATGGGGATTTACCCACCCCTCCGTGCACTGTTCCTGTGCCCAGATCTGGATGGGACATGAAGCCCCAGATACCAGCTTACCAAAGGCTGACAGCAGGGGTCCTTTGCCTGACAGTGGTGGCAGATCTCCTTCCTCCAGAGGCCTGCCCTGTATCCCCATATCTGGGTCTTACCTCCTTGCCTGGCTTGCAAAGGTGTGAGACCCTCCTCTTCTGCCCCGGGAACAAAGTGGTCAGGCCCGCATGTGTCTTCTCCTCAGCCTTCTCCTTGGGTGGCTGAAAACACACATGCACTCCTCACTCTGGTGCCTCCTTGGGGCAAGCCCCTGCCTTCCCACCCAGCCTCATTGCCGCCAGACCCTACGCGGTCCTGCCAATGAGAGCCCTATGGAGGATCAGCACCCTGCGGCCCAAGGTTGGGCCCCAGCACCTGCCTCCCAGGCCTTGTGGACAGGAGGACAAGTGGGCGTGTCCCTGCTGCTGCCCCCACACCCAGCCCAGGATGACAGCTCAGATATGGAATGCCAGTCAAGGGCATCCCTCCGGGCTGGGGCTGGAACGAACTGGCCAAGTCCATTTTTGTTTGTTCAGGGTGAGCGCCCTCTGGTGGCCAGCATGGGGACATTAGAAGGAGGGACACCCAGATGAGTCAAGGCTGGCCTGAGCCAGGCAGGCCAGGGAGTGAGGAGAGGAAGGGGCCTAGTGGCTAGAAGGGAGCAAGAGCTGGAGGAGGGGAGAGGGGCAAGAAAGGCCAAGGAGCTGGGACAGGAGGTGGTGAGGCAGGCGTGGGGCGGGAGGGCCCGGTACCCCTTTGCTGGTCAGTCTGAACAGTCAGTCGGACGCTGCCACGGGAAGCCGGCTGGGTGGGTAGAAAGCCAGCATCCTCATTCTGGGCAGGGTGCAGGGGGGCAGCAGGCGGCCACCGAGGGTTCCTGAATTTTGAATGGAGTTAATAAGAGGCCGGTGCTGAAAGAGCGGCTTCTGCTTGGGTCAGAGGCTGGAATCGGCTGGAGATGACTGTGGGACTGAGTGTCCCCTCGAAGGGCCCTAGCCTGCCAAGGCCAGTGCCCTCACCTGCCGGGCCAGCCGGCCCTTGTCCTCCGTCTTCACGCTGGTGGACTCGTTGAAGATCCGCAGGCACTCCTCCATAGGGTCCACATCGAAGTCCACCTCCTTCTCCAGGGCCAAGTAGTCCGCATCCTCCTCTGCACACTGGCTGGCTCCCGAGGACGAGGAGGAGGACGACAATGGGGAGGGCGG
Source organism: Mus caroli (assembly GCF_978045245.1). Lineage (NCBI taxonomy): Eukaryota > Metazoa > Chordata > Mammalia > Rodentia > Muridae > Mus > Mus caroli. The sequence continues at coordinate 79,336,635 of NW_028227264.1, forward strand.
CGCGGGGGATGCGGGCGGCGCGGCCTTGAGACGCTTGGGCACCTTTGTCTCGTCCAGGCCCAGGCTGGAGTCGGAGTCTGATTCTGAGTCTGAGCTAAGGCTGGGCAGGGTTGGGGGCCAGACCCGGGGTGCTCCCGCTCCCAGGCTTGAGTCCTCCTCCTCACTCTCATCCCCAAATAGTTCAGCATGGCTCAGGGCCCGTTTCTTGAGCTTAGGGGTGTCCTGGGGAGCTCCTTCATCCAGGGAGCGGGCCTTGCGTTCCACCAACTTCCCTGATGGCATCTTCTTTGCACTACCAGCTTTCCAGGCCAGTGGTGCACGGGGACCAGGCCCAGAGTCCTGGGGTCCCGTGCTGGAGGGGCGGCCTGACCCCCCTTTCCCTGAGCTGGCCACTGTGGTCGCAGAGGATGGCTTTTTCTTGGTCCCTTCAGGCCCCTGGGCCTTCCCCCTGGGGTTACTGGCTGACAGCTTCTTTTTGTCCGCACATACCTTTTCCTTCCCTCGGGGCCTGGCTGGGTCTTTCTCTTTCTTTTTGTCTTTCTTGTGGACCTTGTCCTTGTGGCTGAGGCTGGCTGATGTCCCACTTTTCTTCTTTTTGGCTTTACCTTCCTTGGGGACCCTAGCATCTTGAGAGGCCCTGGCTGGGGAGCCAGGCTTGACCACAGACACTGTGTTTAGTGCTTTGGGGGGCTGCCCAAGGTCTTCCACGTCATACTGCACAGCCATCTCCTTTGTGCCCCGCAGGCCACCGTCCTCATGCTCTCTGCCCTCCTTGGAGACAGGCTTCCCAGGCATCTTGCTTTCAGGGTCAGCTCCAGCCTTGGGGCTGCTAACATCAGCCTTTGGGGGGCTGGCCACATCATCTTCAGAGTCTGAGAACCTGGCCTCACAGCCACCGAAGGAGTCACAGGGCTTCTTGAGGGCAGGAGTGTATGGCTCAGCACCCCTGGAGCCCCGCGGCCGCTTGGTGGCCCTCTCATCCCTGGCACTGGCCCTGCCAAGGTGCCGGGCTGAGTAGTTGGATAGTGGGTCATACTCTAGATCTGTTGAAGGTTTTGAACTATCCACCACATACTTGCCACCGGACACAGGGCGGCCACAGCGGCGCGGCTGGCCCACAGCCTTGGGGACATACTCCAGGGCACCAGCACCTCCTGCAGCTCTGCCCTGACTCCTGTCTGAAGGGGCCAGTGAGTACTTGTGCCCTGGCTCGGCAGGAACAGCCAATGGGGTGGGCTGGTAGGCAGCGTCCGGGCTCAGCAGGCCACCCGGCGTGTAAGTTAGGGCCAATGAGAAGGTGTCATCGTCATCTATGCTTGTGGCAGGGCTGCAAGGCGCCAGGGCTGAAGGCCCAGCACTGTGCCCCCGTGCAGTCTCGAGGAGCTCCTGGTAGCGCCTCTGCTCCAGCTCCACCTCGCCGCGCACGGCCTCGATGGCCTGGTTGACCAGCTCCAGCTCCAGCATGCCATCGCCTTGACCCAGAGCACCATTCTCCCTCTGCACAGGAGGCTGGGGCAGCTCTGGGTTGTACGGGTCATAGCCAAGCCCTGGAAGGGAAGAGAACACAGAACAGCCACTGAGCTGGTTTGCTAGAGATGTGCAAAGTAAGAGAACCAGCAGTCAGCTGGGCATGGAGGCACACCCTTTTAATCCCAGCACTCGGGAGGCAGAGGCAGGTGGATTTCAGAGGCAGGCGGATTTCTGAGTTCGAGGCCAGCCTGGTCTACAAAGTGAGTTCCAGGACAGCCAGGGCTACACAGAGAAACCCTGTCTTGAAAAACAAAAACAAAAAGAACTAGCAGTCCAGAACCAACTGCATACCAGGCTTGGGTCTAAAGAAGCCCTGCTGTGACAATGTAACACCACTGTGACACTGTAACACTGCTGTGGTGGGATCACCCAGTTTACTCTAGGACCTGTGCAGAGGTGTGTGTGTGTTGCTGGGCTCAGTGGGTAAGGCACTACTGGGGACGAACAGGCTTCATCAGACAGTACAGACACATGTACTGGTGTGGTGGCCATGCCCATCACCCAGCTCTAGGAAAGTACAGGCAGGAGGATCAGGAGTTAAAGGTATACTCAGCTACAGATTGTTCAACATTAGATTGGGCAACATGAGATCCTATATCAAAGGGGGTGCAAAAAGAGAGGTTCCAGCCGGGCGTGGTGGCGCACGCCTTTAATCCCAGCACTTGGGAGGCAGAGGCGGCGGATTTCTGAGTTCGAGGCCAGCCTGGTCTACAAAGTGAGTTCCAGGACAGCCAGAGCTACATACACAGAGAATCCCTGTCTCGAAAAACCAAAAAAAAAAAAAAGAGAGGTTCCCTGGAGAGCACTAAGCTGAACAGGTCCCACAGGACCTAACGGGAGTCAAACAGTGTGAGGCTCTAGACTGTCCTGCAGCACCATCCCCAGCTGAGTGCACAGAGGTTAAAGTGGCAGCCTTGGCAAGCTCAGGTTCATGGATGTGTCGTTCTGACTGACATAGGGTCTCACTGGTTGAAAGGTTAGCTCAAACTCCTAGTCTAGTAGATCCTCTTGGCTCCACCTCCCCTAGAGCATAGATCACAAGCACAAAGCAGCAAGCCCAGCTTTTTGTTTTGTTTTGTTTTGTTGTTTTTTCAAGACAGGGTTTCTCTGTGTAACCCTGGCTATCCTGGAACTCACTTTGTAGACCAAGCTGGCCTCGAACTCAGAAATCTGCCTGCCTCTGCCTCCCAAGCGCTGGGATTAAAGGTGTGCACCACCATGCCCGGCATGTGTGTGTGTATGTGTGTGTGTGTGTGTGTGTGTGTGTGTGTGTTTGTTTCAGAGAATCCAGAGAGCTCTTGGGTGCAGCACCCACTCGACCCACCAGGAGCCAAAGCGATTTAACTAATTCATTCCAGTGTTCAGCCTTCACCACTGAGCCTGCACCTGAACCTCCTGTGCCTCACTGCTTCACAAAGCACCTGAAAGGGAGGGGCTGGAGCCAGCCAGAGCCACAGCAAGCAGCCTACAAACCTACACATCTAGTCCAGGGGATGACACCTCAGTCTCCATGAGTACCCACTACACCCATGCAGACACACATTCAAATGAGGAGACAAATAGGGGAGCCCACACCTCCTGAAGGACGAGAGAAGGGAACCTCTCTTGCTGAGAAAGAGGGGCTGAGACTGCTCACAGGAGGGGGCGGGGCCCTACTGCTGAGAAGCAGGGGCAGAGGCTGGGTCACACTGACCTGTGAAAAGAATCAGCAACTTCTCAGGGACTTTCCCTTTAGTTATTTGATGTAAGATCTTACTGTGCCAGAACTCGGGAGGCAGAGGCAGATGGATTTCTGAGTTCGAGGCCAGTCTGGTCTACAAATTGAGTTCCAGGACAGCCAGGGCTATACAGAGAAACCCTGTCTCGAAAAACAAAAAACAAAAAAATCTTACTGTGGCACAGACCTAGCCAGCCTGGGTGTACAGCTGAGGGTGACCTTGAACTTCTGATCCTCCTGCCTCTACTTCCCAGGTGCTGGGGTGACCCAGGGTGAGATTCCAGGCTTGACTGGGCTGGCTTCTTAAAAAGTAACAATCTAAGGATCAGAGGCAGTGGGCTAGCCATGCAGGAGGCTGAGGCAGGAGGATCAGAAGTTCAAGGCCATCTTAAACTAGCAAAACACAATCTCAAAAGAAACTTGCCCAGCACACCCAAAGCCCCGGGGAGGGGGAAAGGGATGAAGGAGGAAGAAAGGAGGGAAAATTTAGAAACTAAAACATTCAACCAAGGCTGAACTGAACACTGCACCCAGAGCCCCTGCCCAGCAAGGCCCTGCCTGAATGCACACCTACTGTCCTAGGACTCAGGAGACTAAGACAGGAGGATCACACCAGCCTGGGCTTCACAACGAACAGTAACGCAGGAGGACTGCAGAAGGAAGGCATGGGCCCTTCTATGCAAGCGTGGACACTCACGGTGCTTCTTGGGAGACAGGCTGGTCCACACAGGTGACTGAGTGTGAGTAAAGGTTATCTTCTTGGGGATCCCCCACCTATAGGGAAAGGTCCTTGAGTCCCAGGTTAGGCAATGATGGAATGGTCCATCACCCTACTAGCGCTACAGAGAGAGCGCTGGACAGGAAACTGGGGTCCCCAGGCTGAAACGGCACCTGGTCAGCCTGTCTATGGGAGGAATGACCCAGACACAGCCAAGCAGCACTGTCCTGGGTAATTCCTTCCACACATCTGTCTAGACCTCTGACAGGCCACACCAGAGGCACCAGTCTCAGGAGCAGCATCACACTGGGCCTCTCCTGACAACAGGAAGTCAGTCCCTGGGCAGCACCAGCACCGGAGGTTTCTGCTCAAGGCCAAAAGGCTGATAAAGGCCAAGAGGCTGCTGGGGCCCAGCCCAGTGAGAGCTCTGATAAGAGAGATCCCAGCCTGGAGGCAGAAAAGGGTGATATTCAGACAGAGGGAAGGAGAGGTGAGCGGGCAGTGCAGGGGTGCTGGGGCAAGGTGCTGGGAGAACCAGTCCACGCTGGGCTGTCTCAGATGCATTCTGAGATGCCAAGCCAAGGATGGCCACACAGCCCAAGGTCTCCACGGAGGACTGCGATCCATCTTTCCTAGGCTGACCCTTTCCACCCTACACTGGGATCCAGGCACGCCCCTCAGTTCAGCACCACTGGACACATGAGGTCATCCAAGCAGGACCAGACTCCGAGGTTACCTTCAGTGGCTCACACACAGAGACCGAACATGTCGGCAGCAGGTCGCCAGAGAGCTATGGGAAGCTGCACACAAGTGTGAGACCTGGCCACAGAAGAGGGCAGGCGAGCCTAGGAAGTGCTGCTCAGCCTCAGTATAGGTACACAGCAAGTCTTACCCTAAGAGGATCCCTGTCCCCAGGTCATCCTTCAGAGCCGTCCCTTTCCATAAGGCCAGTCCTGTAGGATGCCAAGGGCTTCCAAGCAGGTGGAGCTGCTAAGTGGGATGCAAAGGGTGCCCCCTCCATGCCTAAGATGCTGGGCTCGCTGAGGCAGGAACAGCCATGGAGCCTCCATGGCCACCTGACAGTCCAGAAGAGGAGCTGATAGGTAAGGCAGCGGGGTCACATGCTAATATCCTGGAGCAAGGCGAGAGATAGCCTTCCTTTCCCATGGTCCACAAGGGCTGTGAGCCAAGAAAGAAAATTCTCTAAGACCAGCCTGGCCGTCCTAACTAGTTCCCAGTGGAGATGGCCAGGACCTCTCTGCCCCACCCTGACACCAGCAGAGACCCAGTCAGGATGTCTCCCAGGCCCAAGCTGCCACTCACCAGAGCTCAGGCTGGCGACTGAGGGCCCTGCAGCTTCAGAGGAAGAGCATGCTGGTCAGTGTTATGTGAACACGGTCCTTTTGTCACTTGTCATGGAGGCTGGTGGGGTCATCTGGGGCTTTCAGATGGTAAATGCAGCCCTGTCCCCACCACTCCACATGACAGTTTCTGCTCAGAACTATGGCAAGGTCCCCAACCAGATTCTCTTGTCACCCACTCAGGTCTGGGACCTGCCCCAATGCCCACCTCCCACTCAATGGACAGACCCAGGACTCCCAGCCCCAGGACCCTCAACACACAAACTCTCAAGTCCTCAGATGAACAGCTTGCTGCAGCTGCAGGAACCTTGTTAACAGAAGACCAGGATGAGCTCAGTTCAAGCCTTTCCCACTACACAAGAAACACAGCAACCAGTGGCACTTCAGAGTCACCGAGACCTTTCTAGAAGGCTGGATATCAAGTCAGCATGTCAGCAGAGTTTTCTGTTGGCATCTTCCAGCCACTGAACAAACTCATATTGGCTTTCAAAACCTAGTTTAGGGGATGGAGAGATGGCTTAGCACTTAAGAGCACTGACTGTTCTTCCAAAGCTCCTGAGTTCAATTCCCAGCATGGTGGCTCACAAGGGATCCAAGGCCCTCTTCTGGTCAGCTACAGCATACTCATAGGCATAAAATAAATCTTAAAAAAAAAAGCCCCGGCATGGTGGCTCACACCTTTAATCCCAGCACTTGTGAGGCAGAGGCAGGCGGATTTCTGAGTTCCAGGCCAGCCTGGTCTACAAAGTGAGTTCCAGGACAGCCAGGTCTACATAGAGAAACCCTGTCTCGAAAAACAAAACAAAACAAAAATCTTAAAATAAAGTTTAGGAGCCGCATGACAAGAACCTGCCTCTCAGGGCTGGTGAGATGGCTCAGGAGGTAAGAACACTGACTGCTCTTCTGAAGGTCCTGAGTTCAAATCCCGGCAACCACATGATGGCTCACAGCCACCCGTAATGAGATCTGATGCCCTCTTCTGGTGTGTCTGAAGACAGCTTCAGTGTATTTAATGATAAATAAAATCTTGCCGGGCATGGTGGCACACGCCTTTAATCCTAGCACTCAGGAGGCAGAGGCAGGCAGATCTCTGAGTTCGAAGCCAGCCTGGTCTACAAAGTGAGTTCCATGACAGCCAGGGCTACAGAGAAACCCTGTCTCGAAAAACAAAACAAAACAAAATAAAAAAACCAAACCACCCAAAAAACAAAGAAACAATAAATAAAATCTTAAAAAAAAAACCCTGCCTCTCCTCAGCCCCCAGCTACTCCTCAGCCCCCAGCTACTCCTCAGTTCCCAGCTACTCTCTCCAGAATCAGTGTGAGTCAGTGTCCAATGTGCTTGCCTGCCTATTCCTCTACCCAGAGTCCCATAGGTGTGCGCTGAGTCAAGGATGGTCAGAGCCTCAGAGAGCAGCAGGGCACGTGGGCCTAGATCACTGGCAAAGTGAAGCAGGGCTGGAGACCCGCCACCCACTCCCAGCACTCCCTGGCTACTGTGGGACAGAGCTCCATCATCCTTAGAAGTGGTGTCTGCGGAGACCATTGGAGCACTGCAGCACCCACGGACAAGCCACCCTCAAGACAGGAGCATGCCCTAACTCCCACAGGTACTCTTAAGACTCAGCATGGAGCCCCGTTAGGAGCCAGCTAGCACCCCACCCCTGCAGACCTTCCTCTGTGGGAAGGTGTCCTGGGACAGGATGACAGCTGCAAACCCCTACTCCAGCTGTCCCTGTACCAGCAGTCACCTGAAATCCCAAGTCCTTTATCTAAATGGCAGCAGGACAGACAGGCCACAGAATCAGGTCAAGAGGGTCAGGCGAAGGATGGTCTCAGAAAGCAGCAGTGTCATAACGAAGACAGGGGAGCAATGAATAGGGGCAGATGTGGGACAGATGTAAGCTGGGCAGCTTGCACTCTCCACTAACAGCACTCTAAAGATCACCAGGCACGTGTGGCAGCTGAGCAGCAGGGGTCGGCATCCTGCTTATATGGGATGCTCATCTGCCCTCCAAGCCACCTTCCCCAGCAACAGTGGAACCAGCTGCCCACCACCAGCAAGGTAGCCAAGAAGTGTAGCCCTGAGGCTCTCTTGCTGGGCAGAGCTGGGACTGGAAGAGTTGGTCGAGGAGAACGTTCACCAGATACCTGACGGCAGCAGTTCAACCAGAGGACCATGGCGTGCTACTGTCTGTTAGAAGGCAATCAGGGCCTCACTGATGTCTCGGGGCATCCACAGGGCCAGCTATCCCTGACAACTATGTTGTGGACTGCAGCGCCCCCTGCTGGCACTTCCTGGAGAAGTGGGTCTTTCTCTGGGAAGGAGCCCAAAGTGGCAGGAGTCCCTTGGTCCTGAGGGACTCTAGGCTGCTCAGACAAGGAAAGCCACTCCCAAAGCCCCTGTCTCCCCAGGCAGTGCACCAAGCCTGGTCTAACAGGTCAACAGCAATCACAGGTCTCATGTGGTGACAGGGTTCAGTGGGAAGAGGCCAGAAGTGTCTGTCCCCTCTGATCCTCACTGCTCAAGCATGTACTATGGGAACTGGGATGGGTCCAGGACTCCAGAGGCCCTCAAGGCTCAGAAGGAACTTGGGCACAGCCACTTTCTCACCCCGCTCCCCACTCTCTGCCCTAGGAACACCCTCCTTTACCTGAGCAAAGCCTGTTCCTTCTAAGAAGCTCCACAGCTTCTGTTCTGGACTTGCCCTTGGCACCAAACTGTCCACAGGGAAACCTCTGGCTGGGTGTGTGTGGAGCCACTCGCACTTCACTCCTGGCTGCCACCCACACAACATTGCTGGGGGTCTCAGATGGAGGTTCCAAGGCCGGGAAGACATAGCAAGAGTGGGGGTGGGGTTAGCTCTCTGGCTCAGACACCCTGATTTCTCATTTCTGCTCCTCTCATACACACCCCTCCCTTGGCAGGGACAGTAGCTGTGTTGGGGCCCGGGTTCTGTGAGGGCCACTGTGCCAGGACCTCCATGTACACCAGCCAATAAGAATCCAGAGAGAAACCCAAGGCCCAGCCTTGCCACTCACGGGGCTACCACCGAGGAACCACCTCCTACATGCCCACAGCTCTAACCTCCCTCACTGGTATCAGCCTGTCTCCCTCCATAGCACTCAGCATCTCAACAGGGTAACTATGTATCCCAGCTGAGAAAAGGTGGCTAGCTTCTGTTGCAGCTCTGAGCCACTGGAGATCAGCCACATAAGGTAGGTACAAAGGCCATGGAGGGCTACTCCAGGGAGCCCAAGGGATGCCACCAAGGCTGAGCCACATGGGACTTTATCCTAATCCAGAGCAGCCAAGGCCCAGGCCTCCTCAGAGGAGCACTGAGGAGAGGACAGCAGAGTCCCCAGAGCAGGAAGGCCAGGGCTGGACATCACCTGGGGTCTAGGACACCAGGAGATGCCACAAGGAACGGAGCACCATTCCCTGGGGACTGTCAAGACACACAGAGCAGTCCCAGACCCCAAACATGGCCTTCTGGGAAACCAAGTAACCAGCTGTGGCGCAAGACAACACAGGAAGAGCAGTGTGAGAGGAAAGGTGAGGACCAAGCACTGCTCCGGATGGCACAGTACCAGGTCCAGCACTGGGCACAGCAGAACACAGCTTCCATCCCCAATCCGCAAAAAGGAAGTAAACTTTAAAAGCCAGGATGTCAACTTAGTGGTGGGGGTGCACACCGTTGATCCTAGTGCTCTGGAGACAGAGGCAGGCGGATCTCTGTGAGTTCAAGGCCAGCCTGGTCTACAGAGTGAGTCCAGGACAGTCAGGGCTACACAGAGACCCTGTCTCAAAAAACAAAACAAAATCCCACAAAACAACAAAAGGGTGAAAGAGATGGCTCAGGGGTTAAGAGCACTGGTTGCTTTTGCCACGGTCAGAACTCCATCCGTAGCACTAATGGCTGAAGGCATACAACTACCTGGAAATCCAGACCTAGGGATCCAATGTCCCCCTCTGGCCTCTGCAGACACACCGAGTTGGACACCCATACAGGCATAAGTCTGTAGGAAACGAAAAGGCACTGCATGTCACCAAGCTGGGCACTGCAGCCCGAGAGGTCGCCTATGCCAGGCGCTCAGGGCCCACCCTGCAGTGAAATCTGCCAAGCTGTGCCCTTCCTCTTCCCAAGCACCTGGGCTGAGTCCCCGGCTGACCCGGCAAGGACAATGGCGGCCAGGTGTGGAGCCTGACCACCACACACGGAGCTGTCAAAGGGCCACTTGCAGGTGTCCTAGGCCAGTGTATGTGTGAGGATGGGGACCTAACAAGAGATGCGGCAGGTCATGCCTGGCCCTCAAACTCTCAGAGGGCAGAGGCAGGCAGATCACCTCAAGTTCGAGGCCAGCCTGGGCTACACAGTGAACCCATCTATCCATTCAAAGGCTCGTTATATAAAAATAAAAATCCTTATTTAAATAAAAGACAACAGCTTGAGAGAGAGTGGTCTAAAATTAACCTGGGACCTGGGGGTGGAGTCAGTGGTGAAGTTCACCAAGCCATTCCTAAGGAACAGAGACCACCAGAGAGGACTAAATGGTACTCTAGTCAACAATGCCCTGTCTCTCTTTTAGAGATGACCACATATGTAACCCAGGCTGGCCTTGAACTCAAAGAGATTCACCTGCCTCTACCTCCTAAATGCTGAAATTAAAGGCATGCACCACCGTGCCTGGGTGCCATGCCACTTTTTAAAGGTTTTTGGTATTTTTTTTTTTGTTTTTTTGTTTTTTTGAAAGGTTTTTGTTTTTAATTTCATCCACATGAGAGTTTGCCTGGGCGACTGCATTTGCACCACACATGGCTGGTGCCCTGGAACCAGCCATTGGCTGCTGGCAACCCAATCCAGGGCCTCTGCAACAGTAGCAAACGTGGCCCCCCACCCCTCAGACAGGGACTCACTGGCTATGGATTTCTGGAACAAGGCTTCCTATATAGACCAAGCTGGACTCAAACTCAGAGGTCCACCTGGCAGTGCCTCCAGAGAACCTGGACTAAAAGTGTGCACGCAGCAGGCCCAGCCCAAAGCAGAAAGTGCTTTTAAATCGGAGCCATCTCTCTAGGCTCTCCAATGTCTTCTTTAATGCAATTGAAATCCTATGGGCCGGGTTAGGGCCATCCCAGAACCTAGGAGGTTGCAGCTTCAGGGTCCTGGGTCCCAAACTAGCCTGGCCTACAACAGTAAAAACAAACAAAAGACAAATAACAAAACCTTAATGTCTTTTCTCTAATATAATACTTCCTACACACTGCCTGATCCCTGAGGCCTTCTTCAAAATGTCATCACACTAATTGCGACATGCTCCCTGCCAAGCTCAAAGTCCACACCAGTTCAAGGCAAGGGGGTTTTCCGTTCGACAAATAGCAGGTGTCCCTATGGCCTTGTGCATCCAACTACTGGAGACAGTGGGGGGGACTCACCCCAGGAAACTGTCGCGATCGTAAACAAGGTATGCCACAAGCGCACAGGGTGGAGTGAGTGGTAACGGGAGGGAATGATATCTCGTTCGGAACAAGGTGGACAGAATAAGAACCGGAGGAGTTGCACCAAGTCCCCTAGCTTGGGGACGGAGATGCACGGTCTCTCCCTCCGTCGTGTCCGTCTTTACGCTTTAGTGACCAGAGAGGTCTAGACATTTGCACAGCATCGCGATGGCAGCTAGGAGAGGGACAGCAATCTGACGGTGCGCGGTCTGGCTGAGCAAGGGAAACATGTAGCACGGGAGGGCTGTGGGACCCAGCGCGGTCCTATGGGCTTTACCTGCGGCAGGAGATGCTGCGCCGCCGCTACCGGGAGCGCCGGGACCCCGAGCTCCGCGGTGCCGGAAGTGGCAGTAGGGCCGCCGGCAAGGCCCCCCGGGAGCTCCCGCCCAGTATGGGCAGTCGATGGAGCGGAAGAAGCCGGTAGAACGTAGCATGGTCCGTTCCGCAGCGGGGCCCCGGCCCGGAGATACCCGGGACCCCGGGACCCCTCCTCACACTCGCCCGGGAGGCTTCCGCTCGGGCTTTTCGGACCCCGCCGACGCCGCCATCTTGCCCCGAGGCCCCCAGAGGCCCCCGGGACGCTGTCGCTAGGGACGCCGGGAAGGGCTGACCGAAGTGCGCCTGCTTACAATGTCGTCTCCCACGGAACTGTAGCCGTCGGAAGACCCGAAGCTTAGGACAAGAGAAGCTTTAAAGAACGCGTGATTATATGCTTCTGGTCCTGAGACCCTTTCGGCACCGGACTTTCGCGGGTACAGCTTCGCAATCTTGAGCCTCAAGCCCCTGAGAAGCCTGGGCTGTCCAGAGTGCGCCTGACTGGAAATGCACCGCGAGTCTCCCCTGTAGTCTTTGGCTATATAAGGCCTTCGTGCGCCCCCTGGAGGACGAGGAGAGCGTCACGGCCAGGGTTTTTGTTGTTTGATTGATTTAGGATTTACTTTGTAATTCTATGTATGTGCAACATGAGTGTTTCTGATTCTCGATGAAGTCAGAAAAGGGCTTCGGATACCCAGAAATTGGAGCTACTCATGGTTATGAACGATCGTGTGAGTACTGGGAACCGAACCCAAGTCTCCAATTGCTGTAAGTGCTCTTCACCACTGAGCCAACTCTCTAGCCAGGGTCTTAATCTGCTGAGGTGCCCATTCTGAGAAAACTACCTAATTGATGCTCAAATAGTACCCTAACCACGCGGGGTATTTCTTTTTTCTTTTTGCCGTGCCTAGATACACCAGACAAGCGCACTCCAACTGAGCTACACTCTGGAAACATGTTTGATTTTTTTGTTGTTTTGTTTTGTTTTTGTTTCTTGCTTTGTTCTGGGGTGTTTGGAGGGAGGCGACACTGTGAACCCACATGCAGAGGTTAGAGGAGCATACAGCTTCCCACCCCTTTGTTTAGTCTTCCATTTTCTTTCCTTTAAGACAGGCTTCTTCTCTGAAGTACTTCAGCTGGGCAGGCTGGCTAGCAAGCTCCCAGCATCTGCTTGCCTCCACCCCAAAGCCTAGGGTGACACACACCTGGTCATGCCCAGCTTTAAATGGGTGCTGGGGATTAGAACTCAGGTCCTGAGACCTGTGCACAGCTTTCTAACCCACTGAGCCCTCTCCCCAACCGCTTTTCTGTTTTGCTTTTGATTGAGGTAAGGTCTCATGTAACCCAGACTGGATGGACTTGCCCATTACACAGTGCTGGAGATGAAACGCAAAGCCTTGTGCTTGCTAGACAATTACTCCAGTCACTGAGCAACATCCCCAGACCCCCTCTTTCTGTTTGTTTGTCTGGCCAGGGTCTGGCACTGTAGCCTAGACTAATCTTGAACTTCTGACAGTTTTCCTAAATGCTAAGATTACAGGCCTGAGTCACCATGGCCGCCTGCTTTTTAAATTTTTAATCAATTTATTTGGTGTTTATTTTAAAAGATTCTCCTTCTGCACTCCAGGCTCATCTTATTTTCAAATCTATAAAATCCATCTGCCTCAGCCTCCGGGATCCTAGGATTACAGACTTGAGTTAACGCATGCAATTTTGGAAGGGTATTTTACCAGCATTTAACAATTCTCACAGAGAGAAGTCACCTAGATAAGCACTGGTGCATGATGAACATATGACATAGGCCCTGGGTTATTACACAGCCTCAAAAGCAATTCTGGTGGAGCACACCTATAGTCTCAGTCCAGTGGAGACAGAGGTGGGAACACACCTATAGTCTCAGTCCAGTGGAGACAGAGGTGGGAACACACCTATAGTCTCAGTCCAGTGGAGATAGAGGTGAGAGATTGACTCAGATCATTCTCAGTTACACAGAGAACTCAGGGCCAACCTGGGTTACCTGGAAACTGGTATTTTAAAATAAATAAAAGCTGGTTTTGTTTGTTTTTTGTTTTGTTTTGTTGATTTTTCAAGACAGGGTTTCTCTGTGTAGCCCTGGCTGTCCTGGAACTCACTTCGTAGACCAGACTGGCCTAGAACTCAGAATTCTGCCTGCCTCTGTTTCCCAAGTGCTGGGATTAAAGGTGTGTGCTACCACACCTGGCTTGTTTGTATTTTCTGAGACACAGTTTCTCTGTGTGGCCCTAGATGTCCTGGAACTCACTCTGTAGACCAGGCTGGCCTCAAATTCACAAAGACCTGCCTGCCTCTGCCTCTTGTGTGACAGGACTGTAGTCGTGCCACACCACCACCCATCAATAAAGATGTTTTTCAACATCTCCGGACTCCCTCAGCTTCCCACTCCCCAGGACGTTGTTGGAATCACTGGAGCCAGAGCATCAGATTGGGACAAAGCTGTGGAAATGGATGGTGGAAGCTGAAGCATAGCCTTCAAATGAGCTTCATGGTGCTGGGCTATGCATGGAAATGAGGTTTAAGTGCACTTTCATATTCTGTGTGCCTTTATAAAACTATTATAAACAACTGAAGGGGGCGGGGACAGGGCAGCTGTAATTTGGGGTCCAAAAGCAGGAGCTGTAGGTGACCCCAAGGCAGGGTCCCGCTATAGAAATACAGTCAGCCTGGCAGCAGGGCACCAAGATCAGCGAGAGGTGTTCCAGATGTGGCCTTTTCCCAACAAAGTCATTTGGCGAAGAGCCTGAAACAGTAGAGACTGCTTCTCATGCATGGTAGAAGAGCAAAGGGAGCCGACCCAGGCACGGTTACTTCTCAGTACTGTCACATATAACTCAGCCTCTGCGAATATAGTTATCAGGATAATATATATCTCATCTCCGACCTCTGTCAGACCAGAGGTCCAGAGCTGGTGTCCCAGCAAGACAACCTGCAGCACAGCACCTGTATGCTCACTCACCCGGGAGTTCGAAAGAAAGATCCAATTCTTTACGCATTTGGGGCTGTTGTCCAACTCATCAGTGCTGAATGATGGAGGCATGACATGTGTTTTCCTTTTGCTTGGCCTTGAACTCAACCATCTTGCCTGGCCTCCTGAGTAGCTGAGAATGACATACCCCTAGGCTATTATGTTTGGGGTTTTGTTGGTTTTTTTATCGGTAGGCTGCTGTGAACATTCTTTTTTTTTTGGTTTTTCGAGACAGGGTTTCTCTGTATAGCCCTGGCTGTCCTGGAACTCACTTTGTAGACCAGGCTGGCCTCGAACTCAGAAATCCTCCTGCCTCTGCCTCCCGAGTGCTGGGATTAAAGGCGTGCGCCACCACGCCCGGCATGCTGTGAACATTCTAAGCAGTGAAAATGACGTTGAACTTCTGATCCTTGTGGCTCCACCTCCCCAGCCCTGCCGTGCCCACCATTTATGATCGTGAAGAGAAACATAGGCAGAGGAAGGAACAATACAGCGCTTCCAGAACAAGTTGGGCTTGGTTTTTGTTTGTTGATTTTGTTTTGTTTTGTTTTGTTTTAGGGAAGAGGTTGGAATCCTAGGCGGGGATCCAACCTGACCATGCCCCCAATTCCTCACTAGGGGCCTGTAAGGGGGTTGTTCTGCCACACTCTTCTCAGAAGGATCTCTGAAATAATAAATGGAGATGGGAGACCACAGAGCTGGCCAAGCACCTTTAGGTGCTTACCAACAAAGATAAAAAGCACACCACTAGCTGGGCAGTGGTGGCGCACGCCTTTAATCCCAGCACTTGGGAGGCAGAGGCAGGCGGATCTCTTGAGTTTGAGGCCAGCCTGGTCTACAGAGTGAGTTCCAGGACGGCCAGGGCTACACAGAGAAACCCTGTCTCAAAAAAAACAAAACACAAACAAACAAACAAAAAAAAGCACACAGCCACCCAGGAACTTAAATATGTGTGTTCATATCAGCACTAATCACAGAAGCCAATTTTAAATTCAATTCACAATCTGTGCATGGACAAATGAATGATGAACACGGGAGTCTTGCTCAGTCCTAAACTGAAGGCTGTGACACATGACAGTATAGACTGGTTGCCAACGCCCCCTACTGCTGAGACCCTTTAATACATGTAGTTCCTCATGTGGTGACACCAGCCATTAAAGTCTTTCATTGCTTCTTTGCTACTGTTAGGAATCGTAATGTAAATGTAAATTAAGTGACCCATGTGAAAGGGCTGTTGGACTCCTAAAGGAGTCGAGACCACTCACTGGTGTGGAGATGATGTTTGGTGAGAGAACCGACACAAAAGGCCAAAGGAGTAAGGGACAGAAAACATCCAGAACTTGGGGTGCAGACTTAAGAAGGATGGCTGGGAAGGGGAGGTGATAGCTTATGGAGTAAGGGCTTATTTCGGCATAAAAGAATGTTCTGGATTTAGTCAGGGGCAATAAAGCAGAAAAAAGCAAGTGTATATAGTTGGGGCATATAGTGATGGTGGTGGTGGTGGGGAAGCAGCTCCTTCTAGAATCCCTCAGTGAGGAGGTGGGGGCGTGGCCAGCAGTTGAGACCCTCTCTAATATATGCAAAGTTCTGGACTCCATCTCCAGCACCATCGAAAGAGTTTTAAAATTACTAGAGACAGAGTTCTGGGGAGCTAAGAGCATTTGCGGTTCTGCTGTTGGAGCGGATAGCTAACCACATTTGTGGAACTGAGGGCCGCGTACATGCTAAACAAGCTTTCACCATTCAACTGCACAGCACGAAACTGCAGAGACTCTGACTGGTACAAGGACCACATTGTGACAAGGCATGGGGACACCATGGCAGGCGCAGAGATGGAGCAAACAGGCATCCAAAGGCGGCCCTGGAAATTCTTTTTGTGTCTTTTGGATGTATCTTGCTTCATGCCAGCTCCTGCTGGTCTCCTGTGCTTCTTGTAAACAGGGGGAAAGGTCTGAGGTCCTTGGGAGTTAACTCCATAAGCAGTCAGACCTTTTCCGTAGTATTCTCCCCTTGAGGGAGTTGCAGGTGGTGTGATTCAAGATGGTTTTTGGTCCCATGAGGAAGCCAAAATCTGATAGGAAGTATAGAGGACCCCAAAGTGGGTCAGAGACCCATGAAGGAGCTGGAGAAGCCAATGGGCTCATGGATACCTATGCAGGATGGTATGAATAGCACAAAGGCTGTGGGTTCGCCCCACCCAAGCGCTCCAGGAGGAGCCCATTTGGAGCAGGTTGGAAGGCTACACCAGGGGAGTGGCCGCCCTGAGCCAACATACTCGCAGTTCTAGTGTTGGCCACTAGGTGGAGCACAGTACCTCCTCTGGCACAGCAGGTGCAATGGGGCGGCTCAACTCCACCCCACCCCGTTCCAGGTCCCAGAGCTCAGCAGACCTCTGGGATCTGATGTCTTTTTCTCAAACACGGATTCAAGGTCTCATTGGTTCCTAAAAGCTCTCAGCCTCTTAAATCCCCGCTCACACCCCTTATTCTGCACCAACCTAATTCCAAGAGAGTATATGCAGTAGGCATTCAACTTGACATAACAAGAATGGCTTGCGTGGTGGGGGAGGTCCTGAGGCACCTTTTGACTAGAGCTTGTTAGTTCCTCCCACTACGTGCAGCTCTAGGGGTCCGTCCCCACCCCCACCTCCCCTGCTGGCTCCAGAAGGGGGCGGGAAGCGGACGCCCCCAGGCACCCTGTCACCAAGCTCTGGTTGCTGGGTAACGGGGCAGGCGGGTGCGCAGCTGCGCCAGGCGTGGGTGACTGAATTGTGCATGCTACTGTAGGCAGCCCCCCCCCCCCAGGGCCTCAGAGGGTACCAGCACTGCTGGAGTATATAGGCAGGCTGCCTCAGTTCCCCCAGGAGGCAGCTGGGGACCCTAGGGATCATGAGTACCAATCAGACAGACAGAAGGGCAGGTTTTTAAAAAGGGCTTCTTTAATTTAAATATATGGGTGAGAGGCCAGGTGGAATAGAGGAGAGGTGCGCCCTACAGAAAGAACAAATAAATCCCTTAGGACCCTTGTCCTGCCTGCCCTGCGTGCATCACCCTTCAATGGTTAGACCCAAGTCCCAGTTATCAATCAGAACCTGAAGTTGGGGGGCTGGGGGAGGACATCACGGAAAAGATCTGATTGCTTATGGAGTTAACTCCTAAGAACCTCAGTCCTTTCCCCCTGCTTACAGGAAGGACAGGAGGAGACCAGCAGGAGCTGGGATGAAGCAAGATACATCCAAAAGACACAAAAAGAATTGGCCCCAGCCCCCCACCCACCCTGCAAACTAAGGCATCTCATTTCTGTGGCCAAAGAGAAGGGGCGAGTGTAAGTACCCAGGAGGGGAGCTGGCCCAGGGCCCTCAGCCCAGCTCCCGAAGGGTGACCTCCCTCACGGTAGGCTCAGGTAAAGGTAGCATTACCCAAAGCCTCCCTCATTTCATGATGGAAGATTCTGGAACAAATGGGAATGCCAGTAACCCCCCACGGCCAACACAGGGCAGCTCAACTTTCTCTGTGTCCCCAGTTTCTTGGTGTGTGTGTGGCAATCCCTAATTGCCTTTCTAGAAAAGAAATCCAGTCTGCAGTAGTAGAGGATCCTACTGTAGACTCTCCTGAGACCTTCCCCACTCACCCCTGAGGATGATGGCCACACAAGGGGACCCCACTGGAACATGGAACTCAGAGCCTGAAAAAATAAATCTATCCTGTGCAAACAAAAATACCCGAGCTACCCCAGAAGGTCCAGGAGCTGAACGCCCTGTTCCCAATCCTGGAGTCCAAGGCCACCCTCTGCAGACACCGAGAGTGTGGAGCACATGACGGCAGACCAGAGCCCTGTATCCATAGCCCGATGGCCGCAGGGGTCCTATAGATTGTCTGAGACGCAATGCCACAAAGGCCAAACTCAGGGACCCTAACCCAGTGGGAGTAAGGAGGCTAAGCCCCAGGCACCAGACACCCACTGTCTCTCTCACACATATGCACACCCAGATAGGGGGAGCCAGGCCCCCCCACCAGCAGTCAGAGAGGACAATAAATAATTTCTTTCCCATCTGCCCAGCACCACACCCAAGGTGAGCGGGGATGTGGGGGATGCACCTCCACGTGCCCCACCTGCACGCCACAGCCCTAAGTTCTCTGAAAACTGTGGGTCTCCTGTACCCCTGGGGCTGGGAGTGGGGGGGCCCTTATTGAGGGCAGAACCTATGGACACCTGAGATTTGAGTACCCATGGAAGGGGGTCAGCCAGGCTGCACCCCCCCCATTTCCCTGAACTTCCGCCAATGGCTTTCAGTGGAGTGGGGACAGGTTGGGGCCCATGGGAAGCCCCAGTCACCTATGGCTCTGTGTACCTGTGTCCCAACCTGGAGGGGTGACTAGGGGGCTAAAGACAAGGAGTGGGGTTAGGCTTCATGCCCAACGCCACCCAGGAGGGAAAGCAGAGAGTGGCAGGAAGGGATAGGGAGGGCCTGCCAACTGACCATTTGGGGTCCCTGCAGAAGGGACAGGACAGTTAACCATGGCTATTTACAGACAGAACCTGAGGCCACCTCCCAGGCCCCCCAGGTGACCCAAGTTCATTCTCAGTCCCCTTGCTGCTTTCTTGAGGTGGGCTGGAACTCCAGGACACAGGCTCTCCAGAGGACAGATGTGTCCCTTGATAGAAATCCCTGCTGAGGCCCGGTAAGCAGGCCACTCAGGGTGGACACGTCAGGGCTCTACAAGCCAGCAGGAGCTGGGCTGGGGACAGGGCTAGGTGTGGGGCTTCCAGCCAAGCTGCAGGGCAGCGAGTCGCTGGGCGAGACGCTGCGGGCACCAGGTCGTCGCAGGAGTTCCGGGCGGAAGCCGGGATGTCGCCGGGCGTGCTTGGTCAGGTGGTCGCTGCGGGTGAACCGCTTGGTACACAGGGGGCAGGGGAAGCGCTTCTCCCCGGTGTGCGTCCGGTGGTGGCGGGCCAGCTCATCAGAACGGGCGAACTTCTTGTCACAGCCAGGCCAGTCGCAGGCAAAGGGCCTCTCACCTGGACAAGGAAAAGAGTGACCAGTGAGCACATGAGCGTAGGCAGGGGATGGGTCCAGCTATACAAGTGGCCCTAATCAACACTCCTTGTCATCTTGCTTCCATCTCCTCCACTAGAATGACAGACATGGGCCACCGAACCAGGCTGGTATTCAGAACCCAGAGCCTGCTGGGGGAGTAGTCTGCCCATCGAGCTACATTACCCAGTCCTATAGGTCTGTGGGAGGGTGGGAGTCTTGCTAGCTGCACCATCTAGCCTAGAACTGAAGGCAATCTAGCCTCCCAAAGGCTGGGCCACCATGCCCCTGGCTAGCCTGTGGTGTCTCTCTGGACACCACCCTGTCGCCTTCTGCCCAACTTAACAAGTCCTCAGATGTGTCCCCAACAGTGTCCAAATTGCACAGAAAGAACGTTTCTCCAGGTCCTTCCCCGACACCCTGGGCCACCTGCAATTTTGAATCATCAGGCCCAAGCTAGTTTCAGCCTGTGGATCTAAAGCTGGGGTGCAGCTTCGCGATCTCATATTCTACAGAGGTAGGAAAGGTCAGGCAGCAATTCCAAACTTAGCTTAAATTCAATTCCTGAGGGGGAGGGCAGAGCGCCTAGGGGGCGTGGCCTCAGGGAGTAGAGCCAGTCACACAGCAATTACTGCTGGACAGGGGCGGGCCTACTTGGCAACTTCCTCCACAAACCACTCCCACCGCCCTATTGACATCGCCCAGGTCCCGCCAGCCCAACCAAGCTCTCTGGTCCTCAGGAACCCACCCCCCCACCCCCACCCCCCCCCCGCCTCATCTCATGGTTAACATCCAAGGACCAAGAAGAGGCTGACTGGTTCACCCAGGACCCCAGTGCCTCGGACATGGTTTGGATGGCTCTAGGTTCCAGGTCTGGAGAGGAGGGATCATATGCACGGTGTATATCCAAAAGCCTAGGGTGGTGTGTGGACACAGTGTGGACCAGAAAGCCTGTGTACAATTCTGCTTGTGACAGAGTCCAGAGGAGGTTGGAGGCAGAACCATGCCACTAGTGACCCAAAGGTCTAAGCTCTGGAAGCCACAATGGGACTAGTACGAGGCCACCTCGTGTGGTCTCCAGACTAACCCACCGGAGATCAGGTACTCTCAAAGACTCATGTCCCTCAGGAAATGGCCAAGGGGCCCTCTAGACAGGACTCATGGAAGTGAGGAGAGGGAGTATAGACGCGACCAGAAAGCGGAACAGATACTATTCTATACCGAAGGCTGGGGTGACAGCTTAGGGGATCCCAGGAGAGAACTGAGGAAGGGGAGGGAAAGTGGACGGATCTGGAACTAGGTGGGCATCAGCCATCACCGCCCAGAAAGCAGGCAGCTGAAAATTATCTCCATCCCAGCCCCCTGCAAACCACACCCAAGGGCCCCTCACCATGGAGGTGCAGAACGCAGGAAACTGCCACAGGGATACCCAAATTCTATTTGGCATGAGGCAACCTGAGGTCCCACAGGCTACAATCCTAGACAGCAACGAAAGGGAAGAGGGACCATGTACCCAGAAGGCTGCCCTTGTCATTTCCAAAGTGTTCTCCTAAATGATACAAAATACTGGCTCCAGCCTGCGGGCCCCAGAAAGTACCCCTCCCCGCCACAGAGCACAAAGGGCTCAATCTGGAGGGGAGGGGCACTTGGTTATAGGGCTAGGTTCCTAGCTTTGGAACAAGACACCAGGTGAGAGAGCTGTGTCCGTACAAGGGGGACAAGCAATCCTGTCGCCATTTTGCGGACAGAGGACAGGGGGAGGTAAGAAGAAAGGGGACACCCCCTTGCATGCAATCGGCTTACTTCCCCTTTTGGAGCCTCCCTGTGGGGCTGGTGTCGTCCCCCCCCCATGTCCCCCTAGTTCTACTTTGTCAGGAGCAGGTTGCAGTGGAGGCGACCACTGCCAGCACCAGCCTGCTGGGAACACAACCGCTGCACGTAGTTCAGCGGTGGCGGCCGGTGGTGACTTCAGCAGCCCAACCGGCCTTGCTCACGTGGTCCTAGCTCCCGCCACAGGAGAGACAGAGGCCCGGGACAGGGTCGCCTAGCAGTGCTAGGAGCCTGCCAGTCCCAGCCCCACACTTGGGGGTTGGGAAGCGCACGTGTGCTCACCGGTGGTGGTTCGCCACGCTCACTAAACTCCACCCCACAACAATGGGTGCACAGATGCCAAAAGCCTGGCCTGGATGTGCTACGGTATCACAATACCCAAAAGGGTGCCGTGAGGGGTGGGGGGTGCTGCTGGCGAGGGAGTGTTTGAAAGACCAAGCTGCAGGAGTCCCTGGTCCGGTCCTGTGGAGGGGGGAGGGGAGGAATAGGTGGGTGGGGACTACGCTAGAAGGGTCCTGTAGGCGTGGCTGTGGACTTGACCCTCTGACTCGGGAAGGGCCAGGGTGAGCTAGGGACGCCTCTCTCTAACTCAGGAGCCTTAGGTACTCTAACACTTGCAGGTTAGGACATCCTGTAAACTTGCTCCAGGAGGGGAGTGGCCAGCAGAGGGGGACCTGAAGGTGCAGTTTCCATCCGGCCATGCCTGACTCTACCTGGGTCTAAACTCCTCAAGGGGAGGCCTGTTCTGGTGCTTAAGCCCAGCAGAGGGGGACCTGAAGGTGCAGTTTCCATCCGGCCATGCCTGACTCTACCTGGGTCTAAACTCCTCAAGGGGAGGCCTGTTCTGGTGCTTAAGCCCAGCAGCTGTATAGGGCTTGCCAGACTTCCACCTTGGCTGGCAGTCAATGATAAAGTCCAAACCTTGGCTCTGTAGCTGCCCACTACCGTTTCCCTGTGAGCATCACCTCAGGCTCTGTTGGTGGTCACCCAATGTGACACTTTTCCCTAACGCCAAGCTTTGAGCGGTGACCAGGTACTGAGTTCCCAATTCGGTTCCTGAAACTTCATAGCATGAGTCTGGCCTACAGCGGGTGCTTAACACTCGCCTGTGGAGAAGTCTGTGGGCCTGGATGAAGGCTCATGAACCAGGAAGGCAGCCTCCTCGATGTGTTCAGAATCCTGAAACTCCAAGGGGGGCTCCTAGCTCTCTCTTTACATAGAGGGGCAGTGGACTGGGAAGAGACCTCCTGCTACCCTAACGGAGGCAGATCCTTAGGACCCACAACCTTTACATATGCACCATGGTACACACGTGCCCATACACACAAGCACACAGTAAATACAAGTATTCTATGTCAGGTGGTGGCGCATGCCTTTAATCCCAGCACTCGGGAGGCAGAGGCGGGCAGATCTAGAGCCTGGTCTAGAGAGTTCCAAAATAGCCAGGACTACAAAAAGAAACCTTGAGGCCAACCTAGTCTACATTTTAGATCCCAAACTGTCTCAAAAGTTCATGAGTTAGAGCATGACCCAGTACCTCTTCTTCCCAGAGGGCCAAGCTACCTGATCACTGTCAGGAGCTCTTGAGACAGACAATAAGGACAACACCCCCATGGGACTCCCTGAGATGGACACCAACCCACCTCTCCAAAGGGTTGCCAGTCCTCTGGCTGGTATAATCTGCCTGCCAACTGCAGCCCATCTGGCTGCTTTTATCAGAAGCCTCGGTGGGGATGTGGTTATCATTCCAGCAATGTTGGGGGCCCTCACCAGCTGGAGAGCATGCAGCCAGCCCAGTTGCTGTGAATTGTAAGGAAGAGCTGAATTGACAGGGTGGTAGCAGTCCCCAAAGGCCACCTTAACCCCATAGGGCGTGACCCTCTCCTTTTTTTTTTTTCCCTTTGGTTTTTTCGAGACAGGATTTCTCTGTCCTGGCTGTCCTGGAACTCACTCTGTAGACCAGGCTGGCCTTGAACTCAGAAATCCGCCTGCCTCTGCCTCCCAAGTGCTGGGATTAAAGGTTTAAAGGCATGTGCCACCACGCCCGGCTGCTTTCCTCTTTTCTACAGGGTTCCCAAATCACCACTGAGGAATCTTGCCCCTCTGCCTATGGGTGACCAGGCTCCTTCCCATCCCATCCTCAGTTTCCCTGTTTCTCCTCCCGGAAACATCTTCCAAAAATTAGAACCATTACTTTGGTCTGATCAGAACACTAGGGGTGGACATAGCCTTCTCTGCATCCCACCCCGCTTCAGACATCGATGTCACCTCACCCTCAACTCCTCTCCCACCCTAATCCCTCCTCCATAAAGAGATTTCCTGATGAAGCCAAACAGGACTCTGAGACACCCCCACCCTTGAGATTAAAGGCAACACTTCAGTAGCCTTCAAAATCCCAGCCCTAGGGCCAGCTCAGTGTTCCCTCTCCAGCCACTCTGTTCCTGGCCCCACCCAGCTACACAGGCCTCCGCAAATCAGCCCTCCCCACCTTCCCACTTCATGGTTACTGGGGGGCAGGATGCCCACAAAGACCCTACAGTGTCCTGGTGACCACAGATATGAACGCTCCTTCAAACCTCTAATTTTTGTGTCGCTTCTTCAAACCTCTAATTTTTGTGTGTGCACCACTGTGTGTGTAGGAACACGCATACCAGGTGCATGCGGAAGTCACTGCCGGTGACAAGCAGGGACTCTCCTTCCGCTGTGCTGGTCTCTGAGATGCATCTTTCTTGGCCGTCACCCTTACCCAATTGAGCCATCATCACCCTTGCCCAGACTTAAGTTTCTCAGACTTAAGTAAGCAGGTTTTTCGGCTATCTGGAGATGAGCCTGAAGCCCTCCAGGAGGGCCAAGGCTGCAGAGCCCAGGACATCTTACTGTGAAGACCTGGTCCTAAAGGGGTTGAGACCCTGCCTGGATGAATGTCCAGGCCTCTCCTAGGTCTGGGTTCTATCTCACGAGACCATGTCAAGGACCCCCCACTCTCTGAGGCCCAGGGAAAGAGGATGCCAGAGATGGAGGGGGCTTGGCAAGCAGAACAGGAGCCAGCCTCTCCTCCCGCCCCCGCCCCAAGGCTAGCTCTCTCTGTATCCATAGCAACCACGTCAACATCTCCCACAGTCTCTAAAGTCCTTCCCCAACCCAAGCAGGGGCTGTGGCAACTGGAGTGTCAAGTTCTGCCTACAGCCTTTGCTGGGAGTGTCCTGTAACCCCCACCGCCAGCTCTCCTCCGCACCCCCAAGTACAATGAGGTGGACATAGCGGGGCTGCAAGGTGCCCTCTACCCGGTGCTATCTGTGCCTCCATCAGAGAACTAAACGGATCCAGGCCGTGGTCAGGCATGAGTGGGTACGTAGACAGGATTCTTTCTCCTAGTCCACAGCCTTAGGGCATGGCTCTGGAGGACCAGATCTACCCCAGGCCCTATACTAGAGATGAGTCCCACTGACCTGAGTGTATGTGGCCACACAGGCTTCCTAAGTCAGCAGTAT
Organism: Mus caroli; assembly: GCF_978045245.1. NCBI lineage: Eukaryota > Metazoa > Chordata > Mammalia > Rodentia > Muridae > Mus > Mus caroli. The sequence goes on from NW_028227264.1 coordinate 79,361,132, forward strand.
GCCACCTTCACTTGAGGGTGGAGTAGCCAAATCCCCTGCACAGAGAAGAGACTGGGGAAGCCAGCTGTGGCTCTTTAGCCCTCAGCAGAAGACTGAAGCGAGAGGATTTACCTTGAGTTTCAAAGTTAGTTTGGGTTACAGAGTGAGAACATGTCTCAAAAATTGAGGCCTGGTGGCACACACCTTTTTTTTTTTGTTTTGTTTTTTCGAGACAGGGTTTCTCTGTATAGCCCTGGCTGTCCTGGAACTCACTTTGTAGACCAGGCTGGCCTGGAACTCAGAAATCCGCCTGCCTCTACCTCCCAAGTGCTGGGATTAAAGGCGTGCGCTACCACCGCCCGGCTGGCACACACCTTTAATCCCAGTACTGGACAGGCAGAGGCAGGCCAATCTGTGAGTTCAAGGCTATCCTAGTCTACAGAGCAAGTCCCAGGATTGCCCGGGCTACAGTCATTTAAATTAACTAAAAGGCAGGATGTAAGTTCAGTGGTCCCCAGACACCCCCAAAATGACATAAAGGTGCCCAGATCCAATATGAATCTCCGGATCCCACGAATGGCATTAATAAGGAGAGTTTGGGGACACGGTATCCCGTGTGTGCCCTGGTGGTCAAGGATGATTCAGGATCCAGTGTAGAGTGGAACCTCATACCCCACCTCATGGACCTGCCTGCCGTCATCCCTGGACCCCAGACTTCAGCTCTCAGGTCTCAATTTCTCTAGCATGGCAGGTCACCCTTTCCAGCTTAGGGGTGGCTTGCAGCCTTTGCCATTTGGGTAACAGAACTGCCTCCAGGTGTTCCAGGAGGTGTGTGTGGGGAGGGCGTTGGATTCCTCTGTGATCAACCTCAAGCTCTGGGAACTAGGAAGCCTGCTGGGTTGGAAGGTGTGGGTGGTGCAGTCTGAATCTGAAAGACAGGGTCCCTGGCTCAGCAGGCTCTCATCACTGCAAGGCCAAATTCACTTGGTGTGAGCCAGGGCACCCTGGATTCCAGTCTGTGGCAAAGAAAGACATCTTTCCCCATTCTCTCTCTCCCTCCCCTCAAACCAACTCCCCCCCACACACATACACACAGCCTTGCTACATGTGTGGCCCCCTCAAATGTTCTGTAGAGAGAAATGTGTATAAACAGGTGATATGGAGCTGCCCGTACATGTGGGCACCAACACGGGGGTAGCCCCTAGACCACAGGGGCTCAAGCCAGCAGCTCAAAACACAGTGAGAGGAGGCATCATCTATACCCGCTCTCTGGCTCAGTAGAATCCAAAGATGGCTCCTCCACCCCCATACCTGCCCTGAACATGCCTGGGGCCACCCACACACCTATGGAGGCTGTCCTAATCTCTCTCCCAGTGTGACCATGTTGGGAGCCGCCCCCCCCATCAGGCCCTCTTTGGGTGCCTTGTTGCCCACATCAACTGTATAAGTAAGGCAGCCTCTATCTCTTATATAGACAGGAGATGGCGAACCAAAAGCAAGTAAATAGGGGGATAACAAGCAGGGGGCCCTATCCCAGGGAGGCCTTGGAGCTGTTGACTACACCGCTGCTAAAGGGGTAGATTGTCAAACCCCAGTTAACATGGATAGACTCTTGGACAGGAAGTGGCCAGTAACTAGCCAAAGATTTGCCCCATCCAATCCGGAGGGATTGGGCATCCCAGAAACACTGGTGTGGCTAAATCTCATTGCCCATTCTGGACCTCGACCAGACCCATCACAGGTGTGTGGAGTGGGCCAACACAAAACGCAGGCGAAGAGTTGTGGCGAGGATTTCAATCCCACTGGATTGAAGATTCAAGCCCCAACTCCAGGTCCGGGTCGTGGCCTCGCTCCACCATGTTAAAGTACACAGAATGGAAAGAAAAATGTTCCGGGCAGCCACCCCTCACCACCGCTACGCTACCACCTAACCCTGAGCGAGAGTCTTCGCTGCCCTTCGGAGGGAATCCGCGCAGCTACCCAGGAGGCGGTAACCCGGATCTACCGACCCTCTTCACAGATAAGGAAACTGAGGCTGGGGGAGGGCCGAGAAAGAACTACGGAACCGGATGTTCCGACCACCAAGGGCGAGACCATGAGCGCAGAAAAAACAGGACAAGAATACCAAGCGAAAACGAAGGAGTAGGGGGCTGAGGACTGTGATCGCGCGTGGTGAACCCACCATGCTGGGGTAGATCCCGAACAACCTGCAATCGCGGGAGATTTGGCCACCAGGGCCGCCCTCCGCGCGCCGCCCGACCGCGTGGCCGCCACGCCTCCCCGCGCGCGCCCCACCCACCACGTCCCCGCCCTCCCGGCCGGCGGGCCGCTGAAGCCTGGGCGCGCCCCCCTCCCCGCCCCCCACGCGCCACGCAGTTTCGGGGTTCCAAGTGAGATGGGGGAATGGGGTCCGCGAGACCTCTCTAATGCACTCCCTGCATCCCACCTGTGTAAAATACGAGGGGCTTACCTGTGTGAGTCCGCAGGTGTGACTTGAGGTGCGAAGACTTGTAATAGGCTTTGGCGCAGCCATGGAAGGGACAGCGGTGGCTCTTGGCGGCGCCGGGGGCGCGGCCCGAAGAGGGAGACGAAGCGGCTGAGGAGGAGGAGACCGGAGAGGTGCCCCCCGCGGTGCTGGCTGCGGTGGCGACTACCGGCCCGCCTCTCAGATCAGCCAGGATGCTGGCGGCCAGCAGGTGGGGCGCAGCGGTGGCGCCTCCCGGCCCCGGAGCCGTAGCTGGCGGTGGCGGTGCCCCAGGGGTCCCCGGCGGCGTGGCCTCGCGGCGCGTGGCGCGCACATCCAGACCGGCAGCGGGGCCCGCGCCCTCGGGGCCGGATCGTCCGCGATGCACTACGGCTCCCGAGGAGATGGCCATGAGCACGTCGGCAGCGAAGTAATCCACACACGCCACGGCCGCCGACATGCCGGGCAAGGACGCGGACACACGGGATCGGCGGCGGGAGAGAAGCGGAGGCGGTGGGACCTACGCCCGTCCGGCCGGCAGCGGCTGCTGGAGTGCGGGAGGCGGAGGAGGGAAGGGAGGAGGAGGCCCCGGCGCGCCGCCGCCGCCCGCGCTCAGTCCCGCCCCGCCCCGCCTGACGCTCCCTGACGCACCGGAGCCCGCGGGGGCGGCCGCAGCCTGCCCCTCCTGGAGGACGCCCCCTCGGGGCTCAGTGGCCACGCCCTCTCCCCACCGCGGTCACGCCCCCTCCTGCCGCGCCCTCGGTCCTCCGGAGAGTCGCGCGCCACCGCTGATGGGCGGAGCTCACTCTGCCAGCTGCCGGTCCTCCCGCACTTCAAATCCCCCCCCTCGTGTACCAGCAGAGCACCCGGGGTCCCCTATCTCCCTGGATTGTGCCCTCTCCACGTAAGAACAAGCCAAAGGGAGGGAAACCGTTCCCCTGGCCTGGTACGCACTACCCTCACCGGTGCCCTTCCCGGATCGTCACCTCCCAACGCTTTGAGAGTTACGCCCACCCCCGCGACACGCCCACAAACCCCACCCCAGACTCGGATGCTCCGCCTCCTACCCCCAGTGCGCGCCGCACCTCCTCCGGGCGCGCGCTCCATCCCCTTCCCGGCGCGCCCACCACGCTGTGCCCGGTGCGCAGTCGCCGGGAACTCTTCCCCCCCCAACTCGTCCCTCCTCCCCCTCCACATTCAGGCACCGGGACGCGCCCCTGTCCGCGGTGTGTGTGTCGGGGGATGGGGGGAGTGCGATTCGCACGTGGCCAGGGTGGGGGTGCGGAAGCGCGCTGCCCCGCCCCCGGGCCACGTGCGCGACCCTCCCCCTCCTTCCTCGCCTTGAAACAGGGCAATAACTCACCAATCCTGACTCCCCATCTCTGAGTCCCCAAATGCCATTCTTGGCTTGGGGACAAAATATCCCGGAGGTGGAACTTGAGAGCGTAGGGTACCCACTACCCTGCCTAGCTGATCGATTCTGTAGAGTTCGTCTTTGCGCACCGGGATTCGAGAATCACTAGGCCTGAGGATAACCGGTATGGTAAAAGTGAACAGGGCTGCAATAAAAAGGTCTGACTCGGTCATCTATGCGAAGCTAGGGACACCGGAGTTGTGGTCGTTTCTTCCCTTCCTCACTGGGCCTTTGAGACTGGGACAGGGAAACTGAGGCTGACTAATGGAGCGATTGGAAACTTCCATGGATAATCGGCCAAGTTGTGAAATGATGGTCCCCTAAAAGCCACAGGCCCCAGGCGCCGATTGCGCGGAAGTAGGAGACCAGGCTCCCGCCCCTTCCTAACTCCCGCCGGGTTGCGGAGGCCATGCAGTGGCCCGCGCAGCCTCCAGGGGGCGAAGCACCCCAACCGACAGCAGTCTGTCGGTCCCAGCTCCATCATGTTTATTCCCCAGCAGAGGCTAACCGGTGGCAGAGGTCCTTGCTCTGGGTGTCATCTCTACCTTCCCCACCTGCACCCCGAGCTGACTTGGTCAGGTTCCAGTGCTCTGCCGTCTAATTGGCCATGTTTCTCTAGGCCCCACTATACTTTGTGTTGTCACCGTGTCTCTCAACGACAGAGGTTGGATACTCTGGGGGACCTCTGCACAAATCTAGCTGGACAGAAATGGGCAGGTTACACAAGTCCACGTTGTTCAGGAGTACACACCTACCCATCTTTCCATTGCTTGCCCTCCAACAACCAGAACCCTGCGATCCTGCCCAACTTCTGTGGCTTTCTGAAGGCATCTTTTGCCCTCCTTCCCGCCACCTGAAGAGAGGAGCCATCAGGATGAATTGGTTCATGATGCCCCGCCTACTAACAGCCCTATAGTGGTAAGGTTGGTTGTACAACCACCAGGTGGTGCCACTTAGCGTGCCCCAAGCACTCCTGAAGCACATTTGTGTCCTAAGGGTTTAAGCCTGTGAGAGCCGGCTGTGAGCTAATCCTGCCATTGCACGTAGCAGCCCTCCATTACCGTTCATGCATATTAGCCTCATACCCTAAGCCTCAGACACGAGGTGCATCCGGTTGTTGACCTGACCCAGGATAGACCTAAAAACAGTCGCCCTACCTTACAGATGGCACAGTCGAAGCTGGAACCCTGCTGAGGACTCTGGGAAAATATCCAGCCTGCTCCCACAAGAGACAGCTGGTAAGTCACTCTTTCTGATGGTATCCCTGGGGCTCAAGCACTTGGTCCTTGCTAGTCCCACGGGGGAGCTCTGTTTTGTCCTTTGTTTTTATTTTCATACAGGATCTACGGGAGTTAGGGGGACAGGTCTGACACCCAACATTTGGCTACATGAATTTCAGGTCTTTTTTTGACACAACTCTGGCTGACCTATAATTTATTCTGGACTCAACTCAGCATGCCTCTGCCTTCTGCGTGCTGGAATTAAAGACGTGACCACCACACCAGTCCCCCAAAGGTGAACTATTAAGGACCACGTTGAGAGCTTTGGGGGCCTAAGATGCAGGGGGCCTAAGAGAGCCCCTGGCAGGCACTTGGGTCTCAGAAAAATCAGAAATCCCAGAGACCTGTCACTTCCTGGAGACTTACAGTGTGCCTGTTTTGACCTATGCCCTGGGGACATCCACAGACTTGGGTCCAGTGGAACAGAGAATACAGACCCATCCATGTCACTGTTGCTCCCAACTCATGTGGCTGAAGCCAGCCAGGCATAGTGCTCTTTTTGTTGGGGACAGTGACCCTAAGATTTAGCTTGAACCTGGGCAGCATCCAACACAAGCAGGAAGCTGAACCAGGCTTCATGGGACTATGTTTTGTGGGGTTTTGTTTGTTTTTGGTTTTTCGAGACAGGGTTTCTCTGTTGTAGCCCTGGCTGTCCTGGAACTCACTTTGTAGACCAGGCTGGCCTCGAACTCAGAAATCCGCCTGCCTCTGCCTTCTGAGTGCCACCACGCCCGACATGTTTTATGTTTTTATTTTTGATTATCTGGGTATGTTGTCCACACCTTTATGCCTAGTGCTCTGAGGTGGAGGCAGGAAGACCGGGAGATCAAGATTATTCTTGGCTATAAAGTTGCAGAGCAGGGCAGTGATGGTCATGCCTTTACTCCCAGCACTTGGGAGGCAGAGGCAGGGGGATCTGTATAAGTTTGAGGCCAGCCTGGTCTACAGAGTGAGTTCCAGGACAGCCAAACCTACACAGAGACCTTGTCTTGAAAAAGAAAAACAGGGCTGAAGAGATGGCTCAGCGGTTAAGAGCACCGAGACTGCTCTTGCAGAGGTCCTGAGTTCAATTCCCAGCAACCACATGGTGGCTCACAACCATCTGTAATGAGATCTGATGCCCTCTTCTGGGGTGTCTGAAGACAGGTACAGTGTACTTACATATAATAAGTAAATATTTTTAAAAAAAGAAAAAGAGAGCAAACTCTTGAGTCAATCAGTGGGCAGGTCAGCCATGTATGCATGTATGTACAATAATATCCAACATGGGTGCCTCAGAACCAAAGGTGGCCAGCATCCCCAACATGCTTGTCCTGGTCCCTATTATATATATATATATCAAGGATAAGGGAGGTAGCTGTGTCATAGAGACCTGTGTCCAAGGACATGGTGGGCTCTGAACCTTGGGCAACCATTGGTCCCTGGCCTTTGTTACTTTCAGCTGGGTCCAGCTGCTGCTCACACTGAGAGCCCTCAAGACAGGAAAGTCCTACCAGCCATCAACGACTATGCCCATGTCTGAGACATCTGTGGCAGGCCTGATCCTGTCCCCTCGAGCCCTTGGGTGCCCTGACATCCCTGGGATCCTAGGTCCCTTGACTGGAGGTTAAGTCAGGTGTGGGGACATGAGGTGACCCCAGGACCTTGTGGCCCTGAATTGGACTAGGAAACCACTACACATAGGGCATGAAAGCCTGTCGGGGAGAGCAGCCTGGCCACAGCTGTAGTCAACCGTGGGGGTACTACAGATAGCATCTGGTGAAGGGCTGTGTGTGAGGAGCCTAGGGGAAGACACTAAGGAACAACTGTAGGGCAGCGAGCCATGGGTGCCTGTGGGTGCTGCTGACTGAGGTGCTGTGCTGTGCTGTGCTGTGGAAGCCACAAGCACTGGGTCTCAGAGCATCAGAGCCACAGGGAGGTCACAGGATCTTATCCTGAATTTAAGGTGATGGCTTCATTGCAAGTTTAGTCTGTAAAGGAGAGACCTGCAGTCGTTTCTTCTTGGGGTGTTTTGCTTTGTCTTAACACAGGGTTTCTCTGCTTAGCCCTGGCTCTCTTGGAACTCACTCTAGGTCCCTAGACCAGGCTGGCCTCGAACTCACAGGGCTCCTCTTGCCTCTGCCTCCACCTCCTGAGAGCTGGGATTAAAGGTGTGCACCACTAGGCTCACCTTTTTGTAACTTGCTGTAGCTGATATGCTGGCTCATGGCTGTCATTCCAGCAGTGGTGAGGTTTGAGGCCTGGGCTACATAGCGTCAAGTCAGCCAGGCTCAGAGACAGAGGGAGATGAGATCTGACGCCCTCTTCCGGGGTGTCTGAAGACAGCTACAGTGTACTTACATATAGTAAATATTTTTTTAAAAAGAAAAGAAAAAAAAGAGCAAACTCTTGAGTCAGTCAGTGGGCAGGTCAGCCATGTATGCATGTATGTACAATAATATCCAACATGGATGCCTCAGAGCCAAAGAGCCAGCATCCCCAACATGCTTGTCCTGGTCTCTATTATATATATTAGATATCCAGGATAAGGGAGGTTGCTATGTGCCTCAAAAAAGTAAAAAAGAAAAAGCACAGGCTGTGGATGGGTGGGTGGACTCCTCCCCATTCACTGTGCCCCAAGTTCCGCCCCCAGCAGCCCCAGGTGTGACAACAGTAAGTTCAGAATCAGAGCAAATTATAGAGCAAGACCCTGTCTCAGAGTAAGCAGGGGACTGCAGCTGCAGCTTAGGGAGTGAGCGGGCAAGCAGTGCTCTCCATCCTGGGCTCCATCCCCAGCACCCAGGAAACCAGACTTTGTGCTAAGCACCAGCTGAGCTTGGTTGGAGGACAGAAGAACACGTCTTTTCTTCTAAGTACTCAAACGCAGCCTTGCTATTTTATCGAGAGCCGTTGTGGCCCAGCACCACCATCCCCCGACACACACACTCCGTGCACACACTGTTTAACATTTTTGATACAGGGTCCTCTGTACCTGAGTGCGTCCTCAGTACTGATAGCCCTCTCTCCCATTGTAGGATGACTGGCTCAGAACGAGGCTTGCCCCTCCTTACCCAGTACATTCTGGGCCTGTGTGTACCAAGGTCGCAGTGGAGACAGCCCTGGACTGCAGTTCTGCATTTCCCGGGGATATGTGGGAGCAGTGGGCATCCACCAGGATGAGAAAAGGGGGTGTTGGGGTAGGGAAACCAGCAGGTGGCAGAAGAGCCAAGCTAGGCTGTGGGACTACAGACAGGGGTCTAGTGGGGCACCCGAGCAACCTGTGCAAAGGTCCTGAGGCAAGAGAGTAGCAGACTCCAGGTTAACAATGTCCCAGTATGGTGAAACATGGACTTGAGAGCCAGCTTAGGCACTAACTAGTGCTGGAGTCAAAACCACCAATTTCAGGGGGCTGGAGAGATGGGTCAATGGTTGAAAGGACTGGCTGCTCTTCCAGAGAATCCAGGTTCAATTCCCAGCACCCACATAGCACAGACATATATGCACTCAAATCAACAATGTACATAAAAACGCCAGGCGTGGGCTGGTGAGATGGCTCAGTGGGTAAGAGCACCCGACTGCTCTTCCGAAGGTCCAGAGTTCAAATCCCAGCAACCACATGGTGGCTCACAACCATCCGTAACGAGATCTGGCGCCCTCTTCTGGAGCGTCTGAAGACAGCTACAGTGTACTTACATATAATAAATAAATAAATCTTTAAAAAAAAAAAAACAAAAACAAAAAAACGCCAGGCGTGATAGTGCACGCCTTTAATCCCAGCACTCAGGAGGCAGAGGCAGGCGGATTGAGGCCAGCCTGGTCTACAAAGTGAGTTCCAGCACAGCCAGGGCTTTACAGAGAAACCCTGTCTGGAAAAACAAAAACAAAAAAAAGTACATAAAATAAAATAAAATAAAAAAACATCGTCACTTCTGTTCTTCAAGGGCTTTAGCCACACCCCCAAGTATTCCAACTTGCCCAAATGTACCACCCACTCTTAAAGTGATGCATCCCGAGTCAGCTCAGGGTGTTGATCTCCCACACAGGCCCTTCCTCACCCTAGGGACTCTGTGGCTAGAGGAAACAACACATGGCTCAACTCCACAGAGCACACGAGCCTAGATAGAGCCAGCAGGCCTGGGGGGACCACCTCAACTCCCAGGTGACAGTGCAAGGCCTGGTCCTGGCTTTGGACCAGGAATCTTCGCATCCGGAGTGGGAGCCTTGTGCGCTGTAGGGATCGGGACTCTTGCATTGCAGGGTGCTGCCCTGCAGTCCTGGGGGCAGGCCCTGGGTGGGACGACCCAAGGTTTTCCTTCACATTCCCCATACCCAGCTGGTCTCAGCAATCTCCCAGCCCTAGAAAGGCGCACTAGAGCCACAAAGGAGCCAAGCAACCCTAAAATCTTAATCCTTTAATTAGTTTCCCTCTTTCCTTCTCTTTGCTTCCACGAGGAGAGAAGAGGGACCTCTGACGCCTGAACATGGCTCATGGCCCCTGGGGTGCCAGGCAGGGTCCTGGGCTCCGGGTCACATGCAGCCCCGGCAGGAGGCCCATGTACTGCTGAGGTCCCTGCAGATTGGCTAGGCGCGTTGGCTGGGCAGCTCCTGGGAAATGAAGCGGCGTAGGCGCTCCAGGTATTGACTGTACAGCTCAATGTCATTGTGCCCAGCGCCCTCCACCCACAGCGGCTCCACGGCCTTTGGGCAGCGCTCATACAGTGCCAGCCCGTGAGAGAAGTCGATCACCTCGTCCTCTGTGCCGTGGATGATGAGCACCGGTGACGTGATCTTCGACACCTTCTCGATGCTGAGGGAAAAGATGCACAGGCTGGAGCCCCACCCTTTCTAATGCCCCGCCCTTTCCCAAGCCCCGCCCCCATGCTCACTTAGGGAAAGCATCGAAGCAGTAGGTCTTCTTGGTGTCAGGGAAGGCCACCCGCATGCCCGAGGTGAGAGGCGAGTGCAGAACCACTGCAGCACACTCGTAGCGTGACGCCAGATCCACTGTGGGCACAGTGCCAATGCTCTGGCCATACAGGATGATACTGTCTGGGCTGATGCCATACCTGAGCGACAACAGGAGCAGGGTCAGCAGGCCTGGAGATGAGCAACTCCCAGAGCCCTGCCAAGCAGTAGTTCCATGGCTTTTTCCTCAGTCCCTCCCACGGGGTGGGGGTCAGGGTGACAGTGCCTGACTGTGGAAAGCTTTGGACCTAAGATTCCAGACCAAAAGTTCCTGTTCCCTTCTGACCTAAGAACAGAGGGCTGTCTCTTCCCAGTGCTGCCTCCCCACCAATGTGGGTCTCTGGGAATTTAGGAAACTGTGTCCTCGGATGTTCGGCCCAGTTTAAGGTCCCCAGAGTCCTTCCTGCCCAATTAGAAGCTTGCAATGTGGCAGTGCAGCCAGCTCATTCCTAACGCCTCTCCTGCCATTCCCAGCCCAGCAGATCCGTGCGGCGACTTACCCTGGCTGAGCTGCCTAGTGCTGCCCCTGCCATAGTTCCCACAGCTGTCTCAGACAAGCCTCCACAGGAGCCTCCCCTGATGCCAGGCAGGAAGTGGACCACCTAGGGGCAACCCACACTGCGCCTGTGCTGATCAGCTCTGCCTGCTCAAGCCTAAACTCCTCCCACCATAGGGGGCGGCCCCTTTAGAGAGTCGCCCCTACCTCAGGAGTTCCCTGCAGTCAGTGCTGTGGGACAATGGACAGAGTTCAGCATACACAACAGTGGCTCTCCAGACAGTGTGCACAAGGGAGTCAGCCCAGGCAGGGTACAGGCACCTTGGCACAGGGGGAGGAGCACTCAGACAGGTCCCCAGTGCCAGCATCAATAGTGCCTGGGGACCCAACTCAGTGATACCTGGCACATCTCCAGTGCAACCAGGGCTCCCAACTCCCCAGGGCTGTCAGAGTTCCAGAGCCACCTGGGGCCCTAATCAAGAGTAGGGACCTCCAGAAGTATGGGTGGATGGTCTCAGCCCCCTGCATGGGCCCTTCTCTATGAAGGAGAAAAAGGAGCCCTGGTGAGGTGGGATGAGATGGGGTGACCGGGCAAGCAGACTGACAAGGGCACAGACCTGCTGCCTACCGTCACTTGGGCACCCTCTAGTACAGCTTCCCGGCCCTCCTGCCACCTGCCCCAGAGCAAGTTCAGCTAATGGCACAGTCCTTGGCACTTGGGCTACCAACTGCCTGCTCCTAAGTTCCTCGATGGCTATCTCCTAGACCCAGGGTCCTCTGTTCACTGTCAGACCAGGTAGAACTTCCCTTTTCCTGTAGACGGCAAGGACCAAGGTCCCATCTGCCACTGACACTCCCCAACACTGCTGCCCTAAGAGCAGAGCCCTCACCTGGTACGCAGGGCCTGCCAGGCTGCATCAATGTCAGCATAGAGGTTCTTCTCCGAGGGCCGGCCAGAGCTGATCCCATAGCCAGAGTAGTCATAAGAGAAGATGTTGCAGCCGATGCGTGTGCCCAGGCCAACATAGAAGCTGCACATCTGGCCCAGGTCCACTGCATTGCCATGCGAGAAGAGAACGGTGTACCTGGGTATGCAGGTGAGAGGGCACAGCACAGCTGACCACCCACACTGAGCCAGCAGCACCCACTGTCTCCTCTATTCAGAGCTCCACGGCTGGCCTCCCACAGCATGACAGGGACTAGCTGGGGATGGGACCTGAAGGCTGTTAAGTCCTATAGCCTTAGGCCTGCCTGTGGTCAGCCATCAGGCCTTAGACCCCATCTACAGTGGGACCCGCTGTGAGTTCAATCTTCAATAGACACAAGCCCAGGCCAGGAGGCCAAGAGCCATCTCATGCCCCCATGAAACAGAACTGTGTATAAGAAGAGCCTACTCGCCGGGCATGGTGGCACACGCCTTCAATCCCAGCACTTGGGAGGCAGAGGCAGGCGGATTTCTTAGTTCAAGGCCAGTCTGGTCTACAAAGTGAGTGCCAGGATAGCCAGGGCCACACAGAGAAACCCTGTCTCGAAAAACCAAAATAAATAAATAAGTAAAAGAAGAGCCTACTCCTTCCAGTGGATGCTCTATTGCTAGGGGGAGGACTAGGTCCCACCCCTGGCCACCAGAAATCTTTTGAGATCCATCCTGCCCAGTTGACCTCTGGCCAACCCAGACAGACCTGTAATAAGACCAAGACCTGTGTCAGGTTAAGGCCATGCACCTGCCTGGCCCTGCACAGGTGTCTTCCTGAAGCACCCGCCTGACTCCTAAGTAAAGGCTTGCCCTTTAGACTCCAGACTCGACCTGGGAAAGCTGTCACCTCTCCACCTCACCCTTTGGTGGAGACTTGAAAGCAAGAACATGAAAGTGGGGTCTCCTGTGCTTTACAAGAGGGGTCAGGTGGGCCGAAAGACAGGGCAGTACAGAACCAAGGCACCCCTGCTGTGAGCCCTGGGAGGGGGCAGCTCACCTGGCACCCGGTACACAGCGCACATACATGCAGGCGATGCGGTTGGCGCGCGCGCTCTTGGTCACGAAGACCTCAATGGTATCCAGCTCGCGCTGGCCATACTGGAAGTCAGCACGCTCTGTCAGGTGGATCTTCCAGCGCCCGGGTGTGGCCGCTGAGGTCCGTAGGGGACCCGAGGGGGCAGCGCCGGCCCCACCGGGCCCCGGCTCAGGTTCAGGTACCAGAGAGTAGGTGGGATCGGGAGGCAGGAAGGCGAGCTTGGCAGCGATGCGGCCCGGGCAGGGTGGGCAGCAGAACAGGCAGCAGAGCTCGCTCACCGACAGGCCGTTCATGGCGGGCGCCGGGCCCGCGCTGGGCCAGGGGAGGGGCGGGGGTGCTCCGAGATGCCGGCAGCTCGCGGGCTGCACACCTCAGTCCCGTTAGGAGGCCGCAGCCCGGCCCCATCGCGGTCCAAGGCGAGCCCCCGGGAGCCTCACAGCCACAGGTCTCCATGCCATACAGTGGGATACCCTGCAGGGGACACCAACATGTAGGTTCCCTCCAGGAATCTAGGGTAGAACCAGGTACCAGCCTGTGCCAGGCAGGGAGGAAGGCGTGTCCCCACATCCACGGTCTATCTTGATCCTCTTGGCCTGCCCACAACCTAGCTCTCCCGGGCCTCTGTGGCAGAAATCATTCTATGTATGGCCCCCAGCTTCTGCCATTCCAGCACCCCCAGGCCTATGCCCAGACACTTCTGTCTGCCCCACCAGTTTCTCCCTCAGTCCTTGAAGGAGTTATCCTCCAAAACAGGTAACAAAAGCAGCTCCAAGTTTTGAGCCAAAGGGATCCAAAGACTATAGGCTCCCACGCAGGAGGATGTGGAGGGTAAGCCACGGGGCCTTGGAACACAGAGACAGAGCCCAAAGGAGGAAACAGACACAAAGACCGGGAACAAGGACAGGATGCATGCCAGACACAGGGCCCCACTGACTGGGACAATGGTTTGTCCCCGTGCTTGGGGCCGGGGGTGGGGGGGTCTCCCGCGGGGTCAGGGCAGCTGTGGCCTCCAGCAGCTGCAACCTCAGGGTTCAGTCACCCAACCTCCCAGGCCTGCCTCAGAGAGGCAGCAAACTGCAGAAGGGAAGTGAAATGGGGGGGGGGGGGGCAGGGCCTGACTCCAATAGAAACCCAAATGCTCCATTTCTGCAGGACATCCTAAAATGTGTTCAAGTGACACCAAAGCCACTTCCACTGTATGCTGAGCTGCCAATGGATAGATACAGAGACATTTCCAGAAAAGCCCACAACCATCTCTCACAACCTGGGAGGAAGGCAGGAGACTTCATAGTGCAATTTTGTTTTGTTTTGTTTTGTTTTTTGAGACAGGGTTCCTTTGTATAGCCCTGGCTGTCCTGGAACTCACTTTGTAGACCAGGCTGGCCTGGAACTCAGAAATCCGCCTGCCTCTGCCTCCAAAGTGCTGGGATTAAAGGCGTGCACCACCACACCTGGCTCATGGTGCAATTTTAACAGGATATCAACCTACACCTGGGTTTTAGGTCACAGCATATAAATCCACAGGGACAGAGGGACATGGATAACAGGCAAAGGGAGACACATGACACTCAGGCAGCTGTGCCCCCCGCCCCACATTTTTGGATCCCTGTGAATCTGAGGTGTAAGACCACTGGGGAGAGGGATAGCCCAGTCCCTAACAATTCAGGGACACATTGAGAGGACAGCTATGACAGCCAGAGCAAGGACAAAGATAGTACCAACAAGTCCCCAGCTCCCAGGTGGCAATTCACAAAGATGCAGATGACACCAGGTGTCTCCAAGAGACACCAGGCCACACCTGGAATCTACAGCACTCCTAGAATGGAGTTGGGAGCACTTCTAGCACAGAGCAGGTGGGGACCAAGACAACACCAGGCCACATCTGTAACTGGGAGCACACCCTACAGAGCAGGTGGGGACCAGAGACTCTGCCCAAGACCCTGAATAACCCAGAACAGCCTATCAGGGAATGACCCCGCTCCAAATATCCACAAGGTCAATGTTTAGAGACACTGGCTTTATAATCAAGGCCTCCTCATTTAACACCCCTTAGACACAGAGGGCTTGGAAGGACCTGTGGTCCAGTGAGAAAGAACACCTGACCAAACTGGAGAGAAAGTGAACCAAGGCCAGGGAAGGGAGTGCTGTCCCTCACACTCCCCTCCGGGTCACTCCCACGATCTTTAAGCCTGCTGGTTCCATCTACCACCACTTGAACCTTTCCCCAACTGCACTCTCACCTCCTTACGAAGGTCCATCTCAGCTGCCGCTATCATTCCGTGTCAAAGGCTTGGCCCTCGCTATTTTGACACCTTCTGCAGCACACACCTATTGAGTGACCTCCCTTCTAGAGTTATCCTTCCTCCTCCTAGTCACAGACCTCATGCCTAGCCACACATCTTATCAGGTGTGTAATTTCTGGGGTCTCAACCTGCAGTATGTTTTCTAGACAAGTCAAGCAAGGGGAGGCCTCAGTTTCCCGCCTGTGGCTGTCCCTACCTATGCCAGCATCCTGAGTCTGCCATATGGGGAGGAGCCCTCAGTCACAATTCCAGATACTTCTACAGTTAACTAGATCTCCACCCTACAAGAAGAAAGTCCCATGCATGGGGCAGGACCTGGAAGACCCACTTCCACTCAACAACCATGTGCAGGGCAGCCAGAGAAAATGAAGCTGTGGAAGAAAGACATTAAAGACATAAGCCTCTGGGACCTGCCAGTGTTATATGGAGAGGACAGACAGCATGTGGGACTTCATGTCACAGATGGAGCCACTGGGTACTGTAAGCCGGGATTATTCACTCACTGCCACAAAGCCCAAGCATTGTGATCACAGACATAAAACCAGGCCCTGGTGTTACAAGCAACCAGGCTACTGTAAGGGCTCTAGGATGACCTACATATGACTGTCTGCTCTGGCATGCCTCACCCGGCCAGTCATAGTAGGGAGGCAACCCTCTAGGAGCTGAAGAGTTCAAAGAATGTAGACGGGTTGGGGGAGATGGCTCAGCAGGTAAAGGCACTTGCTACCAAGTTTAAATATCCGATTTGGATCAGGGGACCAGCATGGTAGGAGAGGACTGACTTCAGGAAGCTGTCCTCTGCGTGGGCGCACACACGTGAAAAAAAGGAAATAGCTCAGTGACAGAGGACCGCAGAGGTAAACCCGGGCAGCAGGAGAAGATTCGAAAAACTGCAAGGGCTCCCAGGGGAGCAGGGCCCGCTCAAGCTGCACCCTCAGGCTCGGTTTCAGCAAGAGGGCTTCATCGTGGGGGTGATAAGGAACCATATAGGAGTTCTGGGCTGCAGAAATGAAGCCTGCAGTGGGCCCCCACTGGCAGGAAGACGCCAGGTGAGTGGCAAAGGTGGCCGGTGAATGTCAGCAGACAGTTGTAGGCACAGAGGGTGTGGGACAGGGGCTGGGTCTGCGGCTGGCCCGGGCGTTTCTTGGGGACACAGCCGTGTCCTGAGGAGGTTAAGCGACTGCTCCAGGATCGCTGCACGGGGACATGGGGATGCCAGGGACACGGTGGGTGCGCTGGTCTCACAGCCATCCCCGGAGAGCACAGGGAGGTCTCGGACGCAGGGCCCCGCTCGATTCGGCCCCACACCATAAACCGCCGCAGCCCGCGCGCGCCCGCCCGCCTGCACTCACCGCCGCCCGCGCCCGCCGGCCCGGGGGCCGCACTCCATGGCTCCCGGCCGCCCGCCCGTGCGTCCGTCTGTCTGTCCCCCGGGGACCCCGACCCAGCCTCCTGCACCAACACCACCGCAGCTCCGCCGAGGGCGGAAGTGAGCTTGACCTAACACCGCCCCCGGAAGTGATGCGAGGAGAATGCGCAAGCGAGGAGGCCTCTGGCTGTTTATGGGGGCGGAGCAAAGCGACCGCGAAGCGGATTGGGTGGGTTGTTGTGAGGGCGGTACATGTGCTGGAGGTGGGGCCAAGAGAAGGAGGTGCCCGATTGCCGAGCGGGGCTCGAGATAAAAGGCGGGACTTGGTTGTGTGGGCGGGGCTATTATGGGGGCGGGGCCTCAATAGAAGTGAAGGTCTGAAGGAGCTTGGCTGGCTTTCGCTAGTACCGGGTAAAGAGCGGTCTGGGGGCGGGGCCTGGAATGAAGGCGGAACCGAATGGTCTGGGGGCGGGACCTGGATAGGGTGTGACTTTGACCAGAGTAGAGCAGCGTTCCGAGGATGGGATTTGCATTCCCAGTTGATTGGTTAAATTATCCTTGCCTTCCCCCTCCACCCCATCTGCTCATCCCCTCCGTGAATTCCTGGAAGAGGCAATAAAATGAGTTTCTCTCAGGGTCTCAAGACAGGAGCTGGAGAGGTGTTCACCCTTTAAGAACACTACACATCCCAGGACCCACAAGGTGGTTCTCAACCACCTGTAACTCTATTTCCAGGAGATTCTACTCCCATTTCAGGCTTCTTCAGATACCCGACAGACACATATAGGCAAAACACCTTTACAACCCAATTTTTTTTATGTTTATTTATTTATTTATTTATTTATTATATGTAAGTACACTGTAACTGTGTTCAGACACTCCAGAAGAGGGCGTCAGATCTCGTTGTGGATGGTTGTGAGCCACCATATGGTTTCTGGGATTTGAACTCAGAACCTTCGGAAGAGCAGTTGGTGCTCTTACCCGCTGAACCATCTCACCAGCCCCCTACAACCCAATTTTATTTGTCTGTGTATTTACATTACTGCGCCATGGAGCGCCTGTGGAGGTCAGAAAACAGTTTGTGGGAATCTACTCTGTTCTACTGAGTGAGTCCCTGGGATTAAACTCAGGTTTTGTGGCAAGAGTCTTTTACCCACTGAGCCATCTCACTGGCCCTCATTTTGAGTTGAGTGTAGGGGACAGAGGATGCTTTTTATCTTTTTATTTTATATGTATGTGTGTTTTGCACTCATGTGTGTGCACCACAAGTGTACCCAAGGAGGGGGTATCAAATTCCCAAGAACTAGATTTATGGGCAGTTGGGTTGCTGGTAAGCCACTACATGGGTTCTGGGAACCAAACCCAGGTTCTTCACAAAAGCAGTAAATGCTCTTTGTTTCTTGTAGTCTTTCTCTTTGTGGCCTTGGTTGTCCTGGAACTCCTTCTAGTCCAGGGACTTGAACTCAGAGATCTGCCTGCCTCTACCAAATGCTGGGATTAAAGGCATGCACCTTGAATTGCACCCAGCTACTGTAAATGCTCTCAACCACTGAGCCATTCCTCCAGCATCCCCGACTAGGTTTTTTTGGTTTTTGGTTTTTGTTTTGGGGTTTTTTTTTGGAGTGGGGGGGTGGGGGTTTCAAGACAAGGTTTCTCTGTATAGCCCTGGCTGTCCTGGAACTCACTCTATAGACCAGGCTGGCCTCGAACTCAGAAATCTGCCTGCCTCTGCCTCCTGAGTGCTGGGATTAAAGGCATGTGCCACCACTGCCGGGCTCCCTGTCTAGTTTTTTAAAACAGGACCTCAGGCTATAGATCAGGCCAGTCTGGAACTCATTGTGTAGTTCTGTTGTAGCCTTCAAATTACTGATGCTAACTCTGTGCAGTTAATTGTCCTGCTTCTTGGAAGCCTCACCAAAGAGACTGCACTGTTGTGTACAGACGGTTTGCCTCTGCGTCCCCGTCCCCCCACCCCTCACCCCCACCCCCGCCACAAAAGCTCCCATCTTCCCACCCTTCCAAGGCAAGCACAATGTGTAGGCTGCTGGTTTCTGCACTGCATCATCCCCTCCCTGGCCTCTCCAAGGTAATCCAGCCTGGCATTAGAATGGCACTGCCCATAAACCCCCACCCCCACCCCCTTAATGAAAACACCCCGAGGAGCCAAATGCTAGCTTGAGACAACCGCCCCGCCTCTGCATCGCAAAAACTAGCTCTCCCTCTGTTAAACGGGGGAACTCTCCAGATACCTGTCCTTGGGACCTTAGCAAACTCAGCCCAGTGGCGCACACGCCTTTCATCCCAGCACTTGGGAAGCAGAGGCAGGCAGATTTCTAAATTCGAGGCCAGCCTGGTCTACAGAGTGAGTTCCATGACAACCAGGACTGCACAGAGAAACTTTGTCTCAAAAAACAAAACAGGAAAGAAAGAAAAGAAAGAAAAAAGAAACAAAAAAGAAGTAACAAACACAAGATCAAGGGCCCAGGTTTAAATCATATAGAAAAGTTAATCGGAGGTCACAGACAGTTATGGCTGGCCATAAAAAAATTAGTTCCTGATAACCCCACAAAAGATACTCCTTAATCCCCCTCCCAGCTTAAGTCCCGTCCCACCAAAAGGTATCCTGTTTGAGTTACTACCTGCTGCCTATTCCTGCTTCCTCACCCTAAGCATTCAAGGAATTCAAGCATACTGCACTGTATATAAGCTCAATGCTTAAGTGGATGCTCACAGTCAGCTATTGGATGGAACACAGGGCCCCTAATGAGGGAGCTAGAGAAAGTACCCAAAGAGTTAAAGGGGTCTGCAACCCTATAGGAGGAACAACAATATGAACTAACCAGTACTCCCACCCCCCAGAGCTCCTGTCTCTAGCTGCATATGTAGCAGAGGATAGCCTAGTCGGCCATCAAAGACCAAGTACCTATACAGGGGAATGCCAGGGCCAGGAAGCAGGAGTGGGTGGGTTGGGGAGCAGGGCAGGGAGGCTATAGGGGGGAATTGGGGATAGCATTTGAAATGTAAATGAGGAAAATAATAAAAAAATAAAGCCAGGTGTGGTGGCACACGCCTTTAATCCCAGCACTCGTGAGGCAGAGGCAGGCAGATTTCTGAGTTCGAGGCCAACCTGGTCTAGAAAGTGAGTTCCGCCGGGCGTGGTGGCGCACGCCTTTAATCCCAGCACTTGGGAGGCAGAGGCAGGCTGATTTCTGAGTTCGAGGCCAGCCTGGTCTACAAAGTGAGTGCCAGGACAGCCAGGGCTACACAGAGAAACCCTGTCTCGAAAAACCAAAAAAAAAAAAAAAAGAAAGTGAGTTCCAGGACAGCCAGGACTATACAGAGAAACCCTGTCTCGAAAAAAACAAAATAAATAAATAAATAAATAAACTCAATGCTTTCTGGGCTCACTATCACATGCCAGTGGAGGCTTGCAATCCGAGTCTAGACTCAAAATGGTAATAAAAAAAAGACTCTTTTGCAAATTGCATCAGACTTCACAATTTTTGGGCTCATCTGGGTTTCCCACAGACTCGGGGCATAACAGTTTAGCCTAGGCCCTCTCACGCCACAA
Source organism: Mus caroli (assembly GCF_978045245.1). Lineage (NCBI taxonomy): Eukaryota > Metazoa > Chordata > Mammalia > Rodentia > Muridae > Mus > Mus caroli. The sequence continues at coordinate 79,380,964 of NW_028227264.1, forward strand.
TCCTACTGCCCCAACCACCATAGTGTTAGACTGACAGACATGAGCTACCGTGTGAGGTTGAGTCAAGTTGTTTTTCCAGCGGGAGAGGACACCATCTCTGGTGGCCTAGGGTAGTATTGAACTCTTGAATAGTCCGCCACTGGACTACTGAAGTGAGGGGTGGCCATCACCACATTCTGCAGACTACATTCTCATTCCTTTCTCCCCCACCCCATTCCCAACCTCTTTTGAGACAAGTCTCATATAGCCCAAATGGGCTTGATCTGAACACATACAGAGGGGTAGCTGTGTTGAACTCCTGATCTGCCTGCCTCAGCCTCCCAATTGCTGGGACAACAGGAGTCCCTGGCCCAGGGCTTTATGCTACACTAGGACTCTAGCAACTGAACCTCATCTCCAGTCAGTTTTGTTCAAGTATCCATTTATCTATCCATTGGTCCATTGTCTATCTATCTATGTATCCATTCTCTATCCATCTATCTCTCTTATCTAATCATCCATCCATCCATTATCTATTTGAGACAGAGTCTCACTATGTAGCCTTAGCTGGCCTCCAATTCCCAGAAGCCACTTGCTGCTGCCTCCCCAGCTCTGGGATTAAAGGGGTGCCCTACCAATGCCTGCCTCTTGAAGGCTGAGATTCCAGGCACTCAGCTCCACACCACACCCACATTTATATGTAACACTCTATGAAAATGGCATGGGCAAGCAAGATGGCACCTGCCAACAAGCCTGCAGTCCTGAGTTCAATCCCTAAGACTCCCACAAAAGAAAAACTGACTACTGCAGGCTGTTTTCTGATTGCCACACCATGGCATGCCTGCAGACACATACAAAAGAAATAAAAGGTCACACACTGGGCCAGTGAGATGGTTCAGTGGGGGAAACCAACTACTGTGTACACACCTGTGGACTAAGTCACCTGATTTCCAGGCTCACCGGAGATAGTGGGAGAGAACCAGCAGCTCCCACAGATGTCCTCTGGCTTCCGTGTGTGCATCCACACACATGCATATTACATAACGACCTAAATAAATACAGGTGCAAATGAATAGAGTAACAAGAGAGACCAGTGAGATGGAAGCTACCTTAGTGCGAAGAGGGAGAGACATCAGGCCTGATATCAGTTCTTGGGAGCCACGTGCCAGAGAAGAGCACAGACTCCATGGAGTTTCTTAATGCCACATCCCCACAAACACTAAATGAATAAATATAATAAAATTTAAAAACAAATACTGCAGCCGGGCGAGGTGACACACTCCTTTAATCCCAGCACTTCAGAGGCAGAGGCAGGTGGATCTCTGACTTTGAGACTATCCTGGTCTACAGAAGGAGTTCCAGGACAGCTAGAGCTACATCGAAAAGCCCTGTCTTGAAAAACAAAACAAAAAACTTAAATAAATTAAAAAAAAAAAAAACTGGGTGGTGATGGCTGCTGTCTCCATGTCCCTCTGTCTGCCTCCCTGTCCCTCTGTGTGCCTCCATTTCCCTGACTCTCTCCATGTCCCTGTAGGTCCCCATGTCCCTCTGTCTGTCTCCATGTCTCTCTGTCTATCTCCATGTCCCTGTCTGTCTCCATGTCCCTCTGTCTGTCTCCATGTCCCTGTAGGTCTCCATGTCTCTCTGTCTATCTCCATGTACCTCTGTCTGTCTCCATGTCCCTCTGTCTGCCTCCATGTCCCTGTCTGTCTCCATGTCCCCTGCTGTCCCCATATCTGCTCTGCAGAGATAAACTGCTACTACAAAACCAGAATCCTAGCTGGGTGGTGGTGGTGGTGGCACACGCCTTTAATTCCAGCACTTCGGAGGCTGAGACAGGCGGATTTCTGAGTTCAAGGCCAGCCTGGTCTACAAAGTGAGTTCCAGGACAGCCGAGGCTATACAGAGAAACCCTGTCTCAAAAAAACAAACAAACAAACAAAAAACATAATCCACCTGGGCTCTGTACAGCTCTGCCACCACTGCCCAAGACTTCCAGCCATGTCCCCAGGCTTGCCCAGGGCTGTCTGGATCTGCTGTTGGATTACTTCAGATCCAAAGGTCATTAAAGCAGACACTTCTTTTCCAGGTGACTTCTCTTTTGTTTTGAGACAGGGTCTCGATATGTAGACCAGGCTGGCCCTCAAGCCCACAGAAATCGACCTGCCTCTGCCTAGGTAAAGCCAGGATTAAAGGTACACCATTAAGCTTGGAACCTGGGGATTTCTTTCAACCCTGTAAATCCCTCCAGAGCCCTGGAACTCAGGACTGGGAGGAGCCACAGCTTGCTGAGCCAGAAAGCCAAGCTCTGCCCGGGAGAAACCCACAGGGAGTGAAGGAAATGGGAGGGGGTGTTTGGGGGTGCGGATGACCAGGGACACCAGACCACAGTTGGTAGAATACGACTGAGCTCCCCTCTGTCTCCATGAAGCATGTGCCCTCTCTTCACAGTGTTGCCCACCTACCCTGGGACGTGCTGTAAAAGGAAATTTCACTGTTGTAGTCAGACATAGCAGTACACACCCAAAATGTCAGTGCTCTGAAGGAGGCTGAGGACGCACAAGGTCAAGGCCAGAACTGCACAGAGACATATCAGAAATCAAAACACTGGCTCTGGGATGGTGTGGCAGGCAAAGCATTTATTTATTTTATATATTTGAGTACACTGTCACTCTCTTTAGAAGAGGGCATCAGATCCCATTACAGATGGTTTTGAGCTACCATGTGGTTGCTGAGAATTGAACTCAGGACCTCTGAAAGAGCAGTCTTAGCTGGAAGTGCTCTTAGCTGCTGAGGCATCTCTCCAGCCCCAAATCCTACTTTTTTTTTTTTTTAAGATTTATTTATTTTTATTATATGTAAGTACACTGCAGCTGTCTTCAGACACTCCAGAAGAGGGCGCCAGATCTCTTTACGGATGGTTGTTAGCCACCATGTGGTTGCTGGGATTTGAACCTTGGACCTTCGGAAGAGCAGTCGGGTGCTCTTACCCACTGAGCCATCTCACCAGCCCCCCAAATCCTACTTTTAATAATGGTTCTTTTTATTTTTTATTTTTTGGTTTTTCGAGACAGGGTTTCTCTGTATAGCCCTGGCTGTCCTAGAACTCACTTTGTAGACCAGGCTGGCCTGGAACTCAGAAATCCGCCTGCCTCTGCCTCCTGAGTGCTGGGATTAAAGGCGTGGGCCACCGCGCCCAGCCTTAATAATGGTTCCTAAATGCTTCAACCTCCCTCCTAGCCCACTACTACCAGAGGTAGTGGAAAGGAAAGGTTATTAGGATACAGAGGAAGTGGACCCGTTTAGAAATAGCTCTTTGGGGTGATTCCAATCTTCGCTGTTCTCAGCCCAGTCCACTCAGTAGACACCACACACACACCAGCAGCAGTGGCACTAGCCAGCAGAAACAGCCAAGTCTCCACCAAAGCTCTACAAGTCAGCAGGAGCAACCAGGACCAGCAGAGATGCCAGAAATTCTGTCATGCCTCTCTCAAAGAAGGGAAGATCAGCGGAGAGGAAGGCACAAAGACTGGAGACCAAGAAGTGTCATAAAGCTAGTTAGGCATGCCTGCAGCCACTGTCCTTTGAGTCTTATTTATACTTCTTCCAAGCAGTATGTGTCTTCCCACCCGTGCCTCAGCAGAAAAGTACTTGAGTCTGTCCTTGCAATACTCCACCTGAGTTTGTATTACATTGCTCTGCCGATCTGCCCGAATCCTCAGAAACAGCTGGTAACTGCCAGAACACCACCACAAGTTTTTTGGTGTGTTTCTTTATATGAAGTCACAACACACAATGACCATCAAGGAATGGCAAGGCATACCAATACTGTGCCCTTTTCTTCCTTCACTTGCCTTTCAACTTAGAGCCTCTCCTTCCTCTTTCCTGGGTTTTCTTGGGTTCACTCCCTGTCTGTTGATTGTTGGCTCCCCCTCGTGACCTAGCTTCACTTTACCTGACTCTTGTTTACCAGAAGCCTTGGGTTAAAGGTGTGTGTTAGGGCTGAGCCACACCACAAGAGGAAACAGGTTTTTCCAGTTCACAGTCTCTGGGTTTGAGCTGGGAGCAAATATGCTGCAACACAGGCTGGACTCAGTTTAGTGTTCTTCTTGACTTGGCTGGGATCACAGGCATAAAGCCACCACCCCACGATTCTTTTCCCATATTATAAAGCAGGTTCCAAGTTCTGGGTGTCACAAGTGTCCAACTGGAGGCTGTGCCTTGAAGCTGCATTTTAAGAGTTCATATCTAGATGTGCCCAGATCATGGGTGATTTCAAGGGGTTGGGAGTGGGATGGTTCCTGTAGAGTGTAGAGGCAAGGCAGGAAGTGGGGAAATCTTTTTTTTTTTTTGGGAGGGGGTGTTTCGACACAGGGTTTCTCTGTGTAGCCCTGGCTGTCCTGGAACTCATTATTCTGTAGACCAGGCTGGCCTCGAAGTCAGAAATCTGCCTGTCTCTGCCTCCCAAGTGCTGGGATTAAAGGCATGCGCCACCACTGACCTGTCAGAAGGGAATTGTTAAAATAGAACTACAGAGAGGTGTCATGCAGATGGCTGATGGACTGGACAGGCAGTGCAGGAGGGGCAGAGGAACCCCAGCTGCTTCCCTAGACTGGGGATCACTCCTACCCTCACACCCAGGCCATGAAATCTATACCCCTCTGTCTTTTGGTGGTCAAACAAAAGGTATTTTAAAAAGCAGGCAAGCAATCACACTGAGCCACGCCCTCAGCCCCTCACTGGGAGATTCTAGGCAAGGCTCCACCCCTGACCATGACCATAGTCCTCTACTACAGAGAAATTCTAGGCAGGGCTCCACCCTGACCAGGTTCCCAGCCCTTTTTGTACTCCCCACACCAACACCCCAATTTCTGGGGCCGGAGGTTTGAGACAGGGTTTCTCTGTATAGCCCTGGCTGTCCTGGAACTCACTTTGTAGACCAGGCTGGCCTTGAACTCAGAAATCCACCTGCCTCTGCCTCTCCAGTGCTGGGATTAAAGGTGTGTGCCACCACGCCCGGCCTCCCAATTTTTTGAGACAGGGTTTCTCTATGTAGTCCTGGCTATGAGTTACAACTCACAGAGACCCTCCTGCCTCTGCCTCCTGAGTGCAGGGATTAAAGGTGAGTACCACCACTGCCTGGTAAATTAAAAAAATAATAATAAATAAAAGTTAAAAGGACAAATTGGCGTTGAGATGTGGCTCAGAGGTAGACCTCCTGCCTAGAATCCACTGGGAGGATAGAATGAGACACTCTTCCTCAAGATAAGTGAACAATTATCTGTTCACTTCAAACAGGAACAGTCACAGCCCAAACCAAGGACACTACCAAAGTCTAACTTGGTGAACTATTAGTTTTATTGGGGTTACTTATGAGAGCATGGGTGAGGGACTACTTACAGCAGCAGAAGAGACTCAAAGGTGACAATTCAGGACCTGGAACCTACAGCACAGCCTACAGTCTGCTCAATAGATGGGATGGCAAGGCATACCAATACTGAAGAGAGTATCAGATTTCATTACAGATGGTTATGAGCCACCATGTGGTTGCTGGGATTTGAACTCAGGATCTTTGGAGGAGCAGTCGGTGCTCTTACCCACTGAACCATCTCACCAGCCCCCTGTATAACATCTTTTAAAGATAACTTTTTTTAAAAAAAATTTATGAGCATTGATGTTTTGAAAAGGCATCAGACTTCCTGGAATTGGAGTTAGGGATGGCTGTGAGCCACCATGTGGGTGCTAGGATCTGAACCTTCATCCTCTGGAAGATCAGCCAGTGCTCTCAGCCACAGAGCCATCTCTACAGCTCCTGGCATAGCATTTCTAAGGACCTGGGCTTAGTCAAAAAATATTAAAGAAACAACATGGGTTTCCTGGTGGCCCTGTTTTGGTGTGATGACCCAAAACTTGGTTTTCTTCCCAAGACCCTTGGTTCACATGGCTTCCTAGAAGCCAGACACTGTACCTAAGGGTTCTAGCTTCGTTTTGTTTGTTTGTTTCTTTGTTTGTTTTTCGAGACAGGGTTTCTCTGTATAGCCCTGGATGTCCTGGAACTCACGCTGTAGAAACTCAGAAGTCTGCCTGCCTCTGCTTCCCAAGTGCTGGGATTAAAGGCATGGGCCACTACCACCCAGCTTGGGTTCTAGCTTTGTAATGCTAGTCACATCCACTTATCTGTCTTGCAAGCAGCCATAGACCAATCTCATGGGACCTACTGTGCTCTGATAAGCTGGTCACAAGACATTCCTTATTCCAGAAAGATTGTGTTTGGCAGACAGGCCTAGAAGATTGCAAACAGGCTGATCCTGGAGCCAACCCCAGGCTCTCTGGTGCCACTTTCTACCTTCCAGGCTGGTTAGGGCTCAGCCAGGCAATCTGCTGGTTATGTCCTAAGCCATAGAGGAAGAAGGGCCCTGGGCGAGACTCAGGGACTCTGGCCTGGGAATAACATGTTAGGCAGATAAAGCTACACTGTGAAACTCTTTATCTAAAACAATAATTAACTAAAAAGTATTAATGTTAGGTCATCTCTCCTGCCTCTATTACTTGTTCATTTATTTTCTTTCATCTTTTGTTTTTGTTTTTTAAAGACAGGATCTGTCCTGGAACTCCCAGAGATTTGCCTGCCTCTGCCTCCCAAGTGCTGGGGTTAAAGGCCCTTGCCCCAACCACCTTGAACTTTTGATCTCTTGTATCCACCCCTAGAGTGTTGGCATGACCAGCTTGTGCCATCAGGAATGCTATGGATGGAATCCAGGTTCGCCTGGGTGCTAGGCAAACACTCCATGAACCACCCCAGCCCCAGACTTATTCAGAAGTTCTCATATCTGTTTCACCCATTGTACAGATGAGGAAAATAAGGGCCTGAGTGGACCTAAAACCTCAGACTACAGTCACTTTCCAAGCAGTAGAAGTGATTGTTCACCAGCAACATGGGACTTTACAGAAGTATGATGGCAGATGCTCTTTGAGTGACTAATGGCCATAGAGTCTCCTTCTGCCTCAAGTCTTCTCTCTGCTGATGTCTCAAAGTGTCACAAAGGGGCCGAGTTCAGTGCTATCCCAGGATCTCAAGCCACAGTATTCTACTAGCTGCAGCACACATAAGAAAACCTCCTAGACTCAGCAAGGCCTTGTGAAGCAGCCACGCGCACGGCCTTAGGGGAAATGTAGTCGCATCGCGCAGGCCCCGCCCATGGAACTACGCTCCCGTCGTGCCCCGCGGTAGCAGGCGTGGCGGCCCGGTTGCTAGGACTTGGATAAGCGTGGCGTTCGCTTGGGTGTCCCTCAGGTGAGCAGCCGCCGTAGGGGTTCGGCTTTCGCCGTTCCGGATCCGCCATGGGGCACCAGGGATGGCGACAAGGCAAGGGCGGTGGACAGGGAAAGAAGGCCTTATCGGGGCAGACCGCGTAGCCTGAGAGGGTTTTGCGGGTCCTGAGAGGCGGTAGGAGTGCGCGTGCGCGAGCAGTCAACGCTAGTACGCGTGTGCACAGGGCTTTTCGCCCACCGCGCCCTATGCCGTTGGTTTGCGGCGCACGCGTGTTCCCTGCTTCTGATTCCGGAAACCCCGTGATTTCCAGCTGCTTCCGGTTGTATGTTCCGGGTCATCACAGTCCCCTGCCTCAGGGTTATCTATTCACCATCCTTACAGCAGGTGTGCAGTTTCCCTTTAAGCTCTTGTACCCTATGGGGTTTCTTGGGGTATCTTGGTGGTACCAGGGATCGAGTCCTGGACTTTGGTTATATTAGACCAGCACTGGACTACTCTTCCCCTCCCTTTAGAAGTGGATTCCAGCTTTCGCTAATCTTTGTACCCAGCCCCTCAATGGATTATTCCAGGCAGGGACTCTACCCCTGCGCCACACCCCATCCCCTCACAAGGGGCCCTAACCTAAGCTTCAGCCCCTCACTGGTGGACATAGGTAGGCTCTGCACTGCTGAGCTCTGCCCCGAGCCCACTTCATTTTTTTATTTTGGAAGGTTTCCTGTACCGCTGAAGCTGGCCCCGAACTCCCATCTAGTGGCTTATTGAGTGCCTGGTATTTCAGGCCTGAGCTTCCAGACCTGATGTTTCCTGTCCCTTATAGCCTGTCCAGCCACGGTCCCATTCTTTTGGACCCTAGACCCTGGACCCAATGCCCATTGTTTGCCTGCAGTTGTTGAATGAAGAGGGCGTGTGGTTCCTCAGAGGTGGGGAGTGTCTGGTGGACCACAGGTCCTTGTCTGTAGTACAAGGAGCCCCTTTCAAACCTGTTCCCATGCTGGTGTACAGTGGGCACCTGTCACCTAAAACAAGGGAGCTATTGATGCTGGTGTCCACTTCAGTCCCAACAGGAGTGAGGTGGTGACCAGAGGAGGAAGCTGGCTTGTTAGACACGATGAGCTCTAGGCCAGCCTGGGTTAAATAGGGAGACTTGGTCTCAAAACAAAAACGGGAAAATAAGCATGCATAACAGGCCTCTATTGCAATGACCATGAAGGCCCCCTTTGGCCAAGCATTGGCTACCATCCTATAGCTATTAAACTCCTCCCCAGAGGCCCATAAGCCCAGGCTGGCGTCTGTCCCCAAGGCATCCATCTTTCTCTGTCCCTTGTTGTAGTCTTGAGGGGACAAACAAGGCTGTGTCTTCTGCCTTGGAGACAGTGGTGCTTTGTGGCCCAGGCAGGCGTTGTGCGTTGTAGGCGTGGTGTATGCCTCTGGGAAGCCAGATGTCACCACGCCCCTCATGGGCTCTGCCTGCCATGGGGCCTGTGCAGGGGCAGCCATGGTGACACTGGGACCTCAGACACCCTTGGTGCTGTCCTCCCTTCCTAGTCTCAGGGCTCCTAGTGGCACCCGTGACTCTCTAGTTAGCCCATAGAGACCAGTGTTGACCTGGGCAGCTGGGTGAGCCCTGAAAGCCAACAGATGTACCTGAGTCCATCGCATAGGTTGTTCCTGTGGCCAGGTAGACATTGGTGGGGGTGGCAGGATATGGGTATGATGGTGGTCAGACAGCCCTGCGGGTCGCCTCGTGGGCACTTTTTTCTTTTCTCCCCTATTTCCTTCTCGTTTGTTTGGTGCTCTGTATTTACCTCAGGGTTTGGGCAGGGTGGGCAGATTCCCACCATTGAGCTACCCCCCATCCCCTCCTGGGGGATTCTAGGCGCTGCTCCCAGGACTGCTTGACCCTAGTTGCCAGTAGGTTATGGTTAGTGGTCAGGGCAAGGGGTGGGAAAGAGCTGGCTGTCAGCCAAGCCGATGACCTGAGGATTAAGGATGGCGAGTGGGTTCGGGAGCAGGAACCGGATGGCAGGTGGTGCTGCCTTCCTCCTCAGATCTGCCATCCTGCCCTGTCTAGCTCTGACTGAGCAAGGAGAAGCCTCTGAGGCCCAAGAGACTCTGCTCCCACAACTTTGCCTCCGCTGGGTGCCTGGGGAGCCTGGCTTTTCTCCTGTGCGGAACAGCGTGGTGGTGGTGGTGGTGGTGGTGGTGGTGGTGGCGGCAGCAGCTGTCAGCTCAAGCTTTATCCGGGTGCTTGCACAGCAGGCCATGAGCATTGACTGAAAGCTCAGGTGCAGTGGATAGCCAGGTTCCCAGGCTAGCCCACTGAAGCAGGAAGGGGGTTGACTAAGCACACTGGAATTAAGTCATGGGCACGTGCCTGCCTTTCTTGGCAGGGTCTGCATTCTTCTAGGATGCATCAGACGCCTGCCACCACCTATTTCTGGGGATACAGAGGGTTAAGATGGGGTCTTGCTCTGTAGCTCTAACTGGCTGGCCTCCATCTTACAGCCACCTTCCTGCTTCTGCCCCAGGTTCTGACAGGTGTGTGCTATCAGGTAGATCACCATGGTCATGTCCCATAGAAGCCACCTGGGGCCAGGGACACTGTCAGTCTAACTGTATGCTTTTTGGGGGTGGTCCTGAACCCCATTCTCCCATATATATATTCACTGTGTAGAAAATGGGACATTTAGCAGTTTGGAATGCTAATGCCCACCAGCCCCCGGGCCAGAGCCAGGATCTGCATGTGCTATGGCCACATCCTCTGCAGGTCTCACCTACTCAAGGGCCCATAAGGCTGTTCTCTCATGGGCTGCACTAGACAGGTCCACTCCCCACACAGCAGGCAGAACTCACCTCCTTCTCACTATAGGCCTGAGGTCTTGAAGCCACCAAAGCATGTCAGCAGCTGTTCTGGATTTTTGTTTGTTTTGGTTTTGTTGTTGTTTTTTTGGTTTTGGGGTGTTTTTTGTTTTTTGGTTTTTTGACAAGGTTTTATGTAGCCCTTCAAAGGGCTCGCTTCAGAATCCCCATGTGCTCCAGATCCTCTGGCCCCTACATCTCCTGGGATGACAGGGTGCTACCAGGCCTGGCTTACTGGGCAGGGTCTGGAAGCCAGGGCTTTGTGCATGCTGATGGGGTGGGTTTTGGATTTGATAGTAATGAATACCTGTCTCCACACTGTCCTCAACACGGCGTCTGTTGGGACCACGTGGCCTCGTCAGAGCCCTGAAGAGCCCGGCACGATTATTCCTTATGCGGCCGGGGAATAAGCCAACTCTACCTGGCGCTCTGGACTCCTCATTCCTGGGCCTGGCGGGACCCACCGCATCCCAGGACAGACCCCCGCCCCACTGAAGCTGACGGATGATGCTCCAGTTCCATCTCTGTCTCCCACAGTCGAGCCCCGTTGAGGATGGAGCCCACCTCAGGCTTTGCAGAGCAACCTGGGCCTGTGAAGGCTGAAAGTGAGGAGCAAGAGCCGGCGCAATGGCAAGCCCTCCCTGTCCTGTCGGAGCAGCAGTCGGGGGCCGTGGAGCTGGTACTGGCCTATGCTGCACCTGTCCTGGACAAGCGCCAGACGTCCCGCCTCCTCCGGGAGGTGTCCGCTGTCTATCCACTTCCTGCCCAGCCCCACCTCAAGCGGGTGCGCCCCAGCCGCAGTGCAGGCGGTGCGCAGTCATCGGATCTGCTGCTGTGCCTGGCAGGGCCCTTCGCGGGCCCGCGCTCGCTGGCGGAGCTCCTCCCCAGGCCGGCCGTGGACCCACGCGGCCTGGGCACACCTTTCCTGGTGCCTGTGCCTGCCCGGCCGCCCCTCACCAGAAGCCAGTTTGAGGAGGCACGGGCCCACTGGCCTACATCCTTCCATGAAGACAAGCAGGTGACCAGCGCGCTGGCCGGGCAACTCTTCTCCGCGCAGGCGCGAGCCGCCATGCAAACCCACATGGAACGGGCGGTATGTGCGGCCCAGAGGGCAGCAGCGCAGGGGCTGCGGGCAGTGGGCGCCGTCGTGGTGGACCCAGCCTCGGACCGCGTGTTGGCCACAGGCCATGACTGCAGCAGCGTAGCCAGCCCCCTGCTGCATGCTGTCATGGTGTGCATCGACCTGGTGGCCCAGGGGCAGGGCCGCGGTTCCTGTGACCTCAGACGCCACCCGGCTTGCTCCTTTACACAGGCCACTGCCACTCAAGGCACCCGAGCCGGTAGCGTGCGCAAGCTGGATGATGACAGCCTGCCCTATGTGTGCACTGGCTATGACCTGTACGTCACCCGAGAGCCCTGTGTCATGTGCGCTATGGCCCTAGTCCATGCCCGCATCCAGCGAGTCTTCTATGGGGCGCCCTCCCCTGATGGTGCCTTGGGCACACGCTTCCGTGTCCATGCTCGGGCAGACCTCAACCACCGCTTCCAGGTGTTCCGCGGCATTCTCGAGGACCAGTGCCGCCAGCTGGACCCTGACCCATAGTTCTGGTGACCTGCTTCTAGACCATTCTCTGCTCCTGGCCAGCCCGCGTCCCCTGCAGCTCCATGGCCTGGGGGCCTCACCCTCTGTGTCTGAGGATACTGACCACCTGTGCCAGACTGTGAGCCTCTCAGTTTCCGGACTGCAGCTTCTCTGCTGGCTGCGATGACAGTGGGGCTCAGCTCTGCTTACAAGCCCAGTGGCTGTCTTACAGTCCCCGGGTCCTCCAGGCTCGGGCAGGGTACAGCCATCGAGTGTGAAAATAAAACACCTCAAACCAAGTTGCCGTTTGCACTCAGGTGCCAGGCTGGGCTCGACATCTGCCTCAGGCTGTGGCTTGTCAAGGGGAATGGGCAGCCTTGCTGAGTGCAGCGGGCTCTGCGTGCTTCTAGGGGCAGAAACAACCCAGCAGGCACCCTTGCCTGTCCCAGAATTCCTGGATTCATGGGTGTCTGGATACCTGCTGGCTGTTCATGCCCTTCCTGTGTACCTCTGTGATGGAGGATGGGAGGTGGGAGCTCCAGAAGAGTCAGTCTAAGGGTAGTGGGGTGCTTGTCCTTAGGATGCTGGAGCATCCAGCATATGCTAGTTGCTTGGTAGGAGTGGTGACAGGGTTAACTGCACCTTCTGGCCACCTACAGGAAAGGCAAGGTCCAGGCTGGGTGAACCAAGAAGTGTGGCCCTGCCTAGAGCAGAGGCAGGGCTTGAGTTCTGTCTCCATCTCCAGAGTACTTCCATCCTTCCTCCTCTAAGGGAATCCGGGACCCTTCCTGGAAGATATGCTTTTGAGGCCACCTCCAGTGACCAGGAGGCAGGGTGAGGCAGGAAGAGGCTTTGATGTAGGCCTGTGAGCAGCCGAACCTGAGACTGGGATATGGTGCCAGTGACACCTGGTTGAGCAGGGCCTGAACTTGGATACCAGGGTGTCCCAGCCACATTCTCATCTGAAACCCCATGGGGCCACATCTGGCCATGTCTTGAAGGTGGCACCTGGGAGCTGAGCTACTGTGAAAAGTAGCTGCTAGGTGCCCTTGGGCCTACCTAAGCTCCTAATGAGAGCCCACGGATGAGTTCCATGCCCAAGCTTGTGTGACCAGGTGCCTGTCACATGGCAGGGAGCTCTATTCTGGGTGATTTGATAGGATGGGTGTATGAGGGATGTGTCAGCAGGCGCTCAGAGCCATCTGTGGGGCCACTGAGACCAGGACATCTTGGCTCCAAGGCTCTGGGTGGAATCGGCTGGTAGCTTGTCCCATCCCCTTCCAGGGATGCTCTGAGAAGTGACATGTGGCTGGCCCAACACCCACTGAGCCAGCAGCCAACCTGACTGGCCTGTGCAGCAGAGCCTGCAGCAGTGGCCTGGGTTAGGGTCTTCCTGGTCCCGGTGGCTACCAAAGTCCTAACACTGGTCTTCTTTCAGGTGGCCCCTTCTGCCTGGGTGCCAGGTCAGCTGATACAGAAATGGCAGGTGAGTTGACCTGTTCCCCAGGTAGTGTTCCCCACTCCCAGTGAGACTCCTGAGCTGGTTGCAGAGCTGACCAGGCCTCACTGGCTTCTGCCTTGTACCACCTTGGGTACCAACCACAGTGAGGCACAGACAGGCCACCGAAGAACCATCATCCAGCTTGCAGATGAGGGAGGGGTGGGGCTAGACAGCTGAGAGGACTCTTGACCGCTCCCCTAGGGGCTGTGGAGAGGCCTCTAGCTACCTCTCTCTTCTGGTTACCTTGCTAGCCCGACAACTGGACACTGGGTGCCGACCCTGGGCCTTTATACTGACTGTGACTTCCTTCCCTTTACTCCCCAAAACATATGCAATGCTGGTGTGTGACTCTGGCTACAGCCCAGAGAGGACATGGCCAATCCTGCAGGGCTGTGTGCTCTATAGCCTGAAGTACAGGGAGGGTGCTCAGGCAGGCTTCTGGCTGTAGCAGGCTACCTGAGGGTCTCCTTCCTGCAGGAAAGGAGAACAACTTCCCCCCACTGCCTCGCTTCCTGCCACTGAAGCCCTGCTTCTACCAGGACTTCTCTGATGAGATCCCCGTGGAGCACCAGGTGCTGGTGAAGAGGATCTACCGGCTGTGGATGTGTGAGCCTCTCCGGGTGGGCGGGCCCAACTCAGAGAGTGCAGTGTCCCCACTGAGCACAGGAGCAATTTGGTCCAGGGGATGTGCAAGGCTCATTCTTAATGTGCTGGTAGGGTGGGTACCTGGGCCCTATCCGAAGTCCCTGGTGACTTACCTCCTACTCTCCCATCTATGTCCCTCTTCCAGTTTACTGTGCCACTCTGGGTGTGAACCTGGTGGCCTGCCTGGCCTGGTGGATTGCGGGCGGAGCTGGTGCCAATTTTGGCCTGGCCTTGCTCTGGCTGGTTATCTTCACTCCCTGCAGTTATGTGTGCTGGTTCCGGCCTGCGTACAAGGCCTTCCGGTAAGCCTAGTCTAGGGGCCCTCAGGCCACAGAATCTTAGACCCACTCCATGGGGTGAACATGCTTAGAATTGTATCCAGGATAGGTTTCGGCCACATTACCAATAGTTGTCCTCCACTTATTCAGTGTGGGTGGCCATTTATGTCATGGTCAGCAATCGATGACCATAGGCTGCAGCTAACTGCTGTCTTGGGGTTGCTGGGATGGAGCCCAGGGTGTAAGATACTAGGCAAGCAGCTTGTGAGCCATGTGTCCCTGTGCCCTCCCTTGGTGCTGTGGAGTGTCCCTGCAGGAAGGTATGGTCACAGTTCCCTTCCTGCTGCAGCCTCTGCATTGTAGGCCTCCACTCGGAGACATGAGTGTGTGTGTGCCATGACACAGCTGTAGCAGTCACAGGTTAGTTCTTTCTCTACCAGGTAAGTTGTGGGGGTCAAAGTCAGGCCACTAGGCCTGGCAGCAGCACCTCTACCCTATTTTAAGTTTTCCAAATGGCTTCAGTGAGCCTTGTGGTTTCCTGACTACAGAGTACCTCAGTGTTAAAGTGCAGTGGGTTAGCTTCAGTGTTTGCTTCTAGAAGATTCTATCACCCCAAAGGAAGCCAGCCTCCACAGATCCGCTTCCTATCTCTGGATTGGCCTGTTCTGGACACTTAGTATGAAGGCACATACTTGGTAGCCTTTTGTGTTTGTTTCTTTGAGTACAAGGTCCCTCGACTGTGGCGCGTACCAGAACCTTGCACCTGTCTGGGTCCTCATAGTACTCTAGCCTGTAGATGGACCCTGCTGTGTCCACCATCTGTCCATGGGCAGATGCCCGCAAGCTGGCTCTCCGAGTGTTGTTTGCTCATAGGTGGCACCTGAGGTACAGACTGAGAGTGGGGAATGCCCGGAGGGCTCCTCAGAGAAACAGATATCTGCTCAGCCAAGTCATGGCAGGAGCAAGAGAGCCCCAGAGCAAGACCCACCTTCCACTCCCAGAAGCCCCCTTCCTTCCAAGCAGGAGCAGCCTGCCGATGGCCCTTCACCCTCACGGTGACAAGGCATTTTTTCCACTCTCCATGATACTGGGGCTCCAGTTCTGCCTGTGGTGTCCCCTGAGGCTGTCCCAGGCTGAGTGCTTGGAGGAAAGCCTTAGTCACTTCAGTCCATCAGGGACAAGGGAACCTTGACACTCAGTCCTCCCTCCTGGGAGTATGGGTGACCCCTGCATTTTTTGTCACTTGCAGAGCCGACAGCTCCTTTAACTTCATGGCATTCTTCTTCATCTTTGGAGCCCAGTTTGTGCTGACCGTCATTCAGGCCATTGGCTTCTCGGGCTGGGGCGCGTGGTAAGCAGAAAACAGAAAGATGTGTGTCTCCTGTATGCCTGTGTGTAAGAGTCTCTGCCAGCAAGGGTCCAGGGTATGCCCGTGGAGGCTGCCTTCCAGACAGATGTTAGGAGAGTGTGCAAAGAGAAAAGCTTGTGCCATAGGCTACCAGCAGGGGGTACTGCCCAGCTGCTCCCAGGCTTGTCTAGATCCCCTCCTCTTTTTTTTGAGGGTCTCATTATGTAGCCTTGGCTGGCCTGGAACTTACAGAGGTTTGCCTGCCTAGCTCCTGAGTGCTGGGATGAAGGCATGTGCAATTGTATCTGGGTGTTCATTTCTTCTGTTTCCAGATAAGGTCCCCAGGTGTCCTTGCCTGTCAGCTCCTTACCTTTCTCATGAACCATGCTCTCCCACCCTATCCCTGGAAGCTGGAGTCTGTAACCATTGAACAGGCTGTCACCCACCCCATCACATGGCCATGCCACCAGTGCCTGACTTAGATAGGCAGGTGGCAGTCTTAGTATGGATCCAAGGGGATACTGAGGGTGGAGCCCTGCCTAGCTACCTCCTGTGGCCGCCCAGCAGCCCTGGCCTTTAGCTGGACATTTTTCCTAGCTATCTGTCTGTACATGCTGCTCCTGACCCCCCATCCCCCCAAGCCAGTGGATGGTGGGCATCAAGACACTGGGGTTTCCACATGTGCCAATACGAATAACCAACCATTCACCAATCTATGTGCCCATGACTGAGCACATGCCTTTAATTCTAGGACTCAGGAAGGCAAAGGCAGGTGGATTTTTGTGACTTTTAAGATTAGCCTAGTCTACATAAGGAGTGAGTTCAGCAGACAGAAGGCTTGCCTAATGTGAGTGAGGCCCTAAACAACAGCAAGAGACCCCAGCTTCTCACACAGACACAGGCAGGCACACGCCTGGTACTGGGAAGAAGCCTAGGAAAACATCCTCTAGTCTGCAATCCCAGCCCTCGTGCAGGAGCCCAAACCAAACAAATGAGCCAGAAATGAGCCAGAAATGGAGTGGTGCACTCCTTTAACCCTGGCACTCGAGACCAGGTGGGCCAGCCTGGTCTACAGAGTGAGTTCCAGGATAGCCAGGGCTACACAGAGAAACGCTGTCCCAAAAAGACAAGAGGAAAAAAGTCACAGGTGTGTTTTGTTAAATGTTTGAGACAGGGCTTCACATAGCCTAGGCTAGCTTCAAAATGTATACACACACAAGGATGACCTTGAACTCCTTCCTGATCCTCTGGGGTCAACCTGGGGGCTTGGACGACAGGCATGTTCCACCACGCCCCACCCATTTAATCTCTTGAGTTTTAGTTTACTTAAAATCTGTGGAGAATAGCCGGGCAGTGGTGGCGCATGCTTTTAATCCCAGTACTTGAGATGCAGAAGTAGTGGATTTCTGAGTTCGAGGCACCTGGTCTACAAAGTGAGTTCCAGGACAGCCAGGGCTACAAAGAAACCCTGTCTCGAAAAAACAAAAACAACAACAACAACAAAAGAAACCTGTGGAGAATGAAAGACGCCATACTCATCTGCTGGAGGCATGGAGGCCTTGACATAATGTTGGTTCCTGTTCACAGAGTGTTCCAGGAACTGAAACCTGCCAAATGGTTACATTGTGTGTAACCACCATTTTGGGTTTGTCAGTCACTTTCTGGTCCTTAACAGAGCCTGGCTCCTTCAAAGGTATTTTTTCCCCTCTGTTGGAGCTCTGTACATATGAAGGAGAATAGGCATTATTTACTGATTCCTTGTTGATGTTAGAGCTCTTTGTATATGGTAGAAGACAGCAGGCCCTTCTCAGTGTGCTGAGCCCTGCTCACTCTCTATCCCCTCTCCCCCTCTGCAGTGGTTGGCTGGCAGCTGTTGGCTTCTTTGGGATCAGTGTTGGGGCTGCTGTGGTTATGCTGGTCCCAGCCATCCTGTTTTCCTTGTCCGCCCTTGTGATGGCTGTCACTATCGTGAAGGTGAGTCCTCTGGTCTCTGTCTCCATCCTAAAACTTCCACCAGCCACAAAGAATACCCCATGTTTTCAGCTGCAGGCTGTGATGGGGAGTCTTGTTTCCTGGGAATTCACAGGGTTTGTGGGGGACACATGGCCCTCTTCTTAGGTGTCCACACCTCAGATCCCAGGGGAGGGCAAGAGTGTCCTGGTACCAACAGTTTAGGCACAGGAGCCTTCCCTGTGGAGAGGGCAGAAGCCCCACCAGGCCAGCCAGGTTCACCAGACATCACAGTGACCTGCAGGAACCCTCCCTGGACACGTGCCTCCAGAGACAGCACAAGTCTGCCATAGACAGCTGTGGAGCTGGCAGAGATGCCTGAAAGGAATGAGATAAACCTTTCTTTTTTTTGTTGTTGATTTATTATACATTTTATTTATTATTATACATTGTAGCTGAAGAGGGCGTCAGATCTCATTAGTCACCATGTGGTTGCTGGGATTTGAACTCAGGACCTTTGGAACAGCAGTCAGTGTTCTTAACTGCTGAGCCATCTTTCCAGCTCCCCCGCCCCTTTTGTAAAAGATTTATAATACACACACACACACACACACACACACACATGTCTTCAGACACACCAGAAAGGCATCAAATTACAGATGGTTGTGAACCACCAGGGTTGCTGGGAATTGAACTCAGGACCTCTAGAAGAGCAGTTAATGCTCTTAGCCACTGAGCCATCTCTGTAGCCCCAAGAAAAACCTTTTTAAAAGCTTTTTTTTTTTTTTTTTTTTTACTGTTTGTTTCATGGGCATGATGAGCCCAGGGCCTTTTGAATGTTCCAGGCTGCCACCCTGCCCAGCACAGAGCACTTATCCATTTGAGAGGTTGCCGTGTGTGTAGGAGTGAGCAGCCCAGGCCCTAGAGCAAAGCCTGAGGGTCCTGTAGTGCTGACAGAGGGAATCCAAGATGGCACATGGCATCCTTACAGTAGCAACCCTGTCTGGCACTGGAGATCACACTGTCCAAGTACCAGAGCTGCCCTCTGAAGCTAGAGGTGGCAGGTGGTCCCCTTCACAGAGCCACTCCACATCCCAGGCTAGCCCAGGAACACAGGGTACTGTGAAGAATTCTTGAGGATGGGCCCCAAACGTGGATGAGAGGCTGCATGTGGCCATGGTGGGCTAGGCAGGCCTGGGAAGGTGAACTGGGCCAGTCTGGCTTCAGGGCCTCTGCAGGTTTTTGTTTGATTTTTTTTTTTTTTTTTTTTTTTTTTTTTTTAATTGGGAGGCAGGTCTCATGTAGCCCAGCCGGTTCTCTAACTCACTGGGTAGCAAAAGATGACTTTGAACTCCTGATTTTCCTACCTCTGACTCGGAGTGCTAGGATGACAGCTGTGTCACTGCTCCTGGCTTGTGTGGCACCGGGGGAGGATGGAACCCAGGACGCATGCTTTCCACAGTGAGCTCTATCCCAGCCCGAGCCTCATGGTTTAGCCTTGGCTGACCTTGAACTCACAAAGGTCCACCTGCCTCTGGCTCCCACATGAGGATTCAAAGTGCACCACCATGCCTGGGTTTTCATTTATTTTATTCTGAGACAGGGTCTCGCTATGTAGGCCTATCTGTTCTGAAACACTCTGTAGACCAAGCTGGCCTCAAATTCAGAGATCCTCCTGCCCCTGCCTCCTGAGCAAAAGGTTAAAGGTGTGTGACACCACTGTCACACCCCAGCTTTTTTTAAAAAGAAACAAACAAAAACAACATCTGTTTACCCCAGAGTTGCCTTACACTGCTGGTCTACTATGTCTCAGCACACCTGCCTACCCTGCACCACCACTACTGTCTCCCCCGGGGGCCATAAAAATACAGTCACAGGTCACACGCACACACGTGCATGCATGAATGCGTGATAATGAAATGGCACAGTGGGGTGGCACATGACTGCTTGTTGAATTGGGTGGGCTGTGGAGGCAGGTGACAGTGTGGAGATAGTGCACCAGGTCCTGCACTACCCTGCAGTGTCACTCAGTTCACCGTGGGTCCCTGTCCCTGCCAGTACACTGACTTCCTCTTCTATATCCTTGCCCCTGCCAGGTGCACAGGATCTACCGTGGAGCTGGTGGAAGCCTCCAGAAGGCACAAACAGAGTGGAGCGCTGGTACCTGGAGGAACCCACCATCGAGGGAGGCCCAGTTTAACAGTTTCTCTGGGAACAGCCTGCCTGAGTACCCCACTGTCCCCAGCTACTCATCCAGCGGAGGCCACTGGCCTTAGGCGGCTGCCTGGCCCCAGTACCATGGCTCTGTCTCCTGTTACTACCCTCGGTCCTGAGGTCTGAGCATCTCTCAAGGATCCCAGGAGGTCCTTGGCCTGTGTTCATCTCTTGCCCAAGCCCTCAGCAAGCACTGCCCAACAACCATTGTCCACTGTCATCCTACCAGAGCCTGGCTGGGTTTGCCCTGCTCCTACCTGTTAAGAGGGTAGGAACCCTCAGCCTGTGCAAGGAGAGGCCTCAGCCTCCAAGCGCCTGTCCTTTGTGTTGCTGAGATGTATAAAGCCAAAGCGCTTGTGTAGATGGGTGTGAGTGGACAGTCAGGAGCATGGTGGTTGTGCCTGAATCCTCTGCTCTGCCATCCACTGTACCCGTGCTCCTCTGGACCCTGCTACTTCCTTGTCCCATCCCTTGTGACAGTGACAACCTGCTGTCCGTTCCACCACCCAGGATCCTGAATAGGCCTCTGCCCACTCGCAGGCCCTGATCCACTTGGTTGAGGGTGCTCTGGCTGCCGGGAGACCCCCTTCCTCTCTGTGGGCAACTGGAGGGAGAGGAACAGGCTCTGCTGCCTGGCAGGCCATACCCACAGCCACAGGACTGCCGGGATAGATCTGTGCCTTAGAGAGACCTTTACTTCTCCCCACACCCTCTGCCTTCCCAGGATAGCTGTGGCCTTGCCAGGAGACCCAATCTGAGTTTTGGAGTGTCCACAGCACCTCTGATGACATTGGACTCAATATTCTTCCTTGTGACCAGATGTTACCAGCCAAGTCACCAGGCCTCCCCACAGGCCCGTGTGCCAGTATCATGCCAAACTGTCGGGGCACTTGCCCTCTACCCCATCGTGTCATGGAGATGGAGTCAAGTGCCCGCCATAGGTGACACCCTTCAGCCACCTGCGGCTCTTCCCTGCCCACCCCTGGGCACCACACACCATAGTTGGTTTTGTTATGTGAGAATATTCTGGAAATAAATTCTCTTTCTGCAGCAGAGCCTCTATCTGTGGATGGGAAAGCATGCGCAGGGTGGAGCCTAGAGGTCAGCATCACTGCTGCTCTCTGTTGCCACACACCTTGCTCTTTTGAGACCATCTCCCACTGAACTGAAATTGAAACTCACAGATTTGGCTAAGTGGCCGGTGAGCTCCAAGGATCCTCCTGCCTCTGCCTCCCCAGGGCTGGGGTCATAGGCAAGCCCCACCATGTTCTACTGTTTACCTGCATGCTAAGCATACTTAGTGACATACACACTCCCAGAAAATAAGACTACATAACAAGTTCAAAGCCTGCCTGCCTAGGCTACATGGGACTCTGTCTCAAAAATCCTTCAGAAAAGGCAGGTGCTCATGGGAGCACCCATGGAAATGGGGTCTTTGCAGAGCTTTACTGAACCTGCTGCTAGGGTAGTCCTGGACACCCAACTGCCTGATGCCATTAAAAAGCAGGGAGGCAGACAGGTGCCTGCTGTGAGGACAACCACAGACAGGGAGATGGGGCAATGTGTCTACAAGGACAAGGGTTGTTGGCTGCCATGTGTTACTGGAAGCAGGCAGGGATGGACTTGCCTACAAAGTGGCCACTTTGGGGCCATCCCTCTTTATTCTTTGCCCTCTGTGTCGTTCCACAGAATGGAGACAAGCTTGCCACAGGGCACCAGCTTACTGTAAGCTTGTTTTGTTGTTTTTGCTTTTTTGAGACAGGGTTTCTCTGTATAGTCCTGACTGTCCTCAAACTCAGATCCACCTGCTTCTGCCTCCCAAGTGCTGGGATTAAAGGCTTGTGCCACCATTACCTGGCCCCTGTAAGCTTGTGTCACACACAACCCATTACCACACATAGGAGTGACAGTTGCTGCAGGACCAGGGATAGTAACCCCGAAGTTCTAAAGTTCCCACCCCATCCTCTCTCCATGGTTATGGTGACACCCTGCCTTCAGCTACCAAGGGACACTATGGACTTCTCAGACCAAGTGGCCCGGTGTCCTCTCCTGAGTAGTGCCCTTCCTGGAACAATAGCTCAGGTCCCTTTTTGCTCCATTCACACTGGCCTCCCACACTGAGCCCTGTCCCTAAAGTCCCTAATACAATCCCACACTGTGACCCAGTCTCTGCCTTCTTTTTAATCTTTTCTCATTTTTTGTTGGTTGGTTGGTTTTGGGGGGGGGGGGGGTTCGAGACAGGGTTTCTCTGTAGACCAGGCTGGCCTGGAACTCAGAACTCCACCTGCCTCTGCCTCTCGAGTGCTGGGATTAAAGGCATTAAAGGCATGTGACCACCACACCTGGTGGTTTGCTTTTTTAAAACAAGGCCTCCTGTAGCACAGGCTGGCCTTGAACTTGTGACTGTCTTACATCCACCTTAATTGTCTTGTATCCACCTTTTTTGGGGGGTAGTGGATGTCAAGACAGGATTTCTCAGTGTAGCCCTGCCTCTTCTGAAACCTCACTCTGTAAACCAGGCTGGCCTTGAATTCACAGAAGTCCTTCTGCCTTTGCCTTTCAAGTGCCACTGCTCCACTTTTGCCTCAGCTGTCTACATGCTGGGATAACAGGTATATTGGAGCACTCTGCACTGAGCTGTTCTTTATTGGTGCATTCCAGTCACATCTCTATTTCTAGTGTCCTTGTTACCTTATCTGCTGGCTGGACAGGATGCTGGGGACACAGTGCAGAACATGTTCATCTCTAACTTGGGAAGAGGTTCCGTCAGTGGGCGCTAATTTGGAAGTTTCTCCCTGGAATTTCATTTAGGACGGTTCCTCTAATCTTTAGAAAGCACTGGAATGCTTTAAAATGGGGAAATAGAGGAAAGTTATATATAGAAACACTGTTGTCAGAATCTGGGGGGTTGGGGAGAGCTCCTTGCCAGAGTCTACCTTTTCTCAGGATGGTAAGTAGATAAAACATACTTGCCTCTTCCCTCCAATGCAGACATTACCAATCAACCAACCACTCATTCTAACAATCTCTGGGCCGACATCACCAATCAATTGATAAATGATTTCCTCCATGCTTTGCATAGGACAGGCATTAAGCAAGCAATCTGCCAGCCAATGCCTTCCATTCTATGGGCAAGGTGGGCATCACAAATTAACTGATGGACAAATATCTTCCTCCATTCTTTGCATAGGGCAAAGATTAGCAGTTAATCTCACAGTCAGTAATGCCCTCTTCCACTCTGCGTACAGGTCAGGCATCAATAATTAAGTCAATATGTCAGTGATGGCCTCCCTCCTACATATAGGGAAGATCAAGTCAAGTGGCATCCAAAGTAAAGCACATGGCAGCTCAATTCCAACTCCACTTTTTAGACATGAAGCTGAGGCCCAGGACTTTGCGCAGGCACATCCTAAAACAAGGTGAACTCTGGCAGGGCAGCGCCTACGGCTCTCACACGCATCCCTAGCTCCAGGAGCAACATCAAGAAATAAACAGCATTGAGTCTTCCAAGGCCGGTTCCTGCTGGATGACCCAGACTATCCTGTCCCCTTAGAGGGAAACTACCATGGCTGGGGTGGGGTGGGGGGCTGGGCATCCTGCCACTCTTAGGAGGAAGCCGTTTGTAACCACAGTCTCCAAGAATACCAGTGCAGGGTGAGGGCAGCTGTCATCTGCTCGCTCAGCATCCTGTGCCTCTTGCTCGGGACAGGATGTTGTCAGGCTGAGCTGCCTCTGCTTCCTCCAACTACCAAGAGCTCCACTTACAAGCAAGTGATGAAGTCACCTGGTCTGCGGGAGCTTTCTACCCTGGTGTCTGGGTGGGAGGCTCAGCGGGTCGTACTCACCTAGCACACATTCTCAGGAGATTAGGAGTTCTAGGTCACACTCTGCTACATACAAGGATTGAGACCATGAGATTCTGATTTAAAAAAAAAAAAAAAAAGGCCGAGTGTGGTGGCTCACACCTTTAATCCCAGCACTCGGGAGGCAGAGGCAGGCAGATTTCTGAGTTCGAGGCCAGCCTGATCTACAGAGTGAGTTCCAGGTCAGCCAGGGCTATACAGAGAAACCCTGTCACAAAAACTAATAAAAAATCTTGGAGTCTGGAGAGAGCTCAGCACTGGCTGCTCTTCCAGAGGACCCAGGTTCAATTCCCAGCAACCACAGGACAGCTAACAACTGTCTGAAACTCCAATCCCAGGGGACCCAACACTTTTACACAGACATGCACGCAGGCAAAACACCAATACACATGAAATAAAAATAAACATAAAAAAATCTTGGGCAGTGGTGGTGCATGCCTTTAATCCCAGCACTTGGGGAGGCAGAGGCAGGTGGATTTCTGAGTTCAAGGCCAGTCTGGTCTACAAAGTGAGTTCCAGGACAGCCAGGGCTACACAGAGAAACCCTGTCTCAAAAAATAAATAAATAAAAATAAATAAATAGTACATGGGAGGCTAAGACAGGAGGGTCTCTGTGAGTCCAGGACTATATAGAAAGTTTCAGGTCAGTCTGGACTACACAGTGGAATCCTGTACACACACACACACACACACACACACACACACACACAGTCACCAAGCAAACAAAAACTTCTTGGCTTGCTGGGATGACCTGGCGACCTGAGTTCAATACTCAAACCCTACACAAGGCAGAGGGAAATGGGCTCCATTACCTTAATGTGTGCTGTGGCACACACACACCCCACATACAAAATAAAATCTTAAAATATTCTAATATCTGCTGAGAAGGACCATGTATCAGCTGTTGTCCCAACACCTGATTGGTGAATTGTCACAAACTAAACCTCACCTGGGCCACAGAGAGTGTGTCTCAGGCCAGTGTGGACCAGCACAGTGCCAATCAAAACAAAGTCAAGCTCAAGCAAACAGTGTAGGTGCAGGAAGAACGGGAGAAAACACCAGCATTTCAGAGAAGCAACTGAGCCAGCAGCCCGCTCAATGCTGCACATAAGCAGGAATAGTTCCAGCCGACTTCACTGGCTCTTTCTGCCATTCAAAAGACTTTGTGACGCGGCCTCTGTAGCCCAGGCTATCCTCCTCGTCAGTGTGAGATTAGAGTCTCTGGGTTCCAACTTGACTAGAAGTGGATTCCAGACAACCTCATGGTTGTCAGGGGAGGATCATCCGCTCAGGGTTGGCCAATCAGAGTGGGCAAGAGGGTCGGGCTAAATTATCCCAGGGGAGGATCTGATTGGATTGTGTTGGTCCAATAAGGTAGGTTGGGTGGTCCTGAGGTCCAGGAGGTCGGTACTCCAAAAGCTCCTTGTTCAGGTGTCCCCTTCTTTCTCCCTCTTACCTCACTGGCCCTCACTGCTTCACAAAAGCAAGAACTGTGGTTTCACCCATCTTGTTCCTTCCCCACCCCACCTGAGCTCATACCACCCCCTTAGCTGCAGCCCTGAAACGGATGGTCTGGGGACACTCCACCCCACTACAGCTGACATTGGGAGGTTGTGGTATCCACCACTTAGAAGCATGGGAACAGGGTGTTGTTAGATGAATCCATAGTCTTTCTTGAAACCCTCAGTGTCTATATCGGAATATAGAAGGGAGTCTTAAATGAGGGAAACCGAGACTCCCCAGCCTGCAGCAGGCAACCTGGGGCTGGTCCAAGTTCTGCAGGGGCTGCCCTGCCAAGAACAGTCTCTTGTACCTAGTTGGGAAGATAGCTAGCAGTATTTCATTTGCTCTTGGATTCCCACCATGTACTCACAGGCCTTGCCATTAACCTAAAGTTAGAGGAAGACAGTAGAGGACCAGAGAGAGCGATTGGTCTACAGTCACATGTGTGGCTGCTGCCTGGACCGGCTCTAATCCCGGCCTCAACTTCTGTATACTTTCAGCTCCACAGCCACTTGCTGGTTTGAAGAGGTAAGTCACCAGCCCGCCCATCCAAGGAGGAGTTCCTGAAGAGTAGGGGGATACAGTAAGGTCAGGATGTCTGCAGAAGTTAAAGTCTGACTTCTCCAACATCTGTGAGGCTGTGTTCATTAACTGATCCATTCAAGCAGTCATTGCACATTGGCTGAGTACCCACTGTGTGCACACTCGTGCTCTGACTCCGGAAGACAGACTTGAGAGGAGAATACACCATCACATCACAGCTCAGGAGAGAATCATGTAGCAAGAAAAGGAAAAGAGGCTGCAGTTGGACTTCTCTACAGCCAGCAACTTCTGGGGGTGTGCTCAGCTACTGAAACGCTAGATTCAGCTTTCCCGGGGGACACCATAATCACCCCTTGCTTTTTATTTTTCTTCTAAGCCCTAAGCGATGAGGGAGAAGATGGGGTCTGGCCTTTCCAGGGGCTATCTGGCCAAAGCAATTCATTCTCTTGGACTTCACCACCCATGCCATCATCTGACACCTGGGCTCCCCTCCCCCAGGTCTGAGGACTCCCTGGATAGTTCACCGTTTTTAGTCTCGGAGACTGAGGATTTAGAACTAGATTTGTCGCCTTCAACATAATATGTCCACCGCAGAGGCTGCAAGGTTCATGGGGCCAGCCTCCTTACAGCAGGGTCTTGGGCAGCACAGGACTCACACAGGGACCCTGCTCAGCCGCCCCCCCCCCCCGCCGCCTTTATTATCGAGATGCATGAACAAGCAGGTTGAAAGGTGCACCGACTGAGTGCCAGTTGGAAGCGAAGCCTGTGCTAGGCGCAGGAGGCTGGCAGGGGAGCTGCCATTTGGCCCCAGTTGACCTGCTGCAGGATTGGGATCCCAGAGGTTCTGGCACCTGGGAAGATATGGCCATGCAAAAGAACGAAGAGAAAAACTAAGGATGAGGGGATCATGTCTGTCATCCTAGCACTTGATGAATGAGGCAAAAAGGATTACGAAGAGTTGGGGGGCAGCCTTAACGACATAGTAGGACTGTCTCTAAAATTAAAAAAATCAAAATAAAATTTTAAAGAATTGAAACCGAGACAGGCAACGCTGACTCTGACCACTTGCCGCTAACCAAAAGCGACATTTTGCTGCGGTGCGGACCATTAATTTTAGAATAGTATCTTCTTTTATGGAAGCAACTTCCGGATCCAGCGCCAACCTCAACCACTACGGAGATCACGCCCCTCTATAACGCCCACCGTGACGTCAGGTGGCGAGACAGTGACGTCACAGACATGGTTGTGGGTTGGCGCCCGGGAGACCGCCACGCGTCTCCATGGCAACGAAAGGGTGCTGCCTGGCGGATTGCGTAAACCCCGCCCCGACAAGGGTGGGTCCGCTGCTGGTCCTAGTCACAGCTCAGGTACGCTCCCGTAGCCACCAGTCTCTGGTGTCCCGCGGGACCTGCAGACCAGCGGCCTCGGCTTGTCCGCAAAGCGCGGCGGCCGTAGCGCGGCGAATCCTTACCAACAGGCGCCGTCGCAAAATGGCGTGTCCGCTTCTCGGTCACGCCCCTACGTTTTGATAAAGCTTCGCTCCCCTTTTCCCACCTACAACCTATTGTGGTAAAGCTACGCCCTACCAGCAGGCCACGCCCACAATCATCGTAAAGCGCTCAACTTGCCTCTAGGCCACTCCCCTACCTTGTGGTTAAAATACTGCGCTCATCTTCAAGCCACGCCTTCACACTGTCGTAAAGCTCCACCTTCGCCTCAGAGTCACAGCTCTAATCGTCGTAAAGCGCCGCGCTCCCCCCCCCATACCGTACCCACACTGTCGTAAAGCCGCGTTCCGTTCCTTAAGGCCACGCCCCGCGCTGTGACGTAGAACGCGCACGCCTCTCGCTGCTCGGGTTGCGACTGCGCAGTGGAGCGCGCAGGCCGCCGCCCCCCGCTGGCCGACGCTGGCGGCGTAAGGCGCGCGGGGGCTCCGCGGAGCGGGCGCGGCGGAGCGGCGGAGCCCGGCCCTCTCCGCCGAACATGCCGAGGCCGGCCCCGGTAGCGCGGGAGCCGGAGCGGGGGCCCGAGCCGGAGCGCGAACGTGCGCGGGGCCCGGAGCGGGGGACGCCGCGCTGCTGAGCTCGGCCACCGCCGCCCGCGGGCCCCAGGCGGGGCGCAGGTAATGTTGCGCGCGCAGGGTCGGCCGTGCCCCACCCCCGCCGCGTCGGGACCCCGTGACTCCCACTGACCCCGGATAACCCCACTCCGCGCCGGGTCGAGCATGTCTGCACCCTGCGTTTCCTGACTGGGGTTCTGCACCCGGCGACCCCCACTTCCGGTCACCCTGCCTCAGTATCTCTCACTGTCCCTGACCCCACCTTTGCTCTGGCTCTCTGGTCCCTGAGTTCGAATGGGCACTGTTTCCTGGGTGCTCAGCTCACCTGCGACACCCAGGCGTCCCCACTTCCGGTCACCCTCCCCCAAGACCCCGCATTCTGCCTCTGTTCCATCTCACTTTGACCCCATTCTTGTTCCTGCGCTCTGACTTCCCAGTTTCCTGTGTCTCCTTCCTAGGTGTTCAGCTCACCTGCAACCCCCTCCCACGTTTTTCTCCGTGTCCCCCGATGTCCCTTTCTCGTCCCCAGATCCCCCTAAACACCTGGTCACCAGGCCTCCTGCCATCTGGACTCGGCTCCCTGTCCGTCCACACACCCAGCACTTCTTCCTGATGCTGACTCTTTACTCTTTGTGGCCCTGATGGTTTTTTGAGGGAGAAGAGCTGGGGGTCTTAGGGACAGGGACAGAGGGTCCTGTCTAGGTGGAAGAGGACCTGTTGCTGAGAGCTGCTTGGGAACTCTAGGCCCAGCTGCCTGCGCCCTCCCCCTTCCGCTCTGGCCACCGGCTTTGTTTTCCGGAAACACACGGTTCAAGGCGGGAGGGGTGAGATGCCCGAGCAGGCTGCTGGATCCCCTGCTGGTCCCCCTCTGCCTCAACTTTGTGCACGGGTGACTTTTTCAATAAGAGATGGGATTAGAAAGAATGTCTGCAGAGAGCGGTGTTTGTGGTGTCCTGGACTTGGGGCCAGATGGTTTTCATCTTGGTGGCCTCCTGATGGCAGTTTGCAGGAAGCAGTCTGGGAGGTGGCGTGTAGGTGGAGACCTGTCTGTATCCTCTCCAGGCTCATCCCTCAGGGCTCTGGAGGCAGATGGGGATCTTTGTCCAGGGGGACTCTGGGAGCTGGTGGGTGGAAGGCACAAAGACCTTGTTGGTGTAGGAGAAACCCCAGCAGCCTACAGAGATTGTGTTGACCAAGTCAGGTACTAGGGTGAACACTGTCTGGGCCCCTCGCCTGCCCCAGGGGATTTGCTTGGGTGTAGAGGAGTATGGTGTCTGCAGGTGTCTCTCTGCACCAGAGGTGTGTGGTACTGGCTGGTGGGTTCCTTTCCCAACCCCCAGATCACAGGGATGCAGTGCCTGTCTGCCTGCCATGTGTCTCCCAGGCCTGAACTAACACTGCTCATTCCCTACCCTTCCTACAAAGGCTGAGCCCTGCTCATACCCTGGGAGCCAGGGGACATGGGGGGAACTAGATGGACTGAGCAGAGCACTGAGTACCCTAGGGAGGGCCAGATCTAGAGGCTCTAAAGCCAGCCTAGGCGCCAGGGCCTGCTGCAAGCTAGTGGGGTGAGATG
The DNA here is from genome assembly GCF_978045245.1 of Mus caroli. Lineage (NCBI taxonomy): Eukaryota > Metazoa > Chordata > Mammalia > Rodentia > Muridae > Mus > Mus caroli. The sequence goes on from NW_028227264.1 coordinate 79,410,137, forward strand.
TAGTGTCTGCATGCGTCTTACTCCTGGGCCTGCTTGCTCAGGAGAGGTAGCCTCTCCTCTGCTTTGATTTTACCTTGGAGTGGTCACATCCAAGAGGCCAGGCAGCCAGTGCTGTCCACCATGGTTTGTAGTATCATGGGATTGTTGTGGCTTTTCTGTAATCATATAGTCACTGCCTCTGGCAGAGGATGTAGGTAAGATGTTTGGTAGTTGAACTGCTCCCACAAGCCCATCCGCAGCTTTGAGGAAGCCAGCATGCCCATTTGTGAATTGGGACAGACAGTGATGTGCCAGATAAATGCAGGGGACCATTTGTGTTCCTGGGGAGCTTACGAATGAGGGATGCTTGTGCAGAGATGTGTATTCACTCAGTGGCAGGACAGATAACTGTGCTGCATGGTGGATAGTTTTTATTCTGTGTGACTCCTTCCTGCTGAGATGCACCACCTAGGCCCTTTCCACCCACAGCAGCCAGCATCCTTTCTACAAGGGGGTGGGGGCTGGTGAGGCCCTGCTCTTGCCTGTGTGGTAAGCCAGGTGGAAGGAGTGAGGAAAAGTAGTGCTAAGTGTCCTGTAGTGTAGCCTTTGGTGTCAAGATGGTACAGAACAGGACAGTGGCTTTCTTGTTATCTGGGGGACAAATGGGGCCACGTGAAAGAGCCCTAGCCTGGAGCTACATCATGGTGGAGAAGTGGGTAGGACTTCATTCAGGTTTCCCCACACATCTCATGTCCAGGGGCTTGGTGTACATGCTCTTGCTGGACCCCAAGCTCTGTCCTTGTAGGCTGGATATCAACTTGCCAGTCAGCGCCCTGGGCAGTCTTTGCCTGAGAGCCTGTTAGTTGATGTTGGCATAGCCATAGGCATGAAGCTCACAGAGGTGTCTCTGCACTTAGCTGAGAGCTGGTGAGCTGAGAAGACCCTAAATCTGGGGCTTGTGTGGTATGGTGTCCGTGAGGTGGCCATAGCACCTTTTATAGAGGGGTAACCTGTTCCATAGAGGAGGACCACCTGATGTTAGTAACCCTGGGCCCAGAGGATATGCTGGTGAAGGCCGGGATGGGTGCACTCTGAGGAAGCCCATCTTGCATGGCCCTGTGGGTTAGGACACATCTGTGCCTTTGCTATCCTATCCACTCCCTGTCACCTGTTACATTCAGAGCTGGGCAGCAGTGCTTGTGTGGGAACCTGCCCATGAATTGCTCTGACCTCAGTGGGTCAAAGTTGTCCCCGTCCTGGTCCCTGGGAGGTGTCTTGATCTCAAGGTGTGTGGTGTTGGGGAACCTCAGCAGGTCTCCACTCAGCTCCTGAAATGCAGAAACATACCTGGTCACCTGAGGAGACACTCTGGCTGCTTACCCTTGGGTGGGACAGGTTCCCTAGGCCTATGGGACCATCAGACTCTATGGACTCCTCCGTCCCTCTGTGCTCTGCCCCACTGCACTGTCACCAAGAGGCTCTGTTCTGGGCAGAGCGCCACGCCTGGGACCCACAGCTGTCAGATCTGTCCTCTGGCTTTATATTTATGTCCATACACAAACATGGCAGAGGAGCAGGCCCTGGTCCCCAGTCCTGAGGGGACTCCCCTAGTGCCTGGTGACAGCATGAGGACAGCATGATGCTTGGCATTCCCGCCCTCTGCTCACTACGATCCCAGGCCACACCCTTGGGCGCTCCCATCAGAGGCTAGGTATTGTGGGTGGCTCCCCATCCTTGCTGCTCTGAAAGAGACTTGGAAATTGGTCTCACTTAGGACCTAGTGGTCAAGGGGCCATTCTTTCTGGTTAGCCTCCATTCCCCTCCTGAAGGAGCAGACTTTCAGGTTGCCCTGGGCCTCTTACCACACCCTCGCCCCTCAGAATAGCTCAGTGTCACCAGGGCAAGACAGATTGAGGTCACATCCTGTTAAAAGACAGATCTTCCAAAGTCTCTGACATGGGTCAGAGTCCAGTGGCAGCATGCAACGTCACATTGAATCTGCAGTGAAAGCCGGAAACCAGGGGACTAAAGGACGTTGAACTGTCTGTGCCAGAGGGAGGCCTATAGGTGTGAGTCTCCAGCCAGGGCACCAGGTGGGAAGAAACCCCATCTTGCTCTTTTTAACTTTAGATTTGTGAGACAAGGGCTCACATGGCTTAGGATGGTCTCAAACACTAGATCCTCCTGCTGTGGGTCCTGAGTGCGGTGGTCACCGAGCGAGCCTGGCTCTTTTGATGTAGGATCTTGTGTTGTAGCTCAGGTGTATACGTGGATGGGTGCCTGTGGAAGTCAGAGGGCAACTTTGGGAGGTTGCTTCTCTCCTCGCACTTTTGGTTTTGACACAAGGGCTCTGTGTTGTGTAGCCTGGCTGGCCTGGACTAGGCTCCTTCTTCCACATTTGATACAGGCTGACAGATTTGCACGGTGAAACTCAGCAGCCCGGTTATTTTGGTTTTGTTTTGTTTCTTAAGATTTTTATTGTTGGGCTGGTGAGATGGCTCAGTGGGTAAGAGCACCTGACTGCTCTTCTGAAGGTCCAGAGTTCAAATCCCAGCAACCACATGGTGGCTCACAACCATCTGTAACAAGATCTGGCACCCTCTTCTGGTGTGTCTGAAGACAGCTACAGTGTACTTACATATAATAAATAAATAAATCTTTAAAAAAAAAAAAAAGATTTTTATTGTTAATATTATGTACGCTGTAGCTGTTTTCAGACACACCAGGAGAGGGCGCCAGATCTCATTATGAATGGTTGTGAGGGCCATGTGGTTGCTGGGATTTGAACTCAGGACCTTTTTTTTTTTTTTTCCCTTTCGAGACAGGGTTTCTCTATATAGCCCTGGCTGTCCTGGCACTCACTCTGTAGACCAGGCTGGCCTCGAACTCAGAAATCCGCCTGCCTCTGCCTCCCAAGTACTGGGATTAAAGGCGTGCACCACCACGCCCGGCTAAAGATTTATTTATTTATTTATTTATTTAATGTATATGAGTACACTGTCGCTGTCTTCAGACACACCAGAAGAGGGCATCAGATCCCCATTACAGATGGTTGTGAGCCACCATGTAACCATGTAGTTGCTGGGAATTGAACTCAGGACCTCTGGAAGAGCAGCCAGTGCTCTTACCCGCTGAGCCATCTCTCCAACCCAGCAGACCTGTTTTGTTTTTTGAAATAGGATTACAACTTCTGTAGCCAAGGCTGGTCCTAAATTCACCATATAGACCAGGCTGGCCCTAAACACATGCCTCCTTCAGTGTCCTGAATGCTGGGGCATAGGTTTGTGGCACAACACCCAGGGAAACTGTCCTTTACTCTACTGTAGGTTATTGATGTGGCATCCCAGGTAGCCTGGGCTGACCTCCATGTAGCTGAGGATGGCATTGAACATCTTGGTTCCTGGGATTTAATCTGTGCATGTTCTCCTGGGGTTACCGTGGGAAAAATTGAAGGTACTCCTGGGGCAGCTAAAGTAACCTGTAGCTTAGGCTTACGCCCGTGTAGGGTCTTCAGGTGTGTATACGGGTTATGGGAGGGACATGGGAAGCAGGAACACAGGGCAGGCCTTGCCAGGAGTCCGAGTCTGCAGCTGCCCCAGGCACTGAAGAGCTGGCCTCTGGGTGGCTCAGACCCACAGGGCTGGCAGGTGGTGTGCATCTCCAGGCTCTATCCTGTCCTCTCCCACTCACTGTGTCTGTAGCCTGTGCTTCCTGTCAGGGCATGCCCTTGTGGGCTCCTGGGAGATCTCCATGCTGCCCTTGGCTGTCCAGTTGGGCCCCTGAGAGGAGGCGTGGCTTAGGCAGAGCAGACTCTGGTCCTCCGGGTGGGCAGCTGTGTGCAGTCAGCCTGTGCTTCACTTGGTGCTGACCTGACCCTACCTAGTGGAGGCCAGGGCTGTGTGCTTGTCCCTCCATATGCTGACTATGGCAGGACTTAGGGGAGGTGCCTCCTGGACAGATGTGTCCCCTCAGTTAAGGTTTGTGGTCACCTTTACCTATATAAGAATGGCCAGTTCTGGGCTCCCCTCCTCACCCCTCAGTTTAAAATGTTAAAACTAAGGATGGTGAGTTCAAGGCCAGCTTGGGTATAAGTGTTGGGGGAGGCAGTGGGTAAATGATTGCCTAAGCTCAGGTCTCCAGTGCTCACTTAGATGCCTGCCTGGGCACTCTCACCACCTGTGGACCTGTTTTCAAACTGAGCTGGCTGTGGTAGCTAAAGTGGGTTCAGCAGGGAAACACGGCTTCAGTATAAGGTGGAGAGTCCTTGACACCAGCCTCTGGCATATGAGGCCACACACACACACACACACACACACAAATACAAACTCAGAAAATATAAATCAGTCTACCCTGACTCATACCTGTAATTCCAGTGCTTAGGAACTGAGGCAGGAGGCAAGTTCAAGGCCAGTCTAGGCTACATACTCTGTTTCAAAAAGAAAATCAATTTTCTGCTGACACTTCCAGAATTCCCAGTGGATAACTCCCCTTGACCCTAGGATCTATTGCTGGGTAGGGACCTGTGGCTGAGTTATCCTTTGTTGTATGCTATTGATGGGGCTAGCACATTAGGCCGTGGTCAGTGGTGGATGGCTGTGCACGTCCTTTTATGTGTGTTCACTGGCCCCACAGCGTGTCTTTCCACACATCCATGGTACCAGGCCCCTTGCCCAGCTTTGTGCCTGGCTCCCTACTAGTAGATACTGAATGGTTTAGGCTCTGTGGGTGTTGAGCAGCAGCACCCTGGTCCTCTATTCCATGCTGGGCCCCCTCATGTTACCATGTTGAGCCACCCTGTGTCCCCAGACATGACCCATAGTTTCCTAGGAGCAGAGTCAGCTTTGCTGAGATGTGGGTCAGGAGATCTCACAGAACCTGAAGCTTTGGGTCCCACATCACCTATGGCAACCCACATTGGTGCAGAGGGTATGAGGTCCTCAGTCTCTCCGACCCTGGTGTCTCTGGGGGACGCCATCTGCTCTAGTGTGGGGGCGTTGTGATTTGATTGACGAGGAGTAGATGAGCTGAGTGCTCTTGCCTGTCCTCACCTTCTTGTGGTTTATGCTGAGGAAATGTCTGCTCGTCAGAGGCGCAGAGAGCAGGGTAGTGGCTCTTTGGTGTACAGAGTGCACACTGGCTGTCAAGCACTGGGCTGCAGCACTGTCGGTCCATGTGCTGTCCTGTGTCAGTGCTGACCCAAGTTGTGTTAGTGCGTTCCAGGTCTCTCTCTGCCATTGCCATCATCCTTGTGGGATGGCACATATCTCTTGGTCTTCATATCCTGACCTGATGCACAGCTCTGTTGCCCACTGGCCAGGTGGCACCAGCCCCTTTCTGATTGGGCTCCTTTCCTAGCTTGGCTTGATCCCCAGATTTCTCCAGCTGTCTTCCAGGATACTCAGTGCTGGAAGTCCTCGTGTGCTAAGCTCTGGGCCTGCAGCCCAGAATCCCACCCACTGCAGGGCTCTCTCATGGTGGCTTTTGATCCTGCTTGTCCCCTTAGGCGGGTGTCAGGTCTAGCCTGGGAACTGCCAGTGACGTCAGCCAGGGACTGTGACATCACTAAGTGGAGATGCAGAGAAGGGACTTGGGGACCTCTGGCAGAGGAGCAGCCAGGGCCCCAGCAAGATGGGGGACCCCAAAAAGAACAGGGCAGGTGCGTGCTGGGGCCTTGCAAGGAGGGCTGTGTGTCTCTGGTGGGAGTCCAGCCTGCTGTCAGCCAGCTCCCTTAGCAGTGGGCACCATGCAGCTGGCTCTGTGGCCTAGCTTCACTCAGGCCAGCCCAGCATTTCCCCTGAGCCTGGGCTCACTTCTGGAGACAGCCTCACTTGGGGAAAGAATCAGGCTCTGGGCATTGTGGGTCAGGCCAGGGAGGGTTTATTTAGGACAAGGGAGCCCTGCCCTCCTTCCAAGGGCTCTATTTTTAGCTCCAGGGTTCAACTAGGACCAGGGCTAGAGGCATTTCCTTTTCTCTGGGGTCTCAGGTCACACCACACATGCTCAGGTGTGCCTGAGACAGCACAGCTGCCTGGAACTAGGGTTGCCTGTTTCCCTGGCCCTCTGTGTTGGAGTGACAGCCTTCTTGTCACTTCTTGCTCACTCTCTTGGGCACTGCTGATGGCTACATAGCCCATGTCAGCCTGGCTCCTCCTGTGATCGAGAAGGAGTGGTCCATGTGTTGGGTGGTCATGGTGACCTCGGGTTGTGCCCACCATTCTACACAGTCATGTCCCTGTCTCATGGCAGTTTTCATGGTCTCCTTGGCTTAGCCACCTCCCCTGGCCCCATGGGCTGACAATACAGTCAGTGCCTGTTGTAGTGTCCCCAAGTGTATTGTAGGATGCATGGGGACAATAGATGCACAGGTGACTCTCTGGTGTTCCTTGGCTGCCGTGTCCACTCCGGATGTGGGCAGCACTTCCTCTGCCTCTCATTTGTTGTCGTCCACCAGTGTGGCCCTGCAGGTGCCCCATTTCCATTGTGCACATCCTAGCTGGCCTGAGCCCCTACAACAGGCCCGTGCTGCTCGTTGCTGCTGCCCGTGTCTGCCACCTGGGTCTTCCCCTCCACACATCCTAGGTGGGCTACTGGGCCTGTGTGGGCAGCTCTGCATGCCACATGGTTTGCAGCCATCCATCCAGGCTGAGGACAATACAGTGGGCCATCCCTGTCCTCCCCAGAACAAAGGATGGTGTCCTCTGCTGCTGGGGACTCTGAGGGGCCAAGCTTCATCTGGGTACTTTCTCTCCAAACCTCAGAAGCCCTGCTGCTTCTAGTGACCTAGGGTGCTCCATGCTGGTGTGTGATGAGCAGGTGGCTTCGCTTTCCTGACGCTGACATCTCTCTGCTGGTCCTTGGATCTGACACAATAAGGTGTCCACACTCTAGAGTCTTCTGATGCCACTGCCCCACGCACCCCCTTACCCAGCTCATGGTGGCCTCTCTGCTTGTAGGTGGTGAAGGGTGCACTTGGGCACAGACTGAGCACTGTGGGATGGGGAAGCACACCCCATTCACCAGGTGATGTCCTGTCTAGAGACTTGAGGTGTGTGCAGTTCTGTACCAGGACACAAGTGCTGGGAGGGGCTGCTCCAAACCCTCCAACCCTCTTTGACCCTTCCCTGTGTGTGAGTTGATCTCCCTGAGGTGACACTAGAGTCCTGGTCTCTATCCCTGAATGGTGCCTCCAGATGGATGCAGGGATGCTGTGGGCAGGGTGCTAGACCCTGAGAACATCTCTGTGTACCTGTGTGCTTGCAGTTTTGAAAACCTCCTTATGTTTATTTAGTACACATAAGGGTAGTGTGTCTATACTACCCCCTGTGTTTGGAGGTCAGAAGATAACTGGGAATCTGTTATCTCCACAGTGTAAATCCTGGGGACAAGGCCTAGGCAGCCTTCCCTGATGAGCCATCATTTTGTTGACCCTTGATGTTTTTGTGAACAGAGTTTTATGTAGCTCAGGCTGGCCTTGAACTCCTGATCCTCCTGCATGTTGGCATGCTGAATGTGCACCTCCATGTTTTGTCTCTGTATTAGAGATGGGACCCAGTGTACAGTGGCGAGCACTCTGCCCTCTTAGTCCTTCCTAATGGAAGAGAAGCCATAGGAGGTCGTCATGTGTCAGGCTCTGAGGGGCTGTTCTGAGTGATACCTGGGTGAGAATGAAGGGCAGATGCGTTTCTCTGCTCTGTAACCTTTACCAGGTTCTTCTGGCCTGGGCATAGCCCTGCCAGTCTCCTGCATCTGCACCCACCTGGAAGCCACACAGGTCCTTGGGCAGGCCCCAGTCCATACCTGTCTCCTCTTCATCTTTAAGGCCACAGTGCTGGCACCTCATGGAGCCCGTCTTCAGGTGTGCCTTCTTCCAGCTCCTGTGCTGTTGATGTGATGATGTGTCCCGGTGAGAGAGGGACAGGAGCAGGCGAGCCATTGACACTGTGCAGAATCTCTGAGAGCCCCTCCCCCTGAGCTCCATGGTGAGGAAGAATGGGACCTGAGAATGGCTTGTTTTGTCTTAGGGTATTTTTGTGGGTGTCCTAGGTGGGGTGCAGATCCTTGGTGGCCTGTGTTATAGCTAGCTGTCTACACTGTAGAGTCTCATGGTAAGGGCTGCTGTGGGACACATGAACCCCATAGGGTCAACGCCCCTGTAGTATGAATCTGAGCTGGAAGAGGACCCCATACCTCCTGGGTTTCTCTAGGGGGTCCCCTTTATTTTGAGGAGAGTCCCTATTGATGCTCAAGGAGGTTGTTGGACTTTCACACTGCAGAGCCAGGCTGCCGGTTCCCTCATTCCCTAGTGGGAGAGCCAAGGTCTGGGGAACACTGTCAGTGGGATGGCGTGATGGCCACTGTGGCCTCTCACTCACTGCAGCCACAGCCCAGCAGAGAAATGGGTGTGAACAGCAAGCACCCAAATCACTGCCCAGATGGGTGCTGGAAGGGGGCAGGACCCCAAGCCCTCTCTTGCCCATGGGGCTGGAATTGCTGCAAGACTGGGCTGGGCAGCAGGCTGGCACCCTTCAGATGTGCCCAAGAGCACACACATCCACATACCCCTGCATGGCTGCCTGTGGGAGCATGAACCTAAGAACTCAGCCCAAGGCTGACCTGGGCTGCAGAGTACGACCTTGTCCAGGAGCAAAGCTTGCACAGGTGTCTGCCGAACCCAAGCCTGGGTGAGACCCCAGCACCCACAAAACCTTCAGTCCCAGCACTCAGGAGGCAGAGACCATCAGATTTCTGTGACATTGGGGGCAGCCTGGGCTACACAGTGAGTTGTTGGCCAGCAAAAGTGTGTGACTGCCCAAGCTCATAGTCCCCATGCCAGGGAGGTAGAAACAGAAGGACTTCTGTAACCTATTCAGGAAGAGGCTTTGATTCGAAATAGGACAGTCTTGATAAATGACACCTGTCCACACAGTCGGACAGCAAGGTCAGTGTTGCCACCGTGTATATGAGAAATCGGGAAATTTGGTTTCTTTTTTTTTTTGGTTTTTCGAGACAGGGTTTCTCTTTATAGCTCTGGCTGTCCTGGCGCTCACTTTGTAGACCAAGCTGGCCTCGAACTCAGAAATCCGCCTGCCTCTGCCTCCCGAGTGCTGGGATTAAAGGCGTGCGCCACCACGCCCGGCTGAAATTTGGTTTCTTTAAAGACTATATTTTTGTTTTAATCCCAGGTGTGGGGACATGGGGCTGCTTCAGACTGATTTGCCTAGTGCTCTAGTGGAGGCGTGGTTTTGCCAGCTGCAGATAGTTTCTGTGATTGTGTGATGTTTGGAATTCTGGAGACTTCGGAGAGGTATTTAAATGTGAGGGCCCAAAGACACAGTCAGTGATTGTTGGCCGTTTGGGGGTTAACTTTGGTTTGTTGGTGGTTTTGCTCAAAGAAAAAATAAAAGGAAAGAAATTAGAGTTATGGGGGCTGGAGAGATGGCTCAGTGATTAAGAGTACTGACTGCTCTTCTGAAGGTCCTGAGTTCAAATCCCAGCAACCACATGGTGGCTCACAACCATCTGTAATGAGACCTGACGCCCTCTTCTGGTGTATCTGAAGACAGCTGCAGTGTACTTAGATATAATAATAAATAAATCTTTTTTTTTTTAAAAAAGAAAGAAGTTAGATTTAGGGATCTAGCTCTCTTCCCTCTCTCTTCCTTTCTCTCCCTTTCTCTCCTATCCAGCGATAGGGGGTGAAACTGGGGGGGTGGAATGCGCTGCATTCTCCAGGCCTCCCATCTGTCCCCGCTCTGTCTGCCCCTCTGTGGGCAGTTCTGTAGTGCCCATGTGTGGATGGCCTGGCAAAAGCCAGGGCATTGGGGCTGAGCTCACTGCCTGGGGCCTCCAGAGCCCCTCCCTGTTCAACCAGCGCTGCATGCTGTGCCCCTCCACCGAGCATAGTTGGAGTCGCTTTGCCTGCCCTCTGAGGTCAGGTGTGGCTCCTGTCCCTATGTGGGCACTCTTTATTCTGCCATCTGCCACTTTCCTCGTCTTGGCTGGTCCTGTGGTTAGACTGTGGGTCACCTCTTACCTGGATCCCCCTTGTTGGCTTTAGCCTTCCAGTGTCCTCTGCTCTGCCACTTGGTAGCAAATTGGGGCACACAGCCACTCCATCCAGTCTCTAACTGCTCTCAGCTTCCATTTGGACACACCATGGGAGCCTTTGCTGTAGTCTCTGGCCTATCCCAGGGTGACAGGGCATGGACATTTCCCACAGAGAGAGGTGCACCCTCCAGGCAGGGATCTTACCAATCCTGTTGAGACCTGCAAAGACCTTTTTGTACCAGACCACGTATTCTGCCCTCTAACCTGTGCCTCTGTTTCTTCACAGCTGGGCACCACAAGATTTAGGGCAGTGGGACCTGTTGGCAGAATGTCTTCTCTCTGCAAGCAACCCTGAAGCCACCAAGATGAGCACCCCAGCCCGGCCTGCGAGCGCACCCGGGTGTCAATAGCCGGGAGCTGAGGGGCCACCGGGAGCCATGGTGTACTAGGCCGGGCGCGAGCTCAGGTTTCGCACTCGGATCTCACGGCAGAGTCACCGTGGAGAGGCCAGGGTACCACAAACTTATGGATTTTGACAAGAAAGGAGGGAAGGGGGAGTTGGAGGAGGGCAGGAGAATGTCCAAAACCGGCACAAATCGGAGCAACCACGGCGTCCGCAGTTCGGGGACCAGCTCAGGGGTCCTGATGGTGGGCCCAAACTTCCGAGTCGGCAAGAAGATAGGCTGCGGGAACTTCGGGGAGCTTCGCCTAGGTGAGTCTGTATATCTCGTCCCCAGTCCATCACTAGGCCCCTCAGGAGGAAGGAGGAGACCGGCTCTGGGTACCCATCAGGCACCTCAGATCCCAGATCTTGCTCAGAGTGGTCCTATGAGGGAAGTGCTCCCAGGGCCCACACTGCCCTCCCTCCCCCAGCCCGAGGCTTGGCTGTATGGTAAACCAGATCATGGGCCAGTGAGGACCACAGTCTGTGGAGGACAGAATCTGGTCATGCTGAGGGGACAGCAGACCAGCACAGGCCTTGTCCTGGTGCAAAGCCTCTGCAGCCCTGTGACAGGGCTGCACTTTCTATGGCCTTGGGTGTCTGAGCCCTCTGCCTGCAGCCCATGGCTTCAGTGCCTCCTAAGGCACACACAGCTCAAAGATAGTTCCTACACAGTAAGACATCAAACTGCAACCTTGAAGCCAGCCATTATGGCCACGCCTTTAATTCCTCCAACAATCGGAGGCAGAGATAGGCCAGATGGATCTCTGAGTTTGAGGCCAGCCTGGTCTACAAAGTGAGTTCCACGACAGCCAGGGCTACACAGAGAAACCCTGTCTTGAAAAACCAAGAAAAGAAAGTGCAAGCCGGGCGTGATGGCGCACGCCTTTAATCCCAGCACTTGGGAGGCAGAGGCAGGCGGATTTCTGAGTTCGAGGCCAGCCTGGTCTACAAAGTGAGTGCCAGGACAGCCAAGGCTATACAGAGAAACCCTGTCTCGAAAAACCAAAAAAAAAAAAAAAAAAAAGAAAGTGCAGCCCTGATACATGCATGCATGTGCACATGGCCTGCAGTGTCCTCCTGGGGTCCTGACCTCAGGCAGCTAAGGCAGCTCATGTCCTTGTACAGATCCCGTGCGGGCACTTAGGTGTGTGAGTCCTAGAAGGGTTCAACTGCATCCTGTGCAGGAGCTGTCTGTGGGAAGCTGCGTGTGAGTGCTTGTTGCTTCCTGTTCTCCCTGCTAGGAGTGGAGCTTGTGCCACCAGTTTGTGCACTTTGACCTTTGTTGGAGTTCAGAGTCCCTGTCAGCTATTTACACCCTAACCTAGGTTAGAACTAGCACCTCAGGGGTAAGGTGTGCTTGGTGGGAGCCAGGCCAGTATTCCAGCCCCAACTGAGAACCAGCTTCATAGCGCTCAGGATGCTGAGGACGGTGTTCTTCATAAGAGGCAGACCTGGGCTACACAGTGAGAACTTGTCTCCTGTCTCCCTGTTCTCCCTGCCCCCACACAGAGTGAGCGTTGAAGGTGCTGATTTCTCAGAGTGTGAGCTGCTTCCTTGCCTGAACCTTCACCCTCTACCCCACCCCTACTCCTTATGAGGTCTGGTGACCTGGCTGGCTAGGCCACTGAGCGCCTTGGATCTGCATAGCAGTAATTGTTGATGAAATTGGGAAGTCGAAGCCCTTCGTCTGTGCAGCTTTCCTGCTCTGATTATGGGGCCACATTCCCTGTGTGTGTGCCCTCTCCCTCTTCTTTGTAAGAAAGGGTCCCACTGTGTAGCTCTGGCTGTCCTGGAACTCACTCTGTAGACCTGGTTAACCAGAACTCAGAGATCTGCCTGCCTCTGCATCCCAAGTTCTGGGATCGAAGGTGTTTGCCACCATGCCTAGCCCTCCCACACACTTTTTTTTTTTTTAATTTTTGTTTTATGTGTATGGGTGTTTTGTCTGTGTGTATGTTGCTGCAGTGTGTACCTGCCTGGGGTGTCTGAAAGAGGGCGCCTGGTCCCCTAGAATTAAAATTAGGTACTGTTGAGAGCCTCTATGTGTGTGCTGAGAACTGAGCCCAGATCCTCTGGAAGAGTAGCCAGAAGCTCCTAACCACTACGCTGTCTCCCCAGTCCCTAGCACATTTAAGAAAAAAATCAAAATGTGTGTATGTTGAGGAGCAGAGATGACACACACACACCTGTGAGGGTCAGGGACAACTTTGGGGAGTCTCATTGCTCTCCTTTCTGTGGATTCTGGGAACTCGGGCTTGGACTGAGGCTGGCTGCTTGCATGCAGGTGCTCTCCACTAAGATAGGGCACACTTGTAAACTGTGGGCTCAGAATGGCCGTGCCTACATGACAGGGGCTTCTGCACCATCAGCCTGCCAGTTCTGACATCCTTCAAGACTTCCAGTGCCTAGCATAGGGAACCTGCTTTCTCAAGGACTTGGCTCAGGTGCGGGGGTGGGGTGTGGGGGGGGAGAGGCCAGCAGTAGAGCAGGGTTGGATCAGTGAAAACCCCAGGGGAGGTGGCCACAGGAGAGGAGTGACCCTGAGGTGGTTGAAGTTAGAGACATCTGCTCATAAGCAGGTGTTTGCAACTGCAGCCGAGGAGACTTGAGCTCCCTTGGGTAACTTTGACTTCCTGCATGTGAGAGCCATGGCTCCAGAGAGACCTGAACAAACCCTCCCAGAGGAGAGCTGGCTTAACACTGTGTAGGCCCCACCTCCCTTGCAAGGGGCAGTCCTTGGCTGCTCCCCCAGGAGATCTGAGGTGCCTGCAGGGTGTAGGGTAGAGACCAGACCCATGGTGACCTGGACTGTCACCGAGCCAACCTCTTGGAAGAAACTTCATGGTGTTTCACCTTATATAACCTGGCATACCCTGGTAGAGCACAGGAGGTGGGAAGCCATCGCTGTCAAAGAGAAACAGGCCCAGCCTACAAGTGGGCTCTGAACTTGGCCTGGTATCAGAGAAGGCTGCTTGCTGATGTCCATGACTGCTGGAGAGTGATGGAGACCACCCCAAAGGGCTAGCTATGCCTCAGCCTGGGGGCACTCTTTACAAGTTGGTGGCTGGCTTTGACTGGGGATAGAGGCCCCAACAGGCTGAGGTGGTTGTAGACAACCTGGCCACAGATCCTGTCACAGTGGCTCTACTTGCTGCAGTAGTCGGGGCCTTTCCCTGCAGGCGTGGCAGGTGCAGCCGCTGGGGGTGGCCCTGGAGATGATGGTCTTTGTGACTAGTGATGTTGAGGCAGGCCTGCGCTGTGCTCAGACAGCAGATGGGAGCCCTGCCTGCAAGGAAAGGCTGACGGAGTGGGCTGAGCCTACTGCTGGACTTACCAGGGTGGGGGTCAGCAGCATGGGGTGTGAGCATTACGTCCCCTCAACCAGCCATCTTGGTAGTATGTGTGGTTTTGTGGGGCTGCCTCCAAAGTGAGGATGGACTGTGTTGTGACCGCTGTGTCCCAGAGAGACATCTCCCCATGACTGCATGCAAGTGGAGAGGTGTAGTGCCTGGGATGCCTAGGCAGTTGGCGCTTGTGGCCAGAGGCACTTTAACAGCTGACAAGAGGGGATTCATTTCCACGGGCTTCTGCGAGCTGTGCTCCGAGGAGGAGACGGCCTCCTTGGGGTCTGGGTGGGCCACAGTCCTGACAGTCTCTGTTGCCTCCCCAGGAAAGAATCTGTATACAAATGAGTACGTGGCTATCAAGCTGGTGAGTGTGCCCTGCCTGCCCTTGCCCTTCCCTGTGCCCTTGCTGGGAAGAAGGCCTGGTAACAGTTCTCTGCCCCGCAGGAGCCCATCAAGTCCCGGGCCCCACAGCTGCACCTGGAGTACCGCTTCTACAAGCAGCTCAGCACGACAGGTGAGGCGGACTCGGGTACGGGGCCAGCACTCCTAGGCCAGCAGCGGCTCCGGACACCCAGCATGGATGTTTCCTTCGCAGAGGGCGTCCCTCAGGTCTACTACTTCGGCCCTTGTGGGAAATACAACGCCATGGTGCTGGAGCTGCTGGGGCCCAGCCTGGAGGACCTTTTCGACCTGTGCGACCGCACCTTCACGCTGAAGACGGTGCTGATGATCGCCATCCAGCTGGTGTGGAGGGCTGGGGCCTGCAGGGTGGGGTGAGCAGGGCTGGGCCTAGGTGCTGAGCCCCCACCTGACTCAGCTCACTCGCAGATCACGCGCATGGAGTACGTGCATACCAAGAGCCTCATCTACCGTGATGTGAAGCCCGAGAACTTCCTGGTTGGGCGGCCGGGCAGCAAGCGGCAGCACTCCATCCACATCATCGACTTTGGGCTGGCCAAGGAGTACATCGACCCTGAGACTAAGAAGCACATCCCATACCGCGAGCACAAGAGCCTGACAGGCACGGCGCGCTACATGAGCATCAACACGCACTTGGGCAAGGGTGAGCAGCCCTACGGGCAGGGGCCGGAGAGGGGCGGGCGCCGGGGAGGCTGCTTCTGAACCCGTGCTGTCCCCGCAGAGCAGAGCCGCCGGGATGACCTGGAGGCGCTGGGACACATGTTCATGTACTTCCTGCGCGGCAGTCTGCCCTGGCAGGGGCTCAAGGTGGGTGTGGCCTTTCCAGTGTGGGGATGGGCTGTGGGCTTGGATGCTGGGTGCTGAGTCCGGCTAAAGCTAAGACCAAGGTCACATCGCGCAGGCAGACACGCTGAAGGAGCGCTACCAGAAGATTGGAGACACCAAGCGTGCCACACCAATCGAGGTGCTGTGTGAGAGCTTCCCCGGTAAGGAGCCGACTGCATCCCACCCCCTTAGTTCTGCCCCATCATGTGGCCACGCCTATAGAGCCATCCTCCAAGCTGGGTTCCTCCATGTGACCACGCCCCTGGTCCTCTTCTGCAGAGGAGATGGCCACCTATTTGCGCTATGTGCGGCGCCTAGACTTCTTTGAGAAGCCAGACTACGACTACCTGAGGAAGCTCTTCACCGACCTCTTCGACCGCAGCGGCTACGTGTTTGACTACGAGTATGACTGGGCCGGCAAGCCCCTGGTACGAGCAGGTGATGTGAGAGCTCCGGGTTAGGACTCGGTGTGTGAGGGGTGCACTGGGTGGGCATCTCCATAGGCGAATCTGCATGGGTACCCCTATAAGTGAAGAAGGTACCCCAGGTTGGGAACCCCATAGTTGAAAGTGTTCAGATTGAGATGCTCACAGCTGAAGGGGTGCAGGTGGTGACACAGACCTTGGTTATACAGTAGGGTGTGGGTGGGAACTTTGGTGGGAGGGGCCGACCTCTCCACAGTGAGGGGCGGCTGGGGCCAGGGCACGGGTCAGGAACTGTCCTGGGGCTGCAGCGACACCTGCGGCTCCATCCTGTCCTGACATCCGCTCTCGCAGCCGACACCCATCGGCACCGTCCACCCTGACGTGCCCTCCCAGCCACCACATCGCGACAAAGCTCAGCTCCACACCAAGAACCAGGTGAGGGCTGGCCAGGCGTGGGGGCCTGTCCTAGAGGGGATGGAGGCTCCTGCGACATTTCTGCAGGGCAAGAGGTGCTAACCTGATAACCACTGCTCTTCAAGGCGCTCAACTCCACTAATGGAGAGCTGAACACAGACGACCCCACCGCGGGCCACTCCAACGCCCCCATCGCGGCCCCTGCAGAAGTAGAGGTGGCGGATGAAACAAAGTAAGGCTCAGGGTGTGCAGTGGCTGAGAGGCCGCCTGTGCTGGCCACTGGGCCACCACCTCTTACCCCATTGCCCCATATCAACCGCTGGGCCACCATTCCCCACATTCCGTATCACCGCCCTTGTCACCCATGCAGGTGCTGCTGCTTCTTCAAGAGGAGAAAGAGAAAATCGCTGCAGCGACATAAGTGAGGGTGGGTGCAGCCGCTCAAGATCCCCAGGCGGGTGTCTAGGAAACTGGCAGTGTCCTTGGTGGTGTGGGGCTCCTTGGCCCACCTGCAAGCAACATCTTTCAGGACTTGGGGTCACTTCCTTCACACAGGACTTTGGCGGAAATCTCTACACCCGTGTCTCGTCATCCCCTTCGAGAGCATTAACTATTTAAACCCAGGAGAGAAGCGCTGCGCCGTCCCTGCTGCGCCCCTGTTAGCTCATAAAGTCCAGCTTGTCCCCTCAATCCAAAGGCCATTTTCTCGAGGGGGGCAGGCCCGGGGCATGGGTGTCACACGGGGAGGCCTCAGCCATCAAAGGGGAGGCGCGTGCACTTCCACAATGCTGCACCAAAGCCAGGGTGGAGCGCGGGATGGTCACCGCATAGGGACTGGTATGGGCCACACAGAACCAGGGCGGCCGTGATCCGTGTCCCTGCGTGCAGGGCCCACGGGACAGAATCGCCTTAACGCCAGGCCTGGGGCAGCAGAGAGGCGGTCCCACAGGAGGGCCAGGCCTTGGTCGTGGGAACTGAGTTCTTGCTTTACGACGTGTACAGAAATGAACTTATGTTTCTCTGGCGCTTCCTTGAAGCCGTAGAGTTTAGGGGCTTTTTTTAAAAAAAAATAAAAAAGAAAAGAAAAACATCCCAGAGTGTTGGCCTGGGCTTTACCATCCATAGGACAATTCAAGTCTAGGATCGGGAACTGACAAGGACCCAGCTGGATCATGGGAATCCCGAGGGAGCTGGGCACCATCTGCCCCAGGAAAGACGGAGGAGACTGGTGATGCAGTGGGAGAGGAAGGCTGCTGCTTCCAAACCTGAGGGATCCAGAAGTCCCCAAGCAGATGGACAGGTTGGGTCTGAGCACAGCCCATATAAGGTGGACACCTCGAGGGCAGGGGGCTGCACAGTGTGGCTGCAGACTGAAAGCTGCCTCAGAAGCCAAGCCCTGAGCAGTGGGAGATTAGCGGAGCTGGGAGGAGGTTGCCCAAGTGGAAAGGAAATGGGGGTGGGGGTGGACTCCAGGACTTCATGATTATACAGGTACCACCCAGGAAACATTTCTAAAAGGGCTCAGATGTTAGGAGCACTGACTTCTCTTCCAGAGGTCCTGAATTCAGTTCTAGCAACCATCATGGTGTCTCACAACCATCTGTAATGGGATCTGATGCCCTCTTCTAGTGTGTGTCTGGAGACATCGACTGTAATATAAATAAAATAATTTTTAAAGGGTTCTTAGGAGAAGGGAAGATGGAAGTTGGAGAATTTTCCTTAAGAAAATAAGGGGAAGCCGGGCATGGTGGCGCACGCCTTTAATCCCAGCACTTGGGAGGCAGAGGCAGGTGGATTTCTGAGTTCCAGGACAGCCTGGTCTACAGAGTGAGTTCCAGGACAGCCAGGGCTACACAGAGAAACCCCGTCTCGAAAAGCAAAGTTTGAGTGTGCACAGGTCCTCTGCAAGAGCAGTAGGCACTCTTAATCACTAAACCATCTCTTTAGCTCTTTTGGTATGAGACAGGGTTTCTCTGTGTAGCCCTGGCTGTCCTGGAACTCACTCTGTAGACCAGGCTGGCCTCGAACTCAAGAGATCTGCCTGCCTCTGCCTCCCAAGTGCTGGGACTAAAGGTGTGCGCCACCACTGCCCAGCCAGGTGTCATGTACCCCTAGGCTATCTGCTTCTTAGGGCCTAAGATGGCAGACCACATCTGGCTGGTAGCCAGCCTGGCTGCCTGCATATTTGCTTTAGTGGTACTGCGAAGGTGTCCTCGGGGAACAGTGTGGGTGGCTGAGACGCCTGCCTCTCAGCCACCATGTAACAGACAACATAGCACTCAGTGATTCAAGGCAGATGTTTTCCTTTATTTAAAAAAAAAAAAAAAAAAAATCATTTGGGGACACAGTGTGGAGGGCACACCTCCCATGGCTTTGGGATGGGTTCTGGGCAGGAGGTCACTGGTACAGAAATATGAGGAAGTGGAACCCCAAACTGGAGACTGCGCCTTCTGGGACATCACTGGATGGGGTGATGTGGTGACCTAGAGGGCCAGGGCTGTGGTATGTACAGGGGTGTTCTGTGGTACCCCCGGGGAGCCACATCAGGCCAGCTGGGTGCCCAGTGCATCTTGATGGGCCTGCAGTCTCAAGGCTGAGCTCTGCTGGTTACACCTGTGAGGACTCTGTCCGCCTTGGGTGGACAGTGCTGACTGGGCACTTGCGCTGCTGTGAGAAGTAGGAACCATGGCCACATGTCACCTACCCTGGGGCAGAGCTCCCAGCTGCTCTGTGTACATGCCCAGCAGGCCAGGGCTTCAGGGGGCAGCAGTGCACGCAGGTCAGGACCTGGGACATCCCAGGGAGCAGCAGAGAAGAAAAGGAACATGAAACCCTGACCACTGGCTGGAGGAGAGGCCTGCCGAGGGCTCCAGCTGAGTGTGGGCTTGTATGCATTGCAGTGTGCAGTTGAAGAGAACGGAGGAGCAGGGCAGCACTGGGGCTCGGAGCTGGCCTGCTGCCCTGAGCTTCAGGGACTGTGACCCACCACGCCCTGTCCATCCAAGGCTAGTCCCACTCTGTCCCCCAAGACTGAGGGATTGTCTCAACGGGGCCCAGCCCATGGCCTAACCACCTCCTCAGTGCCTTGGGACAGGTGGTCACACTTGTCACTGTGGACACAGGCAGCCCCTTCCATGATGATGTGGGAGGTGGTGGGGAGGGAGGCAGGCCTGTGGCTGGCCAGGGTGACCTGGGTGGATGGCCTAGGTGTAGAAGATGACTTCAGGGATCTGCCCATCCTCCACAGATGTGCCGTTGTTGTTCCCAGCCGCATAACAGAAGGTGAAGCAGGTCTTAGCCCCCGTGGTGGGAGACTCGTGGGTCACCTTGCGTAGACCTTTGGTGCCATAGTGAGAGTCTGGGCCCTGGAGGTGGGAGGCAGAGTGAGGTCAGGATGCCCCAGGACTGTTACTACCAACAGAGAGGCACCCACAGACCAAGTCCACAGGGACCAGGAACAAGCCCTGGGTTGCAGTGCAGGCCCCACCTTCAGCGTGGCACAGGCGGTGTAGTTCACATTGGGCAGGACCTCCACGGGCTCCTTGAACATAACACGGAAGGTGCTGGCAGAACCGTCGCAGCTGAAACCTGTGTCATTCTGACCAAGGACTGTGTTGCTGTCCGTGTGGATGATCTGGGGACAGAGGCTGCTCAGATGCCAGGGTCTGAGCTGGGCAAGCAGGGGCTACAGGGACTGATGAGGACGTGGCCTGGGTACTTGGGCATGCTCTCAAGATGGGCGTGGCAGGGACATGGCAAAAAAGCCTGATGAGACACATGTGGGACCAGGGTGCATCGGAGGTCCAGCTGTGGCTGCCTTCGTATGGTATGCAGGGGATGGGACAGCACCAGGCTGTGGGTGTGGCCAGGAGGCAGGTTGGCTGCATGGCCAGGGACCTTCGAGGAAGGGGCTGGTGACCTACCTGGATGTTCACTTGGTAGTCAGTAGGCCCATGAATAGATCCATAGAGCCCAAAACCCACCACAAAGATGCGCTTGTTGACCGAGAACCTGCAGAAGGAATTGAGTGGAACAATGTCCTGAGCCCATAAAGTTGAGCAGCTACAATGGCCATGGAGCAGCCTGGAGCTGTGGGGAGGTCACATTGCCCATTCTGGACCAAAGCCTCATCTAACGCATGGGCAGTTCCTGCTGCGCACAAGGGTCTCAACAACCTCCCTGCCCCCACCTAAGCTGCCAAGCTCTCACCTGATGCGGTCACTGGTGCCGCTGTAACCCCAGCGGCTCTCCACCTGCTGGAACCGGTTAATGCTACACTCCTTGCCTCGCAGACAACATCGGGGCCGGTCGATGAACTCCACACGCGGCTTGGGGTTGACAGTAAAATGTAGGAAGAGGCTGACCACCTCCCGGTCCACCAGGATGCCGGACTGTGCCGGGCCTGCGGGCAGAGGGCTGGCTGACAGCAGGAAGGGAAGGCAGACTCAGGACCTGGCCTCAGGGTGGGGTATCTCATTGTCAGGACCTGGCTAAGTAGAGGGGTGCCACCTTCCTGGGATCCACCATGATATCTTTCTGCCTGGCATTTTGGGCTGGCAGACTCCCACGTGTGTGAGTCTTTTTAGACCTCTGCTGTGGAACACCCTTGCTTCATACTGGGTAGAGCTTGTACCCTGCCTGTCCATGCACAGGCTCCTAGGCCGAAGCGGGTTACTTCACAGCCAGTCTCTCATCACGCCGCAGCTTCCTAAAGCCTTTCCAGGGCCGACCCCAAACCTATGCATGCCGACGGAGTCCCAGCCCAAAGCTGAATCCTGAGTGGCTGCCATTCAAGTCTGTTACCTGCTGCAAACTCCTCGATGGTCATCAGGGGAAATCGGATGAGACTCAGGGCCTTGCCCAGCACCTTCCTCTTGTTCTCGGGTGTCACCTGAAGCTGCTGCCGTTGACACTCAGCCTCAGACCAGCGCACGACTGCATTGAAGAGCCGAACCTCACGAATGCCCAGGGTATCCCGTTCCAGCACCGCCACCAGTGTGTCTGTGGTAGAGAGAGGCTGTGAACCCGCGCTTGTCAGAGCCATGTGCAGACACGCCCCACATGGGATCCACCTTAGAGCCAGGGCTCCAAAATCACAGTCCTCTGTCCATGTTTGTCAATGATGTTTTATTGGCACATGGCCCTCCCTAAGCACCGTCTCTCCTTTCCTTTCCTTTCCTTTCCTTTCCTTTCCTTTCCTTTCCTTTCTCCTTTCCTTTTTTTTTTTTTTTTGTTTTTGTTTTTTTGTTTTTCGAGACAGGGTTTTTCTGTATAGCCCTGGCTGTCCTGGAACTCACTTTGTAGACCAGGCTGGCCTCGAACTCAGAAATCCGCCTGCCTCTGCCTCCCGAGTGCTGGGATTAAAGGCGTGCGCCACCACGCCCGGCTCTCCTTTCCTTTTTCCTTTCCTTTTTCCTTTCCTTTTTCCTTTTCCTTTTCCTTGCCTCCCTCCTGGAGATGATGGGCTGGCAAATGCCAGTCAAGCACGCCACCAAGTCAGCTAAGTCCAGGAAGGTTTGCAACTCACAACAATCCTCCTGCCTCAGCCTCTTTCTTTTTTTTTTTTTTTTTTTTTTTTGGTTTTTCGAGACAGGGTTTCTCTGTATAGCCCTGGCTGTCCTGGAACTCACTCTGTAGACCAGGCTGGCCTCGAACTCAGAAATCCGCCTGCCTCTGCCTCCCAAGTGCTGGGATTAAAGGTATGCGCCACCACGCCCGGCCTCAGCCTCTTTCTTGAGTACTGGGATCACAGGTGTGCATCCCAACATCCTGCAATTATTTACTCTGGTTCTGACCCTGGAACAATGTAGAAGCTTTCCAGAAACTATCTTGCCTACAAAGCCATCAGCAAGAGCCACAAGAGCCTTTTAAAGGCATCTGCAGATGGTACCATAGAGGGCCAGGTAGTCTCCCTAGGCAGGAATCACAGTGATCCCAGAACAGGAGGGTAGGTCCTCAGACACAGGCCAAGGCCTGCTACCAAGTCCCACTGTGTCTGTGCCACCCAGGTCCACTATGTCACGTCACTCAGGAGGTGGATTTCCTGTCATCTTCAAATCAGAATCTACAACCTGACCCAAGCCCTGCCCTTTCCCATCCTGTGCAAGCCTCACACTGGCATGCGCTGAACTCACTCACCCAGGTCAATGTCAGTGAAGCCCTCGGCAGCAATGGCGTCCGCTGTGTTCTTGTCTATACTCTCCAGGCACAGGCTGGCCAGCTGGGGCTCATCGAAGAGCCGTGCCTAGAGAGAGCAGAGGTCAGCACTGTCACCACATGCACTGCCAGTCTGCCCAGCATGGAGCCATGGGTATCTAACACCCTAGCACAAGGAGGCTGAGGCAGGGGGATGGAGGGCATCAGGAGACCACTCCTAGCAGGTGACAATGGTGTCACCAAGCCTGGGATGTGAGCCCACCCCCAGAACTTAGCTCTGAAGAGAAAGCTCAAGGATTTCTCTCACATCCACACACATCAGAAATGGAAGCCACAGAAGAGCCTGGGAGACAGCTCAGGAGAGGATCCTGTACACACAAGTAGCTGGCTATGAGGCCAGCGACATAGCACAGTGGATAAAGGTGCTTGCCGCCAAGCCTGAGTTCCATCTTGAGGACTCCAATGGTAGGGACAGAACTTCATGCAAAAATGTCCTCTGCGCCAGGCTGTGGTGGCACATGCCTTTAATCCCAGCACTCGGGAGGCAGAGGCAGGCGGATTTCTGAGGTCGAGGCCAGCCTGGTCTACAAAGTGAGTGCAAGGACAGCCAGGGCTACACAGAGAATGCCTGTCTCATAAAAACCAATAAATAAATAAATAAATAAATAAATGTCCTCTGCCCAGCACATGGGCCTGAACCACACCCACGCTCACACACATAGTAGTAAACACAGGTAGCCTAGTTTGCGCTCCAGGCCAGGCAGAGGGCTGAGGTTAGAGCAGAGTAGAGCAGAGGAGCTGGCTCAGATCCCAGATCATGGTTTGGTGGCTCATAGCCACCCGGAACTCCAGCATGAGAGAAGCCTGGTGTCTTCTGGAGACACGTGCACACACACATGCACAAAATGAAAAACTAAAGCAAAGGCCCAGGGCGTGAGAGGGGTGTGGTGAGCACACCTTTAATCTCAGCACTGGGGAGGCAGAGGCAGGAGGAGCTGTGAGTTCAGGCTATTCCAGTCTATGTAGTGAGTTCCAGGGCTATACAGTGAGACCCCATCTCCAAAACTAAAACAATAACAAAAAGAAAAAAGAAAGAAGGAAAAAAGAAAGGAAAGGAGAAAAGGGGAGGGGAGGGAAGGGGAGGGGAGCGGAAGGGAGAGAGGAAAGATAGCTAGCAGCTGGGTCAGGTGGCAGCCTCCAGCCTCAGTGTGGTCACACAGGTACCTATGTGCCCCACGCAGAGTCCGGAAGCTGCTGCCGCCTCTCAGAGCACACCCACCTGTGTGAGCAGCATGAAGGCGTTGTCAGCCCGCAGGTGCTTCTTCAGGAACTCCACACAGTGGGCCTCTAGCGCGGGCACTGCGTACTTCTTGGCCGTGTACAGTGTGGTCATCACTGTCTCTGGCCCGATCTGCACTTCATCTGAGTACAGGAACCTGCAGGAGACACAGATTGTGACAGAGTGGCCACCACAGCCACTCTGCTTGGCCAGGCACCACAGGTTTGCAAAGCACTGTTCAGGAACCTCCTAGAGTTGGCATCTGTCGTTGTCTGTTGTCTGCTGACCTGGGGATGCCCCTTGGTAAGGCCAGGCTGTCACCTAGGAGATGCCCACGCACAGGTGGCCCTGGGCTAACAAAGGCCGAGCGTAGGCACTCATGGGTAAATCGCAGGCTGATGGACCTCAGGCCCCAGTGGAGACAGCATGGTTATCTACACCACACTGGTCAACGGGCTAGGTGGGCACCAGCCCTTGGATTCCATCTCAGCACCACAGCTTAGGCATAGCACATAGCATGTTTGACATTTTTAGATACAGGCTATTTCAAAACACCAACAAAGTTAAAAGTGTTCTTGTAAAAGATTAAAAACAATGTGTGTATGTGCACTGTGTAAAGAGTGTAGCCTGAAGAGCCAGAGGGTGTCGAACCCCCTGGAACTTGGTGGGGCCTGAATGCTGGGGCACTGCCATTTCTCCCATAAAGTACTCCAAGAAGCCGTGAGGTTAAAAACTCTGTCTCTTCTCCAGGAAAGCTCTAGCACGCTGCCCTGGGTGGGCTCAGCAGGCATCCCTAGGTGTCTGTCTGTCTTTTCTCACTCTACTACCCCACCACGATCAGAAACACTTGGATACGTACTTGAGCAGCGCCAGGAAGGCAGCAGGCTCCACGTCAGGCAGCTCAATCTCGGTGGACGTGGTAGCCATCCCACCATTGAACATGGCATCAAAGACGGCGCTTCCCACAGCTAGCACAAACCTGCGTAAGAAGAGAGGGTATCCGTCCATTAGTCCTGCTGGTGGCCTCTACCCCTAGGCTAGCCAGTGTCCCCTGCCACACCTGCCTGCAGAGACTCCTGCCAACCCTGGCAGAGGCCTTTCCAGGCCTCGGGTCCTTCTAGGAGGGAACCGGAAAGAGGAGGCTGTAGAGCGGCCAGCATGAGGGGCAGCCTCCACTTCTTTATGTGCGTCTCCCTCCTACCCCTCCCTCAGCCCTTTCCCTCACTGGTGTGCACTAGCACCCTCTCAGGAACTTGTGTCCTCCCTTCCCCACCCTCATTTCTCTAGGCCTTGGCGACAAGCTTGGGGAGCTGATTCTCACCATGGGGAGGCAGACAAAACCCCAGTGCCTAGACAGCCTGGGTCAGAGGCCACAGGCTCAGGGAGGGCGCTAAAGCTTGGGGGACAGCGGGGCCTGTGGTGCTGTGAGGAAATGAGAAGCAATGGGGTCATGTGACTGCCATGACCACTCCAGCTGGTAAGAGTGTAGATGAGCCGAGGCATGATGGATGGTGATGGTGGCCAGCCTCAAGACCCCCAGTGACTTGGCTCAGGATACAGCTTGTGTTCTAAGAGAAGACAATGATCACAGGGCCAGCCCAGAGCCCTGTCATGCACGAGTGTGGAAATGCCTGTTGAGTCCATAGGAATAAGCTTGCTCTGTGAATGTGTCCCACCCAGTTGTCCCCATGGTGACAGGGTGGTTCTGAGCAGCCTCTCCAGCTGGACACCCTGGCTAGGCAGATGGCCCCATGCATGGCGGGAATCTTCAGGAGGGAAACATGAAAAGACACAAAGATAGAGCTAACAACTGGCAGGAGATGTTCTATCTCCTCAGTTATTCAGGAGCCAAAGCAGGAGCTCAGGGCAACTGGGCAAGTCAATGAGACCTTAGCTCAAACCCTGAGAAAAGAAAAACAGCACCGGCCAGGGCAGCGCACGCCTTTGATCCCAGCACTTGGGAGGCAGAGGCAGGCAGATTTCTGAGTTCGAGGCCAAGCCTGGTCTACAGAGTGAGTTCCAGGACAGCCAGGGCTACACAGAGAAACCCTGTCTCGAAAAACCAAAAAAGAAAAAAAAGAAAAAGAAAAAAAGAAAAGACTAATGGGTCAGAGGTGGAGCCCTGCCTAGAATCCCCCAATGAGGGGCTGGGGGCATGGTTCAGCAGTATAGCACCCATGTAGTATGTGTATGCCTGTAGATTTCACGACCATCACTATAAAATCAAAGTGGAGATGGCTGAGGACAAATTGAGGCAGATACTGGATTGTGTGCAGGAAGCAGAGTTGGGACAGCCAAAAAGGACCCACCTGGGAGCCTTGGGAAGTGTGTAACTGCCTAAACAAGGGTCTTGGCTCTAGGGTCCCAACGGTGGAAAGACACATCTTAGTCACGACCCTCCAGCCTCCCAGCTCCTGTCCCCATCCCAGTCCCTGTGTGACGGCTGGGCAACCTGATTGCTCAGCACAGCACAGTATCTCCCAGGCCCACGCAGTGATAAGCCAGGAATAACCTGCCTCTCTGCCTGTGCCTCTTTCTAGTTAGGGAGCACTGAGTCCCTGCAGGGAAGCCTCCACGCCCCCACGCAAAGCCTAAAGCAGACGCCCAGCCACACAGCACTCTCAACAGCACTGGCCACCTGCTGGGGTGCTCACACCTGGCCTTCTGTGATTCTCAGCAATGAGGTGAGAAGGCCCACTGCTCCCAAGTGGACCCAGGTGGCTTCAGAAGCCATGTGGCAGGCAGTGTGGGTGGGTAGCTCCTCAGAAACTATCGGAAGGGCAGGGCACGGAGGGCAGGCCTGTCACTCCAGTACGCAGGAGGACCAGGCTGGGTCCTGCAAGAGTTTCCATACAGCCTGAGCTCCTAGAGAGTTCCAGGCCAGCATGTCTCAAAAACAATAGTAAAACCATTAGAACATGTACTGGGGACGCGCACACACACACACACAACACACACAGAGGTTCTTGCCACTATTTCACTTGAAGCTCCTCCTGCCTATGGCTACAGCCGAGTCCAACAGGAGCTAAGGAGACTATACAGCTGCTCAAAACATTTTCTTTAAGACTGGGGCTCGAACCCAGGAGTACTCCACCACTGAGCTACCATCCAACCCTAGCTAAAGCTCTTTTTTTTTTTTTTTTTTTTTTTGTGGTTTTTCGGGACAGGGTTTCTCTGTGTAGCCTTGGCTGTCCTGGAACTCACTTTGTAGACCAGGCTGGCCTCGAACTCAGAAATCCACCTGCCTCTGCCTCCTGAGTGCTGGGATTAAAGGCGTGCACCACCACGCCCAGCTCCTGAAAGCTCTTAATGTGTGGTCCTTTCAATGAATTTGCAGGCCAGGTAAGTACTGGAGTCCACCACAAGTGCTCTCTACTGAGACAGGGTCTCTCACTGAACCCCTAGGTTGCTCCAAGGACCCCTTATCTCCTTAGTTGTTTGTCCAGATTTTCTGTCAGTGCAAACTTTATCTAGTGATCTGTCTCCTCAATTCCTGCTTTGTTTTGTAGACAGAGACTCATGTAGCCCAGGCTGGCCTCTAACTCACTATGTACCCAAAGATCAATCTTTGCTCCTTTTGCCTCAGCGTCCTTCCCACAGGCTGGGTGACAGGCACACACCCATCAGCCTGTCTCACTGCTTCTGAGTGGCCTCAGGTGTCACAGAGCTTTTCTTCAGTGTCAGTCCAGGTGCCCAGCCAAAGTAGGGACCTGGTACCCCTCTGCCCTGAAAAGCTCCTTGTCATCTGTGACCTTGATGGAGCACGGCCAGGAGCCCCGCAGGAGCCTTTACTCTGAATCATCCATCACTCTGACTACAGTAGCTCTGTCTGCTTCTGTGGTCACACAGTGGCCAGAAACCACAGGGATCCAGAGACTCCGGGTATGCCTTAGGAGAGAGCTCGGCTACCTGCGCACCCCCTTAGGTTCTTCCTCAGGACCCAAAACAAGGAAAGCATCAGTGTGTGGCATGCATAGGTCCTGCAGGCCAGCTTCTGAAACCCAGGTCTGTGCAGGCCACATGAGGCTGCTGGACATCCTCCCAGACCCCATTACACAGATGGTTGAGAACCACCATGTAGTTGCTGGGAATTGAACTCAGGACCTCAGGAAGAGCAGTCAGTGCTTTACACTGCTGAGCCATCTCTCCAGCCCCCAGGAGGAGCTGTTCTTTAATCTTTATTCTTTCTTTTAAGTTCCGGGCCTGTGAGTGCCCCAGGAACCAGAGGTTTCAGAACCCTGAGAACCAGAGCTACAAGCTGCTTTACGGCATGCAATGTGGCCGCTGAGAGCTGAATCCAAAGGTCCTCGGCAAGAGCAGCAAGCCCTCTTCAGCACAGAGCCACTCTCCTGCCTCCTTAAAACAATCTTACTTTTCAGTGCTGGGCAGTGAACCAGGTTGGCATGTGTCCGCACTCCCAGCCATTCACTGGGGGTTCCCAAGCCATGCCCTCAGCCTTCAGTTTCCTTGTATAGCTTTCTTTAATCTTTCTTTCTTTAGTTTTTGAGACAGGGTGGCATTAAGTATCCCTGGCTGTTCTGGAACTTGCTATTGACCATGCTAGCTTTGAACTCACCGAGATCCACTTGCCTCTGTTTCCCAAGTGCTGGGACTAAAGGCCTGTGCCACCACACCTGAGTCTTTATAGTTTCTCTGACAGAATCTCCCTAGGCTGCCCAGACTGATGTAGAGTTTGCAATCCTCCTGCCTCAGCCAAGAAGTAACTGAGTTCATGTCTGGGTCACCACACACATTGCTCCTGGATTCTACACTGACAGTCAACCTTAAGCTACATGGTTGGTGGGTGGCAGCCAGGCCCAGGGAGCTCATGGCCCTTCCCCATAGCTACCTTCTGCCCCGTCTGTGTTGAACCCTGAGAGACTGTTACAAGCACAATACAGAGGCAACACATTCCAGCAGTCCCAGATGGGGTTATCTAAATGAGTCCAGTTCACAGGTAGGGAAACTAAGGCCCAGAGAGCTAGAAGGAAGAAGGAAGGACCTGAAGGGTCTTTCTGGTGCCAACAAGTCAGACCGCCAACCCCTTAGCAACCCTCCACAGCACCACTAAGAAACCTCAGCCACTTGGAAGCCAAGTCCTCCACTGCCCACCGTACCACCTGCCAAGACCCCCCCACTCTCCATAAGCTGTAAAGGGGCTACAACATCCTCATTCTTCTTGCTCCGGCCCCCACCTGAGAGTGAGAGGCCTCTGGGTCAACACTTCCCCTCACCTCTGCCCCTCCAGCAAGAGACCACTTCTCTCTTTCCCAGAGGACTACACACACACACACACACACACACACACACACACACACACACGTCCACATTCCCCATTCCTGCCATCAAGCTGGACAAGCTACCCCACATGGTAATCAAGGACATATGCCAAGAACTGCACTGACAGGCGGTACATGCTACCACGGCTTGCACAGGAACTCGTGAAAGGCCTCAATCCTTTCTGAGGCTGTGCCAGACCCTTGCCCACTCCCAAAGAGCTCAACTCATTGAGGCCATGGTGAGGTCTGGGGGTGACGGCTCAGACAGGCTGGAAGCCCAGGGTTGGAGGAACAAGAGGCAAGGGTCTCTGATGGGGCCAGTAGGTTAGATGGTGTGAGATGTGAACATGGGGTAAGAAGGGGATCTAAGGGGTCATGGGTGGGGACAGAGGGGGCCCTAGAACTGGATAAGCTGGAGAACGAGGAATGTTGGGGTGACTAGTGGATTCAGAGAGCAGAGAGGATCCAGGATAGAGCGGAGCAGAACCTAAGGATAAAATGAAATGGCCCTAGAACCAGGTTCAAGGCAGGCAGGACCCAACAGAACCTCCAGGTTCCCATGTTTAGGAAGTACACTGTGGGGGAAGGGGGATGTGGGAACCAGGTTCAGGTGAAGGGGTTAGGAATCCTAAGGTAAAAGCCTGAGGCTCCTGATTCAGGGTCCAGGGGTGGTGAAAGGTCTGGGTGGGGTATAGAGTCTGAGGTACATGATCCTGGGTGAATTGCAGATTCTTGGGGTGCAGGGCTCTAGGATGCAAGGTCTGGGGTGCAGAATCTAGGAATAAAGAATCTGGGTGCAGTCCAGGCTCTTGGGATTAGGGTTGGGATGCAGGGTTCAAGTAGACTGCAAGGTCTGACTGCAGGATTTGGGATGCAGGACCCTGGGGTGCAGGGCCTGGATGGGGGTTCAGGTCTGAGGTGCAGTCCTGGGTGGAGTTCAAGATCTCGGATGCAGGGTTCTAAGGTGCTGGTTCATGGAGTGCAGGGTCCAGGTGAAGTGCAGGATCCGGGTGGGGGGAACAGAATGGAGGGGGGTGCAGGCTCTGAGTGGACTACGGGGTTTAGAGTGTGCGGGGTCCAGGTGGAGTGCATGGTCTGTGATGCACGGTCCCGGGTAGGGTGCAGGGTTTCAGGGTGCTGGTTCCTGGGGTGCAGGGTCTGGGTGGGGTTCAGGGTCCGGGGATGCAGGGTCTGGGGTTGCAGGGTCCGGGCGCGTCCCGGCGGCCCACCTGTGCGCGGGGACGCGCTGCGAGCTGAGCCCCTTGCCCACCAGGAAGTGCACGTCGCACAGCACCTCGTTGTTGAAGAGGAAGGCGAAGCGCTCCTGCACCGTGGGCTTGGTGGCCTGCCAGTTGTACACGGGCTCGCGCAGCAGCGCGCCCGGGCCCGCGTCGTCGCGCTCGTCGCCCACGGCCTGCGCGTCAGTCCCGGGCCCAGGCGGCGGGGACGGGGGCGGCGGAGGCACCGGGGCGCAGGCAGCGGCGTTGCTGGGGGCGGCGGCCGCGTTGGCGCTGGGACCCAGGCTGCCCGCGCCGGCCCCGACCCCCGGCGGGCAAGACGCGCGCCCGCTGCCGCCCGCCGCCATCTTGTCGCTGCGGCGCGGAGGCGGGGCCACAGAGGGCGTGGTCATGGGGCGGGGCGTCTGAGAGGAGGACGGGAGGGGCGGGGCTAAAGAGAGCCGAGACCTGAGAGGGGCGAGGGGAGGGGACAAAAAGGGAGGAGCCAACGGGAGGATGGGAAGGAGGAAGAAAGGGCGAGGCTACGGAGGAGGATAGATTGGAAAGGGAAGTGGGGAGGGAGGGAGGAGAGGAAGAGGGAGAAGCGATTGTGAGCGTAGAGAGGAGGGAAGGGAGGATGGGCGTGGCAGGGCTAGGCCCAGGATTGGTGAGACAAGGAAGAGGAGGGCCCTGAACTGCCAGAGGAGGAAGGAGAAGGGGAAACAGAGGAAAAGGGGACAGAGAGAAATGAGAGGGAGAAATGGATACTGGGACAGAGAGGAGAGCAACAGGAGGGGTTGAATGGGAGGAAAGAGAAGGATGTGATAACGGGGGAGGAGCAGAGACAGGAGCTAGGGGAGGTAGTCGGGGCCATGGAGGCGCAGGCCATCCCTGGATTCGAGCAAGGGCAGGAGGGGAAAGATGAGGAGAGGCAGGTAAGGCATGGAGAGGTGAAGGGCAGAGGAAAGAAGCAGGAAAGACAGGGTGGGGAGGGGAGGGGAGGAGGGAGGAGGAGAACTAGGATGATGAGGGGCAGGGCTTCCAGAGTAGTGGAACCATGGGAAGAGGGAGCGGAGTCCAAAGGTCCAAAGGTGAGAGGGGGAGGGAGAGAGAGAGAGAGAAAGAGAGAAAGAGAGAGAGAGAGAGAGCGAGAGAGAGAGGGTCAGGAAGAAGAGTGGTGGAACCAGGGAAAGAAGCCAGAGGAAAGCAGTAAGAAAAGGGAGGAAGGGGAGGGGCCTAGGAGCAGAGGACAGGTGGAGAGAGGCGGACAGAGGGAGGGGAGAAGAGAAGGAACAGGTGGGAGGCCTGAGGGAAAGAAGGCAGGGAGGAGGAGGAGGAGGAGGAGATGATCGCACAGTGGAGGGAAGAGGCCCAGACTTGAGGTGAAGGGGCGTGGTGCATCTGAGCACCCCGGGGCTAGAGGGCGGGGCCACAGGGTCTATCTAGATGGAAGCCAACAGAGGAATAGGGATGGAGGGAAAAAGGAGGAAGGACAGGCCTATGAAGATGGTGAATGCGGGAAGGTTAGGAGAGGAACAGAAGGAAGTGAGGATGTTGAGGGCTTAGGCCCTTGATCCCACCCACACAATGCTCCTGAGCCCCTGAACCTAGCCAATCCTGGCTCTGCCTTAGGCTGTAGGACATTAAGAACCCAAGCTAGCTGGGCAGTGGTGGCGCACTCCTTTAATCCCAGCACTTGGGAGTCAGAGGCAGGCGAATTTCTGAGCTTGAGGCCAGTCTGGTCTACAGAGTGAGTTCCAGGACAGCCAGGGCTACACAGAGAAACTCTGTCTCAATAATAATAATAATAATAGCCCAAACTAGACTGTGAACCCAGAAAGGGAAAGAAGTGGAGTGAGGGGTGAGGTACAAAGAGTAGGGAGAGGCCAAGCCAGGCCTGAGGAAGGAGAGACTGGAGGAGGGGCAGGAATTACTATGTATCTGGGCATGGTGGGCAACACCTGCCATCCTAGCACTGGGAGCCTGAGGCAGGAGGATCACAAATTCAAAGGTGGACAAGGCTACTCAGGGAGGCAGAAGGGGAAGAGAGGAAGGAGAGCGAGCTTAGTTTCCACAGGTTAATTAACAGAGACTGATTGGCTTAGTCCTGAGTCTCACAATTCTCATCTGGAAACAGGCTCAGCAGAGGGACCAATAAAAGCGAAGAAAGTATCCTAGCACGAGGATAAACCATCCAAACAGATTTCAACAGCCTGGATCTGGCCTTGCCTGCAAGCCGCAATAGCTCAGGGCCTTTTGTCCTGACAGCTAATAAATGCCTTTACTGTTCTGGGCAAGTCTGCTCTGTTTTTCTGTATTTGAAGCCAAAGGCTGGGAGTTGAGGCAGCTCTCCTAGGCCGCCATCTTTAAACACCTGCCATTAGGGACTTTGCTCTGAAGTGCTTATGACACACCTGATTTGATCACTGGGACAGTCAGGGGACTCACAGCCAGTTAGCAGTGGACAGGAAAGGATTGTAAACTGAATGTCCTAATACACACATGGTGGCAGCATTAGATGCATGCTTGTAAATTCTGCCCAGAGTGTGGTGGTGATACACACCTTTAGTTCCAGCACTCGCAGGCAGAGGTAGGCTGACCTCTGTTAGTATGATGTCAGCCTGGTCTACATAGCAAGCTCCAGGACAGCGAGGGTTACACGCGCGCGCACGCGCGAACACACACACACACACTCACACATACAGAGAGGTCCTGCGATCCTGGGGGACATCTTTGGAAACCTAGAATCCCCACTTCATGAGGCGGGCAACATGCTCCATATGTGAACACAGATTGAAACTGAACAATTGGACAGACAGACAGACAGACCTGACATTAGGACAAGTAACCTTCTGAAGACAGTATTCAAAGAGAAAAACACAGCGTAATAGGCCACAGAAGGCACAGGATGCATGGGCAGGAAAATGTCTAGGTGGTTGGCCCACTTCAAACAGCAGCCTGATTCTGTGATCCCGGAACATTCCTTTTATGCTCATTCCTCCTCCCTTTAAAGAACCTTTGTATTTCTTCCTTATTTTTAGGGTGCAGACTTTGATCATCTGTGGAAGGGATGGGTGTGGAGCTCAATGCAGAGCTAAATTCTAGGCAGAGCTCCACCCCTGATCATGCCCCACATCCGTTCCTCATTGGGGGATTCTAGGCAGGGCTCCACCCCTGACCATGCCCCACATCCGTTCCTCATTGGGGGATTCTCGGCAGAGCTCCACCCCTGACCATGCCCCACATCCGTTCCTCATTGGGGGATTCTCGGCAGAGCTCCACCCCTGAGCTGCATCACTAATAGGAATCATTATACCTCTGCTCTTTTCACAGAAGGTGTCTATATAGGTTCAGAGCAAACCTCTCACTTTCCCATGTGGCAGAATTTCAGGCTTCATTGCCAACCACTTTTTTGGTTTGTTTCATCGTTGTTTTTTTGAGACAAGGGTTTCTCTGTACAGCCCTGGCTGTCCTTGAACAACCTCTGTAGCCCAGGCTGGCCTGGAATTCAGAGATCCTCTTGCCTCTGCCTCCCTAGCGCTGTGATTACAGGCAGCACGCCTTTAATTAAAGGCCACCACCTCCTCCAGGCCATTTGCCAACGTCTTTAAAGGGTGTTTGTGAATTCCAGAGTCTTCTCTTCTATCCTGTAATCAGCCCATCTCATGGCCGCTAGAGGGAGCACTACACCAACGTGCTCTCTGCTTTCCCGGGTTTTAATTTTGCTTTTTTATAAATAAACTTTATTATATATTTTAAATACTTACAAATAAATTAAAACATTACATACCAAAATTAAGCAGACCGAAGTCTGTACAACTCTACAAGTAGGACAGTATAGAGTCAGAGCAGGCATTCGGACCGGAAGCTGCAGAGCTTCTTTGTGTTAGAATTACACGATCAGTGTGGAATTCCTTTTAATGCATTCATTTAATGCAGAAAACAAAACATCCATGACAGAATAGAATTAGAAAAACAATTAGTCTTTTTTTTTTTTTTTTTTTTTTTTTTTGGTTTTTCGAGACAGGGTTTCTCTGTGCAGTCCTGGCTGTCCTGGAACTTGCTCTGTAGACCAGGCTGACCTCAAACTCAAAAATCCGCCTGCCTCTGCCTCCCAAGTGCTAGGATTACAGGCATGTGCCACCGCTACCTGGCCGAAAAACAATTAGTCTTTTTTTTTTTTCTTCTCACTCAGGCCCTGCTCTCACAGACCTCGCTCACTCCTGCCCGAAGATTTATTTATTTATTATATGTGAGTACACTGTAGCTGTCTTCAGACACACCAGAAGAGGACGTCAGATCTCATTACAGATGTTTGTGAGCCACCATGTGGTTGCTGAGATTTGAACTTAGGACCTCTGGAAGAGCAGTCAGTGCTCTTAACCACTGAGCCATCTCTCCAGCCCCCCCAAAATCTCAGGTAGCCCCAATAATCCAAGGATTCACTATGCAGCCAAAATGGCCTCCACATCCACATCCTCCTAGCCCTACCTCCCACAGGTGGACTGACAGGCACTGCCACTCCACCAGATTCTTGTTTCATTTCTTTTAAAAAAATCATGCCGGGTGGTGGTGGCACACGCCTTTAATCCCATCACTTGGGAGGCAGAGACAGGCGGGTTTTCTGAGTTCGAGGCCAGCCTGGTCTACAAAGTGAGTTCTAGGACAGCCAGGGCTATACAGAGAAACCCTGTCTGGAAAAAACAAAAAAAACAAAACAAAAAAAAAAAAAGAAAAGAAAAGAAAAGAAAAACCAAAATAAATAAATCAATAAATCATGTGATCCCAGCTGCTCTTGCAGAGAACCTGGGTTCAACTCCAAGCACCCATGGGTGGCTCTTCTGTTCCTCCAGCTCCAGGGGACCCCACTCTTCTCTGGCCCTCCTCAGACACCAGGCCAAACAACCAAAGCACATAAAATTAAGGAGTGAAAACTCAGTAATTCTTTTTAAGGATTTTACTTATTTACACTGTAGCTGTCTTCAGACACACCACAGAGGGCATCAGATCCCATTACAGATGGTTGAGAGTCACCATGTGGTTGCTGGGAATTGAACTCAGGTCCTCTGGAAGAGCAGCCACTGCTGAGCCATCTCTCTAGCTCAAAATCAATAATTTTAAATATTTATTTAGTTAGTTATTTAGTTTTTTTGAGACAGGGTCTCTCTGTATAGCCCTGGCTGTCCTGGAACTCACTCTGTAGACCAGGCTGACCTTGAACTCAGAAATCTGCCTGCCTCTGCCTCCCAAGTGCTGGGATTGAAGGCATGTGCCTCCATTGCCCAGCTCAAAATCAATAATGTTAAAAAGTCAATAAAGAGCCGGGCGTGGTGGCGCACGCCTTTAATCCCAGCACTCGGGAGGCAGAGGCAGGCGGATTTCTGAGTTCGAGGCCAGCCTGGTCTACAAAGTGAGTTCCAGGACAGCCAGGGCTACACAGAGAAACCCTGTCTCGAAAAACCAAAAAAAAAAAAGTCAATAAAGTGAAAAAGAGTATAGAAAGACACGAAGGGAGACGTGAGTACATGGCTCAGAGGTGAGGTCTTCATCTGCTATCAGCATATTCTAACACTGCAAACAAAAGCTTACAAACTCATGTGTTGTCTGTTGTCAGCTTAAACCCCAGGAGTCCAGCAACTAAACTTTAGATGGAAAAGAAAATACTTTGTTTCCAGCAAGGCATGGTGATGTCTGCCTGTGACCAGGAAGGCAAGGGTGAGACCTGAGGGATGCAAGCTAAGAGACCCTGCTGGAGCTGCCTGCCCCCATTTCCTTAGCTGCCTCATTCTGCCTCATTAGATTCCTCCTTTCCCCCAACTGCTACAGCGCCCCCTTTTGCCATGTGAACGCTATGCTGGTTGCTCTTGAGGTGACCTGCGCCACTCAGGTGTTAAATATTATTGCTGGTCTCCACCTTCTGCATGCCAGGGAATTGCTCAGTTGGATCACCCACACATGCCTCTCAGACATTAGAATATTCCAGAACATTCCAGAAGCACGGCTGAGACTCTAGGAAATCTCCTCAGTGAGACATGCATTGGTGCTTGAACCGAAAAGAAGACTCACGTCTCTTCCTGACCCTCCAGCAGCCTCTGTCTTGCCAGAAGAGAGGGGTCTAGGCCAGTACCTAGAAAAGTTTGGTTGCAACTTGGCATGGGATTCTTTTCTTTTCTTTTCTTTTCTTTTCTTTTCTTTTCTTTTCTTTTCTTTTCTTGGTAGTCTTCATTATTCTTCATGTTCCCCCCCCCCGATTTATTTATTTATTATTATATGTGAGTACACAGTAGCTGTCATCAGACACACCAGAAGAGGGCATCAGATCTCATTACAGATGGTTGTGAGCCACCATATGGTTGCTGGGAATTGAACTCAGGACCTCTGGAAGGGCAGTCAGTGCTCTTAACCACTGAGCCATCACGCCAGCCTGAGACTTTATTTTTCTTTTTAGAAAATATCTCGGGCTGGTGAGATGGCTCAGTGGGTAAGAGCACCCGACTGCTCTTCCAAAGGTCCAGAGTTCAAATCCCAGCAACCACATGGTGGCTCACAACCATCCGTAACGAGATCTGGCCCCCTCTTCTGGAGTGTCTGAAGACAGCTACAGTGTACTTACATATAATATAATAAATAAATCTTTAAAAAAAAAAAAAAAGAAAGAAAGAAAATATCTGGGGCTGGTGAGATGGCTCAGTGGGTAAGAGCACCCGACTGCTCTTCTGAAGGTCCAGAGTTCAAATCCCAGCAACCACAAGGTGGCTCACAACCATCCGTAATGAGATCTGGCGCCCTCTTCTGGAGTGTCTGAAGACAGCTACAGTGTACTTACATATAATAAATAAATAAATCTTTAAAAAAAAGAAAATATCTGTCTGTCTGTCTGCCTGTCTGTTTATTTTTATAAAGACTGGGTTTCTCAGTATAGCCCTGCCTGCCCTGGAACTCATTCTGTAAACCAGACTAGCTTTGAACTCAGAGGCCCCTCTGCCTCTGCCTCTGCCTCTTGAATATGGATGGGATTAAAGCAGCACTTCCTGACTACACACAAATGTGACAATGACATAAAAGGACAATTTGTGGGAGCCATGTGGACTCTAAGAATTGAACTCTGAATGGGAGCCTCAGGGCCAGCTCTGATGCCCACTGAGCCATCTTGCTAGGCACTCTCCACCTGACTCACTTTAAGAAGCACACTTATGTCTTATTTATGCATATGCACACGAGGAGGTCAGGAGGAGGCTGTGGATGCCCTGGAGCTGGGTGACATGTCCCTGCGGCAAGCTGTCCAGTGTGGGTGCTGGAAAGCCAGTTCCAGTCCCTGAAAGAGCGGCAAGTGCTCCTAATGGCCTAGTCTGCTTCCTGCCACCAATGCAGTCCACCCTGTTTTTTGAGATGAAGTCTGTCAGTGAAACTGGAGCTCACAGAGGCAGCTAGGTTGGCTGGCTATAAAGTCTCAGGGACCCTCCTGTCCCTTGCTCCTAGCCCTGGGGTTACAGGGGTGTGCCACTAAGTCAGAGCTTTACTTGGGTACTGGGATTCTGAACTCCATCCTCATGCAGTGTGAGGAACACTCCCTGGGAGCTCACATGTGGTAACATGTGAGGTGTAGAGCAGACCCCAGGGCCTTTGCCCATGCTGGGTGCTGAGCCACACCCCTAGACCTAATCTTTTTTTTTTTTTTTTTTTTTTTTGGTTTTTCGAGACAGGGTTTCTCTGTGTAGCCCTGGCTGTCCTGGCACTCACTACCCTAGACCTAATCTTACCTTTGATTTTGAAGCAGTCTCACTAAGTTGCCCAAGCTGAACTCAAACTCACAACCTTCCTGCTTCAGTCACCTGGTAGATGACACAGTGAGCCTGTGCCACCAGGCATGGTTCAAGGGCACTTTTCCTTCCCTCTAAAGGAAATAAATAATAAATGTTACAAAAACTCCATAGCCAGCCTGGCAGAAGGGTGCCTTACAGAGAATAGGTATAGACTGAAACCCAGGACCTTAGGTCCCACCAACCATCCAAAATCTAGATAGTGGGTCACCTAGGTCAGGTGACTCTTGCCAAGCAACCTGAAGTTTCTGGTCAAACCTAAGTTCATTTCTTCCATGCTTTGACCAGTGAGGATGGTCCTTCCTCTACTCTAAGTTGACTCCATCGTAGTTCACTTAAAACAACTCTAAAGAGAAAAGAATTGGGGGTGCGGGGCGGGGGGGGGGGACGACTGAAGAGATGGCTTAGCGATTAAGAGTGCTGACTGCTCTTCCAGAGGTCCTGAGTTCAATTCCCAGAAACCACATGGTGGCTCACAACCATCTGTAATGGGATATGATGCTCTCTTCTGGTGTGTCTGAAGAGAGCAATGTACTCATATAGATAAAAAAAAATCTTGAGAGAGAGAGAGAGAGAGAGAGAGAGAGAGAGAGAGAGAGAGAAGAAGAAGAAGAAGAAGAAGAAGAAGAAGAAGAAGGAGGAGGAGGAGGAGGAGGAGGAGGAGGAGGAGGAGGAGGAGGGAATGAAACCCAGGGAGGGCTAAGGGCTCAGGCTTCTCTCCTTGTCAGAGCTGGCGTAGTCCAGAGGGTTACAGCACTGACTGCTCCCTCAGAGGGTCCAGATTTATTGCCCAGAACCGTCATGGCACCTCACAAACACCTGTAACTCCCATTGCAGGGAATTTGGCCTCTGCAGGTACTGTTCACTGTGGTGCACAGACATAGATGCAGTAAAAAACCCAAAAACATAAAACAGGATTTATTTATTGAATGCTTACTGTGTATGCAGACATAAAACTCTGTTTCAGGCATTTATATGATATAATTCATTCTTTCAAAATTCTGAATTCTTTTAAAGATTTATTTTTTTATGTACATTGGTGTTTAGGCTGTATGTGTGTCTGTGTGAGGATCCCAGGTGCCCTGGAACTGGAGTTGTTAGACACAGTAGTGAGCTGGAGTTAGACACAGTAGTGAGCTGGAGTTAGACACAGTAGTGAGCTGGAGTTAGACACAGTAGTGAGCTGGAGTTAGTTAGACACAGTAGTGAGCTGGAGTTAGACACAGTAGTGAGCTGGAGTTAGACACAGTAGTGAGCTGGAGTTAGACACAGTAGTGAGCTGGAGTTAGACACAGTAGTGAGCTGGAGTTAGACACAGTAGTGAGCTGGAGTTAGTTAGACACAGTAGTGAGCTGGAGTTAGACACAGTAGTGAGCTGGAGTTAGACACAGTAGTGAGCTGGAGTTAGACACAGTAGTGAGCTGGAGTTAGACACAGTAGTGAGCTGGAGTTAGTTAGACACAGTAGTGAGCTGGAGTTAGACACAGTAGTGAGCTGGAGTTAGACACAGTAGTGAGCTGGAGTTAGACACAGTAGTGAGCTGGAGTTAGACACAGTAGTGAGCTGGAGTTAGACACAGTAGTGAGCTGGAGTTAGTTAGACACAGTAGTGAGCTGGAGTTAGTTAGACACAGTAGTGAGCTGGAGTTAGACACAGTAGTGAGCTGGAGTTAGACACAGTAGTGAGCTGGAGTTAGACACAGTAGTGAGCTGGAGTTAGACACAGTAGTGAGCTGGAGTTAGACACAGTAGTGAGCTGGAGTTAGACACAGTAGTGAGCTGGAGTTAGACACAGTAGTGAGCTGGAGTTAGACACAGTAGTGAGCTGGAGTTAGACACAGTAGTGAGCTGGAGTTAGACACAGTAGTGAGCTGGAGTTAGACACAGTAGTGAGCTGGAGTTAGACACAGTAGTGAGCTGGAGTTAGACACAGTAGTGAGCTGGAGTTAGACACAGTAGTGAGCTGGAGTTAGTTAGACACAGTAGTGAGCTGGAGTTAGACACAGTAGTGAGCTGGAGTTAGACACAGTAGTGAGCTGGAGTTAGACACAGTAGTGAGCTGGAGTTAGACACAGTAGTGAGCTGGAGTTAGACACAGTAGTGAGCTGGAGTTAGTTAGACACAGTAGTGAGCTGGAGTTAGTTAGACACAGTAGTGAGCTGGAGTTAGAC
Source organism: Mus caroli (assembly GCF_978045245.1). Taxonomy (NCBI): domain Eukaryota; kingdom Metazoa; phylum Chordata; class Mammalia; order Rodentia; family Muridae; genus Mus; species Mus caroli. The sequence continues at coordinate 79,449,960 of NW_028227264.1, forward strand.
ACAGTAGTGAGCTGGAGTTAGACACAGTAGTGAGCTGGAGTTAGACACAGTAGTGAGCTGGAGTTAGACACAGTAGTGAGCTGGAGTTAGACACAGTAGTGAGCTGGAGTTAGACACAGTAGTGAGCTGGAGTTAGACACAGTAGTGAGCTGGAGTTAGACACAGTAGTGAGCTGGAGTTAGTTAGACACAGTAGTGAGCTGGAGTTAGACACAGTAGTGAGCTGGAGTTAGACACAGTAGTGAGCTGGAGTTAGACACAGTAGTGAGCTGGAGTTAGACACAGTAGTGAGCTGGAGTTAGACACAGTAGTGAGCTGGAGTTAGACACAGTAGTGAGCTGGAGTTAGTTAGACACAGTAGTGAGCTGGAGTTAGACACAGTAGTGAGCTGGAGTTAGACACAGTAGTGAGCTGGAGTTAGACACAGTAGTGAGCTGGCCTGCTTGAGTTCTCTGGAAAAGCAGCCACTTAACTGCTGGGCCATCCCTCCAGACACCTTACTCCATCCTTTTAAGGTAGACACTAGGAGATTCCCATGGACCCGGGTTCAATTCCCTGCACTCACATAATGGCTCACAGCCATCTGCAACTCCGGAGTCTGAAGATCTGATGCCCTCTTCTGGCCTCCATGAACGGCATGCACCTGGTACCAGGCATACATGCAAGTAAACCACTTTAGAATTAAAATAAATAATAAATTTTTGTTTGGTGGTAGTAGCACATGCCTTGAATTTCAGCACTTAAGAGTCAGAAGCAGGTGGATTTCTGAGTTCAAAGACAGCCTTATCTATAGTGAGTTCCAGGACAACAAGGGCTCAAGAGAGCGGGAAAGAGAGAGAGAGAGAGACAGACAGAGAAAGAAAAAGAAAAAGAAAAAGAAAAAAAGGAAGGACAATTGTGTGTGTGTGCACATGGAGGCCTGAGGGCAACGTGAGCAGTCACTGTCTCATGGAACCTGGAGTTCCCAAATGGGCTAGGCTGGGTCTTTCTATGTAGCCCTAGGTGTCCTGGAACTCACATAGATCCACCTGAGTCTCCGGAGTGCTGGGAATCAAGGTGTGAGCCATCATGTCTGGCTTTTGTTTATTAATGTATTATAATTATTACTTGTTTGTTTGAGACAGGGTTTCTCTGTGTAGCCCTGGCTGTCCTAGCACTCACTCTGTAGCCCAGGCTGGCCTGGGATTCACTCTGTAGCCCAGGCTGGCCTCACAGAGGTATCCCTACCTCTAGCTCTTATGTGCTGGGATTAAAGATGTGCACCACCACTGCCCAGTGGCTTTTGCTTGCTTGTTTAATTTTTAAAAAGATTATGTGTGCCGGGCATGGTGGTGCACGCCTTTAATCCCAGCACTCGGGAGGCAGAGGCAGGCGGATTTCTGAGTTCGAGGCCAGCCTGGTCTACAGAGTGAGTTCCAGGACAGCCAGGGCTACAGAGAGAAACCCTGTCTTGAAAAACAAAAAAAAAAAAAAAAATTATGTGTGTGTGTGTGTGTACTGTAGCTGTCTTCAGACACACCAGAAAAGGGCATTAGATTCCATTACAGATGGTTGTGAGCCACCATGTGGTTGCTGGGAATTAAACTCAGGACCTCTGGAAGAGCAGCCATTGCTCTTAACTGCTGAGCCACCCCTCCAATCCTATTTAAAAATTTAAAATGTTTTGCCTTCATTTTTGTCTGTGTGCAGTGTCCAAGGAGGCTGACAAGGGCATCAGATCCCCCGAGCCTGGATTTACTCAAGGTTGTGTGCCACCATGAGGGTGCTGAGAATAAAACCTTGGTCCTCTGTAAGAGCAGCCAGTCCTCTAACTGTTGAACTATCTCCCCAGCTCCGGATATTTGCTTACTAGGGGGTACCTCAGAGATGGAATCAGGAGTGACCAACCATTGAACTCCAGCATCTACTTCCCCTTGGTTTCTTTGTTTAAGCCCCTGCAGCCCCACCTGCAGCCCTGGGGCCTTCTCTCCCATCTATCTTTCTCTTACGGCCTGATGCCTCTGTACCCCTCCCTCCTGTGATCTTCATTACCACCAGAACCCCAGATTCCAGTCCCTTCTGCCCCCAGTTTCCTTTTGGTGACTGAAGACTCTTCTCATTATAATGCTCTGCTCATTAGCTCTGCTGTTAACTCCCATGACCCCCCATTGCCTGAAGCCTGCAGGCAGACTGGGTCTACTAGCTTGTGATTTACAGGCTGTGACTTGCACTGTCGACAGACCATCCTGCCTTTCAGTTCTTCTTGCAAGACTCCACCCTCCACTTTCTTCCTGGGGCCCTCAGCCTTCCTGAGCCCCAAAACACCTTCCCTAACTACCTACTTACTCTTTCCACTCTGATCTCCATCCACATCCTCTGTCATTGAAGCACTTTTAGTCATCAAAGGAGAATCTTCCTCTGGTGACCTGTCCATGAACACCATGTTGCCAGTCATGACCATTTGTCACCTCTCCTGAAATATCAGTTTGTCTCATTGATGGCACTATTGAGTGTCTTTGGTCTGTCATGTGACATTTATCTATTTACTGACCAGTGCAGGTGTTCGCACATGTTTGTGTGTTTCAGGCAGGTGCCGGGGACATCAGAGAACAACCTTGGTTGTTCTTGCTTATCTTCCCCCTTGCTCCAGGCAGGACCTCTTTGTCATTTGATACTGTGTCAGGTTGGCTGATCTGCAAGCTGCCTTAGAAACATTGGCATGCTGCAGGTGTGGCACCCACCCCTGAGTCTACAGGTGTGTTGGGGGTCCCCACTCAGAGTCCTCACAGTCTCAAATAATTTCTCAATGTACCCTTTTTTTTTTTTTTTTTTTTTTGTTGTTAATTTGTTTTTATTTTGGTTTGGTTTGGTTTTTGGAGACAGGGTCACTCTGTGTAGTCCTGGCTGTCCTGGAACTCACTCTGTAGACCAGAACTCAGAAATCTGCCTGCCTCTGCCTCCCAAGTGCCGGGATTAAAGGCATGCGCCACCACGTGCATTAATTTGTTTTCTGAGACAGTGTCTAACTGTAGACCAGCCTGGCCTGGAACTCACAGAGATTCGCCTGCCTCTCCACCACCCAGCAGAAAACACTTATGATTTTCATTTACTTAATGCTGAAAGTGAATGTGGGTATGGAGGTCACCGGATGATTTCTGGAGGCCAGGAAATCAAACTGAGGTGGTCATTTACGTAGCCAATCAGAGGCCCACTTCTGTTTTGTTTTAGTGCTTCAGCCTTGCCGAGCAGAGCTCTATCCACTGAGCGGGCTTGTGCCAAGACCCTGCCCCTCCCAATCTCCCTGTGCTCAGGGGCCACATGCCAAGCTCTAACCCTCCCAGGTGGCACCACGCCCCAGCAGGCCCGGGCAGCTTGGGCGGTGACCGCTCTCTGCCCTCTGCCGCCTGCCAGGAACAGCTCGTCCTAGGAGAGGTTGCACTAGAATTTATTTTTGTGGTTTTCTCGAAGCCGGCGGCGCCCGCCCTCTTCTACGTCTGACTACGGAGAGACAGGAAAATCCTGGTGTTGGAGAATCCGGGAGTGGTGCTCAGGGCTGCAGGCCTCTGGCGGAGTTGCCACCTGAGTCTACCTCTGGTGACAAGTAGGTCCAGAGCTGCATGCTGGGGCAAGGTTGGTCATCTTGGACCTTGTTCACCCCAGCGCTTTGGAAGTAAAAGGGAAATGGAAATTTAAGGTTCTCATCATGTACACAAGAGTTTTAGGCCAGGCTGAAGCTTCTGAAGAGTCGGAATCCAGCCACACCCTAAGTGTCACGCCCCCAGACCACCCTCCTCCGGGAACGAAGCCACGCCCCTCCGGGTCCCCGCCTTGCCCCATGCTTGTTTTTCTTTAGGCTTGTGTTTCCGCTCTGGTGATGTCACCTCCCTGGGACACATCCAGAGGGGTGTGCAGGAGTCCAAAGAACCAAGGACTCAGGACCTGCGGGCAGCTGACCTCCTCTGCTGCTGTCACTGCACAGAAATTTTTAAATGACTTTTATTAAATCCTTACAAAACAGAATACAAAATCCTGGCGTTGACAGTTGGTGGGAAAGGAGTCCGGAGGTCAGTTCACCTGGTACGATGGAGTTAAAAGTGCTTGCATGTCCCCCACTCTACAACACGCTTTTTAGATTTCTGCATGGTTTGTGGCCAAGCCAGCCCAGGATCATGTCTCATTCACAGTTAAGGGGTCTGACCCATCCTCCAGGTCGGGCTTGGAGGGACTAAGGAAATCACAGCCCTGTTTTGGGGGTGTGTGGGGGTCAATGCTGCTCACTGCCCAGTCAGGTTGCTTCAGGAACCTGCAGGGGGGCCAAGTCCTCAGGTGGCCAACAGCTGAGTCATACTGATGGGGGAGCCCCCACCCCCAGGGGTTCTTTGGAAATGTGTCCACAGAGGCAGGTGGGGCAGGACTGGAGAAGGCATGTCACCTCCACTGTGACGATCCTATGAGACTACGGAGGAGGGGGTGGAGGATGCTGGGCAGTGGGTGTTCCAGGCCCCCACCCACCAGACCCCGACATTCAAGTACTCTTCAAGAACAGGGAAGCAAGTCAAATTATTTCTTAAAAAAAAAAAAAAAAAAAAAAAAAAGAAGCCTAAACTAAACTCGACAAACAATCCTGACCAAGGATTTTTGAGGCCAGGGGCTGCCCTGTAGACACCTGAGCAGTTGCAGGGCAGGGTGGCCTGGCCCCTGGCAGCCGCCCCCGACCAGCAGGGCCATGGAGAAAATGGGAACTCGTATTGCATAGTAGTTCGGCTAGGAACAGTCTACAGGCCTCAGGCAGTTAGGTCTGGGCACCGCAGGGCCACCACATCCCTTCCCAGCCTCCCTTTCCTGAAAGCAGGCACGCCTGAGCCGCTGCCCTCTGGGGGCAACAGGAAGGTGAGAGCCCTGGGTATGGCCTCAGCTCTGGCTAACAGAAGCAGCTAGGAGAGCTTAGGAACCTCAGGGGCAGGACGTGGCCATGGTCAGGCTGAGCCCTGAGAAGGGGCACTCAGGTGCCCTGGGTGGGGAGACATGTGGGAACCCCATGTTTGCTGATGAAAGCCTGGTCCAGCACCTCTCCTGCTGTGGTAGAGCTAGCTGGGTGCAGCTCTGCCCCTGGGAAGTGGGGTTGGGAGCAGTAGGTCTGTCCCAGGGCAAGGAGCTAAGCAGCCTGGGAGGGGTTTCTGATTGTCAACCCTCCAAGGGACACTGCAGGTGGATGATGGGGACTAGGGGTCAATCAAGTGCACTGTCCCCATCCACCTGCTCCCCAGAGGTCTCTATCCAAGACAGGGAGCCCTGCCCCCACCCCAGACCCAAAGGTGCTCTGGTGAGGAGATGTGACCACCACTGTGCTCACCAGGAGGGCCTGTCCCTGACAACACTGAGGGCTGGGAGAGGTGTGGGGTGCTGACCCTGCGGGATCCCCAACCCTGGAAGACAGCAGAGTGGCTGGAGTGGAGGTGGGGGCGCAGGTGGCAGGACCTTCACAGTTGGCAGGTGAGCATCGTGGGGTGCAGGCTGGGCGGCCTGAGCCCTCCGCCCTCCTCCGGGCACTTGCTTTCAATAGCGGCAAAGAAAAACAAACAAAACAAAGCCAAGTGGGCAGGGCAGGGGAAGGACAGGGAGAAAAGGAGACACCCCTAACAGATCCCTACACCCCAAGAGGACCCAGCTGAACTGGCACCTGGAATGGCAAGGGGTGGGGTGTCCAGGTCCCTAGCCTTCAGGCCCCGCAGGGCAGGGGCATATGTACAAGGAGCTAGTGGGGGTTATGCACGATCCCCCACAAGGACCACAGGGGTGGCCGACAGGCTAGCCCTCTGGCGCCGCTGGGCCAGCTTGGACTGGGAGGGTGGGGACAGCTGCAGGCAGCGTGAGGTAGCTCGGATGACCACAGGCTGGTCCTGCCCAGCGTCCTCCTCACACTGGGCCAGCTGCCGGTTCATGGCGATGGCCTCAGCCGCAAAGGACGTGAGGTCTTTGGCACAGCTGTTCCTGGGGATAGGATGGGTTACTGTCACAAGAGTGTATCTTTCTCTGAAGCCCTCCAGAGGTGTCCACCCCAACTGCAAGCCCTTCCAGGAGCTGAGACACCAAACTGGTGCTGTTGGGTCACCTCCTACATCACAGTGCTCAGGAGCCTGGTCCCCACTTAGGCCCAGGGGCTCAGTGCTAAGTACCTGCTGGGAAACTGCAGGGCTGTGGGTTAGGAGCTCTAGCAGCCCAGGAAAATAAAAGCCCAAACACATTCATGTCCTAAGGTCCCAGGCCTCACCTCTGCAGAACCAAGGGTGTCGGTAGGGTGTTCTCTGGGGCACACTGCAAGAAGACGTCAGGGGGTCAGAAAGCACTTGAGGGGCCTGGCTAATGCCAGCCCAAGTGTTCATAATAAACAGATCCCACCCACACAGTCTGTATGCCCCCTGCAGACTGTCCCCAGAATGGGTGTGAGCCATGCAGGGAAGGCTGAGTTCTCAGCTGGGCAGGGAGGGGGCTCACAAGCCCCACTGGGAACTACTCTCAGCCACAATGCTAGACCCTTCTTGTATGCTTTCTCTGAAACCCTGTGCCTAGCAAGAGTTGGGATGGAGTGTATGGGTGACCCCTGCATTCCTCCTCAGACCCCAAGGCTTACCCCCTGCACCCAGGGGTGCTGCAGGACTTGGGCAGCACTCAGCCTCTGCTTGGCATCTCGGACCAGCAGCTTGGAGATGAGGTCTTTGGCAGCGAAGGAGATGTGGGACCAGTCCTTGTCAGGGAACTCATACTTCCCCTCCTGGATGCTCTCAAACAGCATGTTCTAGGAGCAGAGGTGGGAAAGAGTCACCCCAAAACAGACCTGGCCCAATCTAGATGCCTAAGGAGGGTGGTGGGGAGGTGATATGCACAGGGCAGAGTGTGGGGACAATAGAGACAGTCACACAGGTGACAGAGGACCAAAGTTTCATTCTTAGCACCCACATGGCTGCCCATATTCCTAACTCCACTCCCTGGGTACCTAATGCCCACTTCTGGCCTCAGCAGGCACCAGGCTCTCATATGGTGCATGTTCATACATGCAGGCAGAACACTCATTGAAAGAAAAACAAATGAGCCTGGGGGTCCCTTGGTTTAGCACCCCACTTCTCATCCCAGGGAGCTCAGAAACAAGGCCTAGTGAAGGGTGGGGAGGGGACTCAGGCAGGGCATACCTGGCAGGCAGGGCAGGCCTCCCCACGGTCCCAGCCACAGTCGCTGCCACAGTGGCCCACGAAGGGCGGGTAGCCACTAAGCAGGATGTAGAGGATGACGCCCAGGCTCCACAGGTCGCAGCGCTTGTCGTAGATGCTGGCCTCTTCACTGAAGGCCTCCACCACCTCTGGGGCCATGTACTCAGCTGACCCACACTGTGGGGCGGGGCAGGCACAAGTCAGAAGGGACGGCAGCTCCAGCCAATCAAAGGCTACTGATGCATCCCCAGACCAGCAGGTGACACACGCTGACTATACCCTCAGCCCCGCCCAGCCAACCAGCAGCTGTTGCTAAGCGGAAAGCCAAGCTGGCAGGGGAAAGCTGCAGAGCTGGCCTGGCATCTGAGCCCAGTGTCTGCCTGCCCCGCCTTTACTGCCCTCACCGGGGTGAGCAGCTCTGGCGTGGAGATGGGGGAGCAGTCTCCATTGAGTTTGATACCACTGCCAAGGTCGAAATCGCAGATCTTCACTGGAGAGACCTGGGGATGGGATGGGCAGTGTGGGAACCCAGCCTGCACACGCTCCAATCGCTGATGCCTGGCAGGGGAAGGCAGTGGCAGGGCCCGAGTGGGGTGCTGGTCAGGCAGCCTCACCTGGTTGGGGTGCTCACACAGGATGTTCTCTGGCTTTAGGTCCCTGTGGGCGATGCCTAGCGAGGTGGAACAGGGAGGTTAGGGGCGGGTACCTCTAAAGCAACCAGGCCTGGGGGGTGCCCCACAGTCCCTGCCACACCTTTGTTATGCAGGAAGTCCAGGGCACTGGCCACGTCCTGTACCACCACGCTGGCCTCCAGCTCGTTAAAGTGGCGCCTTCTATGGATGTGGCTTAGGATGGATCCTGTGCAGGCCAGGGAGAGCTAGGTCACCTCCACCAGCCAGCTCCTAGCCCTGCCTCAGTCCATCAGGGATGCCCCAGGGCTTCCTTGGGTCCAATACTGGGCCGTGGCCATTGGGACAGGAAGGTACACAGCCCCAGTGCCCACATCAAAGCTGGGGCCCTTGGATGGCACTTCCTGTTGGTCTGCAGCTCCCACCCCAAGTCCTACCTGACCAGTACACCTACCGCCACGCATCTTCTCAAACACCAGGTAGAAACGGTCCTCCTCCTCAAAGAACTCAATCAGTTCTAGAACATTCCTGAGTTGGGAGAAGGGGGAAAATAAACTGAGTCACCCTGAGGCCCTCAGCACCTGCTGCCCAGCCTGGGAGGTGACACCCTCCCTCACGGAGCCATGAGGCCACAGAAAGCCTGTTGTCCTGGCTGAACCCAGCCGGTGGCCTGCTGAGGTGATGGGCTCTGGCCAGATAGCCTGGGCAGGCCACCTTACCTATGTCCCTGGCACTGGTACAGCATCTCCACCTCCCGGAACACCCTGCTGCGGATGTGGCCCAGCTGCTTCTCAATGATCTACAATGTAGGGAGGGACACGGCACCTGCAGAAGCTGCCCAGATGCCACCTGCAAGGTGTCAGCAAGCCCCCCACAGGCCACCTGGACCCTGTGTGAATGCCCTGGGCCTGGAAATTGCTAGAAGTCAGACTGTAGTGTTAGCATGGTCAGGGTAGTTCAGGTAAAGAGAGAGGAAGCAGCCAGGTCTCCACCCTGACCCAGGAGTCCCCTCTACTAGGTAGCTGCTGCCTTTACCCCAGCAAGGCAGGGCCAAGCAGTCTCAGCTCTCACATGACCCATGCAACAAGGTGGCACTCTGCCACCTGGATGCTGGCCCAGCCGGTACCACATCAAGATCTGCCTTCTCTTTTCCAGACCAGACTGGGCACCTGGCACCATGGGCCTAGGTTTGGCTTAGACCAGTGGTCTCAAACTTCAAGAAGCAGCTCCACTGCACCCGGTACATAGAAGGCCCAGAAAGCACTGTCCTTGTAGAACCTTTGCTCTCAGAGGAGTCCCAGGACCCCTGGTTCTCCCTTCCCAGGTGGACACCCTGACTGCCCCTAACTCTGCAGGTGGAAGGGGCAGGTTCCCACTGCCAGGATCCTGTCCTGCCTATCTTGTAATAAATACCCGTTCCACCAAGGAGCCTTCCATCACTAAGAGCCAGATGTGGAGGGTGGCACAAACACTGTAGATCAAACTAAAATACTTCACCCCCACCCTTGTAGAGGCTGGGGACAGCTCCATAGAAACCGCTATCCCTCCTGGCAGAGAATGGCCTTCCCTGGGGTTCCCTCTGGGATCTATGCCATTGGGTGGTTTTAATGTCCTCCAGTCACCCCAGCCTCCATCCTCACTCTCCTGTGCTGCTGTCATCACCTCTCACTGCCCCAGGTGTCAATGACCACTGAGGATAATACCAGAACCCCCCCCCCCCCCACCCAGTTCCCTGCAACCCATCACTCTGGCTCACAGCAGTGGGAAGCCACATGTAGCTAACACAGCTCAGGTTACCGTCCTTCTGACAAGGCTGAAGGGACAGGGACCACTGCTCCGACACCCTAACTTCCAAACGACTCTTCCCTTTGCTTCTCCCTGTTACCCTCAGACTGGGAAGCCACTATCCAGAGCAGCAGCCCCACCCTGACAGGCACCAGGCTTCCCTGGTCGTGAGGGTGACTGGTTGGCCCTACAGGGTCAGAAGGCTACACCAGGGCCCGGCAAGGCTCTAGGTATATACAGGAGTGGCAAAGGCACACAGGACTCTCTTGGGGACCTGCATCGGTTTGTAAGCCTTGGTTAGGCCAGTCACCCTTAGAGGCAGAGGCCCAGCCTTAGGGACAGGTGGGCCAGCATGGCCTCTGACATAAGTTTCCAGTTCTTGATAGCCATGCTAGGGCTTGCTAGCCTCCAGAACATGGAGTGATCAAGGGCCAGCTGTCATTGTGCCTTTCTATGACTTTAGGTCTGACCTGGATTCCCAGGGTGGCCAGTCACAAGTCTTAGGGCCATTTTTAGACACTGGTTTTCTGAGGCTGTCATCTGGGGACTCAAAGGCCACTGGCCTCTAGGGGCAGACCCCAGCTTACCTTGACAGCATATTCCTGGTTGGTGATGAGATTGACACAGGTCTGCACACGAGCGTGAGCACCTTCCCCCAGCACATCCTCCTGCAGCTGATAGACATCTGGAATGCGAGTGGAGAGGTAAGGGACTGTAGCCCAGTGTCCCTTCCCCAGAGGAGTTGGCAGCTCTCTGCAGCTCACCTTCGAACCTGCCTGAGAAGCTGTCAGTAGCGCGACAGCGCTTCTTTTTTCGGCCTCTCTTCTTGGCATCTGGGATGTCAATGGGCTGGCTGGAAGGCATGTCTGTAGAGAAGAGAGACCCAGATGGTATGTAGTCTGCCTTAGTCTACTTCCCCAGAGACCCCATGTCCAGTCTACCTCCTGGATGCTCACCAGGTCGGGCTTCACACTGTGGGCTGAAGTCAGAGTCCCCGTGCTGGGCGGGGTCTAAGGAGAAGGCCAGCTCGAAAGGATTCTGCCCCTGTTGAAGGGGAACATGTTCAGGGTGGTTCTGTCAGAATGCCCCAAATGTGCAGCAACCTGTATAAACGATCACCCCGTCACAGTGCTGAGAGCAAGAGCAGCTGGCTGCCCTACAGGCACGCAGGCTGCAGCAGGCTACGGCTGCTCCTCACCCAGCACGGAGGCTTCACAGGAGCATCTCAGAGCCTCAGTGGCACAGAACTGTGGAAGGGAGGCAGAGTCCCTTGGAGTCCATAGAATACTGACTCAGGAGTTTTACTAGGAGACAGTGGGCCATGTGGCTGTCACCTGCTCCTGTTACTAGTATGGGGTAGGAGGAGGCCAGGGACACCCCACAGAGAACGACCCAGTCATGCCCACCACACCAAGGGATCCTGTCTCCTGACTGGGGAACGTGACCTTCCTCTCCAGCCTGGGGTTGACTGACAGGAAGTCTAAACCACATGGCCTGCCTCATCTGTTCATGGGTAGCATGGGAACGCCTGTCCAGCCAGCTGACTGAGGGCTGACCTAAGGGACAGGCGTGGGATCAAAGGTGGGGGCATTGGCAGGAGAGCCTGGGGCAGGGCTGCCAGCTTGTTTTCCCACAGCCTCCTAGGTTATCTCAGGGCCACACCCTTGGTTTTTGGGCCTCAGTTTCCCTGTAGCAGGGGACAACACCACTTCTCCTCCCTATGTTGCAACCTCTCAGGGAATGTAAATGCAGTACCTGACTGTGGAGAGGCTCTGGAGGTCAGGGGCAGGGACCCTTTCAATTTGCTCTGTGTATCCAAAGCCTTCTATCTCTGGAGGACTGCCTACTCCAGGGGCCACCAATTTGGTACACGTAGCCACTGGTAAGGGGCTCACATACAAGGCACCCAATGGTATGAGTGTGCAGGGCTATGCCCAGTCCATAACCTGCAATGTCTAAAGGTCCTTCTCTGGGCGGCCAGGGTTCAAATTCATACTTATAGTTCAAGTAGGACACCAAAGGACCCAGCTGCCAGATATGTGGAAGACCTTAAGACTGCTCAGGAGAGGTGGGAGCTGAAGGCCAGAGAAACCTGGTTTGAACAGGAGCATGCTGAAACAAAACACTTCCTCATGATGGCTGCTGCTGGCACCCCGGTGTAGTGCGCAAGCTGGGAGACTAAGGCAAACTCTAGCTTTAGAGGGAATAACCCACCCAGAGAACAAGGCATGGGCTGCAGGTGGGTGTGGGGAACGTGGTTTAAATCACCCCTGTCTTAATATCCACAGCGGGAGGGGCTGACAAGAGGGTTATCTGGGAGAAAAGTCTCTCGACAAAACCCTAGGGAGACTCCAAGGGGCTACAGCAGAAGGGGCCAGATACCTGGAGACCAGCAGCACACAGCCAGAGAGCAACATTGGTACACCTTGTAAGCTGTTCTGCTCCCAGAACAGAGAATCGCTACTAGGAGACTGGCACAAAAGGGGACACCCTAGCAGGAAAATGGGGAACAGGGCACACAACCCCAGTGCTCTGATAAAACTCGCTGCCTGCAAGGTCTGGACATCAACCTGCACCACACAAGGTGGGGGGTTGGTGAGCTATGGAAGGGGAGGTAAACCAGGTTTGAGACCAAAGGCTAGCCAGGGCACCTGCTCCATGACCACAGCCTGCTGACCTTCCTCTAGGTGTACTGTCATGAGAGACAGGGAAGGGAGGCAGCTGTCCCCAGCTCTGGGAACCTTACAAGGGTGACAGGGGTCCAGTAGAACCTCTGACATTACAGTCATTGTTCCCCTAGCTGAAGACTGGGACACATGGGACAGCCAGAACCTAGCACAGGGATTGGCTGGCTGGAGCACACCCTTCAGGGAGATCCCTAAGGGCTAGCTTACAGTCTCCCAGCTTGCACATTAAAGACAGGAAAACAGGGCTGGGCTCTAGCTGAGTTCATAGAGCACCTGTCTGGCAGGCATGAGGCCCCAGACTCCATCACCAGTACCTCTTAAAACTCCAGAAAGAAAACCAGAAACCCAGGTAATAAAGCAGGCGGCCTGGTGGGTGTGTGTGCTATCTGCCTAGCTGCAGACTGAGGCTACCTGAGGAGCGGTAGTCTGGCTTCCAGAAGTAGCCTCATAGGGTGGGGTCCCAGGAGGGAGTCGAGGTACCAGTCCCTGGCCACCTACAAGGCTGCCTAACAGCTCAGTGCAGAGCCCCACAGTGGCCACGCAGAGGGCAGCTTGCAGTCCCAAGTGCTGTGTGGGCAGTCCAGTCTGGTCCAGCCAGCCTCCCCTGGGTCTGGCTGAGGGCCTTGAGTCAGCAGGCCTGGCAGGAGGCGGCTCGAACCATCCAGAAAGCCAGGGTTTGCTTTGGCGGCCTTGCTGACCCTCTAGGTTCAAGCAAAGCCCCAGGAGGGCAAAAAAAAAACACTATAGGTGACATTCTTGGGTCCATCTCTCGTTCCTGCTCAGCCCCAAAGCAAGCTGGCCAAGGATAACAGGCATTTGGGGCAGGGGTGGGGCAGTTGGCCAGGGGCACTGGCTGGACAGGCCTGGGAATTCTTCCCTATCTGCATGCCCCTCCCACAGGGGTGCAGGCACACACATACACACTCTTGCCTTCTCTACAGGGCAACAGGTCCCTGCCCCAGGAAGCCATTACATAATCCAGCCTTCTGGGTGGGGTGGGCAGGCTGACATCACTGCGTCCTTTAGGCCAGGCCCCAAGTAGGGGGCTCTGCCTAGCACCCTGCCCACCTCCACCACCCCCAGATACACTCATCTAAGGTAAGACTCAATCAGCCACCTTTAATAACACTATAGAAACTTCTTGTTCTGATAAGAAATAACACTTTGGGCCTGGGGTGTCTTGAGGGAAGGTCTCCACAGGCCACCACCAAGTGTGGAGGTTGCAGTGGGGCAAAGCACACCCATGTGCCAAAGGGTTTCCCCAACAAGGCTTCAGGCCCTCTGATCCCAACCAACCAACCAGCTTGAGACTACAGTGGACAGATACAGGGTTTCCCTGGAACTATATACACAGAAGTAGGGGAGACGGGGCTGAGAGACTGCAAGGAACATCCAGCCACTGACCACAAGCCAACCTAGGGGAGCTCACAAAAGAGAGAGCTATGACCTGCTGACGTACTCTCATCCAGAACAAGGCCAACCTGGGGGGGACACAGAAAGTGTGGGATCACATACAGGAAGTGGGTGGGGAGCATAAGACTGAGATCAGGCTGATGGTGAGGGACATAGAGCCACCAATCAGTGGTGGGAGTGGGTCCTGGAAGAGAGAGCTACTAGGCAGCCAGGGACAGGTTGTAGCCTGCAACAAGCACACACTGCAGGAAACAAATGTAAAGTCCACCAGAGACCACATACAGAGGTAGGAAAGCCCGGGCTGAGAAACTGCTAGGGACACAGCCACAGATCACAGGGGAGCCTGGGGCAGTTCATGAAGAGTTAGTAGGCAGCTAGAAGCAAGGCTGCAGCTTACTGACTCTCCCAACCAGCACAAGACAGGCCTGGAAGTTGCAAGGAACAGAAACACTCCATTTGCCTAGGATCACACACAGAAACAGACGACTGTGATCGGGCTAACTGCAAGGGACACAGAGCCACCAATCGCAAGCCTGGGGGTGGGGTGGGGGTCTTAGAACAGAGAGCTACTAGGAGGATGGGGACAGGGCTGCGGCCTGCTGACCCCCACCACCTCCAGCACAAAAGTCCAATGCAAGCACCCCTCCCAGGCCCTGCACCAGCCTCCCGAGTAGGCTCTGCTCCTCCGTCGCACCCGTCACTGCAATGGGACCCCCGGATAGGACCCCTCACCTTGAACGAACGGTGGAAGCCCTGAAGTTCGGCTGTTCTCTTCTGCACCATCTTCAGTCCGGGCCCCACCAGCGGGGGAGGGGACGCGGGGCCCGGGGGGCGGCTTGGGAGGCGACCCTGCGGGCGGAGGAGACAAAGGACCGAGGCTGAGAGAGGCGCTCGGCCGGGCGGAGGCGGCCGGGGCTCGGCGGAGCTCCCGCGCCTGGCTCGGGCTTCCTTCCTCCCTCGGAGAATGTCGCCCTTGGCGCCGCGCTCACCGGGGTCGGACACCGGCCGGGGGTCGCAGCGCCGTCACCTCACCTATCACAGCCCGGACCCCGCTCCGAGGACTGCGCGGGGAACAGCGCCGCCACAGCCACCCCTGCCGCCGCCGCCGCCGCCGCCGCCACCACCACCGCCACCACCGCCACCGCGGACCCCTCCACTGGGCCGCTGCCGCCGAGAGGAGCCGCGCGCGCGGCCGGCGCGGCCACCTTTATAGGCGCGGTCCCGAAGTTGCCCCGCCCCTCCGCGCCAGTCTCCGCCCTTCTCAGGGAACAGAGGAGGCGGAGCTTCCAGGAGCGTCAAAGGCCGCTGCAAGAAGAGCACGCCGGGGAATGCAGAATACGGCTGCGCGCTCCCGCTTAAGGGGCGGAGCTTAGCGGAGTGGAGCTGCGCAGCGAGCGTGTTGGCGACTCTAAACGCGGCTGCGCACTTCGAGCTGGCAGGGGGAAGGGGAGACTCCGAGGGAAGTGGGGCGCGAAGCTTCAAGTGCGGCTGCGCACTCCCACTGTGGGGGCGGAGCGTGGAAAGATACTCGACTTGCAGCCGCGTGACCTGGCTGGGGGGGTGGGAGGGGACTGTGTGGGGAGGCTGGTGACCAGCGTCTCGAGTCGCCTGCGCCTGCGCAGAAGGGTACTGAAGGCTTCGGTTTGGGCCGTGAGGCCGCCTTCTCCTGTGTCACAGTTGGCCCGCTGGCTTGCGCGCTGCAGGTTCTGCTCCCTGTCCTTGAGCCGGGTGCCATGGTCAGCTGCCGAAGGAGGGCAAGCCAGCCCTAATTTTACTGAATATTGATGCCCTTGGCCTGTGCTTCAGCTCTGCAATCCGTGATGAATCCTTCTTGAACCTCTTGGGTCCTTTGAAGCCCTCGGTGGGGATAGCTGGGACAAGAAGGGGCTAGGATCCCCGATTCAGGTTCGGATACAGTCAGACTGCGTTGTGCCTGCTGCCTCGGCTGCTTCCGTGCACAAAGAGGTTGTTTTCCCTCTTCAGGGTAGTTTGTCTACCAGTTTTTACCACCACCCTCCACTGAGGCTGGAGCCTCATGAACCTCAAGCAGTTCTTTGTGTGTTTGTGTGCTCTCACACAGGTCCTCGTCTGTGTGAGTGTGTGTGCCTTATGCATACAGGTGCCTGGAAAGTCAGAAGAGAGGTGAAATTACACGATGCCTGATGTGGGTGCTGGGCTGTACCTTGGGTTCTCTGTAAGAGTAAAAGTTTGGCTTAACTTATGAGTCCTCTGTCTGACTCCTGAGCCTCATTGTCATCGTTAGTGATTGCATTGGCAGAAATGTTTGTCTCTAATTCAGATTGTCATGCCTGTACAAGGTTCATTACCTGGACAGATTTGGGCAGGGGATAGAACTTCAGTTCAAGGCCGTCAGGGATCAATTCCTGTCAGACTCAAACAAGGGTCTCTACTCAGCTGTTAAAGGAGTTTGCCACCAAATATAACCTGAGCCCATTCCTGGGACACATGTAAGAGAAATAGCTTCTACCTGTGGCTAGCTGTAGCATGTGTGTGTGTGTTCACGGAGGCCAGCCTGTCTCTGTAGCTTGGGGCTACCTAGCCAGATCCTATCTCAGGCTAACAATTCAAATAAAACACTACACCCACATTCAAGCATGGCCCACCTGGGTCAGCCGTTCACACTGATGGCAGCAAATAGCCCTAATCTATTTTGTTTCCTGCAACTTAGTTCAGATGCTGGGAAGAAAAGCCAAATTACAAAGCCCTCGTTAAAGGTGTGAGTTCTGTGCCCTAATCCAGACCTGTCCTGAGACTGCCTCCTGTGCCCTGTTAGAAATAGGGAAACCAGGGAAGCTCAGGGGATAGGAAACTGTACTTGACACAGGTTACTTCTTCCTGGAGTCCTTACCAGTCACGAGGCTAAACCTTCAGAACTGGGATGTGTGGCCCCTGCCCTGCACACACTCTGTACAAAAAGTTCTGTGAGTCTGACAGCCAAGTATGTCTTCCAACTTGCAAGTGGCCACCTGGAGTCTACAGGGTTACTCAGAGGGAGCCGCCTTTTACCACACTTTTATCTCAAAAGGGCAGCCGTAGGAACAGGAAGGGGATGTTCACCCTGTAGGCACCAGGCAGGGCCTGGGAGCTGCTCACTCAACCCTGCCCTGCCGTGCCCAGGCAAGCTGCCAACCTGCTGTCAAGTCTCTCCCTCCAGCCGCCTGTTTACAAGCTAGGCTTCCAGTGGTGTGGGACTCTCAGAGGCCTCCCAGTGTGGGGGTTGGGAGCTGGGGTGACAGGAAGGCCTGACTTCCCCTACTGGCTCAGCCTCTGCCCCAGGAGGATGTCACTGGCTCTTTGGCAAGGGATGCCTGCAGGAAGCCCGTGTGATACCCTCTGTTTCCCCTGTCTTTACAGACTAGGCTTGGCTGGCCAGGTGAGGGGTTGGTCTAGCCCGAGTGAAGGATAGACATGGCCAGGACAGTCAGGAAAGGTGGTCCTAAGCTTACCCCCAACCCCGGGTTCCCAGGGGACATGGCCAACCTTGGAAAGGGCTCAGGACTGTCCAAGGTGTTAGGCCCAACTGGGACCACCAGAGCTGTAGGTTCAAGCAGATTCTTAGGGAGATCTTACAGAGGGAAGAAAAACAGGAAGTGAGGTGGGGCCCCAGGCCAACAGCCTCAGCTTCTCGCTTGGCCCAATTCCTAGCAGGCTGGCTCCTCCGGTCTCTTTCCTTCCTTGCCAGCGAGTTAGGAACAGAACCCAGACCTTTCC
The DNA here is from genome assembly GCF_978045245.1 of Mus caroli. Taxonomy (NCBI): domain Eukaryota; kingdom Metazoa; phylum Chordata; class Mammalia; order Rodentia; family Muridae; genus Mus; species Mus caroli. The sequence continues at coordinate 79,467,389 of NW_028227264.1, forward strand.
ACCTGCTAGGGCAGAACTCATTGTTGAGCCACGCCCCAAAGCCCTTCACTGGAGGGTTTTTATGCAGTGGCTCCTCCCTGACCACGCCCCCAGCGCGTCACTGGGGGATTCTAGACGGGGGCTCCGCCTGTGACCACGCCCCCAGCACCTTTTGTTTTGATTTGTTTTGAGACAGGGATTTTGCTCTCAGTCTAGTGTCAAGCTTCCCATGGCTCCAGCCATCGCTACTCTGGAGTGACAGGAATGGCCATCACATTCTCCCAGCCTCGGTTATCTGGCTGTGTTGCCTGCTTTCTGTTCCCATCGCCCCTCCATGTGTGCTATTTTCTCTTCCCTTGGTTTCAGCATTCTGTCCACAACCATAAGTGCAAGCTAGAATCGTGCCTTTGGCAGCTTTGTGGAGCAGGTGCTAGGACTGCTGCAACCCCCCACATACCCTTGGGGGAGGGGTAAAGCTGTCACACCAGTCTCAGGGGACCCCATACAGACCCATGGACACCAAGGAGGTTTGGGAAGAGCCCACAACCTAGCACTCAGAATAACCACCTAGGGCTGAGATAGTAGAATTTGGTAAATGTATTCTGAGCCTCCAGGCAGAGCACTCATCCAGCACTGTGCCCCTAACGAGTGGGCCCATGTGGGGTGACAGGCATGCAAGCAAGCCAAACTTGCCACTTCACTGTCTCCAGTCACTGGGCAGAGTATGGACAGAACCTGGTCCTGTCAGTGTCCTATGCTGGGGGTTGGGAGAAGCCTGGGAGCAGTGGGTGTGGCCAGGGAGTTATGGCTGTCAGGTCTGACCGCTGTGAACATCATGGCAGCCTTAGGGCCCTGTCCTCACCAGATCACACCACACAAGACCCACCTCTTTTGGAGTCCAACTCTGCACTCACTGTCCCTAAGGGAGTTACAAGGCTGTACAGTGCAGCTGGGAAGGACTGGCTCAGTAATTTGTTCAAAGCCAGCACCTTGTCCTAGTGACTGGTGAACCAGTCACTGGTCAGTCCCATGTCCTCCCTGCCTCCTCTGACAAAGTCCCGAGGACACCGGTGGCTTCGGGAGGCTACTGGGTCCTTGCTGGCAGGGACCTAGAACACATTAGAACCTGGAGTTTGCATGGGGACTGTAATTTTTGCTGTGAGGCACTGAGAGGGGTGTGCCACCTCACCTCCTGCAGCCTGAGCCAAGAAACTTGAGCTGGGGACCGTCATGGATCATTGGGAGCCCAGTGTCACTGTGGGCTCCTCCTCAAAGGGAGACAGAGGCTCACAGCAGAGTCAGGAGATTAAAGGGGAAGAGGGAGGAACCAAGGTGCAGGTCTCTCCACACAGGGACAAGCACCAGAGCCAGCCACAGGAAAAGCCCAGCCCAGCCATGCTGGCCTTATTTTTTAACCCTTGTCAGACTTGTGACTTCTAGTCACACATAAGATGACCGATTTTGGCTCCTAAACTGGTAATCACTTGTTGCAGTTGGCCTGGCCACACTGAGCCCAGGCCATAGAGGAAGAACTGAGACAGCTAGCAAGAGGTGGATCCTGGCTTGATGTCCCTGCCCCCTGACTGTAACAGGTCTCCCGGAAGGTACAATAGACACGTGCCCTGCCACCCTGGTCTACAAGCCAACCTGCAGTCCTTGAAACCAAGAAGTCAGCAGTTGCCAGGCAACACATGTGCTCGGGCCATTCCAGACCTCTAGTTCTGTGAATGTGGGGCCCAGCTGCTGGGCCAATAGGGGCTTAGAGAGGCCCAGAGCCAACTCTCGCCAGTTAAGTTGTTCTAATTGAGCATCCTTAGCCACTCTTTTTTCTTTCTTTTTTTTTTTTTTAGACAGGGTTTCTCTGTATAGCCATGGCTGTCCTGGAACTCACTTTGTAGACCAGGCTGGCCTCGAACTCAGAAATCCACCTGCCTCTGCCTCCCAAATGCTGGGATTAAAGGCATGTCGTGCGTCACCACCACCCGGCGTTAGCCACTCTTAAAGAAGGTGGCTGACTTGACTGATTCTGAGGTCAGCAGGTCTGCCAAAGGACCAGGGTATGAGCTGGGGACTGGGAGTCAACATGGCAGGCTAAACCTCACACCATTCTTCACATGACTGGGTGGCTCCTGGCTTAATCTTGGGTCCCCCAAGCCTACATTTCTCCTCTCCTTTTGGATTTTTTTAGATGGGATTTTTCCATCAATCTCCTACATCCACCTCCTAAGCACTGGGGTTGGTTACACCAGAACACCCGGTTTATGGGGGTGCAGAAGATCAAACCAAGAGACTTCAGAACTGAACTTCAACTTCATTTCCCCAAAGTAAGTTTTGTATTTACTTTTATTGTTTTGGGTTTTTTTTGGGTTTTTTTGGTTTTTTTTAAAGACAGGCTGTGTGTATTTGTGTGTGTGTGTGTGTGTGTGTGTGTGTGTGTGTGTGTGTTTCACTCTGGCTGTCCTGGAACTCACCCTCTAGACTAGGCTGGACTTGAACTTAAAAAGATCCACCTGCCTCCGCCTCCTGAGTGATGAGATTAAAGGGGTGCACCACCATACTCATCTATTAGTTAATTTAATTTTAAATGTTTTTTTATTTGTAAGCACGTGTGTCTGACTGTATGCCACGTGTGTGCAGGTGCCCAGAGAAGATGGAAGTTAGAAGAGGGTGTTAGGTCCCCTGGAGCTGGAGTCAGAGGAGGGTGTGAACTGGTCAGTGCAGGTTCCAGGAACCAAATCCTGGACCTCTGCAGGAGCAACTAGTGCTCTTAACCACTGCACACCACACACACACACACACACACACACACAAAGGCTCAGCAGTCAAGAGCACTGACTGCTCTTCCAGAGGTCCAGAGTTCAACTCCCAGAAACGATCATGGTGACTCAAAACCATCTGTAGGGCTGGTGAGATGGCTCAGTGGGTAAGAGCACCCGACTGCTCTTCTGAAGGTCCAGAGTTCAAATCCCAGCAACCACATGGTGGCTCACAACCATCCGTAACGAGATCTGGCACCTTCTTCTGGTGTGTCTGAAGACAGCTATAGTGTACTTACATATAATAAATAAATAAATCTTTAAAAAAAAAAAAAAAAACATCTGTAATGGGATCTGACGCCCTCTTCTGGTGTGTCTGAAGACAGCTACAGTGTACTCTTATAAATTAAATAAATAAATAAATAAATAAATAAATAAATAAAACATCTTAATAAAATTGTTTTAAGCCTTTAGTCCCAATACTCAGGAGGCAGAGGCAGGTGGGTCTCTGAGTTCGAGGCCAGCCTGGTCTACAGAATAAGATCCTATCTCAAAAACAAACAAACAAACAAACAAACAAAAACAAAACTAAACTAAAACTAAAAACAACAACAAAAAGAATAAAATAAAATAATTTTTTTTTGTTTTTTTCGAGACAGGGTTTCTCTGTATAGCCCTGGCTGTCCTGGAACTCACTCTGTAGACCAGGCTGGCCTTGAAGTCAGAAATCTGCCTGCCTCTGCCTCCTGAGTGCTGGGATTAAAGCGTGTGCCACCATAGCCCGGCTTTATTTTGTAATTTTAACTGGAGGGTTAGAGAAATGGTTCATGATTAAAAATGCTGGCTGTTCTCGCAGAAGACTCCCAATGTAACAGGCCTCAGACCTTAGCACATCTGACTCCATTATGGAAGTACTGCTCAGTTCAAAACTAAAGCAGAGGCCCAACCCGTCAAGGCCTGTAGTTAGGGGAAAGTCTCTCAAGTACTAACCTGGTTTTTTTTTAGCTTCTGTAGTTCCGTATCTGGGTAACTGTTCTTGCTAACTGAGGTATATCGCCTCAGGATGTGGTTTTGTGCTTAAAAACTCACCCTGAGAAAGGCTCCAGGCTATACTGGGCTCTACACACAGAGAGACTGTAGTGCAGTCACTGGCCCATAAAGACTTTGTCTGCTAAAACCTGTGTCTGAGTAATCTCTGGTGGATCCCCCACAACACCAGAAGCACAGGGCAGCTCACAGCCTCCTGTACTGTCAGGTCCAGCGGATTCGATGGCCTCTCCTGCCTTCAGTACACATTGGGCACACACATGTTGCACAGACACACATGTAGGCATACAACTCATATATAATATTTTTTAAATGTTGATGAGAAGAAAACGCATACTGCTCTCACAGGGCCTGAGTTTAGTTCCTAGTCCTTGCACTGGTGAATCAAAGCCACCCACGGGTCTGGCTTTGGGGATTTACTGCCGCCTATGCTTGCACACAACTTAAAAATAAAACATTTAGCCGGGCGTGGTGGCGCACGCCTTTAATCCCAGCACTCGGGAGGCAGAGGCAGGCGGATTTCTGAGTTCGAGGCCAGCCTGGTCTACAAAGTGAGTGCCAGGACAGCCAGGGCTACACAGAGAAACCCTGTCTCGAAAAACCAAAAAAAAAAAAAATTTTTTTAAATTTTGTTTTCCCTGGGCAGTGGTGGCACATGCCTTTAATCCCAGCACTCGGGAGGCAGAGGCAGGTGGATTTCTGAGTTCAAGGCCAGCCTGGTCTACAGAGTGAGTTCCAGGACAGCCAGGGCTACACAGAGAAACCCTGTCTTAAAAAACAAAACAAAACGAAAAATTTGTTTTCAAGACAGGGTTTCTCTATATAGCCCTGGCTGTCCTGGAACTCACTCTGTAGACCAGGCTGGCCTCAAACTCAGAAATCTGCCTGCCTCTGCCTCTTGAGTGCTGGGATTAAAGACATGTGCCACCTTGTCCGACATAATAAATAAATCTCTACATTTCTAGAAATGTACAGTAAGGTCAATTGACAACACTCAGCTATGGAGAGGGCATCCAGAACACACTACTCAGGGAGCATGAGCTGGACACAGGACACACGGTTCATGGGAGGTCCCTGGAGTTGGCAGAGCCCTCAAGACAGAAGTGGGTGGGTGGGATCAGCGTCAGACGAGCAGAGCTCCAGTGTGCAGAGACAGCAGCCTGGAGCTGGATGGTGGAAACAGCTGCACACCTCTTCCATCCTTCATCTGGTCATCCCAAGGGTGACCAGTGAGTGACATAGGATGGTGGACAGCACTGATCTGTCTTGTTAGATGCCCCAGGGGCCCGAATCCTTGTCACTGGCTGGCATCTTGCTATGTCTAGGCAACAGGACAAACCAACACCATTCACAGTCCTTAGCCTCATCCAGGGTAACAGTGATGTGGCTAGCCTGGGACACGGGCTATGGGTCAGGAGATTCAGAGGGCTGAACACAGAGGATCTCTCTGGTGATCTGGGTCAGATGCCTGAGTTGGGACTGGGCCACAGGCCTGTCACATACTGAGACTAAGACTATAGCAGGCATTGGTGCCTGACTACACAGCCAGGTTCCCAACAACCCAAAGGACACTGTGTGTGGGCTGGGTGGAGGAGGCATGGAGGTGACAGGGCCTGCCTGATTCTGTGTCCTCGAGTAACTGGATGCTGGAGAAGGCTGTGTGTTGGTGCTCCAGTGGCCTTACCTTCTCTGGGGACATGTTGGGGACAGTGTCCCTGTAAGTATCCCAGGGTAAACAAAGCAGTGGTCACAGAAACATCTAGTAACATGGGCCATGCACCCCAGGTGGCCTTTGGGCCATCAGAAGGGTCACCTAAAACACCCACACTAGACACACAGTGTGTACCAAGGCTAGATCCTGCCAATCAAGGCCAGGCCAGGTGCCCTTGCCACAGCCTGGGTGTCATTCCAGAAAAGACATTGAGGGGCATTGAATTCAGGCTGCTCAGTGACAATACCAGATAAAAAGGGCCACACAGTGGAGGACTCCATGACAGGAACTGCCCAAAAGAGGCAAATCCAGACTCAGGGTATCATATCTACTGGGGAGGTGACGGGATAGGGTGCTCATGTCCCCTTACCCAGGGTGGCATCTGTGATTTCTAGCATGGGTCACTGTAACCTCATTGATTGAACACAGGCTGACTTTCAAATGAAGACCTACAAAACCTCGGATTTTGGGAAAGACAGTACCTGTCAACAGTATTACTTAGTGAAGTAGGTCATCCGACCATGTGATAGGCACAGGCCATCTCCATCCCAAACCTGGGACACTCGTGGCTCCTGTACATCACATTTCTCCTTAACCTGTCTGACACAAAAAAGAAGTGCTCTTCCGTTCAGCTCTAGCTACTCATCTCAAGGCCAGAGAAGCCAGGCAGGGAGGAAGCTGGGGACCAGCCCAGTGGCTTCGCCAGCACTCAGTAGCACTTTCCTTCCTTAGGCCGCATCGCCCTCTATGAATGAGAAGCAGCATTGCAAGGGACACCTCTGAGAGCTGCCTCAGGACACACAGGTGAGATGCAGAGATGCCTTCAACAGCTGCTCCAGCAGGGTACACAAGGCAAACTTACAATTTGGGAGGCAGAAGCAGGAGGATCAGATCAGCATGAACTGGAAGTCAGTGAGGCTTGTTTCAAACCACCTGGAAGGGCTAAGCAGGGGATTATTCTAAACAAAGTTGCTCTAATGTTGGGATCTACAACCATAAAATGAACATGGAGATTCAGACGGCTGTCAAAACTGTAGGCCGGGGGGTGGTGGCACATGCCTTTAATTCCAGCACTTGGGAGGCAGAGGCAGGCAGATTTCCGAGTTCGAGGCCAGCCTGGTCTACAAAGTGAGTTCCAGGACAGCCAGGGCTACACAGAGAAACCCTGTCTCGAAAAACAAACAGACAAAAAACAAAACAAAAACAAACAAACTGTGTGCTTTTCACTTAAATCAGAGGGGCTGGAGGACTGGCATGAAGGCCCAGCCTAGAATCCCCCAGTGAGGGGCCTGGGAGCGTGGACAGTCAGGATGGAGCCCCACCTAGAATCCCCCACTGAGGGGCAGGAAGCGTGGACAGTCAGGATGGAGCCCCACCTAGAATCCCCCAGTGAGGGGCAGGGAGCGTGGACAGTCAGGATGGAGCCCCCCTAGAATCCCCCAGTGAGGGGCCTGGGAGCGTGGACAGTCAGGATGGAGCCCCCCTAGAATCTCCCAGTGAGGGGCAGGGAGCATGGACAGTCAGGATGGAGCCCCACCTAGAATCCCCCAGTGAGGGGCAGGGAGCGTGGACAGTCAGGATGGAGCCCCCCTAGAATCCCCCAGTGAGGGGCAGGGAGCGTGGACAGTCAGGATGGAGCCCCCCTAGAATCCCCCAGTGAGGGGCAGGGAGCGTGGACAGTCAGGATGGAGCCCCCCTAGAATCTCCCAGTGAGGGGCCTGGGAGCGTGGACAGTCAGGATGGAGCCCCACCTAGAATCCCCCAGTGAGGGGCAGGGAGCATGGACAGTCAGGATGGAGCCCCCCTAGAATCTCCCAGTGAGGGGCCTGGGAGCGTGGACAGTCAGGATGGAGCCCCACCTAGAATCCCCCAGTGAGGGGCCTGGGAGCGTGGACAGTCAGGATGGAGCCCCACCTAGAATCCCCCAGTGAGGGGCAGGGAGCGTGGACAGTCAGGATGGAGCCCCCCTAGAATCCCCCAGTGAGGGGCCTGGGAGCGTGGACAGTCAGGATGGAGCCCCACCTAGAATCCCCCAGTGAGGGGCAGGGAGCGTGGACAGTCAGGATGGAGCCCCCCTAGAATCCCCCAGTGAGGGGCCTGGGAGCGTGGACAGTCAGGATGGAGCCCCCCTAGAATCCCCCAGTGAGGGGCAGGGAGCGTGGACAGTCAGGATGGAGCCCCCCTAGAATCCCCCTGTGAGGGGCAGGGAGCGTGGACAGTCAGGATGGAGCCCCCCTAGAATCCCCCTGTGAGGGGCAGGGAGCGTGGACAGTCAGGATGGAGCCCCCCTAGTTTCCCCCAGTGAGGGGCAGGGAGCGTGGACAGTCAGGATGGAGCCCCACCTAGAATCCCCCAGTGAGGGGCCTGGGAGCATGGTTAGGGGTAAAAGGCAGAGAGTTGTCCTCTGACCTTCACACTCACAGTGGCTACACAACACACAAAATACACATTCATGCAACAAAAGGAAAACCCCATCTCAAAAGGAAAGAGAGTTGTCAGCTATACTGAGTCTGCTTTCTATGTCCTTTCATGTTATCTTGTAGTACCTGGGCCCTTCGAGGTCGAACAGGCTGTTATCAAAGCTTGTCACCAGGCCATAGTTCAGGGAGGGAGCTGGGCAGAAACAACAAGGAGCAGCCCGCAGTATGGAGAGGACCACTTTATTCTTAGGCTGGCACAGAGGTGGGAGTGAGTGAGGCAGGTGGACCCCTCCCTGGGCTGCTGGGATTTGGCACGGTGGCCAAGTCTTACAGGTGAGGAATACATTCAGTCACGCCTTGAGGGCTGGGTATTGGGCGCAGTGACTTCAGGAAGTACCCAGGGGTGTCTCTCAGCCCTGGGCTCAGGCATCCATGCTTAAACTGTACACATTTAGTTTAGTGGCAACCTCTGGAAAAGTAACCAGAATTCCTCAGGGTCTTTAGAGTGCAGGGGTCTCAGGGAATGGCCATGAGGCTCAAAAGTTGGAGCTGGGGACAGTCATATTCTGCTACACCCTCCATGGCATGACAGAGAGGGACCTGCTGGAGTTTGGTCCTGTGGCCCACAGGGGCCACACAACACACAAAGTTTTGCTACACAAGAGGCTGCCACTGAAGAAAGAGAGGTTCCTGTCACCACCTTCCAGGAACTGCAAATCTCAGGGTGGTAGTCATAAGTGAATTCATTACTGGATCCCAGGTTAGACCGGACACTGTTCCCAGGAGGGTGGCCACTAGAAACCGGTTAACAGTAATCCCAAAAATCTCCAGATGTGCTGGCTGACACTTGGGAGGCAGAGGCAAGTGGATCTGTGAGTTCGAGCCCAGCCTGGCCTACAGAATAAGTTCCAGGACAGCCTACATAGTAAGAGTCTGTCTCAAAACAAAACCAAAAATATTTCTGAATACTGGGTTTGGCACCTTACATCTTTAACAAAGCACTTGGGATGCAGAGGCAGGAGGATCTCTGTGAGTTCCAGGCCAGTTTCAAAACCAAACCAACAATGTAAAAAACGAAAGGAGATGAAGCCAGCCGTGTTCACAACAGAGCCAGTCTGTGTGTGCGTTTGTGTGGCTGCGCACTGGGGTAGCCCATGGCTGTCTAATTCTCCCTGTCCCCTGGGCACCCTATGTCTGGCTCTCCCAGGCTCCTCCATGGGTGTGGGGGTCACACATGTGCACTGAGGCTTATGCAGCAAACACCTCCCCACTGTGCAGACCCTTATTGGTTTTGTTTTGTTTCTTTAAGACAAGGTCTCTCTGTATAGACCAGGCTGGCCTCAAACTGACAGATCTGCCTGTTTCTGTCTCCTGACTAGGATCAAAGGCCTGTGCCACCCCGCCTGGCTCCTTTACATTTTTTTTTAAGACCATCTTGTTATGAGACCCTGGCTGGCCTGATCATTACTGTGGAGGTCAGAGTGGCCTCAAGTTTATAGCAATCCCCTTGCAGCTGCCTGCAGAGTCTTGGGATCACAGGCATGAAGTGTGTGCACCTTTCCTGACCTACAAAGACCCCCAGAACACCCAATACTGGGAGTCCTGCCCTGGGGATGCTGGGGGGGTGGCATGGCACATTAGTACATCTTTGGAGGTATGCTGGCTGCCTATGTGGTCACCCACACACAATGTGGCTGTAAACAGAAGACATCTGGTGGCCCCTCCCCTTCCAGGTTGGCAAGTGAGGGACAAAGCTGTCTGGGCAGAGAGCCATGGAGAAGGGACAAGTGGTGGTTAGCAGTGGTTCCAGATCCTGCCTCCTGTCGGAGGCCATGGCACATACAGTGTAAACCCAGTGGCTGAAAGCACAGTGTCCAGGTTCAAGTTCAGCCCCTGGATTCCGGCAAGGGGACGGGTTAGAGTCAGGGCCCCCAGTCACCATGAGAAGGGGCGGAAGCTGTGGTCTTGCTGCTCCTCAGACAGTGGCGTGAGTGTGCGTGCCATGCTTCTGAGACACGGGCTGCACACAGCTGTCTCCCCAAGTCTCAGCGGACGGGAGGGGCTCTCAGTGACACATCCGTGATGTCATCTCTTTCTGTAGAGATCAGGCAGGTATCAGAAAACAAGAAGCAGGTAGCAAAGACCTCATACAACCCAAGACATGTCAGACGCTGAACAGTGGGCATGGTGGGTGGGGCGGCTCCCTGTGACTGTCAGAGCCTGTGCCACTGATCTGGGGTGATGTGCTGTGATTAAGTCCACCTGAGGTCTGGTCCTGAGCTATGGACCAGCACTGCTTGATAGAAAGGTCAGAAGTGGGAAGTGGGCAAGCCAGGAGCCGAGGTCACATCTATCATGTTATTGCTCGGGACGTAGGGGCAGGAGGGATCTCGAGTTCAAGGCCAGCCTAGGCTTTATGAGATTCTGTCTTAAAACAACTACAAAAGCAGGCTGTGGGGCCAATGAGTTAGCTCAGGAAATAAAGATGCTTACAGCCAAACCTGACTACTTGGGTTTGAGTCCCTGGTTCCATAGAATGGAAAAAGAGAACTGACTCTTGCAAGTTGTCCTGTGACCTTCAGGTGCATGCCATGTCAGCCATGTTCACACGCAGAAATACACAACACAGAAAAACAAAAATATAATACAATTAAAAGTTAAAAAGAAAAAGCACGGGGCTGGAGAGATGGCTCAGTGGTTAAGAGCACCGACTTCTCTTCCGAAGGTCCCAAGTTCAAATCCCAGCAACCACATGGTGAGATCTGACTCCCTTTTCTGATGCATCTGAAGGCAGCTACAGTGTACTTAGATATAATAATAAATGAATCTAAAAAAAAAAAAGAAAAAAGAAAGAAAGAAAGAAAGAAAAAGAAAAAGCACGAGGCTGGAGAGACAGCTCAGTCTCTGTGCATGGCTGTTCTGAAACAGGCCAGAGTCCAAGTGTCTGAAGCTCCAGTTTCTGGAGATCTCACACCCCCTTCTGGCCACAGTGGCACTGTACACTGCTACATCCACTCCAGTAGTGACTTGCATTACAGGTTTGGAAACCTGGAAGCAGTCCTGAGGCAAAGAGTTTCAAGGAAACTCAGCCTCCTGGAACCTTGGCATTCTCATAGCTAGAATGCCCCAGATTTGACCCTGCAATATCGTGGAGGGTCTTGCATGCTTTCTTACAGTATTTTACTGGATAAGAGTTAGAAATCTCAGGGCAAGCTTAGCAAAGTATACTTCTTAGAATCTTCATTACAGCCAGGTATAGCAGGGCTATACAGAGAAACCCTGTCTTGAGAAAAAAAAAAAAAAAAAAAAGGTAAAGAAACCAAGCCAGGTCTATAATCCCAGCACTGGGAAGGCAGAGGCAGGCAGATCTCTGAGTTCCAGGTTCCAGGACAGCCAGGGCTACTGGCCTAACAAGACAAATAAACAAACAGACAAATAAGTGTAGATTGCTGTCTGTAAGCAGGTGAGGGCAGGTGAAAGATAAGGCTAGAGCCTGTGATTGGGCAGTGGAAAAAGAAAGTGGGCTGAGAGTTTTAGAGACGAGTATAGAGAGACAGACAAGACAAAGGGAGAAGGAGATGAGGTGACAAGATGGAACCTATAGGAGAGGAAGACGAACTGGATCCATGTGGCTTGAAATAGCCACAGGTAGCTATGGATACCAAAGAAGAGCGACAGGTAATGTAGGGCAATTTGTCCAATCGAGGTGGGCAGCTTGCGCCAATATCAACTGAGTTTTGAGTTCTTTGTGTGGGCATTTTGGGGATTAAGAATTTACTGCTATAAATCTGACTGATAATTTAGATAGGGGTCAGGGTTTAGAGCAAGTTAGAAGCAGACAAGCCACAGGGGATGGATGAGCGGGAATGTCAGAGTGGCTCAAGGGTGGATTGTTTTTTTAATAATTACACGCTACAAATAAGTCTTTAAAAAAAAAAAAAGGAAGAGGGCTGGCGAGATGGCTCAGCAGGTAAGAGTACTGACTGCTCTTCCAAAGGTCGAGTTCAAATCCCAGCCACCACATGGTGGCTCACAACCACCCTCTTCTGGTGGTGCATCTGACAGCTACAGTGTACTTACTTATAATAATAAATAAATCTTAAAAAAAAAAGAGAGAAAAAAAGGAAGAAAAGAAAAAAAAAAAAAAGAAAGACAAAACATTTTAAAGCTGATTGTGACCAGGCATGATGGCACAGACCTATGATCCAAGCGCTTGTGAGGCTGAGGCAGGAGGATCACCTCAGGTTCCCGGCTAGTGTGGACTATGTGGTGAATCATAGGTCAGTCTAGGTTATAGAATGGAAAAGGATCAGAAAATGAAAATCAATCAATAATCCACCCCTTGTTCTCCAGGAGGTGGAGCACAGGCTGCCTGTCCCGGGCGCTGCTCTGGCCAGTGCTCTACCCACTGTGAGCCCATGGGATGGGATGGCTACCATGGCACCCTCTCTGCTGTGGTGAACCAGAGCATCTAGGACTTCTGTGTTCTGGAGGGCAGGCACACGGGGCAGGCTATGCCCACCATTAGTATATGAGCCTTACTAACATGGGGAGCAGAGATCCTTGGGGTAACCAGGCCCTGCACCTTCTCAACTATGCCATCATACTCTGTCTCCTCACCTGGGTGACCCAGTGCTAAGGACACCCTCTGGCTGCTGGCCCAGAACACAGTGCAGCAGAGTAATGGTGGCCCGGACCCCACCCAGCAGGAGTCATGGTACCCATCCCCACTCACCAGGGGCTCCAGCTCTTTGGGGTCAATGAGGTTGAACTCGGTGACAAAGTAGTAGAAGTGCTTGTAGCAGGTGTTGACGTGCGCCTCAGAGCCCATCTGGGCGATGCGGTCGAAATGGTGGATGTACACATGCACGAACACGCGGAACAGCCTTGACAGGATCTTGCGCACTGCCTGCAGGAAGGTCTTGGGGAATGGTGTGCCTGGGGATGGGCAGAGGGACCGAAAGGAGACCTGTCAGGGCCCGGCAGCCTGGCCTGAGATGTGCTCCACCTGAGCCACAGAGGTGAGAACAGATGAGACTCAGAGAGCTCAAGGCCCAGGCTCGAGGTCACATGGCCTGTGTCTAGGAACCAGTTTCCTGCCAATCCAAAGATTGGTTTCCATGAAGCGTGGCTGGTGTTTGTCTGCGGAGCCTTCCTGTCTGTGAGGAGGCCCCAGCCCATTCTGAGCACCTTGCTCTGCCCTTTCCAAAGCCCCAGGGAAGTCTCCCAGGCCTGGCAGATGCCACCCTGTTACTGCCCACTCCTGGGGTTCTTCTATATAGTCACCAACCACACAGCAAGCAAATGTATGACTTTATGTGTGTTCCACAGCCAAGGCAGCCAGCGTCACTGGATGTCCCCAGGGCCAGAGCTAGAGAAAGAGGTGAGCAGGCTAAGAGGCTAGGACAGTGGCTCTTAACCTGTGGCTCTCGACCCTTTGGAGGCCACATATCAGATATCACACATATATTATGATTCATAGCAGCAGAAAATAAGTTATGAAGTAGCCACAGAGAACTCTATGGTTGAGGCCAGCACAGCGTGAGGAACTACCTGTATTAGTTAGTACTTACTGCCTTAGGAAGGCTGAGAACCACTGAACTAGGAAGATCGCTATACCCTGGGCCCCAGAGTCCAAGCATGTCTTCTCCAGTGGAGAGGGGAGTTATAGGTGGGCTCAAGGTAAGACCTTCAGCTGGGGTCATCTGTGATCATCTAGGGGTCAATGTCACCATCGGGTGCGGGGAGGGAGATAGAAGGGTGTCAGGCAGGAGACTGGGGATGCTGTGCTGCTACTTCTGAGGACAGAGCCTAGCATGTTGTGTGCTACACATACACATAAAATAACAGGTATACACACACACACACACACACACACACACACACACCAAGAAGCCAGGCAGAGCCCATTTGGCCCTTTCTGCTCAGTGTGTACTCAGCAGACGTGGTCCTGGTGTGGTAGATGAGGGTACGGGCCTGACTCACCAACATTAGTGGGGAAGATGTCCTCGTTGTTGATCTGCACCTCGATCCAGTCCATAAGCAGGTCCATGTAGCGGGGTGCGGACAGCGCCGTGGGCTTCCGGAAGCGTTGCTCATCCTGCCAGCGGTACTCGTACTTGGGGCCCCCGGACATGACCGGGCATGACTGCTCGGTGCAGCCATCACTGATGGTACCATAGATGAGGTTGACGCGATTGAAGAAGTCCACCACATGCACAGCCACCCAGTCGTTGAGATCCTCGCCCGGCGGCAGCTGCACAGCCAGCCGCAGGTCCAGGCCCGCGTTAAGAGATGCCTGTGCACGCTTGTGTAGTTCGAAGCGCTGCGTGCCAGGCTCGAACTTGCGTTTGGGCCTGAATGTCTTGTCCTTGTTGAACACTTGTTTAAGGAATGGGTTTGACATCTTAGTGGCACCTGATTCTCAGAACAGGAAGCAGAGAGTGTGGCAAGATGGTGGCCTGTGCTGCAGGTCCCCAGAGGCCTGAAACCGGAAAGGACAGCATTAGTGCTGGGCTTGTGCACAGACTATCATCTCAGCAATCAGTATGCTCAGGCAGGAGGATCACAAACTTAAACCAGTCTGGGCCACACAGGAACAACTGGGAGGCTACTCATAACACACACTTATAAACCCAGGAAGCTGAGGCAGGAGGATTGCCCCAAGTTGTAGATGAGCCTGGGCTGCAAGGTAAGGATGTAGGACCTGTGTAAGCGTAGGGACTTTTCTGAGCTGTTCTAGAAACAAACATCACGCAGGCAGACTTCTGGCAGGAACCAGTTTCACCAACATCACACAAAATGATGGTCTCAGATGGGCCTATGTTCTCCCGAGTCCTGACACAGGCCAGGGACTGCTGTGACTGCTGCTTCAGGAAACATGAGGGAGCACATGGAGGTGACAAAACCATGTGGTGCTGCCTGCAGCAAGCACTGCTCAGGTCCCTAGCACCTCGGGTGTGACCTGTGTGAGCAAAGGTTCGGTACAGACTGGAGGAAGAGCCTGACACGAGGTCACCCGGATTAGCCGGGCAGCCCCCCATTCCATTCAATGATCAAGTCTTTTCTTTCAAGAGCTGGGGACAGAACCTAGACTTCAGCAGGTCAGTGTGCCAGGGAGGATCCACTGCACCGTGCTCCCTGAGATGGGCTAGGCCATCAGGGAAAGGCAACTGGAGTTGGACCTTGGGGTGTAGCCCGTGAGATGAAACAAGTTGCTAAGGAAACTGGAGAGACAGCACAGACAGAAGGGGAAGCTGGGATGGGGAGTGGCATGTGGTGTGGGCTAGCCCCTCCCACCAGAGGCAGCCTCACCTCACTCACAATAACAACTTGTGTGTCTTTTTTACAGACAGGGTCTCATGTGACCCAGGCTGGTCTCCAAGTCACTATGCAGCAGGGATGACCTTGAGTCCCCCACCCTCTTGTCTCCACATTGTGAGATGAGACACCAAGCACGGCCACCGCATAGTTAACCCTTTTAACCCTCATAACTCTCCCATCAGTCCTCGGCACTTCCGCTTTTTTTCTTATATAGTTGTGGCCGCCGTGTTGTGCCTGCTGGGCCCCTCAAGGAGAGTGGACAGAACTGAAGTCACACCTTCACTCAGAGCTATGACGACCCTGACTACAGAGCCCAGCTTTAGCCCGGGGTCCTCAGATGGACAGGAGAGAGACGCAGCCTGGGTACCTGCATGCTGGCTACGACTGAGACTTGCGCACGAGGAAGAAGAGACTGAGAGACAGCGAAGTGTGGTGACCAGACAAAAAGCGACACACTATGGAACTTCATGATGGGAAATGCCGAGATGTGAGGGCTGGGGAAGGACATCGTAGTTCATAGGGTGATGGAATGTTCTAGAATTAGAGGTGGTGACTGCACAACTTAGCCGGAACTTAACACACTGTGCTATGTGCCTTAGACCTGCGAGTGAGCCACAGGGCACACAGATCAGGAAGTCACGAGAACTGCAAGAGAATGCTCGGTCTGCCCCCTCTCTCGCACGCTGGAGACAGGGACAAGAAGCAGAGGTTGCTTCCCTGGGCCTGATGCTGGGTCAGCTTCAACATCCCAAGTCTGACTTTAGAGGCAACACCACTATGGAAAGGTATCTAGGAAATAAGCCTGTTCCTACAAAGCAAGTGTGGTTCAGGTCCAGGTGCAGGGAGAGCTGGGATTCGAGGCCATTGAATGCTACATACCTATTTCCAGACCAGCCCTGGCAAACATGAGACCCTGTCACAAAAACAAAACAAGAGCTTCCCATGTGGCAAAGCCTGTGATCACAGCACCCTGGGGCAGAAGCAGGTAGATTTCTGTGAATTCAAAGCCAGCCTGGTCTACAGAGTGAGACCATGTCAAAATCAAACAGAGGTTGACAACTATCTGACAGTGAGCCCCCATGGGGGTCACTGTGGACACCAGTCAAGGTAGGGTACCCAGAGGCAGGAACCTACAGGCAAAGAGTCTGTGGATACCAGACGGCCCAACTTCCTCATAGCATGTCCACTGCACCCCACCGCCATCACACACCTGACCAGTACTTCACAGCCTTCCAGACAGTTCTCCTGACCCCAGACTACTCTCCGGCCACAGTGGCCACTGGGCCATATGCTTCATGCAGGGTATGCAGGAAGTGTCCTTGGCCTCCCACCCAGTGCACATTGGGTATTACCATCCACCCCCCCACAATGACCTTGGGTCCCCTGGAGAGGTGGTATGGCAGCAATCCCCTGCCCTAAGCGCCCTCCGGGTGTGAGACTGAGACTGATGGTTGGCTTGTTTGGCACACATACAGCCTGTGGGAGGCACTGAGGCTGGACTGTAACACACACTGTACAGGCTGAGGTGGCAGACGCCTCACGGAGCCTACTGACACATACCCCCTGGGCTCGCCTGGCTTCTGTGACTTCCTGCTTCAACCCCATGCCTCTGACCCCTTAGACAGGCAGACCAGCCTGGGGCCTCCCTGAGAGGCAATTACTTAAGGCAAGCCAGTTTTTCCTTTCCTGTCTTTCTGAGACACAGCCTCGAATAGCCCAGGTTGGCCTTTACCCCTGGTCATCTTGTCATCTTGCCTCCCTGGTCGTCCAGGGCTAGGCAGCATAGCAGTCAGGCCCACAGACCTTCACTGTGACTGTTCTGCATTTGCAAGTCGTCCTGCAGGCACTGTGTATACACTCCACCATCTCTGAACAAGTCTCAGTTGACGGGAGCAGTGGCTGCTGTGGCAGGCTTTCTCCTACCGCGGGCTATCCATCTGCCACAGGGCTTTCCTGGGGAAAACTTTGGGGAGTCCCTCCAATGCTGTCACCAAGCTGTGTCAAGCAGGAGCTGGGGCCACCATGAGCAGGTGTGAGGACTCCTCTGGAACATCGCAGGCCTGGGGCTGGCCTCAAGGGACTATAGGAAGGAACAGCCCTCTCAGCTGGGTGATGCCTCCAGGGACCTAGACCAACAAGGTTCTGGAAGTTTCTTTCACTTATCTGGTTCTTAGGTTTTATTTGAGACACTGCCTCAGATTTGGCCCTGAGCCTCCGTCCTCCTGCCTCAGCCTCCTACTGGCTGAGTGGACACCCCCATGCCAGGCTGCTATGGGCCTTTTCCTCCATTTTCCCTGTATTCCCTACAAGACCTGTAGACACGGAAGTGGCAGAGGCGTTCTGTGGCCCTCCTCACAGCCCTGTGTCCTCTTAGGAAGTGAGAGGGTTTTTGGAGAAGCAAGTATTTTCTTCTCTTTCTTGAGACAGTGTTTCTCTGTCCTGGAATTACCTCTGTAGCCCAGGCTGGCCTTGATGGCCTCTTGAGTGCCAGGATTAAAGGCATGGCCACTTCTGCTGGTGCAAATATTTTCTACAAACTATGGGGATGGGTAGAATCCCTGTTAAAATCAACTGTCCTTTGTCAGAAACAAACGTTCTCCAGCACAGACACCTAGGCTGGCCGCAGCTTGTAACCCTCCTCCCCTCAAAACCCCTGGTCACCGTCTGGGCGCCTCCTCTCAGGTCCTCTTAGTTGACTTCCAACAACTGCTTAGAACTGGATGCCAGCACTGCACGGTCCTCTTCTCTGGGCTGTCCTACTGACAGATAAGACATGACAGACACTTAGAACCTTCTAGAAGGACACCATGAGGTAAGCTAAGACTGCTCTCCTACCCCGGCACCCATAGGTTCCTCTTCTTCCCCTCCTGAAAACAAACCAAGAAAACAGAGCTCTAAGTAATAAGGCTCTGACCCCTCCCAGGCTAGGGTGCAGGGCTCAGGAGCCCAGGGTCACCCACTTCCTTCCGGAGGTTTCCACATCTGACTGTTGCCTTGGGGACAAGGCCTGAGCTGGTTCCATGTGCTCACTCTGTGGCAGGGCAGCCCCAAACCTGAACATAGCTCAGCCTCAAGGCCACCCCCACATGGAAAGGTCATTGGGAGTGGCTTGGGGTCAGTGCCTGAATCTCACACCCTGCACCTCAACAAAGACAAAACAAAGTTGAAGTGAGGTCTCTGCACACTTCCTCTGTTGTCCTTCTGGTCGATGCTGGCACTGTTTCTGAACCCTTATTGGGGTGGGACTGCATCCTGGGTCCCTCGAGGGGCTCCTCTCTGACAATGACCATTTTCTACAGGGCAGTAGGCACAGATCTATTTGGCAGATGAAGAAACTATGGTCAATTTTTTTGTTTTGGAGACAGAAGTCTCAAAGTGTAGCCCAGGCTAGAACAGGACTTACTTGCCTCCCTAGTGTTTATTTGGAATTGTTTACAAAGCTGTACATTCTAGCTTTCTGATCTAAATACAGAAAGAAGGAAAAAACTATCATCAGATAACCAAAGGAAATGGGTGGAGCCCCGCCTAGAATCCCCCAGTGAGGGGCTGGGGCGTGGTCAGGGTGGTGCTTGACTGGCAGGTATTCAAGTGTTCGGTTCGCCAGACCCATTTGGGAAAGGAAAAGAAGGACCGTAGTGCGGTCCTCAGAAAAGGGAACCGTGTCTTCCGTGGGACTCAACTGCAGAGTCCTCCTGCTCTAACCGGTTTTGCCTTTTCTGGTTAAGACATCTGAAGCAGGGCATTCTGAGAAAGCCAGGTCCATTCCCGACTGCTGGGGATTGCTGGGAACTTCCCTCGGTGAAACCACACTTTCAGAGTGGAGGGGATTTCCACAGCCCGGCCCGGCCCAGGTGTTTCCATGGGGCACAGGCTGCAGAGACGACCCATTGGGACTTTTCAGAGTATGGGGGTCCTGCAGGGAGTTCAAGGTGAGCAGGGCCATCCCACCTGCTGGAAAGCACGAGGTCACATGCGGAGGACCTGAACTGGCACTCAGTTTGCTTTAGCTTTCAGAAGGAGCCTCACAGTCTTCCTGCCCCTTCCTTAAGTGCTAGGCTGACAGACTTGCCCCACCACGCCTGGCTTTTGAAGTGAGAGTTTGCAAGCTTTCTGAGAAATGAATAACAGGGTCTTACGGCTTTCAACATGGAGGGAGGGGCCAGTGAGTCAGCTCCAAGGGTGAAGGCACTGTCACTGCCTGAGAAACAGTACCACAGGAAGGAATCCACACGGGGCAAGAAACTAAACTCTTCCCTCCTTCAACTTCCTCCAGCACAAAATAAACGAACAAATAGATAAATGCAAACTTCTTTGAGGTTAAAATAAGCCCCTCAGCACTGCATCCTGGAAGGAGAGAGGCGTGGTCACACTCTGTGCCCCTCAGAAGCCCCTCTGCTGGGAGGCCTGGGGTAGGACTGCAGACACCAGGCCCTTCCCCCAGTGAGCCCACAAGACAGGCAGTGTCTGACCCCAGAGTGAGCCCTAAAACCAGCTGCAGACTCCAGACTCGGTCATGGAGGGAGGGGTTGCTCTGTGACTGAGCGCCAGCTCACCTCACACTCACTCAGCCTTGCTGCAGACTGAAAACTGTCCCTCCATGGCGGCGCTCAGGAAGCTGAGGCAGGAGGATTTAAGGAGTTTAAGGTAAGCCTGGGTCACAGAATGAGTCCATGGCAGTTACAATAATTTAGCAAGAGGTTCAATTACAGTGAACCTTATCATGCCTGGGTATAGTGTGTGCAGTGTGTGTGTGTGTGTGTGCATGTGCTGAGGGCTGAGAGCTGAGAGCTGAGAGCTCTGAGCCACGCTAGACCCCGACAAGACAACACTGCCTCTTTAAAAATAACAACTCCGTGCAAGACTGCACAGAGAGGCTGTGTCTCAGAAACTAACCCCACTAGAGTCCCAGGCTCGCACTGCTGAGGCAACAGACTACAGACCTGACTCCAGTGTGTACGAACTCTCGGTGCGACAGACAGAGAGCCAGCTCCCAGCCATCCCGTGCCATCTACACCTGAGCAAGTGCGGCACATGCATCACTCAGACGTGTACTCAGCCGTAAGTAACTTTACTTTACGTCTCTTTCTTTCGTTTTGAGACAGGGTCTCTGTGTAGCCCTGGCTGTCATAGAACTCACTCTGTAGACCAGGCTGGCCTGGAGCTCACAGAGATCCACCTGCCTCTGCCTCTGGGGTGCTGGGATTAAAGGCATACGCTACTGTGCTGGGACATAAAATACAAACTTTAAATTAAAAACTAAGCCCCCTGACAGTGGGCAGTGAGACCCCTTGCTGTTGGTGGTGTTACATCTGCCAGGGCAGTCCTTTGTGCATCCTGGCTTGATGCCTGGCTTGGTGGCCAAAGCCGTTTTATGCCTAGGACTCATGAAAACCGAACCAAATCAAATCCAGTCTGCACAGTGCAGATAGGAGGAAGACAGACAGACCTGCCCTCCTGTGATGGCACTAGAGCCACAGGCCCCCGTCTGTTCCAGCACAGATGAAGGATGTCACCCAGGGGCCCGCCGTCAGGGGAACCACCACAATGCGCCAGTCTGTGGAGATGGGGAGACAGAAGCGGAGCAGTGTAAGCACTGTGGAGATTAACCTAGAGATGGAGGTGGAGAGCTGTTAAGAGTTACTGTGAGGGGCCAGCCCTGCCACCTGGGGCCAGAGTGAGGTCCTAGCCCAAGGGCCACATCTGAGTCTGTGGCCATACAGTGGCAGGGGTCAGTGTCAATGTCCACGGCTCATATTCCCTCTAGAGACCATGGGGATGAGCTGCTGGGGACTGTGTGGATGTCCAGGGGCCATCCATACCTGGCCCCATCTCTCATCGGAGACAGTGTTCGGTAGAGCTCTGGTACAGTGGGTCTTGAGCTTAGCCCAGTGGAGCTGGCCCTGGTGGTAGGGGTGTGGGTGAGCCAGCTCCAAGGGCGTGAGTATAGGGGAGCCAACCCTGCCACCCATCTGCTGGGAGGTGCCCCAGGTGCAGAGGTGATACCCCACCTCTCCCCTCACCACTGGTGGCAGTCGAGAAAGCGACCCAGAGGGTCATTAGCTCTGGAGAGCTGGCCCTGCCCCCACTGCCATGAGCTGGTGCGGCTGTGGGTGATGCCTCCCCTTGCCACCTGAAGTGGGGAGGGAAGCAGTGGGTGGGGGAGAGCAGGGTCACTAACTAGCCCTGCATGAGCACTGGCTGCAGCATGCACGTGGGAGAGTGGGCCCTGCACCTTGCCTGCACAGTGAAGCGGAAGCAGCCTAGTTGGGGACTGCTTCCTTGGTGGCCCTTTGGTCCCTCCCTCAAAAGGACAAATACCACTAACCAAAATGTTAAATCTCTTGCATCACACTTAAGAAAAAACTAGTGCTGGGGGGTGGCGAGAGCAGCGCATGAGCACAGGGCGCTCCTGCAAGGCCTGGGGCTTGGGGTCACAAGCCTCCAGAACTGCAGTCCCCTGGGGATCTGGTGGCCGCTGCACCAGCCATACACATACATGCAGGCAACCCATAAAATAAAAACAAATACATCATGACACGGTCTCAGCACTCACCCCACAGGCACATAGGAAGAATTAAAACACAACGAACGTCAGGGGACCCCAAGGGACCACAGCATGGAAGGAAGAGCTGGCTCCTCTCAAGGAGTCCTCCAACCTCCGTAAGGTTGCCATAGCTTGCACATGCACGCTAAACAAATATATATATATATATAGTAGTAGTAAGTGGTAGTGGGGCTAAAGAGATGGCTCAGTGGTGTAAGAGCACTGACTGCTCTGCCAGAGGTCCTGAGTTCAATACCCAGCAACCACATGGTGGCTTACAACCATCTGCAATGGGGTCTGGTGCCCTCTTCTGGAGTGTCTGAAGACAGCTACAGTGTACTTACATGTAATAAATAAATAAAAATCTTTTAAAAAAAAGTAGTGGTAATAGTAATGAAAACATCAATAGCTGGGCAGTGGTGTGCACATTTTTAATTCCAGTACTGGGGAAGTGGAGGCAGACAGATTTCTATGAGCTTGAGGCCAGCCTGATCCACACAGCAAGCTCCAGCTCCAGGACAGTCAGGGCTACATAGAACCACATAGAGAGACCTTATCTCAACCCCTATCCCTAAAAGCAGGGAGTCACCACACCTTTGAGTGATGGGATAAATGTCTTGGAAGCCTCTAGATCTCTATGAGCACCAAATATAGTTTTAAATTTTCTGGTAGCCTCATAAAAGAAAAAAGAGAGAGATGAAATGTACAGTAATATTCATATTTTTGCTAATTTATGATGTGCTTCTGCCCCATTATAAAGCCATTATAACTGGATATATCCATTCCTGCAGTTCTAGTTCTTGGCGGGCTGAATCAGGAGAACTTGACACGGCCCTGGGCTACGGAGGGAGTGACAAGCCAGCTGGGGTGTGTACACCGCTGGAGCCATAGCTCTGTCCGTAAGAGTGCTTGGCTGTTCTTGCAGAGGTCTGGGGTTCAGGTCCCTGCACTCACATGGCAGCTCACAACAGCACGTGACACCCTCAGAAGAGGCTCCTGTAGGCAAGTGGCACACATACACACACAGTAAAACTACATTTCTCCTAGGTAAGAGGCATGCCATCCACACAGTGCCCTGCAGTGTCGTCCTGGTCTCGGGGTGACACAAAGGTCGGGGGGTAGGGGGGCTCTGCTCAGTCCACGTCTCTGGTCCCAGACAGATAAAATTCAATTCAAACATGTTTCTACCACGTTCACTCCACCCTAACATTGAAATTAATTCTACTTTGGGGCAGTGTTTATCATTCCCCCTCCCCCAATACTGGGGAGGAACCCAGGCTCATACAGACCCTAAATTAATGTTCTGCTCCTGAGCCCTCACTGGGGGGATTCTAGGTGGGGCTCCACCCTGATTACACCCCCAGCCCTGTTGCTCTTTAAAAAAAAAAAAAAAAGATTCATTTATTTTATATATGTGAGTACACTGTTGCTGTCTTTATACACACCAGAAGAGGGCATCGGACCCCATTGCAGATGGTTGTGAGCTACCATGTGGTTGCTGGGAATTGAATTCAGGACCTTAGGAAGAGCACTAGCCCCCTTTTGCTCTTTTTGAGGTGAGATTTTACTAAGTGTCCCAGGCTGCCCTTGAACTTAAATGGCACTGGAATGGATCAAGATGGAGAAATGACAGACATCAAGAAGCCCCAGGGGTGGAACTCTCTAGCCTTGTCACCTCTGCTGTTCACTGAGTTCTAAAAACAAGCCCAGGACAGGGGCGGTTAAAACCTGGTTTCCGGAAGTTCTCAGAGCTGTGTCTCAGGTTATCTGCTTCTGCCTTTGTCAGTGGTTAAGTCTGTGGTCTCTTTTGCATCCTGCTGCCTCCAGCTAGCACCTCTCTGAAGCCCCATCACTTACAGAGCTAGGAACCGCTTCCTCCATGCTGAAGGAAGAGCTGGCTGACCTGAGAGTCCTACCTAACTGTCCCCTGCCACTCCCACCCCTAGTTCCTCAGCTCCCAAATCTGCATAATGGTAGCAAATCAGAAACCAAAGTTACAAGGATTCACGTGGAGCCCTGGAATAATAATTGCCCTGCCTTAACACTAGGCCAACCTCTACTTGACTGTAGGCACTTTATTCTATGGAGCCTAGGGAAGGGGTGGAGGCAGGAGGGAAGAAAAAAGGCAAAGGTATTGGCGCAGACCTTTAATTAATCTCAGCGTTCAGGAGGCACAGGCAGGGTGATCTCTCTGAGTTCCAGGATAGCCTGGGCTAAATATAAAAGGAAAGAATTAAAGAAAAGAAAAGAAAAAGAAACCGCGGCCAAAGTTAACTTTCTGTGATCTGTTTTTGAGTCTCTCCATCCAGCCTTTCAATGGCTTAATTAGGGGAGGCCGAGGAGTGCTGAAGAGGCAGAAGTAGGGATAGAACCCAGGGCTTTCTACACACAAGGCAAATGCTTCACTCCAGAGCAAGAGCCAAGACCTTCAATGAAGTTTAACAGAAACGTGATCATTTCAAACAAATGAGTCAGCGGAGGATCCTATCCAGCCGCTGGAGGCTAGCCTGTGCTATCTAGGACCTCAAATATTAAACACGCTTTTGATCCATGACGCTTCCTTTCTCCCTCCTTTTGACAGATCCAGGTCCCCAGCGCCCACTCTGGGCCGGTCACTGCACACTGTCACTCTGAGGGATGAAGTCCCGCCGCCCGCCGCCCGCCGCCCGCCTTGGCCCTCGGAGGACCCACCTGGCTGTCCGGAGCCGTCTCTCGCCTCGCCCAGTCTCCGGCCGCGCCCGCAGAGGGACACGCCCGCGGAGGGACACGCCGCACGCCCCGCCCAGGCCGCGCCCGCCAGCCGGATTTACTTCCCTTAAAGGGAAGCGGCCCGGATGGAGGTGTGGCGCCCGAGCTCTGAGGAACCCGGTGTGAAAGGCAGACGACACCCCGCGCCCTTGGAGACCAGGACGGGCGCTGCTAATTGGCTGTAGTCGAGCGGATGAGGGGCGGGACGAGCCCTCCCTCGCTGGCTCCGGAACTGGCGCCAGCCCAAAGCGCATGCGTGAGGCGCTGTGGATGGGGTGGAGCCTGGGGGCAGACTGGCATTACCAGTTGCCAATTGTAACTGGAGAGATTCAGTTACACTCTCCTGGGGAGATCCAGTAGAGCCAGCCCTGGGACAGAAGTCCGGATGGCGGTGGGGTGGGTGGGGTGACAGGCTAGAAAGGGGCGGAGCCATTCGTGGGGCGGGACCAGGCCTGTAGGCGGAACCAGGCCGGGAACAGGAGTCTAATCGGGGCCGGGCCAGGTAGGGGCGGAGCCATCAGTGGGCAGGCGCTGAATTGTGGGCGGGACATGTCTTTTTTTTTTTTTTTTTTTTCCGAGACAGGGTTTCTCTGTGTTCCCCTGACTGTCCTGGAACTCACCTTGTAGACCAGGCTGGCCTGGAACTCAGAAATTCGCCTGCCTCTGCCTCCCAAGTGCTGGGATTAAAGGCATGCGTCACCAGACCCGGTGGGCGGGACATGTCTAAGCGGGAAGGGACCAGAGTTGGAAGCGTGATCAAGCCCGGGCAGGGGATGGCCCGGCCAGGGTCCACAGCGCGCGCCGTTGGTTGGTGCGGCGTGGTGAGGCGTGGCGCGGGAGGCGCCGTTGGTTGGTGCGCGGCTGGAGGGTGCGGCGCTGGCAGCGCCGATGTTTGGTCACGGTAGGCTGGGCCAGGCCATGGCCCTGCTGTTGGTTCTGGGCATGACAGCGGCCCTGGCCCGGGGCTGCCTGCAGTGCGACCCCAATTTCGCGGAGAAGTTCTCTTTCTACCGTCACCACGTGAATCTCAAGTCGTGGTGGGTGGGTGACATTCCTGTGTCGGGGATGCTGCTCTCCGATTGGATCCAGAACACGATGAAGGAGCTCCATCTGGCCATTCCTGCCGAGATCAGTGAGTGGCGGAACCCATTCCAGGGTCAGAAGAGCAGCAGGGACCGGGGCAGGGCTACTCATTTGCTTTCTTTTTCCTCCTGCCCTTAGCCCAGAAGAAGCTATATCAAGTGGCAAAAGCCGTGTACCAGAGGATGGACCAGCTGTACCAGGGGAAGATGTACTTCCCAGGTAAAGAGAGAAACTGAGGTGGGGCCGGTGCGAGCTGCTAGGCACCTAACTTGACCGCTCTACTGTGACTCTCACATCAGGGTATTTCCCCAATGAGCTGCGGGCCATCTTCCGGGAGCAAGTGCGCCTCATCCAGAACGCCATCATAGAGAGTGAGCAGTGGGCTCCACAGAGGGGAAGATGCTCATGGCCCTGGCACTTCAGGGCTAGGGGCACTGGAAACAGGGCTCAGGGAGGAGTGACTCTGCAGGAGGCCCTTTTGCATAAATGGTTGCTAGCATGCCCATCACCCCCTTCTTTCTGTCATCTAGTCTCCTGGTGGCACCTAGGAACAATGGAACCATCCTTCCCTTAGGTTATCCCCATCTTTCACTGCAACTGACCCCTTCCTACATCCATGAAACTCATGTAGCACAAGCCTGTAATCCCAGCACTCAGAAATGAGGCAAGAAGATTGCCACAAATCACAACGCAGCCTAGGCATCTCTGTGCTAGGGTATCCTGGGCTACAAAAACAAGTGGGGCTGAGGTGTTGAGCTCTGGGCCTTGTCAGAAGGCACTATCCTGTTATGTCCTCCCCTCCCCAGGCCGCATTGACTGTCAGCGTCACTGTGGTAAGTGAACTATGGTCCAGGCTAGGGGCCACAGTGGCAGTGGCCCAAGCTGGGGAGGGCCCAGGGGAGTCTGGGGCTGCCTCTCATATATTGCAGGCATCTACCAGTACGAGACCATCTCCTGCAGCAACTGCACAGACTCCCACGTCATCTGCTTTGGCTACTACTGCAAGTATGGCTCATGTAGCAATCCCACTGCCCCTGGGGTCCTAGGCAAGGAAGGGGACCAGGGTCTTGGGGATACCCCACCACCAAGTCTTGTGTCCCCCCAGGTCATCGGCACAGTGGGAGTCAGCTGTACAGGGCCTTCTGAAATACATGTGAGCTGGGGCTTATTGGGTACCAGGACGTGGAGAGGGAGACACCAAGGGAGGCCACTTGGTCCCCTGACTCAAAACCTACTGTCATTGTAGAAACACCTGGCACAAGTAAGTTCCTGCTGAAATCCAAGGTTGTGTGTGCCTTATGATGAGGGGTTGAAGCTTGCCAAGGCTCAGGAGGACCTTGCCCACACCCTTCAAAGGTCTCCAAGTTCAGCTGGAGGAAGTGGGCAAGCCATCCTGGCTGAAGGGTCTTCATGAAACCTATTCTTCCCTGAATTGGTGTGGTGGCAGACCTGGAGGGTCTAACTGGAGCCCCATTCTATTTCAGACAGGATGAAAAGATGAGGTAAGACCAGGCCTTCCACTGGAGAGGGAGGAGTGAGGTGAGGAGGGGGGTATGGGGAGTGGGGAGAGGGATGGAGTGAGGAGGTGTGTGGGTAAGAGTGGGAGGGGATGCTGGGCAGGGCTGTGTGCCTGAGGGCACACTGGCCATCTGTAGTCACATCTGCCTATGTGGTCAACACACTGCCTGAACCATGCTGTGTTTCTTCCCTGCGGCCTCAACTTGGATGTGCAGAACCACTCCAGCCTTGTGAGTGAGCTGGGGAATAAGGCTACAAAGAAGCAGGTGACCTGTGGAAAACATAGAATTCCAAAGTCAAGTGGCCTCTTTGCCACACACCCCTCATGCCCTATCGAGGCCTGTCATTGTGGGTACTGGGGAGGGTCCCTATTCTACTGGCACACTTTAGGATTTAAGAACAGGCAGGGACTAGGTGTAGCAATGCATTCCTATAATCCCAGCCTTCCAGGAGCCTGAGGCAGGAGAATCTTAGGGGCTAGCTTGGACTGTATTAATGGGCTATGGGAGGCAGCCTAGGAAGGGAGGCGGGAGGGCATGTGCAGACAGTGGGCTTAGAGCACCTCCTCCTCACCCCCCAAAGCCTGTCACCAAACATAAAGTGTCTGGAACCTCAGCATCTGCTCAACCTGACCTTGGAAAATGTCTCTGAGTGTCTGACCCAGCACTGACAGTGGCTGCCAGCCCCCAGCCTCGGCAGGGGCCAGGACTCAACTGCACTGTGGCAGCCTATTCCTCTGGAGAGGCTAGCTGCTGCCTGCCTCAAGTTACCCCTCCCACTCCCATGGAACCCAGGCTGGGCCCGGACTGGGGAGGGCAGGGAGATGGGCTTGTGTAAGATAGTGGGGAACCCCCCAGGGCAGGGCCCTCTGAGATATTTTGATTAAAATGCCCTGACATTTCTCACGAGGAACAATTGTTTAACTGCCAGGAGATCTGGCTGGGTCGGTAATGTAGCTGGTGGCATGCATTTCACCTGAACATGATGTACAGGTGTGGAGGGGTCCTAGGCTCCTATCCACAGAGGAAGGGACCAAAAACCCTGGCTGGTACCTGCAACATCTCCCTCAGGGTCCAAGGACCCTGGGTAACTATGGGTAGGGTTGCAGAAGGGACGCTTCAGTTCTTGCTGAGGTGGAATGCCAAGTATTCCAGTATGGCCTGGAGCATGCCATGGAGCAGATGACTTGAACTCCTGATGGTCCTGCCTCTACGCTGGATGACAGGTGTGCTAGCTGGGCCTTCCTGCACTGTGCCTGTCTGTAGACTGACCTTGAATTCTCAGCCTCAGGATGGATGATACAGTGGGGTTTGTAAAAGTGGGGCAGGTTAGTGTGTGATCCAGGTCAGAGACACAGCTGAACCACACTGCAGAGAGCACCTAGCAGCAGGTGACCAGAGATAGGCTGGCTGGGAGAAGTTGATGCAAGAGACCCAGGGGTTCCTTTTTGTTTTGGTGTCCTCCACTTGGTTTCCTTGTCACCATGTCCCTTGGCCCCAGGAAGAAGCATCTCCATGCACATTCCTACAGTTCTTGCTCATGGGACAGGCTACAAGTTAGTTTTTGTTTGTTTTTTTGGTTTTTCGAGACAGGGTTTCTCTGTGTAGCCCTGGCTGTCCTGGAACTCACTCTATAGACCAGGCTGGCCTCGAACTCAGAAATCTGTCTGCCTTTGCCTCCCGAGTGCCGAGTGCTGGGATTAAAGGCGTGCGCCACTGCGCCCGGCTTACAAGTTAGTTTTTAACAAGGACTACACATGGCAGCATCTAGAGTCCCTCCTTCCTCCAATGGACTGGACAGAGCAGTCTGAACAGGATGAATAGGGACACTGGGTGTTGTGTTGGGAACTCCAGCTGCACTCTGTGGCCAGTCATCAACCACAGCAATGGGCATACTGTAGCTACCGCCACTGCTGAAGACTACCTCTCTGGGTCATGGCTAGGGCTGGCAGGATGCTTAGAGCAATGGGAGAGTGCTGCATGGCCTCAGATGGGGCACTGGATGAGGCCTTGGGCACAGCAGCATTTGGGGACTTCAGTTGCAGTTGAGTTTACTTGAAAAGGAGTCTTCCTTTTTCCTCATTAACGAAGTGGCAGTGAGCTGCCGAGATGGAGCAAGGGCCTTTTTCAACTCAAGTTCCTGCTCTCCCCTCACTGCCACAGGAGCAGTTAGAATGCTGCAGAGTGGAAAGGTAGCTCTGTGGTTAAGACTCTTGCAGAGGACCCCAGGTTTTCCAATACAGGGTGGCTCACAACTACCTGGAGCTGTAGTTCCAGGGAACCCAGAGCCTTCTCCTGGAACAAGGTACAGACATTTTTTTTTCCCTTTCAAGATAGGTCTCTGTGTCACCTTGGCTATCCTGGAACTTGCTCTGTAGACCAGGTTGGCCTCGGGCTCCCAAGTGCCGGGATTAAAGGTGTGTATTATCACAATTTTGAATTCTAGCATGGCGAGTGGAGGCCGGAGGGAGGTAATGAGACAGGACAACTGTCTTCCGGCTCTGCACTCACACCAAACTTGTAATCCCCACACACAAGGCACCTACTGGTGAGGTTGGGGAAACTCACTGGTCTGTACCACCTGAGCTTCAGAAGCCTTAATGGCACACTGGGGACTGCTCTGGGGTACCATGGGGACACAACACACAAATGTTTTTTGACTCTTTAATGGGTCATTGTGACACCGATCGTCAGCAGCGTGATATATCTCTCTTCACATGGGAATGTCAACAGCAAATCAATCATGGAACATCATAGAGCTAGAAGGTCACATGGGGTCGGTAAGAGTACTCTACATGCTAAAGTGACAGTTGTCCTCAAAGGAAGCCAGAATGTCTGTAGACCACTGTCACCTCTGAGGAAGGCTCAGCTTGTGCCCAGCTACCCAGTTAGAGGTCTCTTCACCTTACCCAGGAACAGCTGGGGAAGCACCGACTGCTCCCAGGATGCACACCCTCCACTGCAAGGCACTCAGCCCTCCACAGCTGCAGGGACAAGCCCACGATGTGTAGTGACAAACTGAGAGGCATACATTGCACTCTTCCACTGACCCCCACAATAGAACCCCAAGACAGACCACAATTCTGTTGAACAGAAGAAAATCAAAGGGCCATCCCTGTTGTCTGCAGCTGAGCTGCGGAGCCACCCACAAGGACACTTTGTCCATCTGACCTTGCAGGCTGTGGGGAGAAGCATTAACAGCTGGTCTTATCACCTCTCCACAGAGGCCACCAGTTGGAATATTTGTAGACAGCAGCATCTGGAAGGGTTCCTCCAGAGGCAGCATGGGGTCAGGAGTGGGGCCACATCAATTTGTTTGCTGTAACCCTGCAGTCCACAGCCGCCTTTGAGAATGGGAAGTGGAGCAGCCCCTTTCTGGCTAGGGTCAGGATGGCCTTCCTTGCCAAAGGAGTGCAGGTCGGAATAAAGGATAATAAAAGTTGATGCAACATAGGACCTCAGGGTCACACAGTGGAGGCCGGTGGTGTTAAATTAATGCTGGGTGTGAGACAGTACACACGACAGGAGAGGTAAGACGCATCACATCTTTCTGTGGTCTGTTGCACATCCTGGACTCTGCAACTCAGCACTGAGCCAACGTGGTCTTCATTTCCTCCAGCAGGCTGCTGAGCAGTGTGGCATCGCTGCACTTCCCGTCTACTGACACGGAGCTCTCGCCCTAGGGGATAGGCACATGCACGAATTGCCTATGTGTGAGTTTGTGTATGTGTGTGTGTGTGTGGGGGGGGGGGGGGTGCTGCAAATGTCACCTCTCCTACCCTTGCTGGAGCCTAGACCTCACTTTATTTTTTTGAAGGTATGTAACCCCAACTTGCCTGGAATGCAGTAACCCTGCCTCTGTCTCCTGAGTGCTGAGATGGCAGGTGTATGGCGTACAGCCCTCCAGGGCCGGAGACAGTTCTGAGCCCACCCTTCCCTTCCTCTTGCCTTGTGTTCCCAAACCAGATGCATCTGGAGGGCCTGGTATAACTGTGAGGGTTGGTACAGCTGGGAGGCCTCATCTAACTGTGGGAGATCGGTTGCACTCTTGGGATGGGGACCTTAGAGGACAGCCCTGGACAGGGAGGCATGTGCAGGGGAAATCCAGCCTCTTGTTGAGAGCATCCTGGGTGGCTGCAGAGCATCAGGCACTGCTGTGAGCTCACCTTCTTCACCAGCAGGCAGACATGGTGGCCCTGGATAGAGCGGCTGTACATGGAGGCACAGGAGTCTACTCGCTCCACAACTGCAACAGACAGGGGAGTCAGGTCCATGTTCCCTGGCAGGCCCTCTCCAGCCAGGACTGCCAGGACATGGGCTGAGGCCCATGCTGTGAAGGCACTCAGGCTGCAGGCCCAGGCCTGGTACAGCAAGGGTCTGACTAGGGGTGGGAAAGTAGCGTCTGTTATTTCTGGTACAAAGCCACCAAGAGTGTTATCACTGTAACATTGCTTACCGGAAAAATGGTGGTAGAAGCATATCTTTGCCAGAAGATTCTGGAAAGACATACTAATGCCATCGACTTTGATGGAGTTCATGCTCAGGTCTCCTGACTCTAGCAACTTTGCAAAGGCATCGCTGTGGGAGGACAGAGAGTGTGTGATGGCAGGGCCTGGGTGTCAGTAGTCACCTGGCATTAGGAATGCTTAGGCATGAGGGCAGCTTCAAATTCCAAGGCAGCCTGGGCACATGGGAGCATCAGAAAGTGACAGGCACACAGGGTAGTCCTCTGGGACAGAGAGGCAACCATCTGCAGTGTCACCTGCCAGAAGAGGTGGCCTCAGGTGGAGGCCACGCCTGTGATGATGGCTGAGCACTCTCATGTTACCCCTGCCTCACAGCCCACATCAGCAAACTCTACCCCTCCTTCCCTCCCCGAGCTGTGTGGTGGGGTGGAGCCACACACCTGTAGCAGGGTGTGGTGATCAGGTACGAGCTACAGCTGAAATGCAGCCGGAAGTCCAACTTCTCATGGGTGGCTCCTTCATCATCCTGCAAGGAGAAAAGCTGTAGGGTAGACTCTCCAGGCAGGCAGTTTCTTTCCTGGGATGCCTGACATCCCCTGGGGAGCGTGAGGGACCTGGACCTCAGCATAGAGTGCATACCTTGGCAATGAAGGACAGCGTGCCTTTGAGCTTCTGGGCCATGACAATGCTCTGAATGGTGAACACAAACTGGGCCTCATTGGAGACGCCTGCTGGGAGACACAGCACTCAGTGGGCCAGCACTGACCCTGGGGTGTCTGTCCTAGCTGGGTGGGATGCTAGAGTGACAGAAACAATGGGCACTGCTGCAGCCCAGCCCAATGGCCCAGGTGAAAGCCAGCATGTGCCCCAAGAGTAGCACCGAGACATGGGACATCAAGAGCTTGGGGCCTTTTGCTTCAGCTATCCCTGGGAGCTCTAGTTAAGTCCATTGTGAAGAGCCAAGGTGGTGTGACGAAGGCTAGGGCCGAAGGGTAGGCTCACCGGGAGGCAGCTGGAAAGGCACGGGCACACCGTCGTGTACCGATGAGCCCTCTGGCCTGGTCATCTTGGTGTTGAGCGAGTCCAGCACATTGAGCTCCATGTTCTTCAGGAAACTGCTGCTCTGGTTCTCCAGGATGATGGACACAGTCACCTGGCTGTCCTTCTGTAAGCTGGCTTGGATGTCATACGTCTGCATGAGCAAGGGCAGGGTCAAGGGCCAGGGACCAGCTGAGGGGAGGGAGCTCACTGCCAAGATCAAGGACAGTGACTCCACCCCACCCCTATGAAAACTGCCTGTGGGCCCCAGGCCCTCAAAATGCACTCTTCATGAAGCTGCACCCCAGTTCCTGTCTTTTTGACTCGTTGAGACAAAGTCTTGTAATGCAGCACTGGTTGGCCTTGATCTTACAATCCCCCTGTCTCTTCCCAAGGTGTATGCTGCCCAGCTGGTCGCTCTGTCTTGCTAGCAAAGCTGTCTTCAGGTGGCCTGGCTCTCCAGCTGTGGCTGGGCTGCAGAGAGTGCCCTACACTGATGCTTGAGCTTGGTGCCCAGCTGCTACTGCTGCCAGCCCCGCAAGGCTTCTGAGGATGGGTCTGCTCCGCCAATGGCCCTCCCTGCAGCAACCCAAGTGTCACTTACCACTTTAATGTAGGGACTCTCAGCCAGAAGGCAGTAACTGGACATGGGCTGGGGAGGAGAGATAGGCTCGTCAGTTGTGGGTGACAGGGACTAGGCTACAGAACCATGCTTGGGGATGGCCAGTTCCCAAAACATGAGAGCTACCAGATGTTGCAGGTCATGGATCCTTCACCAAGCACAGGTCACAAAGCAGCTTGCACAGGCCCCTGGGTCCTCTCCAAACAGAACCCACGTGGCACCCTTGGGTTGGCATGTTGTCAAGAATGCTCACCGGGATAGGCTCCTCCTCCTCCTCTGCTGCTGCACCATTCTCCAGAGGCGCCACTTGCTTCTTCTTAGCTTTCTTCTTGTCTCGTGGCCTCTCCTCCTTCTCCTTCTCCTTTCTGTGTTTCTTCTTCTTGTGCCGGGATGATTTCTGAAGCAGAGTCTGGGCTCAGGCCCCATGTCTCCCACAGTCTGGGCTCAGGCCCCATGTCTCCCACAGAGGCACCCTTTACTCATTGTCTCCCCTCATACTACATGGTGAGGACCTCAGGAGAGCAGATAGGACAGCAAAACCAGGAATTGCACAAGTCTCCATAGCTGGAGGAAGCCAGCCCTGGCAGACACTAGACCCTTGGGGCTGACAGATGAGTGGCAGGAGCAGAGGGAAGAGGACTGCACAGCACAGATCAGCGAGACTGTCACTGCACAGGAAGGATAGCCCTATTGGCCACACCACGAGGAAGAAACACTCAGCAGTGTGCCTATATTTGTATCATCCAGGGGCAAATGGACTAGCATTATGGCTGGCTGGCTGACAGACACGAGGCCCAGTCCCACACTGGAGCAACAACACATGGCCATGAGTAGGAGCCAGGCTCCAACACAGCACACATGGAGGCTTCAATGTGGGGCTTGGGGCTAGGTTGATGGCTTCGTGGTTAAGAGTGCTTGCTGTTGAGGTCCATTGGACTTGCAAACTTTATATGCCCCAGTACAGGGGAACGCCAGGGCCAAAAAGTGGGAGTGGGTGGGTAGGAGGGTGAGGGGGAAGGTATGGGGGACTTTTGGGATAGCATTGGAAATGTAAATGAGGAAAATACCTAATTAAAAAAAAAAAAAGAGCCGGGCGTGGTGGCGCACGCCTTTAATCCCAGCACTCGGGAGGCAGAGGCAGGCGGATTTCTGAGTTCGAGGCCAGCTTGGTCTCCAGGTCTATACAGAGAAACCCTGTCTCGAAAAACCAAAAAAAAAAAAAAAAAAAAAAAAAAAAAAAGAGTGCTTGCTGTTGAATCACAAGGACCTCAGATCCTACACCACAAACAACCAAAGTCAACTTTAAAAAGACAAAATAAGGGGCTGGAGAGATGGCTCAGCAGTTAAGAGCCACTCTTCCAGAGGTCCTGAGTTTAATTCCCAGCAACCACATGGTGGCTCACAACCATCTTTAATGGGATCCCATACCCTCTTCTGGTTTGTCTGAATACAGCTACAGTGTACTCAAGTACATAAAATAAATCTTTAAAAGTAAGTAAGTAAATAAATAAATAAATAAAGAGCAAGAGAGGCTCTCACTGAGAGCAAGGCGTTAGAGGCCACTGAGTGTGAGACTCCCTGTCAGGAACTGTCTAGAACAGGAACATCCAGAGACAGCGAGTAAATGTGAGATGACCTGGGTGATGGAAGGTTCTGGAATGAGATGGTGTTGTGGTGCACTGCTTAGAAACTGCACTGGAAGTACTAGATCCCTTTCAGAGGCTAAAGCATGAGGACTGCAGCCATCTCTTGAGGACACCACTACTGTGACCCCTTGTGAGCAGGCCTACTGTCCTGGGGTTCAGGCACAGGCCTGCCAGGGGCTCCTTGCCACAGCCTTGGGGTGGCTTGTCTCGTGCCTCACCCTTTCTTGGTCATGATCCACGTGGTCCTCCTCGTCCTGGGGCTCTTCCCCTTTGAGAACCTCACACTCATCCTTAGGGGAGGTGATAGTGCTTGCAGCAAGTTCTTCCTGTAGTCAGGAGGGTCAGGGTCAGCTTTTGGGGAGGGGTGCAGTGGTATTCCAGACTGTTCATGGGTTCCAGCTTTAGGAGCAGTAAGAGAACTTTGACTCCCACATAATCAGTGCTGTTCCACTTGAGGGCTGGGGACATCCTCCAAGGGATGCCTTGGGGACAAACGTCCTGCTGGCTACCCCTCTGCGTCATTGAACCCTAGCAAGTACAGAGTCTCACAGGACAGCAGACATAGACCACAAAGTACAGAAGTGCCAGCCCATGAGGCTTGACTCCAGTCTTTTATTGGCACTTGTGTGTGGCTCTGATTGCAGGGGATGCCTGCCACTTGCTGGCTCCTGGGGATACAAATGAGACCCTGAGGACACATGGAGCAGGCACTTACCATGGATGGGGCAGGAATGGGGGCAGCAGCAGGTGGCGGAGTGGTAGACAGCCAGAAGTCTAAGTCCTCACCCTGAAGCCACATGAAAAGGACTTTTGGCAAAGGCAAGGAATGCCAGGGACAAGGGCTGATCTCCAGTCAGTTGCCATTCTCCCCTCCCTATCATAGTCCAGGCCTGACACTGTGCAGCAGCCATGGTGAGTCATGCTGTGTCACTCAGCTGCTCAGCTGCACCACTTCAGCCACCAGCCATGCAGAGGACAGCTAATGACTGGAATGGTATCACGCACGGCAAAGCAGCAGGGCTGAGCAGGAGGAGTGTGTATGTGTTTTGAGACAAGTTCTCAAAGGCTAGCCTAGAAGTCAGGGCAATCCTTCTCCCCAGCCTCCCGAGTACTAGGATCTGTGAAGTGGGCAGGTGGTGCAGCCTGAGAAGTGGACCAAACATCACCAAACATCACACCTCAGATCCCACACCTCAGTGGGATCCTGGGCTTGATCCCAAAACTCAAAATGGTATTTTAGCCAGGCCTATTATCTCACCTACTCAGGAGGCCAAGGCAGGAGGATTCTAAATTCAAGGCCAGCTTGGAACAACTAGTGATATCTACTCTCAAATGCAACGTAAAAGCAGCATGAGAGCCAGCACTCGAGAGGCACAGATCTCTGTGGATTTTGAGTCTAGCCTGGTCTACATAGTGGAATCCAGGATGGCTAAAACTATATAGTGAGACTCTGTCTCAAAACAAACAAACAAACAAACAAAATAAGGGCAGAGCTGTGTGAGGGGGAAATGGAAGGAGAGGGGCTGTGATCAGATGTAAAGTGAATAAATAAATTACTGGAAAAAACGTGGCCCAGGGATGTGGCAGAGCAAGTGCCCACCTAGAGTGTAGTGTGCACAGATTCCAGCACACCCCCCTAGTCCCCCGACCCCCACCCCCACCCCCAGAGTTTGCAGAGGCCTGGCATGCACAGAGTGGCTGGCTCTCCTCCTCACAGCTTCCTGCTTTGCCCCACAACCAACATGTAGCTCTAGCTTCACAGCCAGGCTCGAGCCCCAGGTGCTCGCTCACCTTCTTGTCCTTCTTCTCTCTCTCTCTCTCTTTGGGCTTCTTCTCCTTCTTCTTGGGCTTCTTGCTCTTCTTCTCTACCCCGAGCACACCCTCCTTCTCTGGGGACTTCACCGCCTCCGCATTTCTATGTTTCTGGACAGGCAGCTTCTCACTGTCAGCCAGGGGTCTTGAGAGAGGAGGAGATGTGGGGTCACTGGGCTGAGCTGTGGCCCACCCCTGTACAGCTGGCCCTATGGGTCCGGAGGCTCCAGCGAGTGCCCACGATAGCCACGGTGCCAGGAGCCTGTGCCAGACCCTGCGCCCTTCCCAAGTGCCCCAGTGTTCCCTCCCACTTTTTTTTTTTTAAAGATTTATTTATTTATTATGTGTAAGTACACTGTAGCTATCTTCAGACACTCCAGAAGAGGGCGCCAGATCTCGTTACGGATGGTTGTTAGCCACCATGTGGTTGCTGGGATTTGAACTCTGGACCTTTGGAAGAGCAGTCGGGTGCTCTTACCCACTGAACCATCTCACCAGCCCCCCTCCCACTTTTTTTGTATGTGACAGTGTATGTCCATGCTCATGTGGGATGTGGCTGTGTACAAGTTGCTGCACACATGTCTATGATCACATGGAGGGCAGAAGTGGATGTCAGGTGTTTTTTCCTGTCCCTCTCCACTTTATCTGTTGAGACAGGATCTCTTACTGAACCTGGAGCTTCCTAATTTGGCCAGGCTGGCAGCCAATGAACTCCAGGGATCATTCAGTGCCTCAGCTGCTAGGTTTGATCTTAGTGAGTGCTGGGAAATAAACTCAGGTGCTCATGCTCACACAGTACGTGCTATACTGAGCCACTACCACAGCACACAGCACCTCCCCCGCGCCCCCCAGAATGTTCCCAAGCCCATGTACTTTCCACCTTAGGCTAAGGACTCTCAGCGCCCTGGGAACAGGAACCTCACCACCCCAGGCACAAGCTCACTCAGCAGTTTGTTCCTCACCCCTCACTTACTTATCCAGGTCAATGTCCAGCGCCCTGTAGGGGTCATTGGGGTCTTTGTCATCCTCGTCACTAGGCAAAGCATTCTAAGGCAATGGAGAGGTCAGAGTTCAGTCAACTAATAACCAAGGGCTCTGCTGGAGGCTCCTGTCCCTTCTGCTCCAAATAACAACTGCCAAGTCACACCCACATCCATACCACATGTGCCAGGTGCCCAGTGTCCTGGGCTATAGCTCAGCCTTCAGTGGCACACACAGCTGGGGCTGCCAGCTCAAAGAGTGGAGTAAAATACTGCCCATCATGGAGGGCTTGTGCAACAGGTCAATGTGTGGCTGTCTACGCATAGGGAGCCTTCCCTTTTAGGGACACACAGACAAGCTCGTTGTAACCAAGGCTAAAAGAGCTGAGAAGGCGCTAACCTCTGGCATCTCCTCAGTGATAATGTCCACACGCTGGGCGGGGGCAATGTCCTCATCACTCTCCGTGGGGAGAGAGCTATGGCGCCGCTTGCCCTTCTCCTTCTTCTTCCTTTTCTTGTCCTTCTCCAGCCGCTGCCGGTGTCGCCGTTGCTCCTCCAGTTTCACATACTGGTCTGACATGGGCATACCTGTGGGGAAGCGTGGATGGTTACAACTCAGGGACCAAGAACCCCATCAGGTCCTAACCATGAACTTAGAGCCAGCAGACACTTGCCTGGAACTTTCAGAGGCACTGAGAGGTCGATCTGTACCACAGGAATGTGCTCCACACCTGGTGCATCCTGGTATCGCTGAAGGAAGAGCACAGAGTGTCAGTGAACCTCAGGGACTTAGGAGGAAGGAAGAGGGGACCCTGAGAGTAAGGCTCCCAGTGCAGCCGGGGAGTACTGCCCATAAGGTAAGCTGCAGGCTCACAGACAAGAGCAGGGCCCTGGAATGTGATGTCATAGGGTTGCGAGGAAGCAGGAGCTAACTGTAACCTTGCTACAGTTAGGGTTAGAGCCAAATCTATCCATGATGGTCTTTTCTCTTTTCTTTCTTTCCTTCCTTGGACACAGGGATTTTGGGGGCACATAGTTTTGCTTAAAACTATGTAGCCAAGGGCAACAGTAATAGAGAATTCCATCTCTACCTCCTGACTGCTGAGATGACCCCACTTGGTTGAGGTGGTGCTGTGGATGGGACCCAAGGTTCATCCATGCTACACAAGGGCTTTACCCGATACCACTGTAGGGTCCGCCCACAGAAGCTGAAACCTCCTAGGAACATGAGGATCTAACAGGCCAGGCACCTGCCCATGTGGATCCAGCACTTCCCGTGGGTACAATAAGCCAGCTGGGTAGAATGCCTTCCTCAAGGCAGTGGTCACTGCCCCTGGGGCCTCATCTAAACCATTCAGAGCTCTCCATCAAGACCTGGATGCAGCACAGTCCTGCTCAGCTACAGCTGGGACTACCCAGGCACAGCCCCCACCCGCCCCCCAAGACACTGCCATGATTACATCACTCTCTTAGGCTTCAGCTTGGCAGCTGGGGAGGGATGCTCAAGGATACCACTTGCCTTCTGCGGGGATGGGGAGCTCTTGATGTAGAAGGGGTTGTTGGCTTGTTCCTGCTTCCGGGCCTCTCGCCGCTGTGGGAATAGAACTGCACATGAGCATGTGTCTCAGAGACATGCCCGTCCAGTTCCCAAGACCCCAGGTGGGCAGCG
Organism: Mus caroli; assembly: GCF_978045245.1. Lineage (NCBI taxonomy): Eukaryota > Metazoa > Chordata > Mammalia > Rodentia > Muridae > Mus > Mus caroli. Next base: position 79,506,750 of record NW_028227264.1, read on the forward strand.
AGGCGCCACAGTAGGAAATGTGAGAACCACCTCCAGGGGCAGAGCTCACGGGTGGGCAGACTGCCTGAGGTTCCTGCCTCCTGGGAACAGAAATGGCCTGGTCTGCCCACTCTGAGCCTCAGCCTCCAACCACCATTCCAACTCCTGCAGGTTCAGAAGCCTACGCTAGTGTTCCTGCTGAACATCCAGAAAGGGGAGATCAGCCGGGCAATGGTGGAGCACGCCTTTAATCCCAGCACTCGGGAGGCAGAGGCAGGCAGATTTCTGAGTTCGAGGCCAGCCTGGTCTACCAAGTGAGTTCCAGGACAGCCAGGGCTACACAGAGAAACCCTGTCTCGAAAAAAACAAAAAACAACAACAACAAAAAAAAAAACCCCAAAAAACCAAAAAGGGGAGTTCATGGAGGGTGGGGGGCTTCCCTAGACAAGAGGACAAGGTAGAAATCAAAGGTCCTCTGGCTTCTGTGTCACAGGCTATGTGTGGCAGCACAGCTGAGCCCCAGGTGCCCCTAAGCCTGACAATCAGCTACTCTTGTGAACATACCCCAGTTCAGGCTTCTGCCCTGTGCTGGGTGCTACTGAAATGGCATGCTCACCCGAGCCAGCTCCTCTTCATCCTCCTCAGGCTGCCGGCGCCGAGTGTGCCTCGGCTCTTCTTCATGGAAGATGGCCTTGGGTTTCTCATCTTCAGACTCACTGTCTGAAGGTGGCTCATTGATCCAGGCATCCAGGTCTAGGCTGGAAGTACAGAGGGGATCACACAGTGTCCTTGTCTCCTTTGTGTTGTCCTACCATGACCATTGTAAGCATTAATCCTTGGCAGAGGGCCACCATGCAAAAGAGACATCTTTCCACACCAGTACCCCAGGGATTAAGCAACCAGGGGTGCCACAGCCTCCTGACAGGAGACACAGAGATGGAAAGGTAGGAAGCTTGGGAGGAAACAACAGAATAGGAAAAATACAGGAACCATGGAATCTGACAAGGGGACTCCTAGAGGACCAGGGAACAGGGGGTGCAACAATCCCTGGATGGAGTGACTTTATGTGAGTGAGCAAGGGCAGGCTGTCTAGTCCCAGGGCCACTTCTTGTCACCTTGGCTGATGGCAGGTCATGGGGATGAAAGCCCTTTTCTAATTTCCTAGATCAGGGACCATTTCAGTGACTCCAGCCATCTCTCTTCCACATCCCCAATCCTCACCCTTCAGGAACTGGGACCTTTTTCTGAGCCTTGGGGGCCACAGGGTTCAGTTCACCAGCAAACAAGGCGCTCACTTCCTCAGCCACCGGCACACCTTTTGCTTGCAGCTTCTGGACATGCTTGACCAGCTGCAGGATGCAAGACGCCTAGGAGAGCAGCAGCCAAGAATGGATACCTGTCCAGAGCCACTCAGCCACTTGGAGAGGACTCGGACAGGTATCTGAGAATGGAGTGTTGGTCCCTGGCCTCTATCCATGTACATCAGCTATAGACCTACTTATGTCTGTAACTATCTCAGACAAGGAAAGACAAGCCTTATCAGGGTCAGAACAGGAGGAAGCTCAGTTCAAATGGAGAAGACTACATGTAATGTCACCTCCTGTAGAGCCACCTATGGCCACTCAGTCCTGTGCTGGCTCTAATTCTGTACAAGGCAGCCCTTGCTACCATGCCGCCCAATCCATCCCAACAAACATCAAGGTATGGCTCAGTGTGGGTTCACACTTCCCACTGGGCTCAACCATGGATGAATCACAAGCAGACCTAACCTCTTCAAAGAAGGGTCCCCTGAGATTTATCAGAAGCCACATGGCACCTGGCTCGGTGAGAGCCTATATTACCATGGGGTGCCAAAAGCAGCCTTGGCCACTGGGCCCCAATACTCAGGTATTGAGTCACAACGGCCCAGGACCGTTGGCATGTTGACTCAGTGACACAACACATGCCTGACACATACAAGCTCCTACTCTAGAACAGACAGACAAAGATGGTCCCAAACGAGCTATCCCACATAGCAGCAGAGCCCTGCCCACCCACACCACCTCCTACCCAGACTCTCAGGTCCATTCACACCCAGTCCCTGCTCACTGACCCCAAGCCCCAGGTGGGCAGAGCTAGGATAGAGACTCAAACAACTCACTTCAGAAAAAGGAGAAAAATCTGTTCAATCTACTGGCTCTGCTGGGACCAAGGACTTGGAAGGGGGCCAAGGGTGTCTCCAGAGTGTCCCTGGTAACAGCACTGGGGTTATGTGCTATGCAGGGAGCTATGGTACCTGTAGGAGATTGCCTGGCTGCAGGACCTCTGTGGTGGTGTATGGAGTGTGGGTTGTGGGGGCCCACAGGGCATGAGCACACACAGCCACTGCCAGGTTAAGGTTAGTCTCAGCTAGGAGCAGAACCTCCAGCTTGCAGCCTTACCCGCTCCTGCACCTCCAGGTCGGCGCTCTGCACAAACTGTGGCAGTCGCTCCACCAGTAGCTGGGTGACCTCCTGTGCAGCCTCAGTGTCAGCAGCCTGCTCCTTCTGCTGCAGGATGGACGCGTACAGCTTTACCACGTTCTGCACATACACAGCCTGGATATGGCCGGGCAGTGTGGTGACCTTGGGCCGCAGCATGGCCTCCAGGGTTTGCTGGGGCCCCTGTAGGTGCCTGGGGGACAGGGGCTGCATGAGGCTACTGAGCATTCCCACACACCCATATCACAAGTACGTCAGGCCAGGCAAGGCAACGTGGGAGCTAGGTTTCTCAGCTAAAGCACAACCCTGGGGCACCTGCTCTTCCTATGCACAAGTGGGAAACCAAGAACCGTGAGTTCCACAAAGGGTCATTGTTTATGAAACAGAAGCAGGGCTGGAGAGATGGCTCAGCAGTTAAGAACACTGACTGTGCTCCCAGAGGTCCTGAGTTCAGTTCCCAGCAACCACATGGTGGCTCACAACCATCTGCAATTGAGTCTGATGCCTTCTGGTGTGTCTGAAGAGAGCAGTGGTGAGTATGCGTAAAATTAAAAAAAGGAAAAGGAAACAATAGCAAAGATGTGACTGCCATAGTAGATGACACAGGGCAGAGGACCTACGTGATCTGTATGGTTGACTTGCTGCCATTGATTTGTTCCTGGTAACAAGCATTTGCCTGATATGAACGAGACCCTGGGTTTGATTTCTAGCACCACAAAAACTGAATACTCATCAATAACTTCTCCTGGCATCCATGTGCTGTGCTGTGAGGTTCAAAGAGGAGGCTCCCACTGGATCCTCAAAGGACAACTTATACATAGCCTCCATGGGCTGAGCTCTGGGGCAAGGGAAGTGCTAGGCAAATTTTGTGTTTTGTCCAGAGAAATGTGCTCCCCAGGAGATTTCTGTGACAGACTGACAACAAATCTACACCTCTCTTGGTCACAACTGTCATGTGTCCTCTAAGCAGGTGTAAGAGGCGAAATGGAGGTGCTGTAGCCACCCCAGCCCACCCACCTAACAGCCCTGGAGCCTGGCGGGAGGAGCTCACGATCAGCACTGTATGCTGAGTCACCTGAAGCAGACGTGAGCTGCCTCACGGTCTAGAAGGCACCCTCCTCTCCACAGCCAGTGTGACCCAAATTGTCCAAGCCACTCCATGGAAGGAGACAGGAGATCACTTGGGCAGAGCTGCCCAGAAGTGACCATTGTCAGGCAAAGGATCTGTCTGCGTACATGTCCCCACACTAGGCCACCTCCAAGGGCCGCCCCGACTCACTCTGAGAACTCCCCGCAGATCCAGGCAGCAGCATAGAGCACCTCACAGATACCATTGCGTTGGGTGCTGCTGGCTACCAGGTGAGCACTGTCAAGCAGTGAGGACATCTGCGACACAGCAAATTTGCGAATGGCCTTGACCCGGATGGCCACGTCCAGCATCTGTGCAGCAATGAGGTGGCCATGGCGGGTGCCCTCCAGCCTTGTCAGCTCCACAAGGATGCTGATGTACCACTCAAAGTTGGTGATGTGCTGGTAGTTAGACTGGCTACAGATGTCAATGATCTTGGTGAGCAGTTCATCGCGATAGGTGGTGCCCTCGGCCTTGTCCACGTGAGTCATGAGCTTCTTCACAATCTCCATCAGGTTCTTCTTGGACACCTGTGGGGAACAGGCAGCTGTGGCCATCCGTGAACACTGACAACCAAGATGGAACTCATGAGCCCAAGAAGGATAGCTTCCTCCTCAGACAGCAGAACTGTATCAGACCAAGGGAGATTGAGAGACTCTTGTATTTGGTATCAAATTCCATCCCCTATAGCCTGGACAGGTGCCATTGACTGACCGCAGCAGGTTCAGGCTGCTGTCCCAGCCTGGATAGGAATGACCCAAGTATCGAAGCTTCACAGGTCCCCCATCCTGGTCACAGGGACACATACCATTCCATAGAGCAGGTCAAGGGCACGCAGGCGGATGGACTCGTCCTTGTCATCCAGGCACTGCAGGATCAGGTCCTTGTGGGACTGCACAGACTTGGGGTGTGTCTTCAGGATTTTAGACATGGCCAGCAGCCCCAGGTACTTTACTGTGAAGACCAAGTAGCCATTAGCTTGGGGACAGCAAGTGAAATATTATGACCCATGGGCATATCAGGGGTGTTGCCTTTAGCTGATGGCCACTTTTGTAAGCCCCACCTTACCCAGGAAGCCACGGTGGAGGCTTGTACCCAGCCTCTCACAGCATGTCTACAGGCACAGCCCTCTGGAGACTGGAGGAACAGGACTATAAACCCAGCTCCAGAGCGTTATAAGCTCCGGTCTTCACAGGCACTGGCCTTCCCAAGCACAGACCCACACACGGACACACAATTATGAATGACAAAAACTTACAAATAACTTAAAAATACATGTTATTCGCCAGGCATGGTGGTGCACGCCTTTAATCCCAGCACTTGGAAGGCAGAGGCAGGCGGATTTCTGAGTTCAAGGCCAGCCTGGTCTACAGAGTGAGTTCCAGGACAGCCAGGGCTACAGAGAGAAACCCTGTCTCAAAAAAAAAAAAACCAAAAACCAACCAAACAAACAAACAAACACATACATGTTATTAAAAAAAAAAAAAAGAACCCTGCTGGGAATAGTGTTGTACATCTTTCATCCCAGCACTCAGGAGGCAGAGACAGATGGATAGATCTTTGTGAGTTTAGGCCAGCCTGGTCTATAGAGTGAGTTCTAGGACAGCCAAAAAAGGAAAAGAAGAAAGAAAGAAAAGCACCCCAATGATGCTGTGTCTGAGGACCCTGTCCACAAGCTCTAAAGGTCACTGCTAGCCAAAATAACAGTGACTGCTGGCCCAGTGCAGGCCTCATGAAAAATGAAGGGAGAGGCTGAAGCAGGAGCCACAGATGACACCTGTGCACCTGAAGCCTTACTTGTGACAGGTTTTGAGGTAGTCACATCAACAGATGGCCCAGAGATGCTTTCCTGAGAGACTGTGGTGTGAAGTAGGGCTGAGAACCCCTGGGCCCTATGAGCAAGTCTATCAGGCCTGGCTCTACTGTAGACAACAGCCTGCCACTTGGTCTGGTAAGCATCAGATGACACTGACACAGCCCCCATTCTGGAACAGGTTTAAGCAGAAAGCAGTGTAGGGACATACGGAAGGCAGTAGTGGGTTGCTTCATGCTTCCCTGGGGCTCAGGGCAAGGTTAGCCAGACTTCGGTGAGGGCTACCACTCTATCCACAAAGCCCTCCAGCAGGATCAGCATGAGCACAGCAGAGGGCTGAGGACCCAGGAGCATTTGGTCCCCTAGTGTGAGATTTCTGAATCCCAGGCATGGCATTCAGGTGTGACAGCCAGGGAAGGCAGCAGTGACTTACAGTTCTGGTCGGAGTCTTCTATCAGTATCCTCAACTTCTGAACGCATAGCTGAGAGGAGGAAAGCCACACTGGTCTGCACCCCACCATCATGCCCAGCAACCCACCACCAGCCTTGACCAAGAGCATGCATCAGGGGACAGGTTGGGCAGGTGACTGCAGCCTTTGCTTTGGGGACCCTGCTCAGCATGACTAAGTGGACTGGCAGGCGCCAGTGAGGACAAGTGGGAGCAAGTACTGGGGCTACAGAGTGTCCATAGCAGCTGCCCAGGCAGGCTGACTCGGTCCCCACAGGGCAGGTGGAAGTACAGTGAAGAAAGGAGGTGCCTGTGGGAGGGCTGGGGCTGGAGGACTTTCTTCATGCTTCAAGCTGTTCAAGAAAAATGAACTTGGAAGTGACCACTGCAATCATTTCCAGACCGGCTGAGGAGCCCCACTCGTGCTGATGAGCACAGGCCCGGAGACAGACGCACCTGGATGCTGGCGCTGTGGTTGGGCATCCCAGAAGACAATGAGATGAGCACTGGGACACATGGAGGTTAAGGTTAGTAGCCCTGGGTCAGACACTGACACCTACTAACCCATCCCACCAACAGGGACCTGGCTGACTGGCTCACAGGAGGCTTGACGCTGCACGTTCAGAAGGCAGATGGACAGGTTGGACCTTGGGAAGCCAGGGGATCTGGCCTGGGTCTCCCATCCTCGCTAATAGGAGTGGCTCTTAGACCTAAAGTACTGGTACATAAGACAGGATCACACAGCTACTATTCCTCTCTGGGATCTGGGGTGCAGATCTGTGCTGAGCAAAGTAGGCTGGAGACCCCTCAAGAACCCTGAATGCTCATGGTTTTAGGGAGCCCTCAGATGACAACACTCCACACATCATAGGCTATGGCTGGAACATGGAATGAGCTCACTACCAGGGAGGGGTTCAGAAACCCTACCTTCTCTGCCTGTGGCTGACAGCTGGGTCCTGTCACTGGGGTACAGCTGCAAGGATAGCCATATGACCTGCGGACTCCCCTGTGATCACTGTGACCTTAAGATCTTATCTCAGAGCTCATATCTTCAAGGCACCTTCCCCTCTTTCCTTACTGTTCCCTCCACCCAGGCAAGACATCAGGGGAAGAAGGCCATGTTCAATCATAAGTCCAAGGGTGCTGGGCCCACGTTCTAACTCTCTAGGTGTGTTGCACATGCGTGTGCATGTGTGTAAAGACAAAGGTAAAGAGCAGGCCTCCTTGGCAATCCTTCCTACCAGGATTTTTTGAGCCAGGTTCTCCTGCTGATCCTGGAACTCACTGACTGGCTAAAATTCCTGGGATCTGCCTCTGCCTGCTGGCTTCCCGGTGCTAGGGTTACAAAGCCCAGTCCTGACCTGTGCTGTATGTGCACTCAATTCCCTATGCCTGCAGAGTGACCACACGGCCACCTCTTAGGTCTGCTCCTATGGATCTGTGGTTGACATAGCTATCTCAGCTCAGTTCTGCTGGAGGAGCATGGAGGCCTGGAAAATGGGATGTGGCCTGCAAAGCAGAAACCTGTGGGTCTTGGGCTCTGTCCCCAAGCAGGGGATAACCTCTCAAATTTGCAAAGTGGCCTGAGGAAGGGCTGGGAATAAGCCATGCAGAGTTTATGCCACCCTGTAGAAGAAGGCTTGGGAAGGGGACACTAGCTGCCTCATCCAGGGGATGCTCTGGGTCCTGTCGCTCAGGCCTCTCTGCTCCTTCCAGCAGGAGGAACTGAACCCTCTCCCAGCTCAGTAGCAATCAGAGAGCAAGCACTGTTGACTCCACCCCACCTCCTAGCAGGGCAGTCAGCACACTCACCGGCAATTACGGTGTTCACACACTCGTACAGCAGGGACATGGCAGAGGTGCTGAGAGAAAGGAAGAAATGTAGACCCAGCCCAAGTGTCATACACAAACAGGTCACACTGCTGGGCTCCATGGGAACAGTACCATTGCCACCCTTCTAAAGCCCAGTGACACCATGACTCCTGTGGCTCCTCTTAGGCAGGGGATGCAGGCCAACACTGACTTCTCCCACCCCCAACCCTGTCCCTTTATGTGCCATGTGTGTGCCATGATGGCCTGCAGCTCCTCTGGTGCCACCCTTCCACAGCTCAGCTCTGGAGCCCCAGGATGGTAAAGGACTACATGAATGCAGGGCTCAGTATGAGTCCAGGTCAAAGCTGACTCAACTGAGTATAGTGGTGCACACTTAAAATCCCAGCTCCCAGGGGAGTTGTGTGAATTCCAGGCAAGCCTGGGCTACGAAGCAAAATGTGCCAAAAAAAAAAAAAGAATCAGAGTAGCCTCAGTCAGTGAGACAGGAGGGTATGGTGGACAAGGGTCGTGTCAGAATGGCATCAATGTCCCTGCCCAGGGGTGGCAGCCAAGGAATAGCTACCTGTGAATGAGGTTGGTGAGAGGCTCGATCAGCTTCTTGCCCAGCCTGGGCTCCAGGGGAGTCAGGGCACCAAACTATAGGGACAGAGGTGCTGTGGTCACCAGGATGCCTGCAGGCCATGGACCCAGGCCCAGCACACCCCATCCCTCAGCACTTACCAGCTTGATGATCTTGATGAGGACCCAGTTGTTGGTGGAGGATGTCATGAGCTTGAAAAACAGTGGAGCCAGAGATAGGTAGTTTTTAGGGTTGCGGCGTGCCAGCTCGCAGATGACATTAACAGCCGCAGACTGTACCCCTGAGGACCAAGAAAGGGGTCCACATCAGCAAAGAGTGGAACATTCTACTACCAAGGTAGTATCTCTGTCAACAAGGGCATCCCTGTGTACAGGGACTGTTGCCATCAGTAACAATGATACCCACAGAGCAGGACACATCTATCACAGCAAAGGAGGCTTCCCTATCTGTGCTACAGGACTATGGAAGCCTAAGGACACACTGGAGATTGTCACCATGCACATGGCTAGCTAGAATCCCAGGCAAGTGGCACAAAACAGTTCCTGGATTGCACCAAGCAGAGGGGAGCTGAGGAAACACTGCTCCTGCCCAGTATAAACATGGTATTTTTTTATACTCTGCCACTTTAAATATTTTTTTTTTTTTTTTTTTGGTTTTTCGAGACAGGGTTTCTCTTTATAGCTCTGGCTGTCCTGGAGCTCACTTTGTAGACCAGGCTGGCCTTGAACTCAGAAATCCGCCTGCCTCTGCCTCCCAAGTGCTGGGATTAAAGGCGTGCGCCACCACGCTCGGCTCAAGATTTATTTTTTGTGAGCATTTGCTGACATGTACAGCTGTGCACATGTGTGTAGAGCCTAGAGACTGAAAAAGGGTGTCAGGTCCCCTGGATCTGGAGTTATAAATGGCTGTGAGCCACCATGCAGGTGTGCTGAGAACTTAACCTAGGTCCTCTGCAAAAGCAGCCAGTGCTATAACCACTGAGCTGTCTCCAGCTGTACTTCTCCTGGGTATGGATGTGGGAAAGAGACTTCTCTATGGTATAGGCATCCTTAGGTTACCCATGTTCATACAAGCAACTCCAATGAACTCTCAGACTTTTAAGGCAGACCTGAGTGGTGTAGGCGGCATTTGCTACTCTGTGGGTTCTTCTTTCTTCTACCCTTCTCCACCCTCTTTCCACCCCTAACACTAGATAGGAGGGAAAAAAAAGTGACAGAGGGAAAGGGGACATTATTTTTTGTTTACTTCCTCCTGATTAGAAACATGGTGTTTCTTGGGTCAAGTTTGATATTCGCCATCAGGATATCTAATTTTTTTTCATCTTATTGTTCTTTATAACAAACAGAGGCCAATAACCAACCAACCAACAACCCACCCTTCCTCTCTGGGCCTGTGATGTATATGCTCAGCCCAGGGAGTGGCACTATTAGAAGATGTGACCCTTTTGGAATAGGTGTGTCACTGTGGGTGTGGGCTTTAAGACCCTCATCCTAACTGCCTGGAAGCCAGTCAGATGAAGATGTAGAACTCTCAGCATCTCTTCCACCATGCCTGTCTGGATGCTGCCATGCTCCTACCTTGATGATAATGGACCTGTGAACCTGTGAACCTGTAAGCCAGCACCAATGAAATGTTGACCTTATAAGACTTACCTTGGTCATAGAGTCTGTTCACAGCAGTAAAACCCTAAGACAGAGCCCTAGCATTTATATAACCTCTGAAAAGTCCCCAGAATTCCAAACATTATACATCACAGAAACTATCTGCAGCTGGTAAAACCACGCTTCTGCTAGAGCAGGAGGCAAATCATAGCCAGCTGCTATGAACAGTCCAGAAGCAGCCTCACATCACACACCTGGGATTAAAACAAAACCATTCTTACAGTATTTCTGTGCATGGTCACTACTGACTGGGATTGTTTCTTTGGTCTGTCACTGCTGCCCTGTGTGGGAGGGGACAGACTGGACATGGATGACATTTGTTCTCTCAAGGAAAGGTTCACATAGCCCTGGGCTAAGCCACCCTACTTCAGCACTCACATGCTCATAGAAGCACAAACTGATACCAACCCTGCTGGAATCCCTTAGCCTCCACTGCAAGGAGCCTCTGAGACTTCCAGGGTGACAGCTCTGCTCTCTATGCCCCTGCCTCAGGATGACACCAAAAAGACTGCCCAAGGCATAGAGGGGCTAGAGACAGGGAAGATCAAGTGGCCAATGCTTACCAGTTGTCAAATCTGTCCTATCTAGTGAAGTCCCAGTAAGATCTGCTTCCCTAAGATGGGAGGAGCAATTCTTGCCAGCTCAGCAGCTGTACAGGGCAATGAAGAGCCCCACCTCCGCAAGAAGAAGGCCCTGCCATGCCCAGCCTCAGTCACTGCTTACTTTTCTAAGGCTGGAGCCAGGCTGGCCTTGAACACCTGACTTTCTGCCTCCACTGCCAGGTATGTGCTACCATGCCTGCTCTTTATGGTGCTGGGGATGGGGTCCAGATTTCCGTACATGCCAGGTGGGCATTCTATCACCGAGCGCAGCCTTTGCTTTTCTACTTTTTACCTGTGGCAAGGCCTTTCAGTCGATAGCCCAGGCCATCCTAACAGTTCTTCTGCATTATTGTGCCAAACACCCGAAGTAGAGTGAGCCACCAGGACAACTGGAGCCCTGTCACTTTCCAGGCTGGAAACAGTTGAACTAGATGTCTGGCCCACTGAGGGGGAGTGCTCCCTGCAAGCCATGTGCTATGGACCTCATGTATTCCTCAAGAGGCCAGGAGGGACCTGGTTCCACAGACAGCTAGGTGGCAGCCAGCAGGCTGAGAAACGAGGACTCTTACTTTCAACACACCTAGCACCTGCACAAACACTCATGTGCCCCATGAATTAAATGCAAGGTGTGTCCCTTGTACCCCAGTCTCATGGATCTGATGGTATGCTTTGCCCCCAGCTTATGCTAGGCTGTATGGCTGCTGTAACATGTGGTCCCAGGCCACAGGACCTGCTCTACTGGGAAGTGTGCTCCTCTTAGCAGGCCTGGGTGTTTCTGTTTCTCAGGCCACCATGACCCCTTACTCATCTCCTCCCAGTTCTCTGACTCATACAGCCTGAGAGTGAGTTTTGACCACAGACCACACAGTTGTGCTACAGTCTCTCAGGATGTTGCTTCCAGAACACCAGGCAGCACAAGCCCATGAGGGACACAGTCATCAGTTTACCTGTGTGTTATCACAGAGGGAGGTGCTCATGTGATCAAATCCTAAAAGACCACAACTTTTTTTTTGTTTTTTCGAGTCAGAATTTCTCTGTGTAGCTCTGGCTGTCCTAGAACTAACTCTGCAGACCAGGCTGCCCTCGAACTCAGAAATCTGACTGCCTCTGCCTCCCAAAGTGCTGGGATTAAAGGCGTGAGCCACCACCGTCCGGCTATGACCACAACTTTAATCAAAGGACATATGCTCCCCTTCATAAGCCCCTCAGGGTTTCTGGGCTGGCTAGATGTAAGGTCTACTGTACCCTCCTACTCAGTCAACTCTGCAGAGGTGGGAGATGGCAAGACTGACTGCTCCCTTGCCACAGCTGCACAGCTCCCAGGGACCCCTGGGGCCCTACTGACTTCACAGTAAACTGGCTGTGCTGAATCTGACTATCCACTCAGACAAGGAATCTGGGAGCCATGGCAGTCTCAACTGACTCCGTGTATATGGCTTGTGACTGTCAGCCCATCACCAGCGCAGATCAGAGGGGATTTGCGACAGGGACCCATATCCATGTTCCCACCATCCCCCATCCTCCCATCCTCCCAGGAGCTGGCTGGGCAGAGCTTCCTGTCACCAACCTGGGTCTGGGTCCTCCAGCTTCTCCTTAAGCCGGGGAAAGGCAGGACGCAGCGACTCTGGGTACTTGAGGAATACTTTGTACATGATCAGCACTGCCTTCTTCCTGATGTACGGCTTCGTGTGAGACATCTGTGGAGACAGAAGGGTGGCTGGTGACCCACTCACCTGGTCAGCACCTATGACTCTTCCACATCTCGCTCCCTCTTAACCCACCTAGAGCAGGCCCTGCCCCTGCCCTCTGTACCTGCCTACCATAAGAGGTGCTACGCCCACAGGGAGATGCAGTCACTGTGAAAGCTGATCTGGTTATAATGTGTGGCTCTATTTACTCAAGTCTCCTCCAGGACAGCTTCTGCACTGGCACTAGTGGTGGTGGGGTTACCCTTTAGCCCATCAGGCTCCAGGGGGCTTTCCATGCAGATCCAATGAGCTCTCTAGTCCACAGGGCTGGCAACTATCTGGAAAGCCTCACAAGCTATGCATCTACTCGGTGGGCTGGGCAATCTGTCACAACAGCTGCAGTCACCACAAAGGGGTGGATGCGCATGGAGAGTCCCAGTGGAGCTCTGTTTACAATAGGTACCTGCTAGATCTGGGTGGTGACAGTGGGTTCTGCCCCCTCATGGTATTCAACTTTTAGACCACCAGGCAGTATCCAGAGAACAAACCCAGGAGAAAGCAAGGCTGACTTTTGCTCTGTCCCAATTACCCCAGCTACACAGCAGCCACTCTGAGGGCCTTTCTGTCTCCTCAGAGCAAGGGCTCAATACTGGATTCCGGGCATCACTGGATGAAGGTAAACAGTGGTGTAGGCAACACAGAAACTCACCAGGGTCATGATGTCATTTGCCAGGTCTCTGGCAAGATCTGGGGTGACAAAACAGGACAGACCAGTCAGTGCCACTCCAGTGTCGTACTGGCTGGGGCTGCTCAGGTCCTGCAAGGGGACAACAGGAGGGTCAGTGGCAGTCCCTTGGGACTATCTGTATGTCTGTAACCCAGCACGAGGAAGCCTCTCACAGCTCCTCTACTGTCATCAAGAATTGGAACACAGGTCAGAGGCAGAGAACACAGAAAGCTCTGTGTGGAAGCCACCAGGTCTCTGGGCTCCTTGGGGACAGAGGCTCCTTTGCAAGTCACAACTCCTGGACAACTTCCTGGTTCCTGGCAATGCTATAGGAACCTTTTCTATTCAGCAACTCCCTCATGATACCAGGAACAGTCCTTTGGCTGTTCTGATCTGAGATGCTCTGGGCCGATTAGAAGGAGTTCATCCTTCTAATGTATACGGCCTAAGGCAGAAGACTGAGGCAACTTTTTCCCAGTGCCCTGACTCCCCACTCTAAGGCAGTGTGCCTGTTGCTAGGAGGGTGTACCTCAGTTATGTTGTACATGGGGCATGCTCAGAGTGCTGGCCTCATGATTATTAACAGAATGTTGTAAGCTTTAGGGACTTTCCTGGGCTCAAACAGCATCAGAAGCTATGATCAGCCCTTTACCCTCAGTGTCCAAAATTTGCAGTGCCATCTCCCAAAGGGACAGAAAGGAAAGCAGTGGAATCAATGGAAGCACTGCCCCCTACTAGGAAAGCACATCAGGAAGACACACAGAGGGGACAGATGGCCTGGAGCTTGGCCTTGAGAATCCCATGCCCAGATCCCATGCTGGTCTAGATGACACAGCGGCTGCAGAGGCCTGGGACATGTGCCCTGCTGTGTGGGCAGAGATCTCAGCTGCACATATACCAGGTCCCAACCAGGACATCAGCAAGTTACTGCTATCCTCAGTAGTAGGACACCTTCTCTTATGAAGCTGAGCTCCTGTGTCTTAGAAAGGAAGGCCTGACCCACAGCCTCACACACTGCAGGCATACAGACAGTGAGATGCTGTTGTGGCCAGAGCCAGCCTCAGCCTCAACCCAACTGCTCACCTCTGTATCCCACTCCCCTTCCTCCTAGAGCCCACATGTCCAGTCCTCCCAGAGCCTGGCCACTCAAGTCCAGCTTCTTCTCATAAGGCTCATGCATGCAGGAATAGCACCCAGGAGCCTCCTTTAGAGGGCCCTAATCACTCAGACCCTTGCTCTTCTCAAAGGCCTGGCCAACTCAGGTTATCTGCTCCTCCAAATAGCTCTGGCTCACCCAGGCCTCCTGCCTGACCCCATAACCCAGAGACACTGCCCATGTGGCTTGCAGCATAACACCATACAGCCCTGCACCTCCCATCTCAGCCAGGCTCTATCCTCATCAGCACCATGAGCCCAGCTATGCTACTGTAGCTCCCATATTCATTCCTCTTCCACCTGACAGTTGCCTACAACACACACCTGCCACCTCACACTGAGGGAGTCCTGCCCTTGCTCCAGCATTTGAGAACAGAGGGGTGCACTTTATGACAGGAATTATAAAGGGGCTGAAACAAAGGGCAGCCAGCACCCTGTGGTTTTCAGCATAAGGTAGGCAGGAGTGGGATGGTGTCAAGGAGGACTCATCCACTCCCTCCTTCACACACTCCTTCACTCTCTCACACTCACTCCCTCACACTTCCACTCCAACACTTCCTCCCTTACAATCCCTCCTTCACACTCTCTCACACACTCCCTCCCTCACACTCACTCTCTCACACACTCCCTCCTCCCTCACACTCACACCCAGTCCCTCATGTTCAGTCCCTCACACACTCCCTCACTGACCATCTAGAGGCCTGGGAGCCAGCAGGCAGGCAGGAGCCCAGTGCGGACAGGGACAGGCTGTAGCAGTGTGCACTGAGCAGGGAAGGGAGGAGGGGCATGTACTCCAGCCTGAAGCCCTCTAGAATGTGAAGGCCCATGCTTGCTGAGACCAGATCTCTCATCTGCTGAGACACAGGGGATATGAGTGAGAAAGCTTTGAAAAGCTACCCCAGGCAGGTGGGACGGTCAGCTAGCTGATCTTCTGTGGCTCACTTGAGTGGCAGGAAAGCATCAGGGCCTACCTTTCGGATCTGGTTGGTGGTCAGCATGATGACGTCGGTACCTTCATGGAAGCACTGGGAGGCTGCAAGGTAGCCAACACGCTGTAGAGTCAACAGCCACAGTGTCAGAACCAGAGCTACCTAAAGTCCCACCAGGAGCATTCAACAAACACTGGGAAACACTGAAGGTGACAGCAGCAGTGCACCTGGATCCCCAGCTGAGCACTGGGCACAGGGTTCTGAGGCCTCCTCCCCTACTGCCCCTCCCAGCACATGCAGATGCTAGTTCTAGCTTCACTGCTGTACACACATGCACAGGGGAGGCAGCACCCTAGTTCTCATAATGTACCATTCCATCCCTCAAGGCACTTGCTTAGGGGCTACGTGCTTTCAGCGTTATATGGCACACACACACACATGAAATAGGACAGGTAACAGGAGAAAATGTCTAAAGGGACCAGTGTGCCCATCTTTGTCAACCAGAGGCTGGGAAATGACCAGTCATGACAATGACCCCACAACCAGGTTATCAGAACTCTTGGGACGGCAGTGCTGATCAGCCTTAGCCAGGTGCTCCAATCAAACACTGCCACTCTGGGTACAGTGGTGCAGCCTGTTACCGCAGCACTCAAGAGGCAGAGACAGAAGACTAGCACTCAATTCAGGACCAATCTCAGCTACAGGGGATTCAAAGCCAATCCACAGTGTGGGAGACTGAAAACAACTGCTGCCCTAACAAACCACTGTTAAGCCATGTGGGGTGGCACACGCCTTTAATCCCAACACACAGTTAGCAGAGAGAGGTCTCACACCTCAACAGCAGGGTCTCTGGCCAGAGGACACACCCTCAAGGATCCTCCCACGCTGGAGGATCCCTCCTCCCTTACACAGAGCACATCTGCCTGCTCTTCATCCTAGCTCCTCACCTTGAATGTGAACTTGGAGGCACTCATGACTTCAATTATGTTGAAGGCAGCCCAGCTGATGTCGTACCCAAGCATCTGTAACTGTTAAGGAAAGATTGGTGAAGGTGATTAGTACTCGGGAGACACTGGGGCAAAGGTTGCAGCCACACCAGTACATTCACACCACACATGGAAGAATAAGATACACTCAGTCTGAACACAGAAACTTCATCCATCACAAACCCTTGGGGACTTTTCTATCCTCTTTTCAACAAATGGCTCTGACAAAACTGGACGTGGTTCAGAGAAAGTTCCTTAGGGGTGGAGCCCTGCCTAGAATCACCTAGTGAGGGGGCTTGGTCAAGGTGGAACCTTGGCTAGCATCCCCCAGTGAGGTGCTGGGTGCATGGTCTAGCAGGAGAGTCCTGCTTGGCAAGTGTGAGAGACTGGGTTTCCTATTTAGCACTTAAAAAAAAAATACCAAAGAAAAAGACTATGGACTATCTAAGTCTAAGGGAACAGGTTCACAGAACACTAAAAGATGATGAACGTTCACAATGGAGAACATGGTGCTACTGTCTGAAGTCCCAACATCACGGCACACAGCTATGTTGTCTGTGATCTGAGCTTGTCTATGATGGAGACCTAAGGTAGGAGGACTGAAGATTCAAGCCAACTGAGGTCATACATGCTATAGATATACACTCAGGCAAAACAGCAATATGTATAAAACAGACCTTTTAAAAATTTAAATAAATAGTCAGGTATAGTAATGCACAACTTTAATCCCAGCACTTGGCAAGGCAGAGGCAGAAGGATCTCTGTGAGTTTAATTTAAGGTCAGCCCAGTCTACAAAGTAAGTTCCAGGACAGTCAGGGCTACACAGAGAAACCTTGTCTCAAAAACCAGAAAAAGAAAAGAAAAAACAGTGTTAGTGTGAAGAGGTAGAGCACTTACTTGCCTCAGGGGTATTAGGCTCTGAATTCAATCCAAGAACTGTTTAAAAAGCAAGAGGGCTAGGTAAAGGCACCTACTGCCAAACCTAATGAACTGAGTTTAAGTCCTGCCACTTGAGTAATGGAAAGAACCAGGCCCTGAGAGGTATCCTTCATACAAGCACCATGCCATACTTGCATACACAGCAAAGAAAGAAAGAGCTGGCATGCAATTGAAAATTAAAAGAGTTGGCATGGTGAAACATGTCTATTAATCATAGCCCTTGGGAGGCAGAGGCATGGGAATCTCTGAGTTTAAAGCCAGTCTGGTTTACAGAGTAAGTTTCAGGACAGCCAGGACCACACAGAGAAACCCTGTCCCAAAGATAAACAAGATTAAAAAAAAAAAAAAAAAAAGGCAAGTTTTTCTTTGAAAGAGAGTGAAGTATCCTGTCCCACCCCTGTGGCATACTCCAGTACTGAGAACCTAGCATGGTACGTTGCCTCCCAATCTAAGGAGGGATGGAGGCAGAAGGCAATCACACTCACATACACGTGCAGCCAAAAAGGATGGTTCAGAGTCTGAGGCTCCCCACTGGGATCCCCAGCACCTCACCACATGCCCAGCCTGTATTTGCAATAGAAGCCATCAGGCAGGACTCTGCATGAACCTTGTGCTGTGCACAGCAGCAATGTCTGATGGATAGAGGATAGACAGGCAGGCAGGTGAGGCAAGAGAAAGGCACTCACGTAGGTGAGCTTGCAGACAGCGTTGGCCTTCACAGCGATGTTGTCCTGCTTCAGCTCCTGCTTGATCTCGTCAATGCACTGGGAGATGTACTTGGCCTGAGTGGAGACAGCAGTGTGAAGTGCAAGAATCGGTGTGGTCTGGCTGCTGACTGTCAGCAGGTGCTCATGGGGAGGACGACAGTTTCAGCCAGCCTGAATGAAGAGACCTGGTGGCTTTCTCTTCCTTCTCACTGCAGCATGGGGACCTAAAACAGGGCTGGTGCATGCCAAGCAAACATGCTCTCCTGAGCTGTCTCTCAAAGCCCAACTAAGCACCTATTTTCCACTGATAGGAAATGGCTATAACAGGAGACTCTTAAAGGTGAGAAGTGGACATGTGGAGCTGAGGGACCACAGTGACTGCTACTGCTCTCGGTGACAGCCTTTAGCTAGTTGAAGGTAAACTATTTTGGACCTAAGCAGTAGTGCCAGTCACATGACATTCTACTGTATGGCCTGATGCCTATGGTTACCCATGCTGCAGGGCCCACTGAATCCCCTTTCCCTCCCATAGGCTGCTTTGCATAGTCCCGCTCACCACTAGCATGCACCCTTGGCCTCCCCCTGTGAGAGCTCAGCAAATCTATCAAACAACTTCTTGGGCCAGACAGGTCCATCCAAGAGAATTAAGGCACAAAGTCCAGAGAAGAGCAGATGTGGGCCTAGGGAGTGTCTCCTACCCTACTACCAGGACAAGTACAAATGAAGTCAAGCCTAGCCCCAGGATAGCATGAGCAGGGGGTAGGTGTTGAGGTATACCAGAGCATGGAATGACCCCACCACCACCACATCAGCTCCCATGTGCCAGGTGCTGCGTGAAGAGAGAGGAACCTGGATCTTGGCTTTTTTTTTTTTCTTAAAAGATTTATTTATTATATTTATGTGAGTACACTGTAGCTGTTTACAGACACACCAGAAGAGGGCATCGGATCTCATTACAGATGGTTGTGAACCACCATGTGGTTGCTAGGAATTGAGCTCAGGACCTGTGGAAGAGCAGTCAGTGCTCGTAACCGCTGAGCCATCTCTCCAGCTCTCTTGTCTTGACAGTGAAACGGGTAGCCATCACCAGACTTTGACAGCAAGTGTCACTGTTCCTCAAATGTAATCCAGAGATGACCCACAGCTGACACACTCCAGGTGTCACACCTCAGAGCCCTCCCCCAGGCAAGTGTGGATATCAGGGTTTATCCCAAGTCCCTGTGAAGTGGACCTAAGGATGCTTGTGGGATCATCACTGCCCAGGCCAGTCTCTAGCATTGGGTCAAAGAAACTACAACTGTTAAGCACCCCGTTGACAAAAGTTTGTTTGTTTGTTTGTTTGTTTGTTTGTTTGTTTTTGTCTTAAGACAGGGTCTCATATAACCTAGACCACCATGCAATTGGGCTGCCCTTGAACTCCTGTCCCCCCTCATGGAATGACAGGCATAGGCCATCAAGCTTGGCTTATCAGAATACTTTCCTGAATATTTTACGATCTAGACTGAGTCCAATGGAACAAATGTCAAATGTCACCACAACCTGCCTCAAGTAACTAAATGCCACCCAGGGATCCTCAGGAATGACTTTCTCTCTCTTCAAAGATGCCAAGCTGTTAATGACTGAAAAGAAAACAAACTTCAGGCCAGACTTATGTAAAGAACAGATTCTCAGCTGGACATGGGGTAGGGCTTGAAGAAGTGAACCAAGTACTCAGCAAGGAGCTGAGACATTCAGCAAATAAGGTCTCAGGCAAGGGTCTGATTTTCAGTACTCACATGCCCAGAACCCACCAGGGGTCAAGCAGGACCCAGGAGCTGGATATTTGAAGTCCCTGTAATATCGCCCTGGCTTTCAGGAGGGAAACACTGCTGTCCAAAACACAACCCAAAGTGACTCAACAACCAAGTCTGATAGGCACACCTGAAATCACAGCACAGGTGGCTGAGGAAAGAGGATCGCCTCAAGTTCAAGGCCAGTCTGTGCTATGTGGTGTGTTCTAGGACAGCATGGACTACACAGCAAAGTCCTTGACTTAAACAACCCATATTAAGAAGAAAAAAGGGGGGCTGGTAAGATGGCTCAGCGGTTAAGAGTGCCAACTGCTCTTCCAAAGGTTCTGAGTTCAAATCCCAGCAACCACATGATGGCTCACAACCATCCGTAATGAAATCTGATGCCCTCTTCTGGAGTGTCTGAAGGCAGCTACAGTGTACTTACATATAATAAATATATAAATAAATAATATTTTAAAAAAAAAAGGAGGAGCTGGTGAGATGGCTCAGCGGGTAAGAGCACCCAACTGCTCTTTTGAAGGTCCTGAGTTCAAATCCTAGCAACCACATGGTGGCTCACAAAAAAAAAAAAAAAAAAAGAAAGAAAGAAAGAAGAAAGGAAAGAACGAACGAACGAACGAATGAATGAACGAACTAGGCTAGGGAGATAGCTTAGTGGGTAAAGTGCTATTAGTGCAAACTGAGGACCTGGGTAATCCCAGTGCACTAAAAGCAAGATGAAGGTGGAGAGAGAGGCTTCAGGAGCCATGAACTAGATAGCCTATCACATCAGCAACAGCAGGGACTGCTTGAGACAAGAGTTGACTGCCACATGCACACCACTTCAGGCTGCACAAGTACACACCCACCCAAGTGCTTACACAGGTGTGAGAGCTCTGATAGAAAGTAACTCACTGGGCTGGTGAGATGGCTCAGGGGTTAAGAGCGACAACTGCTCTTCCTAAGGTCCTGAGTTCAAGTCCCAGCAACCACATGGTGGCTCACAACCATCTGTAATGAGATCTGACTCCCTCTTCTGGAGTGTCTGAAGACAGCTGCAGTGTACTTACATATAATAAATAAATAAATAAGAAAGTAACTCACCACAGGCGCAGAGGCTTGTGCAGTCTCAAGGGAACAGAAAGCACAAGAGGGAAACTATGTTTCAAAACAGTGACTCCCAGATTTGGTGAGAGACAAGAAACTCACACTTCAGCCAGGAGTGGTGAAACACACACTTAATCCTGCAGTGGCAGGCAGATCTCCATGAGTTCAAACCCAGCCTAGGCTACATATTGAGCACCAGAATAGCCAAGACTACATAAGACAAGACCCTATCTTGAAAAAGAAACAGCCTGGTACAGATTTAACCCCAGCACTTGAGAGGCAGAGGCAGAAGGATCTCTCTGAGTTCAAGGTCAGTTTGGTCTACAGATCGAGCTCTAGGACAGCTAGGGCTACACAGAGAAATCCTGTCTCAACAAAACAAAACAAAACAAAAAAAAAACAAACAAAATTAAGAAAGAAGAAAAGAAAGTCACAATTCAAGAAACAGCAAGGAGCTGAGACACTCAGGTTCAGGCAAGGGTCTGATTCCCAGTACTCACATGCCATTCACAAAGACTTCTTCCAGTTACAGAGGACCCAATGTCCTACTCTGGCCTCAGGCAGGCACTACATACACATGGTGCACAAACATGCAGTCTTCATCACGACGGTTACAAGACACCAATTCCTCTGCAAGCTCCTTCTACACAAGTCTCTCACCTGCATGTGCCTAAAGAAGCCAGTTAAAGCTTCCAGCTAGGCATGGTGGCACTTGCTTTCAACCCAAACACTCAGAAGCAGGTAAAGGAGCTTTGTTAGTCTGTGGTCAGCTTGGTTCACAAAGCAAGTTACAGGCCAGCCAAAGCTGTATAGTATCTCAAAATACAAAACAAAACAAAACACTACCAACAACAAAGATATGCTCCTGAAAACCAACTCTGCAAGCTGTCCTTTGATTTTTTATTTCTACATGTGTGCACGTGTACGCACGCACACACACAGGCATATGTACATACACACAGACACTGACACAGATACAAAGTTACAGATGGTTATAAGCTAGGTCCTAGGACTCAAACCTAGGTCTTGTAGAAGAGCAGAAAAAAATGTTAACTGCTAAGCCATCTTTCCAGACCACAAGACATTAAAAAAAAAAAAAAAAAGCTCATTCCAGCTGAGGCCATCCTTAAAGAGCTGCAATTCTGTCTTGGAAGGCAGGGCTGGTCTCTCCTGTGGCTCCAGGTTCATCCTTTTCATTCCAGTACTTAAAAGGGAAAAGCAGAGCCGGGCGTGGTGGTGCACGCCTTTAATCCCAGCACTCGGAAGGCAGAGGCAGGCGGATTTCTTAGTTCGAGGCCAGCCTGGTCTACAAAGTGAGTTCCAGGACAGCCAGGACTATACAGAGAAACCCTGTCTCAAAAAAAAAAAAAAAAAAAAAAAAAAAAAAGGGAAAAGCAGAGGATGTCTCCGAGTTCAAGGCCAGCCTGTTTCTAAAGGAAATGAAAACCAAGCCTGATTCCCTGTGTTTGATCCCCTGAAAGAAGGTGGTGAAAGAAAAAGGAAAAACACAACCAACCCAGGGCAGACACATTATCTTCAGGAGTCCAAGGGAGCCTTTTGGCAGTCCAGTGCCTGCTCATCACAATGCTACCCACCCAGCCCTTGGCCTTTCCAAACATGCCTCACTGTGTAGTTTAAGCTGGCTTTAATGTGGAACATTCTGCCTGGGCCTTCTTACGGGCTTGAGGAGAATGCCAGCTGGCTTTGTGAAAGATGGCTGTTTTCTCAGGCTGATAAGAAGGCAGCAGCCAGACCTGGAGAAGCCAAATAGTAACCAACCGCCTAGCTGGTACTTCCGGGTTGAGTGCCAAAATCCTGGGTCCCTAGGTAAGCCTGGCAAGGGTGTTGTTATAAGACACAAAAAATACACTCAAGTGCCTGAGAACCTCCAGCATCTGCCCGTGACCAGGCATGGCAGGAGGGCTGGCAAGCAGTGCGACTCACATTCTGGGAGACAGGCACACATTGGTGGCAGGTAAAGAGACACAACACACAGGAACTGGCCCATGTGTGCATATCCTCACAGATCTGGAGCCGTACGAGCTTCTCTGGACTTCAGTCTAATAGTGACAAGGCTAGTGTCCTGAGGTTTCAGGAAGCACCCACATCCTGCTTGCCCCAATATCCAGAAACCTCACATCCTAAGTTCATGGCTCCTTCTTTCCCCTAGACCTGGCAGCAGTCTCCCAGGCTCTGTCTCTTTCCTCTTCCTGCTTCCCTAGAGGACCTGATGGTGAGAATGGGTCCAAATGATCCAGAATGATGCCCAACTCAGGGTCCCCAGTTTGACCCAGTCTGCACAGTCCCTTCTGCCACTGAAGGACACAGGTACACAGGTCTCACAATTAGCACAATGGTACATCTGGTGGACACAAGTCACCTCATATCACCCAAAGTCAGAGCAAGAATGAGCCAGGAACTGTGGTTCCTATGGCTACAACAGAGAAGGCAGAAGGAGAAGGAGAAGCTACAAGACAGATAAGTCAATGTGGATGCCTGGGGAGCCTGGAAAGTAAGGAGAATTCTTGAGACTAGAATGAAGCCAATCGCAGCCTGGGGCCCAGAAAGCAGCATAGGAAGACTAACACCTGATAGAAAAAAGAGCTTATGCCTCTGCGTAAGCAAGTAACTGGAGCAAAGAGAACAGGATGAGGCAGGAGGATCTTGAGTTCAAGGCCAGACTGGGCAATTTTGCATAACCCTGTCTCAAAATGAAAGTAAAGAGAGGGTTGGAGTGGGACTCGGGGGTGCAGCCCCCGCCTAGAACCCCCCAGTGAGGGGCTGAGGGTATGAGGTGGCTCAGGGGGTAAAGAATATGCCTAAAATTGGTGCAGACCAGCCAGTACCACAAAAAGGCCAACTTGGGCAACACAGCACAACTGTCTAAAAGCAAAAAATTAAAATAAAAAATAAGAGAGCACGAGCCATTTGTGCTGGGCACAGAATGAACAGAGTAAAGAATGGCCATTGCAGAGCAAAGGACATAGGCAGCCTGAGGTACAGGTCATCTCAGGGCCCAAGCCTCAAGAACAGCTGTTGAGTTCCCAGGTCTCCAAATGATCCTTGGAGTTACCAACCAAAGGGGAACAGCTAAAGCCCACAAGATAGCTACAGCAGAGTTTCAGAAACAACTAGGCTGCGCTGATCACACCAGGCAGGGGTTGGTGCTGGCACAGGCAAAGATGCTGAGCTAAACACAGTCAGGTATGGCAGACTGCAGAGAAACATACTTTAGGGGCAGTAGGGGGTCCCCTGCAGTACCAGGGATATTCAGCTTGTGTTTTAGCTTTCTACAAGTACCTGGCATAGAGATGTAGGGGCCCTCATGGCTGCTTGTAAACACTCATGGAAGCTGCGGATTTGAAGGAGTGGGGGAAGGTGAGTGGAAAGGATACTTCCTGTTTTTATTTAATAACATCAATTGTGTGTTTAAAAAAAAAAAACTGCGGAAGAATAAGTCTGACATGCCTTTAATGCCAGCACTCAGGAGGCAGAGGCAGGCAGAACTGAGTAGGATGGAAGCCATCCAGAGCTACATAGTGAAGCCTATTTCATAATAAAGATGGAGGATGTGGGGCTGGAGAGATGGTCCAGAGGTTAAGAGCACTGTCTGCTCTTCCAGGGGTCCTGAGTTCAATACACAGCAACTACATGGTGGCTCACAACCATCTGTAATGGGGTCTAGTGCCCTCTTCTGGTGTGTCTGAAGAGAGCAATAGTGGTGTACTCATATGCATAAAAATAAATAAATAAATCTTAAAAAAAAAAAGATGTTGTAGCTTAGCAACAGAGTGCAACCAATGTCTACAGGCTCTGAAGTCAGACAGTGAAACGTGGTAAAAATTAAAGGGTGGAGAGATGGAGAGATGGTTCAGCAATTAACAGAGCTTGCTGTTCTTGCAGAGGACCTAAGTTGGATTCACAGCACCCATGTTCAGTGGCTCACAACTACCTCTAACTCCAGCTCCAGGAGATCCAATGACCTCACCTGCCTCTGCAGGCACCTACACACACAACAGACACACAGATACACAAATATACACATAAGAAAAAGTAATCTTTAAAATATATATATGGAGGCTGGAGAGATGGCTCAGCAGTTAAGAGCACTGTCTGCTCTTCCTGAGTTCAATTCCCAGCAATCACATGATGGCTCACAACCATCTGTAATGGGATGCCCTCTTCTGGTGTGTTTGAAGAGAGCAACAGTACTGACATACATAAAATAAGTCTTTTTTAAAATTAATATATATATGGATACACTAATACTAAAAAGACAAAAATTGGGCTGGTGAGATGGCTCAGTGGGTAAGAGCACCCGACTGCTCTTCCAAAGGTCCAGAGTTCAAATCCCAGCAACCACATGGTGGCTCACAACCATCCACAGCGAGATTTGGCGCCCTCTTCTGGAGTGTCTGAAGACAGCTACAGTGTACTTACATATAATAAATAAATAAATCTTTTTAAAAAAAAAAAAAAAAAGACAAAAATTCATTGGGCATGATACTGTACACCCACAATCTCAGCACTGGGGAAGCAGAGGCAGCTGAGTGCCTGTGAGTTCAAGACCAGACTGATCTACAGAGTGAGTTGTTGGCCTGTCAAAGTTACAGAGTAACATCAGCTCAAAGGGGCTGCAGAGATACAGCAGAAGAGGTCTTGCTGATCTTCTAGAGGACCTGGGTTTAATTCCCTGTACAGACTTGAGGCTCTGCACCATCCACAGCCATGTGCTACCACACCTGGCAATAAATCTTTTTTAAAAAAAAAAAGATCATCTCAAGCTGGGCAGTGGTGGCATATGCCTTTG
Organism: Mus caroli; assembly: GCF_978045245.1. NCBI lineage: Eukaryota > Metazoa > Chordata > Mammalia > Rodentia > Muridae > Mus > Mus caroli. Next base: position 79,532,075 of record NW_028227264.1, read on the forward strand.
ATGCCAGCACTCTGGAGGCAGAGACAGGCAAATCTCTGTGAGTTAAAGGCCAGCCTAGTCTACAGAGTGAGTTCCAGGACAGCCAGGGCTACACACAGAAACCCTGTTTCAGTTTTTAAAAAAGGATCATCCCAAAAACAAACCAAAACCCCACAAAACTTCCAGAGTGCACACCCTGCATTTTTTAAGTACTTGTAAGGCAGAAGGATTATTACAACTCCCAGTGTCACACAGTGAGACCTAAGTCAACCGGAATGTAGAGCAGAGAATGGTCACTGCAACTTGTGCTACAAGGTTGGCAGAAGGCTCTGCACTACACCAGCACCTCCACAAGAGCAAGTACCTGCAGTCTACAATGAGCCCAACAATGCACAGGAACTTGAAGGTGTCCCTGAGGAGGGACAGAGGACCCAAGCGGTCTCAGTGTATCTTGTACAGACTGGCCAGCCATGGTGGGAGAGATGGCTCAGCAGTTAAAGGTAGAGTCACAACCAAAATCTTAGAATGGCCGAGCAGTCAGCAGCAGGAGCCACATAGAAGCTGAGGGCTTGGAGGACTTTCTGTGCCTGCCTAGCTCTGCACTACTGAAAGAGCTTTCTGCAGTCTACATGCAAGACAGCACAATGAAACTCAGTATCAAATGTAATACACACCAATTTTTAAAAAGCACCTCCACCATTACCCCACAGACACCTGTGGGACAGGCACAGTCTATGTACACGGATTCCCAATGAAGATTTGAGACTTGCGGGATGGGAAGGTAGGGGACGTGAAGAGCAAAACGTAACAGAGGCCTGAGGCCCTGGGCACACACACCCTAAAATCAGTAATCCCAGCACTAAGACTGAGGCAGGAGTACCATGAGCTTCAAGCCCGCCCAGGTTATGTCCCTAGCTAGAGTCTGTTTCAGGTACTCAAACTAGAATGTGACCTGTCCCCAGGGTCCTAGAACAGCTGCCCAGGGAACATTCTCTGTACGGGAAGGCAAGAGGGGAACGTGGAAGCCCTTTTGAGAGCAAAGAGGGCCACAGTACAAAGGAAATATCGTGTAGGGCAGTCCACACCCAGCAAAACGCAGGCCAACCAGCTATTTCAACTGAAGTAACAGCCAGGGAGAGCAGGGAGGGTACAAACCACACCAGGTAGGGTAGAAGGGATGAAGGCTACAGAGAAATGACTGTCCCAGCTAGGGACAGGCCCCCTCTTTCAGCATGGCCTTCCAGCCCAGGAGGAGGCCTGCGTCTTTCTACTGAGCCAGGCACTAAGCAGCCACTCTATCACGTCTTCCTTAATCTAGGTCACAGGCTGTGGGGAGGAAAGGAAGCAGCGCTTGTAGTCTCAGTGTAACTTCTGGAAAAATCGCTTCCACACCCTGACTTCTGCCTTCTTTGAGCTTCCAGTTTTGAAGTCAGGCTTCCCCATTTCAAGACGCCCCTAGGTCCTGCACACACTAACAGTTCAGGGGATCTGGGGCAGGGAAACCTGGCAGGGTTCCCAAGGAAGCCCAAGACAGCCACCCGGACCTGTAGTTTCCTGACAAGGGGATTTCTCCATGGGAGACACGTAGACCTATGACAGGATTTTTCTGTGAGGGTCCCCGATTCCTCCATATGGAATCCAGAAACAAGCTCAAGTGAGAGAACCTTTGCCTAAGTGAATCTTCTTCAAGAAGGTAAACTCAGGTTCAAGCAGTGGCATCCAACTGCAAGACCTAAAACGCTGAGGCCTTTAGGACAGCGATTGCTCCAAGTGGACAATTTCGAGGTTCAGGGAGTGGCCCCCAGTTACAACAGACGAGACACCTGAGCCATTTTGGACAGCGCCTGTTTCAAGCTGCTGGGGGTAAACTGAGGCCAGGGGAAGGAGAGGCTGTGCAGAGCCGCAGCTCCAGAACAGGCAGGACGGGAAAGGCGATGGGGTCGAGGAAGACGGCTCCACGGCGGGCCAGAGGCAATGGGGGGAAAGCCGGGCAGCCCCGCTCCGCGCCGGCTCACCTCGTCTTCCTTGTGGTTGCGGATGCCGCGGACCAGATCCTGCAGGTTCTTGTCGAACATGCGGTCGATACTGCCCTTGACCATCTTGAGGGCCATCGCGGCGGCCCGTGGGCTGTGGCCTCCGAGGGAAACGCCGCTACCGCGGCCTTAGAAGGTGCGGGGACCCGGCGACCGCACCTCAGGCGACCGCCCCGCTGTGTTTCCGGCCGCCGCGGAGGGGACGCCGTGGAGGCCAGAGCGACGGCTGTAGCCGGAGAGCAGTCTGAGGAGAAGGGGCAGCCAGTAAGCCTCCCGCTTCCACAGACCCTTCCCAGCTCAGGGCCGCTCGCAAATGGCGGCCAAGATGGCGGTGGGTCAGCTGACGGAGAGCCTCAGCCTCCCGGAAGCCCCGCCTCACCGAAAAGCCCAGCCCCACACTTCAGTTTCCTTGACAACCACACACCACCCAATAGGAAAGCAGACACCACCCTTTGACGCCTGGCAGCCCACCCCTTCCTCTGCAATGCCTTGCAGCCTCATTGGTGAGCAAGAACTCCACAGACGTCCTAACCACGCCCCTAAGGGAAAAGCGCGAGCAGGTCTCCCCACTCGCGAATTGACAGCAGTGGGCGTGGTCTGATCTGGTGTGGGCGTGGCTAGAGGAGGGCGGAGCTCCACGTGGAGCTTTTTCTGCAAGGTCCTGGGGAAATATACCCAGCCCAGCCTTTTCTGAATTTAAGTGGTGACTTGGGAACCAGTGTCAGGAGTCAATCACACCAGCAATCCAACTGGCCGGCCTGTGCTAAATGAAACCCTATCTGTAAAGACCAGCACAAGGCTTGGATGGTGAACACCATACAGGAGAAACTGGTGGGCAAGTGAGTTTGCTGGAGATGGTCCACCGTTTTGCACAGGTGTGATGCATGTTCCTAGAGAGGCACTGCCCTGGAGGCGTTCGTCTCTGGATTACCTCTTGCTGCTGCAGTGCCTCCTCATGTTTTTCATTGCTATATGCCTCCTGTATCTAGTACGATATGAATGGGCGCAGGGAGACCCTCACTGCCTATAGTCTGCTGTGGTTGCTTATTGGAAGACAGCCCACTCTATTGGGCAATTTTCCTGCAGATTAATATAAAGATGAACTTTCATAAAATAGATGAATTAATGATTTTATAGAATTTCTTATTTGATTAAAATAGTTTTAAGATGTTAGGGTAGCTGATAGAAAGTTTAAAGAGATGGTTTAAATTGTTTTGCCAGAAAGATATAGTAAGGTTAGCATTAAGCATAGAATGTGTCCCTTCCTTTGGCTGCAAACGTTAAATAAGGAGCACAGTGAGCTTCCGTGTGTTACAAGCACGTAATTGTACTTGAAAGACAAAATAGGCTTGGGACTAATTAGTGATCAAAGAAGACATTCATTCTAGGTTAGGTCCGAGTTCCTGGATCATGTGATCCAAGAATGTGGTCCCATGTTTAGAGTAAATAATTATACTATAAGAGTAGAGAATAGGTAATTAGCCAGTTTAGCTGAACATATTATTCAAAAATAATATGGAAGACAGATTACCTGTTTCTTTTGTTTGTTTGTTTGGTTGGTTGGTTTTGCTTTTTCGAGACAGAGTTTCTCTGTATAGCCCTGGCTGTCCTGGAACTCACTTTGTAGACAAGGTTGGCTTTGAACTCAGAAACCCACCTACCTCTGCCTCCCGAGTGCTGGGATTAAAGGCATGCGCCACCATGCCCGGCCCAAGGCAACTCTTATAAGGACAATATTTAACTGGGGCTGGTTTACAGTTTAGATCATTATCATCATGGTGGGAAGCATGGCAGCATCCAGGCAGACATAGTGCTGGAGAAGGAGCTGAGAATACTTACTACATCTTGATCCCAAAACAGCCAGGAAAAGACTCTCTTTGCACTGGGTGGAGCTTGAGCAGAGGACCTCAAAGCCCGCCCCCAGAGTGACACACTTCCTACCAAGTCATGTCTAGTCCAGCAGGGCCACGCCTCCCAACAGTGCCACTTCCCATGGGTCAAGCACATTCAAACCATTACAGGCATCAGGTGCAAGCATGCATGGGGCAGGGGACATCACCTTCATTATGCTTTGAATTCTGTGACAAACACCATGACTAAATCACCTTATAGAAGAAACCATTTTTCAGAAGGCTCGAGTCCATGAAGGCAGAGCACAGCACAGGGACAGCTGAGAGCTCATGTCTGAGCTACAAACAAAAAGGAGAGAGAGAGAGAGCAGAATGGGGAGAGTCTTTGTTTTATTTTGGTTTTTTGTTGTTGACATTGTTGTTGTTTTGAGACAGGGTCTCTCTGTGTAACAGTCCTGGCTGTCTTGGAACTTACTATGTAGATCAGGCTGACCTCAAACTCACAGAGATCCACCTGCCTCTGCCTCCTGAGTGGGATTAAAGGTGTGTGCCACCACAGCAGGTTGTGAGAACCGTCAAAGCCCTTCCTCTGTGTGACAGACCTCCTCCAACAAGGCTACACTACCTCATCCTTCCCAAATAATCCCAGAAAGCAGGGGCCAGGCACTCAAGCATAGGCATATATGACAGCCATTCTCATCCAAATCACCACAGCCATACACAGGCACATACATATCTGTACACCTAAACAGCAATGAAAATGAAAAAATAACAAAAACGAATATCAATAGGGGGCTGGAGAGATGCTCTTCCAGAGGTCCTGAGTTTAATTTCCAGCAACCACATGGTGGCTCACAACCATCCGTAACGAGATCTGACTCCCTCTTCTGTAGTGTCTGCTGAAGACAGCTACAGTGTACTTACATATAATCAATAAATAAATCTTTAAAAAAAAAAAACAGGACAGCTTTTACAGAAGTGTGAAGTTTGATCACCAATGCCACCAGAGCAGTAGGCTCACAGCTTCTTATTAACTCCAGTTCCAGGAAATTAAACTCCCTTTGTTGGCCTCCGTGAGGAATTACACACCATAGTGCACATAAAATCCCTGTGCTTGATAGCACTCAGTGCTCTTCCTGAGGATCCAGAGTCAATTTCCAGATCCCAGTGGAGGCTCACAACTGTGTGACTGCAGTTCCAGGGGACCCAAGCCCTCTTCTGGCTTCCACAGCCAACAGGAGAACACGGAGATGTGGATATACGTGCCGGCAAAACACTTACACACAGATAAATAGATAAATAAATAAATAAATAAATAGTAAAATTTTTAAGTAGTATTTTATACATTTTAGCTAGGCAAAGGACCACGGAGGTCCCAGCCTGATTGACATACTGAATTTCAGGGCACAGTGCTCAACAGAGAGACAGTGTCTCAGTCAGGTGAGCATGGGGGTGTGGTGGCTCAGGAGGCCAAGGCAAGAAGATCAGAGACTGCAACACACAATAGACAAAATAAGAAAGGCCAGGTGAAAACGTTAGCCTGCCATCCAATCACTGAAGAGATGCAGACAGGAGGATTGGAAGTTTGGGTTTTATTTGGGCTGCAAGGTGAATTTAAGGCCAGCCTGAACTACCTGAGACTAAATTAAGACAGGTATGATGGCCCGGGCCTGTCATCTGCCCTGGGAGGCAGAGGCAAGGAGTCTCAGTGGATTTGAGGCCAGCCTGGTACATAATGACTTAGGTCAGCCTCAGCTACATAGAGACACACTGTGGAATCAGAGGGTGTGCCCAGCAGGCAGTAGTCTTGGGTTCCACCCAAGGGAAAGGGAAACTTCTGGTTTCTGTGGAAAGTCAGTTATGTCAAATGATGGTTTGCTGGGGCTCACAGGTGCTATAGCAGACACATGAAAGAATGCATGATAAAGGAGTATAAATATGACCCCACAGCCAGTGGGGCTCAAGCATTGGTTTGCTTTGCTCTGCCTTGCTATCCTTGGCTAAGGACACACATGTCTTGGTTCACCTTACATTGAGTTGCTGAGGCCTGCTTGTGGTGATACCAAGGAGAAACTTGCCAAAGAATTTCTGTCTTTCTTTTCTTTTCTTTCTTTTCTTTTCTGTTTTCTTTCTTTCTTTCTTTCTTTCTTTCTTTCTTTTTGGGGGGGTTGGTTTTTTGAGACAGGATTTCTCTGTATAGCCCTGGCTGTCCTGGAACTCACTTTGTAGACCAGATGGCCTCGAACTCAGAGATTTGCCTGCCTCTGCCTCCTGAGTGCTGGGATTAAAGGCGTGCACCACCACGCCCGGCTGCCAAAGAATTTCTTAAGCGGTTTCTGCAGCTTCTGTGGCCTCATGCCGGTTGGGGAGCCTTACAGTTTCTTCTGGATTGAACTGGCCTTGCTGGTTCATGTGTGATGCTGGCCGAGAGGACTGGGCTGCAGCTGCTGATTCACATTTGGTGTTTTGCTAAGGGACTGGACTGCTGATATTCTAACAAGATTGGACTTGCCCCCAAAGAACTGTTTCTAAACAGTTCTCAATGAAGAAGCAGGGGAATAGTTCAGGCCAGCCTGGGCTACCTGACACACCAAAACAAACAAACAAAGCCATTGGGGTTACTTGAAGGCAGAAGAGCTTTTGACAGACCAATCTGACAGCACTGGGACTTCAGGAACTAGCACGTTCCTCAGTGTGGCCAGCAGAGGGCAGTGCTTACCAGGCACAGAGGTGCAGCAGCCTGAGCTGGAGGACCTGGCCAGAGATTCAAGACTGTGTTATTAATCACACGGAATACCTTCACTTATTCATAAGCAGTCCTTCCACCTCCCCACCCAAAATCTATGTACCCTGCCGGGTGTGGTGGCGCACACCTTTAATCCCAGCACTCAGGAAGCAGAGGCAGGCGGGTTTCTGAGTTTGAGGCCAGCCTGGTCTACAAAGTGAGTTCCAGGACAGCCAGGGCTTCACAGAGAAACCCTGTCTCGAACCCCCGCCCCCCCCAAAAAAACTAAATAAATAAAATAAAATAAAATCTATGTACTCAATCTATCCATCCACTCACCCACCCATCCACCCATCCATCCATCCACCCATCCATCCATCCACCCACCCACCCACCCACCCATCCATTCACTCAACAACATACTAAGAATCTACTGTATTCCTACTTTAGCAATGAACAAAGATCAAGGAGACATTTAGAGAAAGAAGAAAGTTCTGAGAAAAGCAGGCAAGCAGACATGGAAACAAAGTGAAGTTCAGAGAGGCTCAGGAGTGGTGACAAAACCCAGACTCAAGCTTGTCCAGGATGGACAATGTCCTGGGTTCAAGTTCAAGCAGAAAACAAACAAAACCAGCTCAGCCTGTGAAGGAGCAGTGAGGGAGTAAGGGGGTATGCAAGCTGATGAGATACACTGGCTAGCAGGGGCCACAGGAGCCACAGCTTCACAGGAGCTTCTCTGTGGGTGGGAGGTCACGGTGGCGTACTCAGCAAGTTTCAGGTCCACCAGAGCAGCATAGTGAGCCCCTGTCTCAAAGCAACAAAAACAAAGGAATTCCTAGAGGAGGACTCTGAAGAGATGGCTCAGCAGTTAAGAACATTTGAAACTTTTCCAGAGGACAGAGATTCAATTCCCAGTACCCACATGGTGGTTCACAACCACATATAACTCCAGATCCAGGGGATCCAAGTCCTTCTGACCACCATGGACCCCAGACGCACACAGATGTACATGCAGATAGAACACACGTGCACATAAAATAAATAAATCGAAGAGAAAATACAAAGCAGGTTAAATGTAACCATCTTCCCATTTAAAAAGTCCCTGATGCCTCTCGCCCCTGGAGAAAAAAGCCCCTGAGGTCCTCTGGTATTTCCCTGGCCCAGGAGCCCCTTTAAGAGGCGGTGTGGATGAAGGAAGCCTCCCACAGAGAGCGTCTGGAGCTCTCCTTGGTGCTGAAATTCCTTTGCTCTGGTCTCCCCACTGAAAGCATCCATCCCTCCCACCCCCAAGGAACTTGCAAATTCCTGTTTCCTAAGGATTCTCAGCGACAACCCAAGATTTGCTGTGCATGCGTGTACAAGTGTCCACGTGTGAAGGTCAGAGTTCAACCTTGGATCTGGTTCCTCAAATCACATCCAGCTCTTGAACTCCTGGGTCAGACTTGGCTGGCTGGCTGGCCCCAGGGATTCCAGGAATCCTCCTGTCTCGGCCTCCTTAACTCTGAGATCGATTACAAGTGTGCACCACTATTTCTGGGCCTGTTGTGGGTTCTGAAGATCAAACTCTGACCCTCAAGCCTGCATGGTGGGCACTTTACCACCTGAGCCATGTCCCTAGCTCTCTGGGATTTGATTATTTAAAAAAAATTTAAAAAGAAAAAATCAGGTGTAGTGAGTGTTGAATGCCATTAATCCCAGCACTCCAAAGCAGATCTCTGTAAGTTCAGGGCCAGCCTGATTTATGTAGTGAGTTCCAGGACAGCTAGGACTACACAGAGAAACCCTGACTCAAAACAAATACTTTATTTTATTTATTTATTTATTGGTTTTTTGAGACAGGGTTTCTCTGTATAGCCCTGGCTGTCCTGGAACTCACTTTGTAGACCAGGCTGGCCTCGAATTCAGAAATCTGCCTGCCTCTGCCTCCCGAGTGCTGGGATTAAAGGCGTGCGCCACCACACCTGGCAAACAAATACTTTAAAACAACTCTTCATTACATTTATTTATTTATTTATTTATTTATGGTGTGCATGCTTGCTTGTGTGCATGTGGAGGTCAGTTCTTTCCTATCCATTGCCAGGGTCTCAGCATGCCAGCATTGCCATTGGTCAGACTCCAGCATGCCAGCAACAGCTCTACCTAAAGCATCTCTGTAGCCTTGGTTGGTTTTGTTCTGGGTAAGTTACATCAACTTGAGACAGCTAGAGTCATCTTGGAAGATAGAACATCGACTGGGTAAAGGCCCTAACCAGATTGATCCCTAGGCCATTTTCTTGGCCGAGGTCCAGTAGAGTGAGCAGGCCATGGGGGCAAGCCAGTCTGTAGTCCTCCTCCATTGCCTATGCCCCAGGTCCTGCCTGCCTCCAGGTTCCAGGCCTGAATTCTCTTGGTGATGCACTACACCTGCAGGATGAAATAAAGCTTCCGGTCCCAACACCTTTGCTCAGGGTATTTCAGGGTGGATTTTTAGTATGTTTATTTGTTTGTTTTGCTTTTTGTTTTGTTTTTGTTGTTGTTGTTTTGGTTTGTTTGTTTGTTTTTCAAGACAGGGTTTCTCTGTGTAGCTTTGGCTGTCCTGGAACTCACTCTGTAGACCAGGCTGGCCTTGAACTCAGAAATCTGCCTGCCCTGCTTCCAAGTACTGGGATTAAAAGTGTGTGCCGCCACTGCCCGGCATTAGTTTTTTGTTTGTTTGTTTGTTTGTTTGTTTGTTTAAGAATTATTCACTTTATATATGTGAGTACACTACAGACATCTTCAGACACACCAGAAGAGGGCATCAGATCCCATTACAGATGGTTGTGAGCCACCATGTGGTTTCTGGGAATTGAACTCAGGACCTCTGGAAGAGCAGTCAGTGCTCTTAACCTCTGAGCCATCTCTACACACACACACACACACACACACACACACACACAGAATTTTTTTTCCAAGACAGAATCTCTGTGTAGCCCTGGCAATCCTGGAGCTTGCTCTGTAGACTAGGCTGGCCTTGAACTCACAGAGATCAGCCTGCCTGTCTCCAGAGTGCTGGGATTAAAGGCGTGTGCCATCACTCCTGGCCTATTTTCTGTTCTTTAAACAGTTTATTTACTCTGTATGTGTGCGTTTGCGTGTGCCTGCAGGTGCATATACGGGTGGGCAGGGCATGGAGGTCAGAGGATAGCCTAGGCTATGATCCCCAGAGGATAGCCTGGGCTGTGATCCTCGGGACTGCTGCCTACTCCTTTTGAGCCAGTTTCTCCTAGCCTGGAACTCATCAATTAGACTAGGCTGGCTCCTGTCTGTGCTTTTCCAGTTCCTGAATTCCAGGGGCCACCACCCCAGGGCTGGCACCAGGGCATGCCACCACCCTAGGCCTGGCACTTGTGTGTGGGCACCAGGAATAAAACAGGATTCTTATCTTTGAAGGCAAACTCCTCACCAACTGAGCCATTCCTCTGGCCCTTTTCTTCTTTCTTTATGAAAGTATGTGTGTTCAATGTGTATGGAGGTCTGAGCTTCAAGTCCTGCGTCTCCCTCCATCTCTCTCCACCTTAGACACGGACATGAGGTCCCTCTTTAAAAAAAATAATAATAATAATAGGGCTGGTGAGATGGCTCAGTGGGTAAGAGCACCCGACTGCTCTTCCGAAGATCCGAAGTTCAAATCCCAGCAACCACATGGTGGCTCACAACCACCCGTAATGAGATCTGATGCCCTCTTCTGGTGTGTCTGGGGACAGCTATAGTGTACTTACATATAATAAATAAATAAATCTTTAAAAAAATAGAAAAAGAAAGAAAAGAAAAGAAGAAAAAAAAAGATGTATTTAATATATGAGTGCTCTATCTCCGGCATGACAGAAGAGGGCAGCAGATATCCTTGTAGATGGTTGTGAGCCACTATGTGGTTGCTGGGAATTGAACTCAGCAACTCTGGAAGAGCAGCAAGTGCTCTTTACCGATCTTATCAGTCATCTCCCAACTGCTCTGCCTTCACCTCCCAGTGCAGGGGTGGGTGAGAGGCTAGTTCACCACACCCCGTTTATGAGAGTTGTTCCGGCGATGCAGCTCAGTGCTTCCCACGTTCCAGGTCAGCTCTCCACCCACTTATCCCATATCTGGTGTTGGTCTGGAACTTAAACTCCCCACTCTTAAGAGTACTTGGGAGTCCAGGCACAGTGCTGGCTGGGAGGGAGTGGCCGATGGCAAACCCCCGGCTTCCTCGGCTATTACTCAGACTTCCAGAAATAGAGCCCAGTGCGCACACATATAGAAACGGAGGTTATTTTAAGATGTGACTCACAGGATCCTGTGGGCTCTCAGCCCAAAATTAGCAGAACCGGCCAGCAGCCTTGAAACCAAGAAGGTGCAGGAAGCCGCAGAGGAACTTCTAAGACAGAGGCTGGGGATGTGGGGAGACTTCCCGCTCCTTCTGGAGCCACGGTGTGGCGAGGGGACTTCCCCCTCCCTCTGGACCTAGGCTTTCTCTTGCTTCTTTTGGGTGATGAGCTGAGTTTGGTAACAAAAAGTAAAAGGATATCTGGGCACGGGTGGGGTGTCTTCTTGAGGTCCTGAGCATACATACCCCTCACATCCCAGCCTCCTCGTGCCCGCATGGAACCCTCCATATCCCAGCACATAATCCTTCAAATTCCAGCACTTGGGGTGCCGGAAGGCGATGAGTTAAAACGTTCCTGGGCAATATATATATATATATAGATAGATACTAAATCTTAAGCTCCCGTGTAGAACCCCCAGTGAGGGAGGGGCTGGGAGTGTGGACAGGGCTGGAACTCTATCTAGAATCCTCCAATGAGGGGTTGGGGCGTGGTTAGAGGTGAGCCCTGCCTCCTGGGGGGTGGGAGGGAGGGAAACCGGTGGAGTGGGGGCGTGGTCAGGGGTGGAGCCTCGCCTAGAATCCTCTGTGAGGGACTGGGGGTATGTTTGGCAAGGAAGTGCTTGGCCATAGCTTCCAGGAGGCACCAGGCTATGTCCTATTAGCTCTAGCAATGAAAGCGTGAGAGACCTGGGAAATTCTCTCCACTACCACTGAAGTTGGGACATTGTCTTTTTTTTTTGTTTTTTCGAGACAGGGTTTCTCTATATAGCTCTGGCTGTCCTGGAACTCACTTTGTAGACCAGGCTGGCCTCGAACTCAGAAATCCGCCTGCCTCTGCCTCCCGAGTGCTGGGATTAAAGGCGTGCGCCACCACGCCGGGCTGGGACATTGTCTTGTAGGGAAAGATGAGCCTCACTCTGGACAACACAAGGAGAAAGTAATAGCCACAAGACACGGAGAAGGGCCCTGTGTAGGAATCCCCTAGAGTGAGTAACAGATTGGCCTTCTCTCTAAAGGGGGTGAGGAAGTAGGTCAGATATAAAGAACGTTCACAGTCTGTCACTGCAGCAGCAGGCTGGGGTGCTGCTGGTCAAGGTCTGCTCTTAGACTAGCTTAGTTGGACAGTATTTGCTCAAGTTCATTTCCTTAACCGAGCAAAAAGAAAAGGCGTTCAAGGTCATTCTGGCCTACAGAAGACTGTCTCAAGAACACCACCACCACCACCAAGCCAAAGCCGAAGCAGAATGGGCATGGTGCCTCCCTAGGGCTTTATCTCAGCACTCGGGAGGCAGAGGCAGGCTGATCTCTGTGAGTTTAAGGCCAGCCTGGGCTACTTATCAACTCTTTTTTTATTTTTTTTCCAGACAGGGTTTCTCTGTATAGCCCTGGCTGTCCTGGAAATCACTCTGTAGAGCAGGCTGGCCTCGAACTCAGAAATCCACCTGTCTCTGCCTCCCAAGTGCTGGGATTAAAGATGCATGCCACCACTGCCCTGCACATATCAACTTTCAAAGCTACATAATGATCTTCTCTCAAAAAAAAAAAAATAGTAGAAGCCGCCGGGTGTGGTGGTGCACGCCTTTAATCCCAGCATTCAGGAGGCAGAGGCAGGCAGATTTCTGAGTTCGAGGATATCCTAGTCTACAAAGTGAGTTCCAAGACAGCCGGGGCTATACAGAGAAACCCTGTCTCGAAAAACCAAACCAAACCAAACCAAACCAAACCAAACCAAACTAAACTAAACTAAACCAAACCAAACCAAACCAAACCAAAAAACAAACAAACAAACAAAAACCGTAGAAGCCAAGAAATAAAAACGGTAGAGCAATCCAGGAAGAGCCAATGCAGACTTCTGCAAGGAAGGATAACCTCGGCTCAGGCCCAGGCTACCCACTTGCCTCTGCCTGTGTCCCAAGAGCCTTGTGTAACCTCTTGAGTGTCACCAAGCCTGGCAAGTGCAGTTTCTTGACCTGCTTACATCATATCAACTGTACTGGCAGGTTTTGTGTCAACTTGACACAGCTGGAGTTATCACAGAGAAAGGAGCTTCAGTTGGGGAAATGCCTCCATGAGATCCAGCTGTAAGGCATTTTCTCAATTAGTGATCAAGGGGGCAGGTCCCCTTATAAGTGGTGCCATCCCTGGGCTGGTAGTCTTGGATTCTATAAGAGAGCAAGCTGCAGCCAGGGCTACACAGAGAAGAGAAACCCTGTCTCAGAAAAAAAAATGTATTTAGAGAGAGAGAGAGAGAGAGAGAGAGAGAGAGAGAGAGAGAGAGAGAGCAAGTCGAGCAAGCCAGGGGAAGCAAGCCAGTAAAGACCACAACTCCATATCCTCTGCAACAACTCCTGCTTCCTGACCTGCCTGAGTTCCAGTCCTGACATCCTTTGGTGATTAACAGTAATGTGGAAAATGTAAGCTGAATAAACCCTTTCCTCCCCAACTTGCTTCTTGGTCATGATGTTTGTGCAGGAATAGAAACCCTGACTAAGACACCAAGCTACAGAGTCTTTTACCACATCATTTAAAGTTTTGGAACGAGGGCTCACTGAGTTGCCCAGGCTGGCCTGGAATTTACTTGGTAGCTCAGCATGGCTTCTAGCTCCGGATCCTTCTTTTTGGGGCTGGCAAGCGCTAGGATGAGGGGTGGGAGCCATCTCCCCTAGATTACATTCACTCCCATGTAGTCAGGAAGAGGAAAGCAGCTATCCAGAAGAGACTGGCGAGCTGTCACCAGCTCACCTCAAGGTAACTTTTTCTCAGAAGGTTTTGGGGGAGGGAACGTAAGTATTAGAAAGATCGGAACGGCCTCAGAAGGGAATAAGTTTGGCTCCTGACTCTGTAAAGTTCTGGGCAGGTCAGAGAATAACTTTGCTTTGCCCTCTTAATTGAGAGCCTCTGCCCTATAGGGTCCAATTTGACTGATGATTTATTAATTAACTTATTGCAGGGTCTTCTCTCTTATTTTATTTAAAGATTTATTTATTTAATGTGAGTACACTGTTGCCACCTTCAGACGCACCAGAAAAATGCATCAGATCCCATTACAGATGGTTGTTGTGAGCCACCATGTGGTTGCTGGGAATTAAACTCAGAATCTCTGGAAGTGCAGTCAGTGCTCTTAACTGCTAAGCCATCTCTCCAGTCCCTAGCAGGGTCTTCTTATGTAGCCCTGGTTAGCTTGAAGCTTGTTCTCTAGCTCAGGCTGGTCTCCAACTCAGAGAGATCCCTGCCTCTGCCTACTAACTGGGACCAATGGTGTGGGTTACCATCCTTGGCTATTTCATGTTTATAAGGCTTTAAAAAACTGTGTATGGAGCCGGGCTTGGTGGCGCACGCCTTTAATCTCAGCACTCGGGAGGCAGAGGCAGGTAGATTTCTGAGTTCGAGGCCAGCCTGGTCTACAAAGTGAGTTCCAGAACAGCCAGGGCTATACAGAGAAACCCTGTCTCGAAAAAACCAAACCAAACCAAACCAAACCAAAAAACTGTGTATGAATGTTTTGCATGAATATGTTTATGTACCACATGTGTGCCTGGTGCATGCTGAGGCCAGAAGGGGGCGCCAGAATCCTTGGAATTCCATCACAGATGGTTGTGAGCCATGTTGTGAGTGCTGGAAACTGAGTCTAGGTTCTCTAAAAGAGCAGCCAGCAGTCTTAGCTATGGAGGCATCTCTCTAGCCCATTTTATGTTTTTTAAAAAAATTTTTTTTTACATTTATTGATTTATTTATTATATGTAAGTACACTGTAGCTGTCTTCAGACACACCAGAAGAGGGCATCAGATCTCATTACGGGTGGATGTGAACCACCATGTGGTTGCTGGGATTTGAACTTCGGACCTTTGGAAGAGCAGTCGGGTGCTCTTATCCACTGAGCCATCTCACCAGCCCCCATTTTATGTTTTTTGTTTTGTTGTTAGGAATGACTTCACTCTGTAGCTCAAGAAGGCTTTGAATAGTGATCCCTTGCTTCAGTTTCCCAAGAGCTTGGATTACAGGTCATAGATATATGGCTTTGTTAATGAAACTGCATAGAAAGTTGGAGAATATCTTCAAAAAGAATGAAAAGAAGCTGGGCATGGTAGTATGCACCTTTAATCCCAACTCTCAGGAGGCAGAGGCAGGTGGGTTTTGGTAAATTCAATTCGAGGTCAGACTGGTCAACAGAATGAGTTCCAGGACAGCCAGGGACACCCTGTCTCAAAAAAAAAAAAAAAAAAAAGCATGTAAATAAACAATAAGCAGATAGGATAGAAAAGTGAAAAAATAGAAAAACTAAAGAAAGGGAAAAATTGAAAAATGAAAAAAAGAAAAGAAAAAGCCGGAAAAACAGAAAAAAAAATTGACGGGAAGGGAAGAGAAAGAAAAAGAACAGGAAATGGAAAGAAAAGAAAAAAGCAAAGCAAAGCGAAGGGACGCGAAGCAAGCCTGCACAACTGGGATTTGAACTTGACCCCGCCTGTTCTCTCTCGCTTTCCTCCGCAGGGTTTCCCCGGGTCCCCTCTTCCGGCTGGCGGCGACGTCGGAGGGCAACCGAGGACGTGCGTGCGCCCCTGCGTGCGTAACTGCGTGCGTCGGTCGGAGGAGGGCGAGTCCAAGGGGGCGTGGCGTGCGAGGGGTGGTGCGCGCGGCGCGGCGGGCGGAGGCTCTGGGCGCGCACCGCCTCTTGGCTCCCGGCCTCCCCCGCGCGCGCGCGCCGAGTGGTTCCGCCCGACCCCCCGGCTCATTGTGCCTTCTTCTCACGCCGGCCCAAGATGGCGGCGGCGCTAGACGCCCCGGCTCTGTGACTCCTACAAAGAGGGGAGCTGGGGCCACACGGGAGCGGCGGCCGAGGCACAGGCCGGGCCGTCTGTCTTCCGCCGTCCGTCCCGCGTTCGCCCGTGTCCGCCCGCCCGGCTTCCCGCCGGCTGCCCCGCCCCTCCCCCAACCGCCCGCCTAGCATGGTGCGGCGGCCGCGCGCGCCGACATGGGCGAGAAGCTGGAGCTGAGGCTCAAGTCGCCTGTGGGCGCCGAGCCCGCCGTCTACCCGTGGCCGCTGCCGGTCTACGTGAGTGTACTTGCGGAGAACGCGGGGGTAGGAGTCGTGGGGCTCCGCGGCGGCGGCGGGTTCTTGGCTGTTCCCGGCCCGCGCCCGCGCCTGCCGTTGCCCTGACGCGGCCGGTCGCGTTGTCGCCGCCGCCGCCGGCCCGGAGCCCCGCGTCTTCAGCCTTTGAGGACCTGAGTCTGGGCCGACCTTGTGGGCAGGGGTGTAGAGACTGGGAAGTCGGGGACGCCTTGCCTTTCGTGGCGACCTCTCATGTTGTCACCTCAAGTTGTCACCTCACGTGCCCTCTTCCAGTCGTCTGTTTCTTATCGTGCTGCCTTCTCCTATTGTCCCCTATGCCCTTTCACGTTGTCACCTTCTGATGTTGATGGGCAGGTGCTAAAAAGAACCCTAGGAAGTCAGGGAGGTTGGCCCTTGGGTTTGGGTTGTTCCCCCACGTCCGTGTAGTGGTAGGAGGGCTCCGAATAGTTGTTTCTTCATGTCAGGGGGCCCGGCTGAAAGAACCTGAGAAGTTAGAGAGGTTGTCATCTCAATTTGTACCTCATGTGTTGTTTGTTGGTGGATTGGCCTGGAGGTACAGTGGAATGCTGGAGCAGTTGTCTCTTAATGTTGGTGGCATGGCTAGAGGGGACTTAGGGAGTCTGGAGGTTGTCCTCTCATGCTGGTGGGCAGGGCTGGTGGGACTCTGCAAAGCTGGGGGTGCTATCCCCTAAAGTGGAAGTGCCAGAGGCAAGTGGGTTCTGAAGTCCAGGAGGGCCTGCGGAGGTCAGTGTCCTGTCCCCTGGTGGCCCTTTGTATGCTTTGAGTAGAAGATACAGCAGTGGGGTTCCCTGGTGCTGCTGAGTTCACATCCTCACTGGGGTCCCAGGGAACATGTGTGTCCTAGGATGCCCTTGCATCTGTCCTCTGCCTCTTCCCATTAGGCAGCCCTGTGTGCCCTTGAACATTCCCACAAGTGTCCACTCAACTCTCCTGAGGTCAGCAAGATGGCTCAGTAACAGAGTCTTATAATCTGAGTTCCATGTTTGGGACATGGGCAGAAGGGAGAGTATCAACTTCCACAAGTTTTCTGACCTCACTGTGTGCACAAACACAGCCACTCACAAATGTAATAGGAATTTTGAAATACCTGTTTGTGTGCATGCTGGTCATGGTGGCACACACATTTAATCCTGGCACTAGGCAGAGGCAGAGGCAGAGGCAGGAGGAGTCCTAACTAACCTGGCCTATATTGTGGGTTCCTGGTTGGTGGCCTGCCTACAAAGAGTCTGAGAAATTGGGGAGGCTTGTCCTTCTTCTCACCACGACTGAAAGGACTGTGGGAAATGGGAAAAGTTGTCCCCTGGTGTTGGTGGAGTCTGAGAGGTTGGGAAGTCCGGGAGGTTGTCTGGTGAGGCTGTCTGGAAGAGTGGAAGAGCGCACTCTTTAGTACTTTCCCATCTCAGAGTTGGCTGTTCTGACTAGCCACCCTTCGCAGGGCAGTTCTGTGAGTTGTGGTCATAGTCACAGCCGAGGTGCAGCCTACTTCAGCCACCTCAGCCTCCTCTCCACTGTCCTTCTGTCGTTTGCCTCCCACCTCCTTGGCTGTCACATTGTGTTCTCTGGTATCAGCTTTTTCCAGAAAGTCCAGGGAATGATCAGCAACTCTGCAGTGTTCACCCGGGAGAATGTGTCTGAGGCTTGCCCACCCATGCTGTCTTGAGGGCTTGAGGCTGCCCCTAGTTTTTCTTTTAGCTGGGCAGCATCCTTTGGGCAGGAAGCCAAGTTTGGTGATGGTTCTGCTAGTCATAGGATGCCTGTGCTGGCCCAGTGTTTTCTTTTTCTAGTGTTTCTTTGGTCTTGTTATATAGTGGCTGACCTGGAACTCATTCTGTAGCTCAGGCTGGCCTTGAACTTGCAGTGATATCCTGCTTCTGCCCCAAATGCTGATGCTGGTTGGGATGATGGACTTGTACCCCTGTGGGGTGTGTGGGGTGTGTGTGTGTGTGTGTGTGTGTGTTGGGGACGCGGGGAGTTTAGAACTCCAGACACCTGCAGTAGCCTTGTTCAAGCTGAAGCTGTCACTGGGGAGACCAAGAAATGGGCTGCTTGGTCTGTACTGAGTAGAGGCTGTATCCTCAAAGTTGTCATATATGCATTTGAAGGGTTAAAAAAAACCTACCACAACCTTGTTGGTGCCCATTTGAATGGTGCTTCTAGTTTGCCTCTGCCCTGTCCCCTGGTGATGAAGGCTGAAAGTTCACCCAGTGACGCTGACCCTCTCATGTGAATCAGGCCTTCAGTTGAGCCTGGCGGGAACTGGCTTTCCAGTGGCGGGTGGCTGGGAATGACCGCCCAGTGCCTTTCCCTTGCTGGCCCAGATCTCATTTGGCAAGGTTGGCTCTGCTGGCCCAGCCCTGCTCCTGATGTCTGCAGGCATTTTCCAGCTGTGGCTGTCATACTGCTCTCTATCCAGGAGCCAGCAGGTGGCAGGGTGGGGAGGGGGAGGGAGTGGGGGTGGTTAGCTCTCTCAAAGCCTGAGCAGAGACAGCAGCTCCACAGTGCCCTATTCTAGTACCATGTTCCATGGAGAGTTCTGCTTCTTAGGAAGCCAGAACCTGGCACACACCAGTGTCAGACCTGCCATGCTAGCTCCCAGGAAGTGAAGGATCAGGAGTTCAAGACCAGCTTTGACTATATAGTGAGTTCCACGCAAGCCTGTCCCACATGTTGGGGCACATCAGACTCTTGTTTCAGGTCCCTTCCCCCAATCAGGCAAACACAGAAAAATCTGTTGTGCTGTGATCCCATTACTGAGGCATTGTGTGCCCACCCACCTACAGGCCTTCCCAGTCTATTCTGTTTGTTTTGGGACGGATGGAGTCTTAGCATAATCCAACTGGCCTTCATCCTCCTGCCTCCTTCAGAGTCCTGGGATGCCAGGTGTGTGCCACCAGGTCTGGCTTTTTAATCCTTTGTAAAAAGCACCTGCAAGATACCTTTGGTGTCCCTGGGGCACAGAGGATAGAAAGACATTCATCATTGCAGGCTCTGGAACTTGACAGACAGATTAGGAACTGAGTGTGGCAGTCATGGGCCTGGCCTGGTGGCCCAGCTTCTTAGAGGAATTGAGTAGTCTTGTGTTCACACTCAGAAATACCCAGTTTGGAGACCAGGTTTGGACAAGTGACAGGTGGGAGGGGGACACCATCCTTACAGCAGTTTAGGGCTCTGGGACCTCACAGAGTAATCCCTTTGGCAGAAGTGATGTAGATGTCATTTTTAGCTGTTTGCTTAGCATGCAGCTTAGGGGACAAACCTGAGAGGGAGGACTAGGGTGGCCTTCCTGTTGGTGACTCAGTAGGCCATGTGTGGTGGCGTGTCCCTTCTGATGAGTTCAGGAGTCCCGTGGGTGGCTGGGTGAGTCGTGCTGTGGGTAGAATGAGCCAGCCCCAGCATGACTCAGAAGGTATTTTCTTCTGCTGACCTTTTTGGATAAGTGTCCAGGCTAATCTGTGCTCACGTGGGCAAAGGTGGGTTGACCTTTAGCCTGCCTGTGTGGGCCAATGACCTGTTCCAGCAGGGAAAGGATGGTAACGGTGGGCTTTCAAGTGTGGCCGAGGGAAACATTGGCTCTGTACTTGCCTTTCAAACCCACTTACTGATGAGAGTAGGGGACTGCCGGGGAACCACCAGCTGGGTGGATTCTGTATGGGACTACCCCCCCCCCTTTTTTTTTTCTAATTGACTTTTCTGAGATGGTCTGATTCTGTACCCAGGGCAGTTTGGCACTCACCATGTAGCCCAGGCTAACTTCAAACTTAGAGCAATCCTGTCTTCTTCTCTCAACTGCTATGAATATGGGTATGAGATGTCCTGCTGGCTTCAAGTTACATATGAGGTTAAGCTAGTGAGGACAGACCACCTCTCCTGGCCTCCCTGCGGGGTATGTGACACTCTGGCAGGTGTCATTACTTCTGTCACATGGAAAGGTTAGCCAGCCATTCTCATGGGGTCTGTCTTTTTTTTTTTTTTTTAAAGATTTATTTATTTATTATATCTAAGTACACTGTAGCTGTCTTCAGACTCCAGAAGAGGGCCCCAGATCTCGTTACAGATGGTTGTGAGCCACCATGTGGTTGCTGGGAATTGAACTCTGGACCTTTGGAAGAGCAGTCAGGTGCTCTTACCCACTGAGCCATCTCACCAGCCCCATGGGGTCTGTCTTTAATTGACACTTGGTGATGCCTAGTGATATTTGTGGTTGCCATAATTGGGAAGAGGGAAAACTTGGGCACTGGGCCCCTGCCAAGTTGGGTTCTGGATATCAGAGACACAGGTCTGCCGCCCCGTATCTCAGATTGGATAAGTGGTCTGTTGGAGCAGACCTGTCCTCTTTTCCCGGGGTCCTCGTTATGCAAGGCAAGCTAGTTATCTTTCCAGAACATTGTCTGGTGTCCAACCACCTGACTGTTGGTCTGTTGCTAACTTAACCCAAACACAGCCGTCCATTGTATGTGGACACCAGCTCTGGGGCTGAGATGTGACAACCTTCTGAGGTCCTACACAGGCTAAACTACTGCCGGCTGCTCTGCTGGTGGTGTGAGTATGCTGGGGCATAGGCAGGGTAGGACTGTTCAGGGAGGGAGTGTCATGCAGTTACTGGAGCATCTGCCTCCTTCCTTACCCTCCCTCCTCCACTTCTTCCCTCCCTCTCTCTGTGTCTCTAGACTCCTGACTCTGCCTTTACCTCCAGAGTGCTGGTTTACACGGTGTTGGGGATGGAGCCCCAGGCTTTGTGCACTCTAGGGAGTGCTAGGCCCACTGAGCTATATTCCAGCTCAGAAGGGAGTACCTACCCACTTGTGGGAAGGCCCGGGTTTGTCCAAAACCAGTACCCAAACAGGTTACCTGACAGGGTCTGTGGAATAATCAGAGGTCAGGCAGCTATTATAGCTCTCTAGTTCTAGAACAGTCCATCACCCCCATGAATAGTCATCTGTTCCCAGCCCATGAGTATAACTTTCTGTTTAAGGATTATCTGTTGGACATCTCTTATTGCCGAGCTATACACTGTGGTCCTGTCACCAATGTTAGAGTGCTTCTGCCTTTGCCTCTGGCTTGTGGTATTTGAGTGTGGAAACAGACATCCAGGTCTTAGGCTTTGGAAGATGAACTTGTTTCCTCCATGCTAGAGTGGAGTAACAGGATAGACTGGGGTGGCACCAAGATCCATAAGGGCATTCATATACACCAGGCAACTTTTTTAAAAAGGTGGAATTTTAGCCGGGCATGGTGGCGCACGCCTTTAATCCCAGCACTCGGGAGGCAGAGGCAGGCGGATTTCTGAGTTCGAGGCCAGCCTGGTCTACAGAGTGAGTTCCAGGACAGCCAGGGCTACACAGAGAAACCCTGTCTCAAAAAAACAAACAAACAAACAAAAAAGGTGGAATTTTATTTACTGTGCACAGGTATTCACTACGTGTGAGGGTAGAAGACAGAAGAGGATGCTGTGCCCTCTTATGTCACTGTCTGTCCCTTTGAGGCAGGGTCCTTTGCTGGACCTGATGATTTGCCTTCTCAGGTAGACTGGAAGCCAGCTGGCTCCAGTCCCCGGTCCCCAAACCCCTGCTGGGGTTACAGGAGCTGTAACTGCTTGACTTGTTTCCTTTCCTTCTGATTGCAGGGCAAGTGCTGTGAATTCTTGGTCTCTCTCTGGTCCCTGTGCAATACTCACAGCCGCCCCAGTGCCCAGATGCAATGCCATGCTATCTTGCTGTTGTCTGGGCAGGGCTCCTTGCCTCTCCTTGAAGGCTTGTCCCAGCTCTCCTAGGACAAAGGGTAACCAAGCCCCTGTCCTTTGCTCTCATACCCTGAGGGAAGAGTGGCCTGCAAGAAGGAGGACACAAAAGTGTCCTGATGGTGAATATGCAGTCACTCTTATCTATTGACTAACCTATATCACTTAATAGACCTGGGTTGATGGTGTCAGTCCCCTTTGAACACCTCAGAGGCCAGCTTTCCATGGAACGTTCAGCAGAAACCCTTGTGGCTGCAGGGCAGGCAGCTGGCACAAATGGGCTGGCTCTGGCCTCATCTCTGTCCTTGTAGCTGAGCAAGGACACTTGTTCTTTTGTGAACCTTTGAGTCCCCATCCTATACTCGCCTCCTGCCTTTAGGAAGATGGGCAGCCAGGAAGCTGGGTGTCCCCATGTGTGCTGTGAATTAGTACCCTGGAGCTGGGCCAGACCCTGGGTCCCTTTGTGGACTTTTGAGTTCAGAGTCAAGTCTTAAAAAAAAAAAAAAAAAAAGTTCTTTAGGCTGGATGTGTCTGTGGTCCCAGTTGCTTGGGAGTCTGGGGCAGAGAGATTGCCTGAACCCTCCACTATAAAGCTACCAGAAAGTTATAGACTGAGTGTTTCCCTTCCCCTCCTCCTCCTTTCTCTGTGTGTGTATGTGTGTGTACTTATACACGTGTGAACAGGCATACCCCAAGCTTGGAATGTGGTGTGCATTCTTAGGAGAGCCCATCAGGTTGAGACTGTACATGTGATATGATCATAACCCTGTGTGGGCTTTTCCAGGGTTCTTAGTTCTTGGTGTGGGACTATGTTTGCTAATGACTGAGGTCATGGTTGATTTAGTGTCTGAGGCTTCCTCAGGCTTCTCTGCAGGATGCACGCTTTAAGGTCACTCACTGGGGGATCCCACGGGTCTTTGGCACTGGGATGGAGGTGTAGACCCCTTTGAGCTTATCCTTGATCAAGGGACCTGTCCTGGGATTCTGTGTGAGGCTCCTGCCTCTCTTGCCCTTGTACAGGCAATGCTTTGTTTGGCTGTTGGTCACCCTGCATGTGATCTTAGCAGTTGATGGTTATGGGTTGAGGCAAGTTCAGGAGGGTTTGGAGCAGCCTTCCACACCTTTGCTGTAATGGTATTTGGCGGCCACAGAAGAGTGTTTTGTTTGTTTTTCCACACAGAGTCTCTCCATGTTTTCCTGACTGTCTTGGAATTCACTTTGTAGACCAAGCTGGCCTTGAACTTCTGTCTCTGCCTCCTGAGTGCTTGGATTATGAAGGGGTGTACCACCATGCCCTGCCTGCTGCTTGCTTCCTTCCTCCCATCCCTTCCTTCCTTTCTTCCTTTCTTTCTTTCTTTCTTTCTTTCTTTCTTTAACAGGGCCCCCCTCTCTCTCTGTAGTCTTGGTTGGCCTTGAACTCACAGAGATCCACCTTCCTCTGTCTCTGCTGTGACTAAAGGCATATGTGCCACTGCCCCATACCATTTGGGTGTTGCTTTGTGGAAGAAATTAGCTGCTGTGGTTTGTTGACGAGTATAGGCAAGCCTGGTGCAGTGGCACAAATGTGTGACCCCAGCAGCACTCAGGAGGCCAGGGCAGGATTGGCATTTCAGGTTATCTATAGTGATCATCCTGTTCACAAATTCAAAAAGGACTGAAGTCACTCAGCAGGTGAGGCACTCAGCAGTGAATTCCTAGTGCTGCACCAGATGTGGGCTGTCCCTGTACAGAGACCAGCATTTCTCATGAAAGCAGGCTCCTGGGGCTGTGCCCAGCATAGTCCCTTCATTCCCAGCTGCCTGCATGCCTGTCCCTTTCCTAGGAACAAAGCTGGAAGAATCTGCTCCTCTTAGTTTGTAAGCTCAGGACTGAGTGGACATAGTAGGCCCAACAAAACTCAAGAGTGTGGCCTGGTCCTCAGTAAGTTGGGGAGCCCTAAGAACTCTACAAGGTAATGAATCAACCCCAGCATTTGGGAGGTAGAGACAGGAGAACTTCAGAAAGGATTGGGGTTATTGAATGGTGTTGGAGTGCTTGCAGAACATGGGTGAGGCCGTGGGTTCTCTCCTGAGTACACAGGCCCCACACCAGTGCTGGTGTTTTTTGTTGACAGTACTAGAGCTGGAACCTTGTGTTGACTGAGCAGGCTTTCTATAGAGACCAGCAGTGTGTTTAGAGCCCTTCTGATACTATCCAGAGCTGCTCTTGGCCTAGGGAATCTTTTCTCCCCTTCTGTCTCCTTTCTATCCCCCTGCATCCCCAAAACAAACCCACAGAGTTTCTTTGTATAGACCTGGCTATCCTCGAACTAGCTCTGTAAACCAGGCTGGCCTTGAACTCACAGAGATCCTCCTGCTTCTGTCTCCTGAGTGCTGGAATTAAAGGTGTCTTTAAAAAAAAAAAAAAAAGATAGTCCTACTTATTCCAGGCCAGCCTGCCTGCCTGCATCCTGCAGAGAGATAGGATGAGAAGTGGGTGCCGCCAGATCCAGCTTCCTTTGCTCTGTTTTGAAACAGACCATAATGAGACTTCCTTTTTTCTTTTTCAAAAATTTTTTAATTTTCTGTGTATAGTTGTGCTACCTGCATGTTTGTCTGCACCATGTCCATGCAGTGCCTTTGGAGGCCAGAAGAAGGCATCATATCCACTGGAGCTGGAGTGATAGGCTGTTGTGAGCCACCATGTGGTTGCTGGGAATTGAACCTGGATCATCTGCTAGAGCAGCTAGTGCTCTAACCACCTAGCTGCCTCTCCAGCTGCACAGCATTTCTAAGATCTTTCTGAGCTGTGACAACCACCTGGGTTGAGCTCCCAGTAAGTTACCAGAGAGTAGCCCAGGCATGGGTATCACATGCTGTAGGCCCTCTTTCCAGCAGTGTTGGAGTATATTCTCACTCTGTTCTTCCCAGTCTCCAAAGCAAGTCAGGCTGATATCCCAGGCCCTGGGTGCTCAGGAGTGGTTGGGGTGACCCCGAGACAAGGCTGATCTTGAAGAGACTGGGTACACTGGGTATTCACAGCTGGTAAACACACATGAAAGTATGTTTGTGTGTGTCTGCTTGCCTGGGCATACATTCATGCACACATTCTCTGGTGCCTTTGTTGTTATACAGTGAGGAAGAAGAGGTGAAGCATTGGGTTGTGGTAACAACACATCTGCCCAGCTGCTGAGTGTGTTCTCTGGGGAGACCTATGTGTAGCTTCACCCCAGACTGGGCACCAACCACAAACCACAGAATTGATCCCATAGCTTAGGAGAACTGTGAGTTCACTGGGGTTACTTATTGAATGTGGGTGACTCAAAGGCAGCTTGGGGTTCCCTCCACCAGCTGGTTTAGACTTCTTTCCCTAGCACGTGTGAATCATGGACATTACATGCACTTCCTCAGCTCAGACTTAATGGGCTTTCCTACCATGAACACCCCGTGACCCCTATGTAAGTGTGCTCATCTCTAGACAACCACAGCAGGAGACTAGAGACTAGGGTTTTGGGGCACATTGTGTCTAGAGACTTAGGGTTTTGGGGCACATTGTGCGAGCCCATATTAGTGTTCAAGGGCTACTTGACTTCCTTCTCATCTGTGTGTAGTTTGTGGCTGTGCTGGACACAGCACTGAGTCCTCTGTGCAGCAGGGGTGATGGCCAGGACTCAGGCAGAGTGAAGAGCCTGGGCTCTGGAGGCCCTAGCCATGGTGTTTGTGTGTCCAGTTCTCATGAGGCAAGCCTACAGCCTTCATCATTCTACAGTTGCCTTCATTACCATACAGCACACTTCTCCAGTGGAGCTGGGTCTGTGCAAAGTCAATGAGCAGTGGATGTGAAGGGCATGAAGCTCATAGGGTGACTGGCCAACCCAGGGAAGCTGGAGTGCTGCGCCTTCTGCTTTCTTGTTCTTTTTCCCTCTGTCATTTTCTGTCAGTAGTTGGCATCCTTATGCTTCATCTTACAGTGACAGACTTGAGAGCTGGCCCTGAATGGTCATGCTGGGGCAAGGCTTGATTTCAGGCGTAGCACACATGCTGGCCAGTGGGACTCTGTAGGATCTGGCCATACCCATCAGGTGTGCAGGGAGACAGAGCTGAGTCAGGCTCTAGCTCTGGGGAATATGTTGAGTCACCATCTCTGTAGGGTCCAGTCACTGTGGTTGTGCATCATAGAACAAGAGGAGTTGGGGTGTCACTGTGGTTGTTGGGACCGACTGTGCAGTCTTTTCTCTTTCAGGACAAACACCATGATGCTGCTCATGAGATTATTGAGACTATCCGGTGAGTACTGTATGGGATGAGCACTAGGATCGGAGCTTCCTCCCAAGGTTCCCAGCACCCCCACTGCACTGTCCTCACTGGGACCTCTGGGAAGTGTGGCAGGAGGAGCCCTGGCAGAGGCATCTCTCCATGACCCTTGTCTGGGAAAACCTCAGTTGTTTGTTTCCCCTGCCATGGTGGGGATGGAGCCAGCTCACATATGTGCAGCCTCTGAGCTGCTACCTCCTGTGAGATGGAACTTGGGACGTCTCTGTGTCCCCCCATCTTCCCTTCACTAGTCCCCACCTTTGGATTGGAGAAAGATGGGAGTTTGTAAGGACCATGAGTAGGGCCTCCTTCCTGTGACACCAGCAGACACATGGTGCCAGGGCAGCTGCCTGTTGGGATGGATCTGCAGCCTTCCTTCTGAAGCATCCTGTGGTTCAGTGGACGTAGATTACTGGGGAAAGCCCTGGCAGACCATAGAGACTGGACTCATAGATTGCCATTCAGTGCCACAGGTGGAGGCAGTGGAAGCAGTGGGACTTACAAGCCAGCCAGGGCTGTAAAGAGGCCAGTTAAGTTGGGTATAGCCTGGGGACCTGAGTTCACCTCTGGAAGCCATGTGAATGAAGATGGAAGGAGGGGACTGGCTACAGATGTCCTTTGATCTCTTATATGTGCTGTGGTACACGTGTCACCCCATCTTGTGCATCTATAAGTGCATACATATCTAACCTAAGAAGGCCCACCCACACCCTTGCCAACTGTCTAAGCCTCCAGGAAGCTCTTTTGGTGGAAGAATGTATCTGGCTGGAGTGGAACCCAGCAGAACTTGTGAGGCAGAGGCAGGAGCATCTCTATGGTTTTGAGGCCAGCTTGGTTTGCCCCTTGGTATACATAGTGAGTTCAGGACAGTCAAGGCTGTGTAGAAAAATCCTGTCTGGGGGCGGGGGTGGGGTGGGGTGTTATATCCCAAGCTGGTCCCTCCCCCAGAGGTTTTTTTTTATATTATTATTATGTTTGTGTGTGGTTGATTTGTCAGTATACACACATGCCACAGCACATGGTGGGGGCAGAGGGCAGCTTTGTGAAATTGCTTCTCCTTGTGTAGGCTACAGGATTGAACTTGGGTTGTTGGTTCTGTGCCACAGTTGCTTTTACCCACTGAGCCATCTTGCCAGCTCCCTCCCCACCTTGGAGAAAGGTCCCATTATGTAGCCCAGACTGGCCTTGAATTTGGAATTTTTATGCCTCAGCCCCACCCAACAGTGCTGGATTGGCTGGCTTATACCACTGAGCCTGGCTAATATTTTGTTTTTTACCATAATATATGAATTTATTTCTTTTTCAAGTGCCAACACTGACCTTGGCCTCAAAATCTGTGATTTCTCAATAGCTCCTCATGAACTTGCACAGTAACATTCACACACACACACACACTCACACACCACACTCCAGAGAGCGTGCTGAGGCCAGCAACACCTCTGTGTTCCATTTCAGGTGGGTCTGCGAGGAAATCCCAGATCTCAAGCTGGCCATGGAGAACTATGTCCTGATCGACTACGACACCAAAAGGTGAGCAGGAAGGGATGGAGCAGGCTGCGCCTACCCAGCTGCCTACACCCTTGCTACGCTTTCTTCCGGAAGCTCTTTTGGTAGAAGAGTGTATCTGGCTGGAGGAGTGAGGCAATCACTGGGAACTCCTACACTGTACACATTGAATTGATATGTGGGAAATTACCAGGCTGGTGAGAGAGCTACTGGCCTTTTTATAGCAGCAGGTCCTGCCAGTGCTGTGTTGATGGGCCTCCACCTTGCCACCATAGGTTCTGGGTGAGGCCAATCCTTGCCCCAACCTAGGCCTTCTGAACAGAGTGGGTGGAGAAGCAAAGGCATCCCTGGAATGCTGCCTGGAGCCAGGTTTGTTTTTCTTTGAGAAAGAATAGCCCAGGCTCTACCTCCTGCTCAGAGCCTGCCTAAAAAAGCTTTGCTTGACCTATGACCTCATTATTAGAAAGGATTCCTGCCAGCCTTAGTGACACTGGGACAGGACAGTATGACAGTCCCCTGGCTGGGCCCCTTGCCCTCTGACTAGCATCTGGGTGTAAGTGGACTGGAGCTCAGTGCTGCCCCAAGGCAGGAGCCTGTGTCCTTATAGAGTTGGAATTAACTTCAGCCCTCTATCTCACTTCCTCTGTGAAGCTCCTAGACCCCAGGAAACGACTTTTCCCATGTGAGGAACCCACCCAGAACCCTGCAGTGGAACCCTCCACCCCTCTGGTAGTCCAGTAGACTTTCTTACCTTACCTGGTGTGACCTCAAACTCCTGGGGCTCGCATGACCCAAATTCCAAGTAGCTGGGACTGTAGTTGTGTGTGCCAACACCTTGCCCTGCTTTGGCTTTTCCCAGTTCAGGGGTGCCATGCTCTGTTCTGTGGCTGCTGCTGTCCTGGATTCCTCTTAAGAGAAAGAAAGGGGCCAGTCCAGGTTCATACTGTAACACACCAGAGTGTTGGGGCATCAAGTGGCATTGTGTGACTCCCTCACATGGGGAGGAAGCTGTCTGTGTGTCTTAGTGTTCCAGAGCATCCTGTCCCCAGCATGGGTCTCCTCCTGGGCATTTAGGGTATCTCTGAGCATATGGGGTGTGGTGGAGTAGCACTCTCATCCCTAGAACTGTGCTTCTGCTACCTGGCAGTCAAAGTGCACAGGGGTCTTCTCAAAGAAACCAGCTAATTAAGGGGTCCTGCCCCAGGCCTGTCCAAAAGCTAGATACCCCCGCACCTGGTCCTGGCTGATGGTGGCCTGGAGTCCAGAAATTGGCAGGGCCTCCACTGCCCGAGCAATCCAAGGCACTATGCCTGCTTGCCTCCTTTTTAAACGGCTCCATTTATTTTTACTTTGAGTGTGAATGTTTGCCCATTTGTTTGTCACTACAACATATGCAGGCAGTACCCACAGGGGCCAGAAGAATCCCCTGGAGCTGAAGCTATAGCTGGTTGTGAGCCTCTTTGTGGGTGCTGGGAACAGAACCTGAGTACTCTTGCAGAGGTAGCCATTGCTGTCACTGCTATACTAGGCTGTCTCACATGCTCCAACTTCGTTTTCTTTTTTGGAGACAGGTTTCACTGTATAGCCCTGGCTGGCTTGAACTTGTAACATTGTCCATCTCTGCATCTTTCCACCTCCTGAAAGCTGGAGTTGTCAGTGTGGGCCAGTGCCCCACCTGTTGTCTCACATGCTCCTTACAGCTCAGAGAGGAGAGCCTAGTCTCTCTACCTTCTACCTCATTTGAGATGGTTTCTTAATTTTGAATGCTGTACATGCCACCCTGCCCCCTTCTTCCTTAGAAGGATGGAGAACTCAGGACCTCATCCTGCCCTGCTTTTGGTAGGTTCTCAGGACTCAAACCCAGGACCTCATACTTAGTAACAAGCACACTAGCTGCTGAAACCATCTCCCCAGCCCTCGCCTAGGTCATAGTTATGACATGCTCTTAAAGTTCCTCATCTAAGTGACAGTCTGACTGTGGAATTGACATGTGAAGTAGAGTTACCCAAACTGCCCTTGGCCTTGTTCCTGTGTCCAGGGACTGTCTGAGCAGAGTCTCTGGCTGGCCAGCCATGTTGGTGTTCTGGAGCCCGGTGGCCTCCAATAACACACACATACTCACTCTCACTCACACACACACACACTCTCTCCTTCCTTTTTCAGTTTTGAAAGCATGCAGCGGCTGTGTGACAAATACAACCGGGCCATCGACAGCATCCACCAGCTGGTAAGTGGCTCCCCACTTGCAAGGTTGGTCACTCCCACTGGATTTGCATGGTGTTGGCTCCTAGGCCTCCCAGGGCAACCAAGCACTAGGACCTCCTGCAGTTTGTGAAAGAGTGGTAGGGAGGGCGGTTGGCATGGAGTATTAGTCAGGGTTCTCTATAGTCACAGAACTTATGGGTAGTTTACTATACTCTATATAGTAAAGGAATTTGTTGATGACTTATAGTCTGCAGTCCAACTCCCAACAATGGTCAGTAAGAGCTGTGAATGGAAGTCCAAGGATCTAGCAGTTGCTCAGTCCCACACGGCAAGCAGGCAAAGGAGAAAGAGCCTTTCTTCTTCCAATGTCCTTGTGTAGTCTCCAGCAGAAGGTGTAGCCCAGATTAAAGGTGTGTGCCACCACACCTTTAATCCCATATGACCTTGAACTCGGAGATCTCCCTGTTTTAATCTGGAATTCATAGCCACTATGCCTCAAGATCTCCATACCAAGATCCAGGTCAGAAACTTGTATCTCCCAGCCTCCAGATTAGGATCACTGGTGAGCCTTCCAATTCTGGATTGTAATTCATTTCAGATATAGTCAAGTTGACAACCAGGAATAGATAGCCACTACACATGGTGAGGCAGGGAAGTCAAGTGGCAGGACATCAAGACCCAGCTGCCATTGACTGGGCTTCCTCAAGTAACTTCTTGGGGATCATTGCTTCTACACAGACAGACCCTTGCATCTGTGCTTGTCCCTGTGTACTGCCACAAAGGTGCAGGCAGGCAGCACCTCCCTAAACTGAGGCTGCCTTCCTCTGCCCTGCAGCTGACTCATAACCTGGAGCTCTGCTCTGGGGGCATCCTGCTTACAACAGAACTGCATAAAGCTCTGCCTGTCTGTCTGTCTGTCTGCCTGCCTGCCTGCCTGCTGCCTCAGTTGATGAGCTGGATGCAGGCAGCAGAGCTTCGCCACCATGCATGCAGGTTGTGAACATTCCAGAAAGCACAGGAGTCTCTGGCACTGGGACTTGTTGGGGGTCTGTGAAGGACATGGCTATCTAAAGAAGCTGGGTGGTTGTGTGAGTCCTTAGATATCTGTACAGCTCTGTACAGCCCACTGGACGCTGATCATGCCATCGCCTTGCCACCTTACTGTAGGATACACCAGCTAAACCAGCTGTACTATGGTTCCTGCAGCAGGAAGCTTGAGGCCTGTCCGATACTGTCTGACATATCTTTTCCAAATGCTATGGCTGGCAGTGTCCATGTTCACAAGACCAGGGGGCAGAACCCTTCTTCCCTAAGGCAAACTATCTTAGTTAGGGCTTCATTGCTGTCTCCTTACTAAGACACCATGGTTTTATAAGGACTGCATTTAACTGGGGCTGGCTTACAGGTTCAGAGTTTCAGTCCATTGTCATCAAGGTGGGAAGCATGTCAGCCTCAAGGTAGGCATGGTGCAGGAGGAGCTGAGAGTTCTACATCTTCATCCAAAGGAAGCCAGGAACGGGACTGTCTTCAGGCAGCTAGGAGGAGGGTCGGTTATTTGTTTGTTTGTTTTTCGAGACAGGGTTTCTCTTTGTAGCGCTGGCTGTCCTAGAACTCACTCTGTAGACCAGACTGGCCTCAAACTCAGAAATCCAATGCCTCCCAAGTGCCGGCATTAAAGACATGACCCACCACTGGAGGAGGGTCTTAAAGCTCACCCTCACAGTCACACACTACCTCTGACCAGGCCACACCTGCTAATATTGCCACTCCCTGGGCCAAGCATATTCAGACCACAGGAACCCTCCTTTGATTTGGTGGATCGGGTCAGATAAGAGCTCTTGCAGGGCCAACCTGAGGGTGTGGTCAGGAGCTAAGCTTTTCACTGCTTTCATTTTCCTGTGACTTAAAGACTCTCTTAATGCTGGGGGGTCTGAGGTACACACTGGGAGAGGTCATATCTGCTAAGGAGCCTTCAGCCAGGTGGGACTTCTGAAACTTAGGGGCAGGCTTAGGCCAGGAAACTTAAAAGGTCCAGTCAGAAGTAGACCTTTATAGTGAGTTGCCAGAACCAAGTGCCAGGAGTGATGTGTAGGGAACTGGCTCTGTGCATTGCTGTGAGTTGTTTTCTGTTTGTGGTTTTGGGATAAACTCAGTAAGCATGTTCTTCATCACTAAGGCACACCTTTTGTGTGTGTTTGTTTGGTTTTTTGAGACATTGTTTCTCGGTGTAGCCCTGGCTATCCTGGAACTCAAGCTATAGACCAGGCTGGCTTCAATTCAGAGATCCACCTGCCTCTGCCTCCTAAATGCTGAATTAAAGGTGTGTGACACTAGTGCCTGGCAACCTTTTGGGTTTTTGATTCAGAATCTTAGCATGTAGTCCAGGCTGGCCTTGAACTGACCGTGTTCCTCCTGCCCCAACCTCCCCAGTTTTGGATGCCAGACAGGTGCTGTTAGCTGCTGTTGAGTGTAATGGGTTATGTCTACTATTGTCCCCAGTGGAAGGGCACTACACAGCCCATGAAGCTGAATACTCGGCCATCCAATGGACTCCTGCGGCACATCCTGCAGCAGGTATATAACCACTCTGTCACTGACCCGGAGAAGCTTAACAACTACGAGCCCTTCTCCCCTGAGGTTTATGGGGAGACCTCCTTTGACCTGGTGGCCCAGATGATTGATGAGATCAAGATGACAGAGGATGACCTGTTTGTCGACCTGGGCAGTGGTGAGTGTCTTGCAGCATGGTCTTTGAGCCGACCTTGGCTCATGCAGTGCACCCAAGCCTGCCCATGAGTCCCAAAAGGGTCTTTTCACAGAGGACACTGACTGAGCGAGGCTCCAGCTGCCACCTCCCCCTGCTCAGCCTTCTCCCAGAGCCCTCTGCCCTGGGCCTCCTTTCACCCTTGCTCCAGCTTTTGACCTAGTGGCTCTTGGGTTGTGGCTGCTTAACCAGAATCGTGTTCCTGAGGTGTCTGGTCATGGCTCTGTGCTACTACACACTTGATTCAGACACAGACAGACAGTCACATACACAGACAGCAGTGTTGTTGGACTGCCTGCATGGTTGTGGTTCTGATGGTGTTCACTTTTCTTGGGGCATGTCTTAGGGTTTATTGCTTTGATGAAATCCCATGACCAAAAGCAAGCTGGGAAGGAATGGGCTTCTTGGCTTAGTACTGAAGGAAGTCAGGACAGGAACCCAAATGGGGCAGGAACCTGGAGGCGGCTCCTGCAGCTGGTTGATGTGGAGGTCATGGAGGGTATTACTTACTGGCTTGCTCCTATGGCATTCTCAGTCAGCTTTCTGTCTTTATGCCCTCCTCCCTCTCTTGGTTTATCAGGACAGGTTTTTTTCTGGGTAGCCTTGGTTGTCTGAAACCCTGTTTGTAGACCAGGCTGGCTTCAAACTCACAGAGATCCACCTGCCTCGGCCTCTGAGTGCTGGGACTAAAGATGTGCACCACCACACTCAGCCTGCAGCCGTCTTATAGAACCCAGGACCACCACAATGTTCTGGGTCCTTCTCTGTCAGTCACTAATTAAGACACAGGCATTTTCTGAATTGAGGTTCCTCCCTTCCAGATAACTGTAGCTTGTGTCAAGTTGACATAAAACTGTCAAGTACAGGCCATCTCTCCTGTGCCTGATGGAGCAGGATGTGGAGGCTGGAAAAGACACAGTTGTTGTCTCCAGCTCTTTTAAAAGCTGCTAATCCAGCTGTGAGGGTTGAGCCTCCTGGGTCCCTAACCTTTGAGAGTCTGTCCTGAGGCACTGTGACTTAGAGGCTCACTCGACTGACACCCAGCCAGGCCCTGCATCTCCTACGGTACTTGTGTGTCAGATGTGGCTTTTCTATCCTGTGGGTCCTAGCAGCATGCTATTTATTACTGAAAATATTGTGCCCAGGACAGTTAGGTGGCCCGTGCCTGAAATGTGGAATTGGTCTGTAAGCAGGAGTGGTAGGGGGTGTGGTGGTGTTCAGCATTCTCAGAGCCTCGACCCTTGAACTAGCTTCTCTGCTTGGGGCCAACAGGTGCCAGTCACCAACTCTTGCAGCCTCTGGGGTTTCCCATCCCTGAGCAGACATATTAGGTCAGGGTACCTGCCGACCTCAGTAGTTACAGCTGTCCAGGAGATGAGTCAGGTGAAGAAGGGTCTTTCTGAGGGCCATCGCCATGTGGGAACAGCCAGGCCCTGCCAAACTGCTGAGGGTTGCAGCTTCACACATAGCACTGTGAGTCCTAGAGTGGCACAGGCATCCTCTGGTGAGAGGCTTTCTTTCTGACACCAAGGGACATTGTCATGTGGCTGAGGCCACTGGGTCTCTGTGGAGGTCACACAGACTCTGACGTATGTCTCTCTGGCTGAAGGTGTGGGGCAGGTTGTCCTTCAGGTTGCTGCGGCCACCAACTGCAAACATCACTACGGAGTGGAGAAAGCGGACATCCCAGCCAAGTACGCGGAGGTGAGCAGTCACATGTGCTTGCTGCTTAGGGCTTCTCTGTCTGGGCACATCTTCCAGGCCAAGGGCATCTGTGTTTGTGACACCCAGTACCTGTGTGTTCCTGGTGGCCTCTGCAGCATGAGCACACTGTGTAGTCCTGGTGGGAATGGCTGCCTCCTCAGGAGAGGGGATGAGCTCCTATGAATTGTTAGGGCACATTCCTGTGGATGTGTTCCCCACCCCCAACTCCTGTTCCACCCAGGATGGGGTTCAGCCTTGCTGGGGCTGGAGAGGATGATCTTGGGGCTCTGTTGAAGGGTTGGGAACCTTGTGACTCTACCATGGCCTCTGATTGCACCCCCCCCCCAACTTCCCTTCCTTCTCCGTGTGCACCGCAGCAGGGTCTCTGTAGATAGGTACCATTATCTTGTCCAGTGTCATCTTGCAGAGCCTGTGGACCTTCCACTGCCTTGGCCTCCCTGAGTTTGTAACAGATTGTATGCCTTTTTTCCCCTCAGACCATGGACCGAGAGTTCAGGAAGTGGATGAAATGGTATGGAAAAAAGCATGCAGAATACACAGTGAGTGCCATCGCTCCATGCCCTCGGCCTCTGTCCCAGCCCAGCCCCTTTCCTTCCTCTCTCAACCACTGTCAGTTTTGCCCAGTGACCGTATATGGTCTTCTGTGGCCATGGCCCTCTGTGACAGCAAGTGCAGTCTTTGGAGCTGGCTGTAGAGCCTTAATGGAGTCCTGTCCTTCCCTGCTTTCCTGGCCTGGGCACCCATCCTTAGTACATGCTGACCTTGGACCTTGGTGGCAGATGCTTAGCTTGTTAGAGCCAAGACCCACAAACTGGGCTGGCATACTTCTGCTGAGCTGTACCCCAGTGTAGCCTGTGGCATTAAGGGTGTAAGAGTTAAGACCATTGGGATGCAGAGATCTGGCTAGGCCATCTTGTGGGCCATCTGGGAGGGGCAACCTGCAGTGACTTTCTGTGCCTTCCTCATGCACTTTAACGGTGATGACGTCTTGTGCTTTTGCTGGGGGCCTGTTAGCTCCACACCCACAGAGGAATTGTTGGTCATTGCTATAGCTTTCAGGAAGACCCTGCCAGTCCTGAGTGACTTCCTGGTCACTTTTTCCTCCTCAGCTTGTCATTGTTAAATGACCTGGCTCATGTGGTTGAAGCCCACAATGTGGCTGGCAGCTGTTAGTCATGTTGGCTGTTGGTTCCTCATGGGCCTCAGGTTTATGGCTGGGAGAAGGACTAAGGGAAAGGACGGTTCTTGAGGCCTTGATGACTGTAACACACACACTGGCAGCAGAAATAGAGAGTGACTGTGGGCCTCTGCTTGTGTCCACTCTGGCTTCCTATGGTACCTTTAGTGACTGCCAGCCTTTTCCAGAAGGCTGTGTAGGCACCTGCCTGACCTGTCAGCACCTGCCCGGCCTGCACAGTGCTACGGCTTTGATGCTGTGTCTGCTTGGCAAGCTGTGAGCCCTGCCTTCTGCTACTCAGAAGCAGGCAGGAGAAAAGCCAGGGGAGCCTAAAAATAGCCCAGAACTGCCTCGTGCCAGAGATGCTGCCACTCACCATGCAAGCCTTACTGTGCTTCAGCCTGCTTCTCTGCTCAGCTACTCCCTCTAGTGGCTGAATCGAGCCTGGATCTTTCCCAGCCCACACCAGCTTCCAGGCAGGGCTTTTGGGGCTCCTCTCTCCCATCCTCCAAGTGCCCTAATCCAGTTTGGGGCAGACATTGGGCCATACTCATCTCTGCTGACTGTACCTCTTCACATTCTTGGGCTTGGTGATGTCAGGTGACATTACCCTCGAAGCCACAGTTGTACAGTATGTGATTAGTTCCTCTCAGAGTTGGCCTCTGGGCTGTGACTAACTGACCCTGGAGGATAGTGGAGTAGCCCGTGATTCCTGGGATGCTGGCTTTAGCTTGCCTAGGCATCCCCATCATAGGAATTGGGTGTGCCAAAGTGTCCCATGGGGAGCCAGTCCTGCTGAGGCATTCCCATAGGGAGTGTGCCTGGGACTGTATCTCGGTCTTAGCACCTCCCTTCTTGTGTGCTCCCGGCTGAGTGGATGGGTTCTTGGAGTGGCTGAATCTGTGTCCGGCATGGTGACTTGGGTCTCATTCACTGTAACCTTTTCTGGCCTTTCCCAGGCTTCTGTGGGGCTTGTGTCATTCTTCTCCACTCATTTCAGAGATGCTGACTTGCTGCGTGCTCTCCCCCCCCCGCCCCCCTTTTCTGTGCTGGTGGCTATGTGTATGATACTTCCTTGGGAAACATGTTTTCCAGATAGGGACCCAAGTGACCAGCTTGGTGAACTCTCTTTTAAGTTTTTGGGGGGTTACTTAGAGGAGTGTGGGTGAGGGTTTACTTAGAGGAGCAGAAATGATAGCTGCATCATCAAGGCTCTTCCCGGCATGGGTGACAGTCTGAAAGCTGGGAACCTGGAGTGTACTGCACAGCCTGCAGGCAGTGTGAGGCTGGAGAGTGTATTTTCCAGGTGGCTCAGGTCTGAGCCTCTCCCTGGTAGCTCAGCAGCTTGGCTGGTGTGACAATGTCTCTTAGTGACCCTTCTTGCTTTATATGTTTGGGGAGGGAAGGCCCAGCACCTGTGCTTTGTTTCAAGGATTTCTTGACTGGAGAGGCTTCCCTGCAGGACAGTTTGTGTCCCTGGCCAGATGGCCAGAATTTGAGAGTCCCTGGCCACAGATTAGCTGTCTTCCTTGCCTGGCCTGCCAGGACAGCACTGGGCTCCGCAGAGGGAGGAATTCTGGTTCCACACTTGACACGGCTGCAGGGTGAGGACCGTTCTGGACAGTGGGCTCCAGAGGCTATAGCAGGCACACATCAGATTCCTGGAGTGGAGTCAGCCTACTGCCATTTCTATAGCTGCAGGGCCAGGACCCAGCCGTCAGCCACAGGCAAGGCCCACAGAGGAGCCAGGGAGATCATCAGGGCATGTAGATCTCTCCCTAGAAGTC
Source organism: Mus caroli (assembly GCF_978045245.1). Classification (NCBI taxonomy): domain Eukaryota; kingdom Metazoa; phylum Chordata; class Mammalia; order Rodentia; family Muridae; genus Mus; species Mus caroli. The sequence continues at coordinate 79,569,269 of NW_028227264.1, forward strand.
TCAAAACACACTGGTAGGGTGTTCTCATCCAGAAATTCTGAAACCCAGCACCCAAGGTGTAAGTGGACACACAGCAGTGTCCATCAGCTCAGGCTGTGCTGCAAGAATGGGGCAGGGCCTTGGTTTCTGACTCCAGTGGTTTAGATTAGAAGCCTCCACCTGTTGGGGAGTTGGAGTCCCAGAGGCCAGATCCCCTAGGGCCCAGAAATTGCCCTGAATTTTGGGGACTTGACTTAAGTCCCTTCCCTAGGACTTGAATGTTCTATACAACAGAGCAAAGAAGATTCCGAAGGTCATTGAGGGGTGAAGGGGTGGGCTGGGCCGGGACTGTGCTCAGAGGCTGTGCAGCTATCCCCGGGCAGGTTCAGCTTTGTCCTAGCAGGGTGGGAAGTGGCTCTGAACCTGTAGTTCTGTGAGTAGTACCCCATCCGTCCACAGCACGTGGGGCGCCCATTGTGGGCTGCTGCCATGACTCATGCATGGTTAACATTCCTGTCTCCCCTCAAATCCTGATACTCACAAATCTACTTGTGGTCAGTAGATTTGCCTGTCATGGTATCCCAAACTGTCCTGTAGTGAGTGCATCAGAGCCTTACCCCTGTTCGTTGCCAAGTGTCCTCCCAGCATGTGGACAGACTATACTGTATATGTCCATCCATCTGTCCATGGATGTCCCTGCCTTTTGGGCTTCGTGAGCCCTGCTAGTCCTGTGCACTCCATGTGGGGCAAACTGTTTTTCCTCGGGCTCATGCCCAGCACCAGTGGTCTTCAGAGTACATGGCCCAGATTGCTTGGATCTCTGACTGTCATGGCTCTGGATAGTTAGCGTAAAAGCTGTTTCCCTTCAACATACTTGAGCCTAAAGGAGGTGGAATGACATCAGTACTGATGGACATGGGGGGCAGGCCACAGTTTGGGAGTCAGTTGTGTGGCAAACATGTATTAACCCAAGATACACTGAGGCAACCTCACTATCTCGAAGCATCGCCATGGTGGGCAGTGACAAGGGACAAGGATGATTGGTCCAGTGGCTTCTTAACCACATAGATACGTGTCACATCTGTAGGGTCAACAAATGGCCTGTGTGATGCTGTTCTTCTTGGGACATGGTCCAAGGTGCAGGGAGGGTTGGCTGGCCAAGCACACAGCACTATGGCTGGACCCATGCCACCCTCTTGTCTGTCTCTGAATGTATACTGCTTCCTGCTGGGGTTCAGTCCCTGCTTTTTAAAGAGCTGTCCACTGGCTGTCCACGGTCACTTTCCCATCCTGAGACCCAGCTCATTCCATGTCTCTCACAGCAGTTGCGGGAACTGGGTTTGAACCAAGCAAGCCTGTGAGTAAACATGTTCCTTTCTTCCTTAGCTGGAACGAGGTGACTTCCTCTCAGAGGAATGGAGGGAACGGATCGCCAACACGAGGTACGGCCGGCTGTGGGCTGTGCTGCTGGCTGTGCTGGGACCTCTGACTTGCTCTTCAGATTTGGGTGGCTGCTGTGGAGGGTGGAATGGGTCTGCTGCTTTAAGGGTGCCAGCCACTTCTTGGTGTTGACCTGGCTGTGGCCCCTGTCCTGCTCTTGTCTGTTTGGTCCCACATGGGGTGCAGCAGCTGTGCTGGTCCCCTTGAGTATCTGTGCTGTCTTTTCATGGGCTCAGTCTGTCAGGGTTCCAGGTGATTTGGGGCCTCACCCCTGTGTTTTCTATTGGGAAGTAGTGCCTGCCTGACTCATTGCACCTGCCTGTCAGTGTTTCCCTTTGCCCATACCCTGTGTCTACCCTGTCTTCTGTGGACAGTTCAGTCCCTGAACTCTGGTAAGGAGTGCTTCCAGGAGCTCTCTTTGTTTTAGAAGCACCAATATTCAAAACGGGCTGGGCTGAATTTTTGGCCCAGGGCTTGCAGTCTCCTCTGTGGGGCAGTTTGTACCTGTCTCCTGCCCCCGCTTTCCTGCTTATTCTGCTCAGCTCAGGTGGGTGGGCAGGCGGGGGCAGTGCCTAGCAGGGACCGGCGGCAGGCTGTGTCCAGGCTGGGACTTCCATGCATAGCCTCAGTTTTACTGAATTGGAACATTGTTTTGCAGTGTTATATTTGTGAATAACTTTGCCTTTGGTCCTGAGGTGGATCACCAGCTGAAGGAGCGATTCGCAAACATGAAGGAAGGTAACGCATCCACAGGCCTCGTACCACCGCCCTCTCCAGAGGGACATGCAGGCACATCAGTCTTCCTTGAGAGGTCCTCAGCAACCCTTCCCCAGCTCCTGGGCTAGATGGCAAAAGTGGGGATCCTGGTGGCCAAAGGCACTTCTGCCCCAACATATCCCAGGCAGCCAGCAGACGGTTGAAAGGCTAACCCAGCTCAGAAGCAGTCTCCTGCAGCCCCGTCTACACCAGGGCTCTTTGCTTGTGAGCTTATGGTGTATCTGTACTTGCTTGTGCCTATTAATCTTGCACGGTGGAGAGTTGCCTGTGACTGCTCCAGAATGAACGGTTGCATATAGCACACGCTGTCCCTTGTGGAGGGCCAGGGCTGTCTGTACTGTGGTCTGTACTGCACGCTGCTGTCATGCCACAGGGAGCAAGGATACCCACACTTTACAGCCTCTTAGCTGTCACAGATAGGCCAACTGTCTGCTGTGGGAATTAGTTACTTCGGGGTGCTGGGGATGAGCCCAGGGCCTTGTATTCTCAGCAGGCACTCCCCACTGAGCTTCACTCCTGCCTTATTTCCCTTCTTCATCCCTTCATTGGTGGTTTGAGATAGGGTCCCATCTAGGCAGGGTCTAGCTGAGACCCAGGCCAGTCTTGAACTTGATCACAGTGTACACTACCACATTAGCTTCTGTCTTAATGCTGCCTGTTTGGGGTCAAGCCTGTGACTTTGTGAGTCATCCACTCTTTGTCTACTACCTGTTGCCTAAGGGCCAGTAAACCCAGTTTTCAGGGCGTCCAGGCTCTGATGACACAGCCAGCCTCAGCCCCTTCCCTGCCTGCAGAGAGCCACGTTGCCTGCCACTGATTGACGCTGTAGTCTTGTCCCCGTGTGCTCTCTGTGCTCTATAAATACCATGACCAAACACAACCTGCAGAGAAACAGGGTTTTTGGTTTACACAGCTAATCACAGTCCATCATCAAAAGAAGTCAGGGCAGGAACTCCAAACAGGAGCCATGGTGGAAGACTGGGACAAGTTGAAGGTCATGCTCAGCCATTTTCTGACACTGCTCAGGACCCTTGTTGGGCCCTCCCACACTGTGTACAGGCCAGTCTGATGGTGGCATTTTCTCAGTTAAGGTTCCCTCTTCCTAGATGGCTCTAGTTTGTGTCAAGTTGACAAAAACTATCCAGCACAAATACCTACATGTGGGTATTCCTGGGTTATCCCATCATTGCTTAGGGAAGCTCATTGGGTGCTTGCCAGACTTGCCTGTGTCCTTTCTGCCTGACCCCTTAGTCATTGCTGTTTTCCCACATAGTAGAGACAGGAACCTGACCTTGCTCTGGCCTGGGCCCTTTTGCTGGTGGGCAGGACTTAGAGTAGGGCTAGAGGCCAGTGCACTGATATAATCAGCTTGGTATATGTTTGTGTGTGTGTGTGTGTGTGTGTGTGTGTGTGTGTGTTGAGAAATTCCAGGCTATCCCAGAACAGTGTTGACTCAGCTTCCTGGAACAGTGCTGAGATGACAGATATGTACCACCATGCTGAGTAGACTGGTCTTTTGAATGTCTCTGAGTGTGTGGAGCTTAGGCCTGTTCTAGCATCTAGGAGGCTTAGAACTCCCAAGCTGGCCTGCACTACAGAAGACAGTCAGAGCCTATCTGGGCTTCACTCTTATCTCAGTCTCCCCTCTCCACCTCACTGCTTTCTTATATATGGAAAAGAATCCGTGTCACTCATGAAAGTCAGGCTTGGTTTTGTTGTTTAAGATAGGGTCTCTCTATAGCCCTGATGGTGATAGAACTCTGTGTAGACTAGGCTAGACTACTCTCAGAGATATGCCCACCTCTGCCTTATGTTGGGAATAAAGGCATGTACCTTCACACCTAAACTACCTGTGTGGCCGTCAGAGGTTTGAATGTAATTAAACTCTTTGTGATTTGGTGTGGCTCTTTTAGCCTCTTAGGATTCATTTCTGATCCTATCCCCTGCCCTAGCTTCTGTCACATCCCTAGCCTCAAGGACTGCAGTAACCAATCATATTCTCAGCCCTGTTTTGAAAACAGGGATATTGCTACTTACCCTTACAAGGTTTTGTCTTCAGACTCTTGCAATTCCCCATTCTTAGCTGCCAGAATGCTGGGAAAACCACTGAACCACTGTGCCTGTTAAGTCTTTTCCCAGTGGGTTTTAAGGGAACTGCTGCAAGGCAGGTCTATTTGCCCAGCTTCTCATCCTGGTAATGTGGCTCACAGCAATCTCCTTTTGTGCGCTCTGTTGACTGGATGCCACCATGACCCTGTGATCTGGGTACACAGATGTTACCATGGTGCAGGGTCAGGTGAGCTTCAGTGGGGTTCCCTAAGAACTAGCATCTTCTAAGTTGGCACTCCTCACTTGTGCTCCAACCCATGCCTGAGTTTGTGGACTGCAGTTGTGTGTACATGTGTAGCTTTTTTTTTTTTTAAAACATGGCAGTGATGGGCTTCTGTGTTGCAGGCGGCAGAATTGTATCCTCAAAGCCCTTTGCCCCTCTGAACTTCAGGATCAACAGCAGGAACTTGAGTGGTAAGCTCTGGGCCCAGTGGTACACAGGGTATCCGGCTTCCTGTGACCAGTCATATGGGGTTCTGCCTTGCAAGGAGGGTGTTCAGCTTGCTGCTCCTCAGCCTTTGACCACTATACATCATCCATATTCCCTTTTAATATGTTTCTTCAAGAGGACATGGTACTACAAGAAAGACCTTAGGGTGCAGAGTCTGTAGCAGGAGCCAGTCTTCCTGTGGGCCTCCCTTTGTTAAGCGACTGGTTGGCTCAGCCCAGGGTCTGCATGCTTGCTTTGACTCTGGCTGATTTGAAGCCTGACCCCATTTGTATGGGCTTGCCACCTTGTTCCTGAGGGGCCCCAGGTTATTCCCCTATCTCAATGGCTGGGCAGGCTTTGGGGATGCTGCTGTACAGACTGCTTGTGGCACATGAGCAGTAGCTCAGGCTGCAGTCCTGATCTGATGCTCTTCCCATAGACATTGGCACCATCATGCGTGTGGTGGAGCTGTCGCCCCTGAAGGGCTCTGTGTCGTGGACTGGCAAGCCTGTCTCCTACTACCTGCACACCATTGACCGCACCATAGTGAGTCCTCACTTGACACCTTACAGAGTGGGAGAGAATCACAGGCCATGGAGCCTGGCAACTCTGGGTCTTGGTCCTTGGTTTTCCTGACAAATAGATGCCATAGCAGTTTCAGCCTTGTTACTCGAAGGCCTTGGGTCTCTGTTACCCATTCCCAACTTGCCCAGGTGTGTGCTGGCCTTTTCCTCATAGTCTTCTCATGGCCTCCCCTCCTTGCCAGAGCTCTTTGTGTGCAAGCCTGGTATCCTGGTAGCCTCTGGGCTCCTAGAAGCTGCATGCTGATAATTGTGCATTTGTTCTCTGTCCTCCGGGTCAGTGCTGTGAACTGGCAGCTGACAGCCAGCAGCTTTAACCTGCACTTCTTGCTGTGGGAAAAGAGGGTGAGCCACGCAAGGTTCCTCAGCTGAGGCACGAATGTTCCCGTGTTGCTAGTGGCACCACACACAGGTCCCAGTGTAGTAGCCAGCGTCCTCCCTGGGAGGCTCTGGCTCAGGGTCCTTCGCAGTCATGGGGAGTCAAGGTTAGCTGCCTTGGTACTCCAGCTGTGCCACTCTTGGTGTTCACTGCTGTGCCCGGCAGCTCTTTGAGACGTAGAATGTCTTTGTGGTCATCCTGTGTCCATGCCTAGGGCCCACTTCTAACAAAGCCTTTTCTTTTCCTCTTTAGCTTGAAAACTATTTTTCTAGTCTGAAAAATCCAAAACTCAGGGTAAGTTTGCATCTCTCTTGACTCTGATCCTACACAAGAGTCATGGTGCCTAGTTGTGCATGTTTGTAGTGTGTGTGGTCAGAGACCCCAAGTCCAACCATGGCCCCTGAAGGCCCTAAGCTCTGTTACTGGTTGTATGTCCATGATTCTCTGAGTGATGGTCCTGCAGTCCAGGTGCCAGTACATTCTTTGTCATTTAGTGCCGTGAGTCCCCAAGTCAGGGGTGTGTCCTAACAGTTGAGGATTCTTGTCTCTAGTACCCTGGAAGGCTGGGCAGTGTGCTCCATGGCAGGTACTTCTCTAGTCACAGCTGCTGGGCATTAGCTTATGTTGTCCCCTGTGAGTAGCTGAGACAGACTCTCCTCAGGGACATATAGAGGTGGGCTATTGTGTGCCTTTCCCTGGGGAGATGTAAACCAAGATGTGTTCACTGTACATGGGCACTAAGAGCAGAGCCTAGCACTCTAGCAGCTGTTGCCGGGTGAAGTGCTGAGCTGTCGGTGGTACAGGAGTGTAGGCACCTTACAGGCAGGTACGCCTCCACCAAGGAGTGCATCCCACAGCAGCCTAGTGCCTGTAACCAGTGTGTGTCCTCAGCTGATTCCACAAGGGCATTCAGGTGTGCACCTCATGAAGGCCAGAGCAGCTGGGTTCAAGTCAGAGCGGCTGTGTTGTGCCAAGAGGACATAGGTCTTTAATGTGTGGTTTGGCTTTGCCTAGCTCTTCGGGGGACCATATCTGTCCTGCTGAGTGGTGCAGTTGGGCCTCTCTGTTGGTTGGCATGTCCCATGAGCTTTCATTGCCATGTGGTCCTGCAGCTGTCAGTGTAGGGTAATCCTGGGCCATCACACCATGTGGCCTCATGTCTTCCCCACAGAGGGGCTGTGGGACCCAAGTCATGCATTTTGACTCTCCCAAGTGTCTTGTGTATGTGGCTACTTCATTCGAGCTGGAGCCCAGTTGGATCATCCTGTGTTCTGGACGCTTACCCAGCACTTCCTTTCAGGAGGAGCAGGAGGCAGCTAGGCGAAGGCAGCAGCGAGAGAACAAGAGCAATGCGACCACGCCCACCAAAGTCCCTGAGAGCAAAGCAGCTGCCACTGAGGCCCCCGCGGTGAGATAGGCTCCTTGTCCAGCATGTCCATCTGGCACAGGGCACAGGGCTGCTAGGTGGCTGGGGTGTCTCAGCCTATGGCCTTGTGAGCACTCCTGCTGTGACCCTTACCTGTCTGTCTGTGTTCTCCAGGATTCTGGTGCTGAGGAAGAAAAATCAGGTGTGGCTACTGTCAAAAAGCCATCTCCCTCCAAAGCCCGGAAGAAGAAACTGAACAAGAAAGGGAGAAAGATGGCTGGCCGGAAACGTGGGCGGCCCAAGAAAATGAGTGCTGCCAGTGCCGAGCGCAAGTCTAAGAAGAGCCAAAGCACACTGGATCTCCTGCACTCTCCGCCCCCAGCCCCACCCTCAGCCTCACCCCAGGGTAAGCCTCTTTCTTTTCTGCATTGCAGGGGTGTGAGTCCTGCCCACCTGAGTCCCCATTCATGTGACTGTGGGATTCTGCCATGTGCCAGGCCTGATACTACAAGCCAGGAGGAGCTCATTGTGGATTTGGATCCCATAGTTGTTTCAAACCTCAGATTTGACAAGTTTGTTGCCCACAGTAGTGTGGGACCATGGTTGTAGCTGACGGGGACTCTTCTCTCTCCTGCAGATGCATACAGGGCACCTCACAGCCCATTCTACCAGCTACCTCCGAGCACGCAGCTGCACTCACCCAACCCACTGCTAGTGGCACCCACCCCACCTGCGCTGCAGAAGCTTTTAGGTGGGTCATAGCTCTGACCTTAAACCCATTCTGTGGGGGCTGTGCAAGTGGTGGGGCCCTAGTCAAGCCCACTTGCTGTATGGCCTGGCTTACTTTGGCTTATGTTGGCTCCTGTGAGTAGATGAGACCAACTCACCTCAGGCATCCTGGACCACACTGGGGACCTATGTGGCCCATCAGTACTTGGGGAGCTCTGTATAGAACAACTCACTGTAAGCCAGGTGGTGGTGGCGCACGCCTTTAATCCCAGCAGGTGGATTTCTGAGTTTGAGGCCAACCTGGTCTACAAAGTGAGTTCCAGGATAGCCAGGGCTACAGAGAAACCCTGTCTGGGGGAGGGGGGAGGACCTCACTGCACAGGGAAGGCTGACAAAGTCCCTTACTTGAAGGAGAGATCTGCTTTCAGGGTTTAGGGTTGCCCGTTCTGCCAAGAGGAAACCTCCCACATTGTGAGAAAAGCTGAAATCACAGCAGAATGGACCTGCAGCAAGCCAGGGCCCAATAGCCTCCCTTTGTCTGCTGCCTCCCACTCCTGCACCAGCCTTTCTTTACATGTTGTGCTGTGTGTGTGTGCCTCCAGAATCCTTCAGAATCCAGTACCTGCAGTTCCTGGCTTATACAAAGACCCCGCAGTACAAGGCTAACCTACAGCAGCTTCTGGACCAGGAGAAGGTATGCAGGCTTTGCCTTAATGTCAGTTCTCAGCTTAGGACTGCCTGGGGGCTCTGTGGTCACCTTCTCCTGTCCTCTCTTGCAGGAGAAGAACACACAGCTCCTGGGCACAGCCCAGCAGCTCTTCGGCCATTGCCAGGCCCAAAAGGAAGAGATCCGCAGGCTGTTCCAGCAGAAGCTGGATGAGGTGACATGAGGCCGCCCGCCTGCCCAGCACTTCAGCAGACACCTGACCCAGGGTTTGGTGGGGCAACCAAAGATAGCGTCCCTTGTCCTTATGAAAGTACTGATATGGAATTGCCTTGGCTATACTCGGGTCAGAGCTGTAGGGTGGCTGTCATCTCTTTTGTTCCTATAAACTGGGACTCTACTCACCATGCTTTGTCCTCATCCCTAGTTGGGCGTGAAGGCACTGACCTACAATGACCTGATTCAGGCCCAGAAGGAAATCTCTGCCCACAACCAGCAGCTGCGGGAACAGTCGGAACAGCTGGAGAAGGACAACAGCGAGCTTCGGAGCCAGAGCCTGCGGCTGGTATGTGCAGCGGGGGCCTGCCGCTGCTGGCTGTGCACATGTGGGGTGGAGGGAGGACTTGATTGCCCACTCACTGGCCCAGAGGTGTGCTCTGGCACCAGACTTGCTGGGCTGAGCAAGGATCAGGCTAGGGACTCTTTTCCATCTTGTCATTGTCCTGTAAAGGTCATACTGGCCTTTATTACATTGCTTGTTTGTGGCTGGGTACTGATACTATGTGCTACAACTGTGGGAAGGATCCATTGCACTGCCCAGAGAGCCTGGCCCTTGCTCCCTTGGGCTACTGAGACTTCCTGTTCATGTACCCACAGCTCAGGGCCCGGTGCGAGGAGCTGAGGCTTGACTGGTCCACACTGTCCCTGGAGAACCTGCGGAAAGAGAAGCAGGCCCTGCGGAGCCAGATCTCAGAGAAGCAGCGGCACTGCCTGGAGCTGCAGGTAGGGTATCGGTGTGTTCCATCAGACCTCATCTTCACCCTCAGAAAGGCATCTGTGATGGTGGACAGCAGGGGTGTGCATGTTGTTGGGCCACCATGTGCCACCTACCCTGCTGGGTGGCTCTGTGACACCACCCCTCCCATCCTCTAGATCAGCATCGTGGAGCTCGAGAAGACCCAGCGCCAGCAGGAGCTCCTGCAGTTAAAGTCCTGTGTACCACCAGATGATGCTCTGTCTTTGCATCTGCGCGGCAAGAGTGCCCTGGGCCGAGAGCTGGAGGCTGACGCTGGGCGCTTACGCCTTGAGCTGGACTGTGCCAAGATCTCCCTGCCACACCTCAGCAGCATGAGCCCTGAGCTGTCCATGAACGGCCATGCTGCCAGCTATGAGCTCTGCAATGCAGCTAGTCGGCCATCATCCAAGCAGAACACACCCCAGTACCTGGCCTCTCCCTTGGACCAGGAGGTCGTACCTTGCACCCCTAGCCACAGTGGCCGGCCTCGGCTAGAAAAGCTGTCTGGCCTGGCTTTGCCTGATTACACCCGGTTGTCACCTGCCAAGATTGTGTTGAGGCGGCACCTGAGCCAGGACCACACTGGGGCTAGCAAAGCAGCTACCAGTGAGCCACACCCTCGGTGAGGACAAGTGCATGTAGTGGCTCTGTCACCATTGCTGCCATGTGCCTGCTGGGCATGGGCAGAGTGACCGGCCTTTCATTGCAGGCCAGAGCACGCCAAGGAGAGCAGCCTTCCCTACCAGAGCCCTGGCTTGTCCAACAGCATGAAGCTCAGCCCCCAGGATCCACCGCTGGCCTCCCCGGCGACCTCACCCCTCACCTCCGAGAAGGGTAGTGAGAAGGTAAGGGCTGCTCCAGAGAAGCTTCCTGTGTGAGGAGTGGATGAGGCAACTGCAGTGCGCTGTGCCCAAGGGCGTCCTCGTCTGTAGGATGTGTGGAGAGTACTCTAGAGCCCTGGGGAAGAGGTGGCGACTGGTATCCCCAGTCTTGGGATGTGGTTGCAGTTGAGTGTGTCAGAGCCTCCCTCGGGTGTCCTTGGTGGACATTGGAACAGGGTTCCAGGAACATGTTGCTTGGGGCATCTGGAGTGAGACCAAGGGTTTGGTGGACATTGGAACAGGGTTCCAGGAACATGTTGCTTGGGGCATCTGGAGTGAGACCAAGGGTTTGGGGTCTCCACTATATTTACAGAGATGGAATGAAGTTTGGGAGGAATGGGCAGGGTCCTTGTGAGGCTTGGCAGTCCACAGTGACAGGTCTCAAACAGGTGGGAAGAAGAATCTGGGAAGTTCACACTGTCCTCAACTGCACACAAGGCCCTGCAGGAGCTACCAGCCCGTGACCTGAGGATATAGCTGTGTAGTGGGTCTATGGCTGAGCTCCCATCCAGGTCTGGGTGACACATGGCTATCTATTGGCAGGGTGTGAAGGAGCGTGCCTACAGCAGCCACGGGGAGACCATCACCAGCCTACCTGTTAGCATTCCACTCAGCACGGTGCAGCCCAACAAGCTGCCCGTCAGCATCCCACTGGCCAGCGTGGTGCTGCCCAGCCGTGCTGAGAGGGCGGTGAGTTGCCAGACCAGGTGGTGGTGGTGGCGGTGGTGGCGGTTGGCGGCGGCAGAGACGGCAACAGCGGTGGCGGCAGAGGCACTGGCTGTGGTTGGTTTCAGGAGCAATCCTAGTCTTTATGACTGCTGTTGAGATTGAGCCTGGAACTGCCAAAAACCATGTCCACAGCTAATTCTGCTGCCAGACATGTAGTTAGGTCCTGGGTGTGTTTTGTAAGAAGCAGAAGCAGAGAAGAAAGAAAAGTCCTCTTAGGAGGGCTTTAGTCACTCAAGCAGCAGGATCAGGCATGGCCCAGGCTGCTGTTTGTGATAGTTAACGTCAGGAATGAGTGACTGTTGTTCACAGAGGGTGGGTTGCAGACAGTGTAGCCCCTCCATTTACTTTACTCGAGCCAGTGTCTTCTCTGACCTAGGTCAGAGTGAACTGAACATGTTGTTGTGTCTGGCCTTGGCTTGGGACCATCTTATCTCTGTCCCACTCCTTGTTAACTGAATGTGACCTGGCCTTTTGGCTTGGACTCCTGAGCTGAGCCCAGCTCTGTCCTCTGTGGCCTCCCCTGCCCTCAGCCCTTCTGCCCCATTGCCTCCTGTTGGGCCTGCTCATCAGATGGTTCTGTCTTGCAGAGGAGCACTCCCAGCCCTGTGCCACAGCCCCGGGACTCTTCAGCCACACTTGAGAAGCAGATTGGTGCTTCTGCCCATGGTGCAGGGGGTGCTGGAGCAGGAAGCAGGAGCCTCGCTGTGGCGCCCACAGGTGAACTTTGCACCCCCGCCCCATTGGTACTTCTCCCGGCTACCTGCCATGGTCCTTGGGGAAGAGACCATTTGGGACAGAAATAGGAACTGAGGCCACACAGCAGGTAGCCCTGAGGTTCTGAGCCCAGGGTCCTGTTTGGGGAAGGTGGAGGACTAGTATATGGCTGTCCCTTGCTGACTTGTTTTGGGCTAGGGCATGCTAGGCACCTTTTCTTGAGGGATGCTTAAAGTCTGGACCATTTCCTGAAAGCTATCCTGTGCTAGGGTCAGCCGGTCCTTGAAGGTTCACACAGCTCACAGCACCGGGAGCACCTTGTGTGCCCTGGTGTTTGCAGGTGACTGAGCTCAGGAGGCTGCCTCCTCTTTGAGTCTGATCCACCCACAACTACTGGTGCTCTGAGGCCAGCCTCAGTTCTGTAGCCTTCAGTTCTTCTAGAAAGCTGTTCCTGACCTCAGGTTGTCCCTCCCAGGATGAGGTGTCCTTACCACCCCCACCAGTGTGCTTGGCTTTCTTGCCTTCCTTAAGAAACTGGTATCTTCATTGATAGGTTTCTATGCTGGTTCGGTGGCCATCAGTGGGGCCCTGGCCAGCAGCCCAGCACCTCTGGCCTCTGGAATGGAATCTGCTGTTTTTGATGAATCCTCTGGCCCCAGCAGCCTCTTTGCCACCATGGGGTCTCGCAGCACACCACCACAACACCCACCTCTCCTGTCGCAGTCCCGCAACTCGGGTCCTGCCTCTCCTGCCCACCAACTCACAGCCAGTCCCCGCCTGAGTGTGACCACTCAGGGCTCGCTGCCAGACACCAGCAAAGGGGAACTGCCTTCTGATCCTGCCTTCTCAGACCCAGAGAGCGAAGCAAAGAGGAGGATTGTGTTCAGCATTTCAGTTGGTGCCAGCTCCAAGCAGTCACCTTCCACCAGGCATAGCCCCTTGACTTCTGGCACCCGAGGGGACTGTGTGCAGAGCCACGGACAAGACAGTCGTAAGCGCAGCAGAAGGAAGCGTGCATCAGCTGGAACACCTAGCCTCAGCACGGGTGTGTCCCCTAAGCGCCGGGCTCTGCCAACTGTTGCTGGCCTCTTTACACAGTCCTCGGGGTCTCCTCTTAATCTCAACTCCATGGTAAGTGCAGGACCTGTAGGGCAGGGTAGGCAAGCGCCGCTCATGTGGGCTATGGGGCTATAGTCCAGTGGGGCAGATCCAGAGACATAGCAGCTAGGCGTGGGTGGCAGGGACAATGGCTGGTATTCTGGCTCTCTCCTCTCCCTACTTGTACTTTTACAAGGCCTCTCCAAGACCCTAGCCTGGGCATGTGGCTCATCTGCCCTCCTCTGACCCTACAGGTCAGCAACATCAACCAGCCACTGGAGATCACAGCCATCTCATCCCCTGAGAGCTCCCTGAAGAGCTCCCCCACCCCCTACCAGGACCATGACCAGCCTCCGGTGCTCAGGAAGGAGCGGCCTCTAGGACCAACTAATGGGGCCCACTACTCGCCACTGACCTCAGATGAGGAGCCAGGCTCTGAGGACGAGCCCAGCAGTGCCCGGTGAGCAGAGTGAACTGCTCTGTGGGGTGAAAGTCTTGGACCAGGTGCTGGCTCTGTCACCCAGCCATTCCATCCTGACCTCCCTGGTCCGGGTAGTGTTATGAGTGGGCATTACCTTTGCTTTTCTTGGTGAATGGGGACTGGGGCCTGCATGGGGGCCTGTGCATCTGTGAGGCCCTCTGGGTCCTCTGCCTGTGTCTGAGCCAATATATGCTCCCCTCTCCCCACCTACACTGTGCTGCCCTGTAGGCCAGTTGAGCATTGATGAGGTCCCGTCTGCACACTTTTTGAATGTCATGGTGGAGTTTTCGATCATGCATTAAGCTCCAAGTTCAACAGGGCTTGGGACAGCAAGCTCTTACAGGTTACCCTGCTTGAGATACATAGTTGTCAAAGCCCAAGCAGACCTTCTGAGGTCCTCTGCACAGTCCCATGCACAGACTTTAGGACTGCCAGTTGCCCAGATTTACTCTAGCTCTGTTCAGGGGTCCTTCAATGTGAGGCCTGAGGGTAGCCTTTGGACCCTCCATTTCCTAAGAGTCCTCAGATCTCTCAGCACATAGACTCACTAAATGACCATTGTCTTTGCACAGAATTGAGAGAAAAATTGCAACAATCTCTTTAGAAAGCAAATCTCCCCCGAAGACACTGGAAAATGGTGAGTTTTTGCTCTCTGCCTGAGGCCTGAGGTGGTGGGAGTCCTGTGCTCAGGGCAGGCTAGCCCAGGACTGCATCTGTTACATGGATGGTTGGGAGGGCAGGACCAGAGGCCTTCATGTTCTAAGCAACAGAAGTGTCACATTGCATGCACCTCTTAGCCCTCCTCAGCTCTCTTCATCCCAGGAAGCAGCAGGCCCCAGGCTCTGCTCATGGCCACTGACTTTTCCCATCAGGTGGTGGCTTGGTGGGAAGGAAGTCAGCCCCTTCGAGTGAGCCTATCAACAGCAGCAAATGGAAGTCCACCTTCTCTCCTATCTCTGACCTCGGCTTGGCCAAGGCTGTGGACAGTCCGCTACAGGCTGGCTCTGCCCTGAGCCACAGCCCCCTGTTCTCTTTCCGGCCGTCCCTGGAGGAGCCTGCTGCTGAGGCCAAGCTCCCCACTCACCCAAGGAAAAGCTTTGCGGGCTCTCTGGGTGCAGCCGAGGGGCCAAGCCCTGGCACCAACCCTCCCAACGGCCTGGCCTTCAGTGGGGGCCTTGCTGCAGACCTCGGTTTACACAGCTTCAATGACGGTGCTTCCCTCTCCCACAAGGGCCCTGATGTGACTGGCCTGAGTGCCTCCCTGAGCTTCCCGTCCCAGAGGGGCAAGGACAGTACCACAGAGGCCAACCCCTTCCTCAGCAGGCGGCAGCCTGAGGGCCTGGGTGGCTTGAAGGGTGAGGGCAACGCAAACAAGGAGTCAGGAGAGAACCTGCCCCTGTGCGGGCCCTCGGACAAGGCCTCACTGCCACATGGCAGCAGGGCCAGCAAAGGCCGTGACCGTGAGCTGGACTTCAAGGGCGGCCACAACCTCTTCATCTCTGCTGCAGCCGTGCCTCCAGGTGGCCTCCTTGGTGGCCCTGGTCTTGTAACTGTGGCTTCTTCTGCGGGCAGTGCAACACCCACTGCCCAGGCTCCCCGGCCTTTCCTGAGCACCTTTGCCCCCGGGCCCCAGTTTACTCTGGGCCCCATGTCCCTGCAGGCCAACCTGGGCTCTGTGGCCGGCTCCTCTGTGCTGCAGTCCTTGTTCAGCACTGTGCCAGCTGCTGCAGGCCTGGTGCATGTGTCGTCCACTGCGACCCGACTGACCAACTCACACACCATGGGCAGCTTCTCTTCTGGGGTGGCCGGCGGAACCGTTGGAGGTAGGCAAGGAAGGGCCGCCCTGTGGCCCCAGTGCAGGAGCTCAGTTCCCCACCAACCTTCCAAGCTCTCTATGGGGCCATAGGAAGGCCTCGTAGCTATCAGTGCAAGCTGTCAGCGCCCGGCCAGGTAGGCCGCCACGCTGTATGAGGAAGAAACTGCTGGCTAGCCTCGTAACACATGCCTCTTGTTTTCAGAAGACCACGGTGCACTTAACTAGGGCAGTACTTTCTTCGGGGGCCTCCCCTGTTTGAGGTGACCACCCACGTGCCTCATGGCTGGTCCGTGGAAGTGGGCCTGGTGAGAAATGAGTCCAGGAGGGCCTGCTCGGACTGCTCAGACGCAGGGCGGAGCGGAGCCTGGGCCACAGGCCAGGCATGGTGCGGTGCTGGCTGGGCAGGGGCGGGCAGGTGGGCCCGAGGGGCAGGGCCTCGGCCTGGCAGGTAAGTGTCCCACACTGAGCCTACTGCTTGCTGCTTGTGCCTGCGCTTGGACCGGAGTCACGCTGTCCTCTGCTTCTTCCTGCTGGCGGCTGTACTCCTCTTGCTTCGCCTGCCTGGACGGTGCCGCCTGTTGAAGCTGCTTTTTCTCTCCTGTTTACAGGTGTCTTTACCCACGCGGTGCCCTCCGCCTCTGCTCACCCGTTTGGAGCTGGTGTCGGCAGCGGGGCTGTGTGTAGCAGTGCCACGCTGGGCCTGAGCCCGCTGCAGGCGGCGGCCAGCACCTCGGCTTCTTCCTTTCAGGCCGCGGCTTCGGTCGAGACTCGGCCGCCCCCTCCACCTCCCCTACTTCCTCCTCAGCATCTAGGCCGGCCCCCTGCGGGGCCACCTGTCCTCCATGCACCCCCTCCTCCTAACGTCGCCTTGCCTCCTCCGCCTGCGCTGCTGGCTTCTAACCCTGAGCCAGTGCTTCTGCAGAGCCTGGCCTCCCTCCCAGCTAACAACGCTTTCTTACCCCCCTCCTCTGCCGCCTCTCTGCAGCCTGCTAATGCCTCTCTATCTGTCAAGCTCGCCTCCCTCCCACACAAGGTCTCCCGCCCCTCCTTCACGGTGCACCACCAGCCCCTGCCCCGGCTGGCCCTGGCGCAGGCCGCGCCCGCCGCCCCACAGGCCAGCACCTCGGGGCCATCTGCTGTGTGGGTTTCCCTTGGCATGCCGCCTCCTTATGCCGCGCACCTTTCGGGGGTTAAGCCTCGATAAAGACCTTGCTTAGCTAGCAGTTCATGTTCTGTAAGGTAAGGCTAGAGCCAAACCGTCCTTCCTCTTGCCCAGAAGACGGCTGGCAGGGCTCGGCAGATGCCTGGGGTCCTGAGTGGTAGAGATGGGAGGCTAAGGGAGGCAGGCAGGGCCACCATTGTGCAAGAGTACCTGGTCCTCAGCAGCTGCTGAGAGGACAGTGGAAGTGATGAGATTCAAGTGTGGTAGACCAGAGCTCAAGGTAGCCTCCACCCACCGTGAGGCTCCCGGCCCATAGCAGTTCCTATTGAGGTTGCATTCTCAGCCTCCACCCTGAGTCCTGAGTGGAGGAAATCGGGGCTAGTCAGTGGGTGAGGTTCTAGGCTGGCCATAGGCAGAAAGCTGCCTGGGGTAGCATGGTATCCTGGTGCTGAGAGTTGGGCCCACCTACCTCTCCCAGAACAGAGGTTGGGAAACCCTGCCTGGCTGTCAGCCCTGTAAGTGAAGAAGAGCCAGGTGGCAGCCTTCTGGCCTTCTCCATTGGGTCTGGCTATGTGGTGGCAGTAGCCTGGGCAGCGAGGGCAGCCTAGCCATTGCCATCTGGAGGTCCTAGGGCTAGCACCTCTCCAGCTGACCTACTCTGGATGCTCAGCAAGGCAGACCTGGAGGGGGCTGGGCCCACTGGCACCTGCCAGGAATGCCCCCCCCCCATACCCTTGTGCCCTGCTGGGCAGCTCAGCTGAGGCAAGCATATTGAATACACCTAACCTGTGCCCCTCTTCCCTGCAGGTAATTAGGACTTCTACTACCTCAGCCACGACCTATGCAAGGACGGTGTGGACCAAGACTGCTGCCTGCCAGGCCGGCGGAGCCGGACATGGAGCCACTGTGAAGCGGCGGCACCGCAGGAGGTGCTGGACTGGTCCAGTTTGTACTGTCAATAGTTTTAGATAAAGTATTTATCTTTTTTTTTTTTTTAAGTATAAGCAATTCTGATTTACTTTATTCCATCAAAGTCGTCCAAGGCACCCTCTTGAGACGTCTAAGTGTCTGTGAGAGAGAATAATATAAAGACTTGGCCTGCTGGGCTGGCCACCACAAGGACTCCTGACTCCGTCCCGGTGCTATCTCACCAGCAAGCCCATGCCTGCCCATCTCCACCTCTGTCCTGGGTGCTGCCCCAAACATGGACTGTGGCCAAACAGTTCTCAGATGCGCCCCCAACACCTTGCTCTGACACCAAAGGCACGCCTGGCATGCCCAATGGGGGCTGACCTTTGTTCCCCCTCCTTGGAACTTGCCTGCTGTCACTGTGAACACCCCACTGTTAACCCTGTGGCTTTGGGCGTGCCTTTGCAGTGGGTGCAGACTGGGCTGGGGCAGGAATGGGGGTTCCCAGCTGGGCTGAGTGGTGCTGACAGGTGAGGGCCACTACTGCAGGGCTTGGTGGCTCCTGTGACAAGTGCATTTACTTTGTATTTCTTTGCTTTTCTGGCTCGGGGCATGCTGGTCAGGTGACGTGGGGCTGGCCCAATGTGGGTCCCCTGGCATCTGTGTATAAGAGAGTCACATGATCAGTGACAGTATTTTATAGAGATTTGATGGAGATTTATAAATTTCATAGACTTGACTGCATTTATTTTTAGATTGTATAATGCACAGTGAACTTTAAAGAAAAGGAAAGAAAAGTGAGGAGGAAAAATACTTTTATTTATTCAAATGCACAAAAAAAAAAAAAATGGCACTGGCCAGGGACCCTGCAGGAGTGTGGCCCAGATGTGCTGGGCTGCCCAGGGCCTCTGGTCACTATGGGCATCGCCTGCCTATGTCTAGGAGTTGCTTCCTGGTCCTGGGGATAGGTGCACTGGGAGTGACTACAGAGGTCAGGGCTGACTTGATTTTTCTGAGATGGTCCTGACTGCCCTCAATGTTGCTCACTTCCAGTTGTGGGTTGGTGGGCTGAGGGGAGAGGCCATGTTGCCCCGCCCCACCCCAACCTACTTCCCAAAGTAGTTGTGAAGACGGTGCTGGTGTCTCCCACCCCCTTCCCACCCCGAGATGGTGCTCATGTTCGGCAGGCCTGTTCCTGTGCACCACAGCTAACTAAGGTGCTGCAGAGCAGGATGGCCGAAACAAAAGCTAGCAAATCCCAGGCCTGGAACAAAAACCTGAGTGAACACTGTACACACCGCCCGCCCGCCATCCTGGCAGCTGCTGCTCCAGTGGCCATTGCCTCCACCTTACTTGAGTGTTAGGGGACAGAAACAGCATGTTCATGGCCCAGTGGGCCACAGGTGCTCTGGGTACAACTGCAAGTCCTTTCCTGAGCCCATAAGAAACAGGAACCCACAGTAAACTGACCATGGTGCATAGTGGCCCCAGGCACCCTGTGACTGATGGGCCTAGTACAGGGTAAGGCTGCCTCAGTCATCCTTGCCACTCCAACCCAAGGTTGCTGCAGGGCTTTGAGCTCAGGAACTGATAGAAAGCCCTACAGACTGGGACCACCACTCCCACACTAGCCCAGACGGGACACACCTCCCAGTTACCACCCTCAACCTACACAGCTTTTTTGACAGTCTGGCCTGTTTGTAACTTGATGCAGCATCCCTCTGTCTTGTGATGACCTCTGTACTTAACGGGTGCATTGTTCTCTTCCCTTGGTTCCCCCAAGGCATCTCACACATTGTTGCTGCCTTTAGACACAGTATAATAAATAAAGCCGTTTTCACATGAGTCAGTTCTCAGTGCCAGTTTTTCTTTGCCTGTTTGTTGCTGTCCAACCTGGACTGGAAGAGCAGAATGCCTGTCTGTCTCTTGTGAGGCTGACAGTGACTCTGAAGGATTGCCGCTTTGGGAGGACCCAGTCTCACTTAAGAATCCAATCCTGACTGAGTCAAAGCCCCTTGACAACATTTAGAAAGCCAGGATTTAGGTGTCCCTTACAACTTGGGCAGAACACACCTTTCCCCATCAGGGTCACCTACAACTCCCACTTATATGTGTACCACTCCCCAAAACCCAAGGATGGTTCCACATCTCCACAGTGAGGGTGTCCAGCCCAGGGTCAGGCACACTGCAAGCCAGAGGCTTGTCCCAAGTCCTGCCTACACCTGTACTGTGGGTGCCACCAGCCCAGCTTGCCTGTTTTGTTCTCTGACCCGGATGCTCTAGAACTGAGATCCTCTTCCCCCTGCCTCCCAAGTGCCCATGGCCTGTGTCCCACCCTCCTCTTCTGCACTCATTCCGACATGGCTCAGAAAAGAGGTACCTTTATTAAAGAGCAGGCTGAGCACTGAGGCCAGCACCCGTGCCCTGCTCTATCAGCAGGAGGGGGTTCACAGCTTCATCTAGCATTATACATTCACCTGGCAATGGACAGGGGTGCTGGCAGGGAGATGGCATGGAGAACGAGGACCACAGACCCTGCCCACCTCCTCTGGACCTTTGAACAGATGTATTCAAACCTATTAAAAAAAAAAAAAACTTCCCAGGGTAGTCAGGGGCCAGAGAGGGTCAGTCCAACACATCTAACTGGGAGCCAATACAAGTAGTCCGCCCATCCTTAGGTAGGCTATTCAGCTGGAACCTGGCCTCCTCGGAGATGCCGAACTGCTCCAGGGGGTCCTGTGGAGGGCATGGTGGCTGTGAGCAAGGCCAGGGAAAGCTGTCCCATTCCCTCCCGCCCCACACACCTTGCCAGTCATCTTCCTGATCTCATTCCTGTAGAAGATGAGGCTCCGTCGCATGTATTCGTAGCTGGAGGAAAGGACTGGGCTTACTGGTCACATTCCCCCATGTTTCCACCCAGCTCCCAGCAGTCCCTAAAGCCCCACCTGGCCCGCTGCAGAGCTTCCATCCAGTCCTGACACTGCTCTTGGCTACAGCATTCAAAGTGATATTTCCTGCTGAGGTCTTCCACGAAGCCTGGAAAGGGATAAAGGAAAAGAGCCACCTCTGGTCAATGTCCAGTTGGTCTACATCCTGCTGGCCACAAGTCCCAGCTTCCTCTCACCAGGGTTTCAAACTACACCTCTTATTCTAACACCAAGTCATCTTCTGCCTGTCTCATGCTAGCTTTGTCCTCCAGAATCCTGACCCCTGAACCCACAAATAGGGGACTCACTGGGAAGTTGGGTTATTGGGAATGGAAGTGGCTAATAGAAGGTCATTAGGTTAGACCCTAAACTGAATGGCAATAGGACATGGGTGATGAAGCCCCAGCATCCGTGTCAGAGAGCAGAACGAATACACCTGTAATGTCAGTGTTCAAGAAAGACTCAAGAAAGAGACAGGAGGGTTTTTAGGGCTTGCTGGCCAGTCAGTACAGCTTAAAAATAAGCCCCATGTGGGACCCTACTGCCAAGCCCAATGACCAGCGTTTTATGCTGAAGACCTACACAGTGGAAGATGAGAACCAACTACTCGTTTCCCTCTGGCCTTACTGGCATACTCACACCCCAAAACACGTGTGCAGTCGTGCAAGAAGCAGAAAATAGGGGTACAGATAAAGAACCCCACTGGATAATAGAGGTAGACACGATGCCCAAAAGATACTGTACAGTTCTCGTTAGGGAAGAAGGCTGAGACAGGCCTTAAAGCCTGCCAGTACCCTGCCCGTGGCAGAGAGGGCGGCAGAGACTGTTCCTGCTATACACCCCACGTTCGCAGACTGCACCTCTCTCAGCTGGGAACGGTCAGAGGGGTCGGAGAAGGAACTAAGCGAGAACCAGACCCAGTGGGCACTCTGAGTGACAGCTGGGCCAGTCCTGGGCCACCAGCGGATGCGGGATCCAGGACAAACGGAGGCTCCTAAGGGAGTAAAAGATCGGGTGTGCGGAGCAGAGGCCGGGATGGAAACAGTGGGGACCAGAGCACTTACTGATGGAGAAGCCGCCCGGTTCTTCCTGGGCCACTCTGCATCGCTCCAGCAACAGGGCTCCGAGGGGCTGCGCGAGACACGGCCATGAGCGCCGGCCTCCGGGCCGCGAGGGTCCCCCGCGCCCCCCACGCCCCTACCTCGGCCTCGTCCGGGCGGAAGTAAAAGAGGAAGTTGACCACCAGCTTCACCAGCCGCCGCTTGGCCACTGCAGGCAGAGGGCGGTGTCAGCGCGGAACTGTTCTCATTCGCCCACCCAGAAACCGCGCCGGCCCGCCCAAGTGCCCCAGCCGCAGCCCCGACTGGCTCACCGCTGCCCTTCTTGGGGCCCCGCATGCCCAGCTCGGCCGCCATCTCTGCCGGCTGCCGGGACAGCGCCTGCAACTCTTTCTCGTTGTACCGCATCCCGCCGCACGGATCCGCACGAACCAAAACGCGCCCTGCCTCTCGGCCGCCGTCTTCCCCGAAGCCGCAGCCAGCGCCACAAAAGTCTCAGAGAGCGACCTCGGAAGTCCCAACCCGGTTACTGCGCCTGCGCGTTGTTGGGCTGGTTGCGCGGCCCTAGTTTGTGGGTCCGCGCGGTTGAACAGAGTCAGACGTGAAGGAGATGGCCAATCCTTAAATAACCGCCAGACACACTAAGCGTGAGGTGTAAAGTTAGACTCAGAACACTCCACGATGAGCGAAGCCCTAACGCTTTCCTCTGGTCGCGATAGCCGGCGCCGCTAGACTTAGGGCGGAGCGAAACTGTGTGGACGCTGCAGTGAGCACGCGCACTCCGCGCCCCGACGCTCCTTTCTCTCCCGCCTCCCGAAGACGGAAGTCCATCCGCTGGGCCTGCGCACACACGAAACGCCGCCGCCTTTGCTCCCGGAAGGGATCGCTTTGTCGGTCGTGCGCACGCGCGCGGCGAAACCGCGGCCTTGGCGGAGATTAAACCCGGGTAGCGAGGCCTTGGCGTTGGTGAGGAGTTGCACGGTTTGTCGGTGGCGGCTGCTCCGTCGGGGAGGCTTGAAAGTGGGAGCGAAAGCCCAGGGGCGGGACGGGGAGAGGCAGCGGCCGCCCTCTTGCCTCAGGCTCGGCGCGCGCCCGCTGGGAGAGCGCGCTCTCGCGAGGCCCGTTGGGTCCCCGCGTGATTGCTGGCTTGGGTGGCGCTTCTGTGGCCTCCAGGATGGTTCGGGGTGTCGGAGTGGCGTCTCGGAGTGTATTTTGACCTCTTTGGTTGTTTCCGATTACCCCTTTCATTAGTCGGGGCCCTGGCGACCACTGCTCCTGTCCACCGGAGCAGGTCCCTTGCTGGGATTGAAAGATAACGGTATCTGCACATAAAAGGGATATGTCCTGGGACCAGGCCTCCTCCCAGACCATTACCTTAACATATGCCACGTCTCTGTCCTTATTGATCGTTCATCGGTAATCTTACCGTGAGGTTGCGCATCTCCGGTCCCTGCGTCCTGGCCTCCTGTCCCAAGTTTCACGTGTGAGCCCCTCCAGTCATCGGCACAACTTTTCATTTATTTCAGACAGGGTCTCACTGCTTAACTGGGGCTGACCTGCAACTCGGTGTGGACCTGTCCGATTTCCAGTTCACAGACATTGCCATGCTTCTGCCTTCTCGCGCGTAGTGGGGCTTACAGCGTGAGCCACCACACGTGGCTGTTTTGATTGGTTTTAAGGAAGCGAGGGTTTATTTTGGCTGATGGTATGAAGGTGCAGTCTGCCATGGTGGTCGTGTTGCAGCAGTAGTCAGCAGATAAATGCCCTTCCCCGACTTTTTAAAGATTTTGTTTTAATGTGTCTGTGTGGAGCTTTTGTGTGTGAGTGGGGTACCCATAGGGTCCAGAAAGGGATGTCAGAGGCCCTGGAACTGGAGTTTCTGGTCATCTTGCCAGCCTACCGCCACCCTTTTTTCTTTTATCTGAGACAGAATCTCACTGCACAGCCCGGTTTGGTCTCTAACACTAACCTAACCTTGGATCTTCCTACCTTGGATAAAGAAATGGGATGAGAAGTGAACACCACCATGCCCTATGTTTTCTGTGTTTCCTGAGGTTGGGAACTGTTGGTGGGCGTTTGCAGAGCTTGGTGCCCCATCCACAGAGCAAGCAGTGTGCTCACCCAGACCCCAGTTTTGTTTTGCTTTTTTAAGATTTATTTATTTATAATGAGTACACTGTAGCTGTCTTTAGATAAACACCAGAAGAGGGCATCAGGTTCGATTACAGATGGTTGTGAGCCACCACATTGTTGCTGGGATTTGAACTCAGGACCTCTGGAAGAGCAGTCAGTGCTCTTAACCGCTGAGCCACCTCTCCAGCCTGCCCAGGCCAGTTTTGTCCTAGTGTTTGTTTTCTCTCCAAAGCTCATGAACTAACTGCATTTTTGTAGTGGGTACCCATGCACACTCAACCTCAAACACGCACCCCTAGGGGAACCTTATGCATGCTGGACAAGTGTTCCACCCTTGAGTTGCACCCTCAAATCGGTGGCTAGACACCCAGGCTCCCTGCAGGGGCCAGGCACAGAGTCCTATGTTCTTGGAAGTTGTCTTTGCCAGCGGTTGAAGTGGTTTTCCATCCTGCTGCTGCGGGTGCCCTCTTGCTCTGAGAAGTCCATGCTGCCACCCTTCACTCTGCTCTTGCATCTGGCCAACTTCATCTGTGGGAATGTGTCTCTTAGTAGCTTTCAAAGATGTAGACAATGCTCTTTTCAGTCCTTAAGTGGCTGAGTATGAAACATCTGACAAGCTGGTTCTGCCCCACCACTTCCATATACATCTTTCAGCCATTCTCTCAGCATCTAGAGCATCTTGTATCCTTTGCATTCTAGCCTCTTTCTCTTTGACAGCCAGTGGTGTCAGTGTCCTGTCTGTCCCAGACACACTCTGTGGTGACCCTGAGGTAACTCGGTACCTGGCCCTCAAGGTTCTTGTTTTTTGTTTTTTCCGAGACAGGGTTTCTCTGTATAGCCCTGGCTGTCCTGGAACTCACTTTGTAGACCAGGCTGGCCTCGAACTCAGAAATCCGCCTGCCTCTGCCTCCCGAGTGCTGGAATTAAAGGCGTGCGCCACCACGCCCGGCTCCTCAAGGTTCTTACGTCAAGTTTACAGGAGGCTCCAGCAGTGTTAGCAAGGACTGCCTCTGCCTCCACTTGTTTCCTGAGTGCTGTCTCTGCATTTACCTGTAGGTTTAAACCAAGGGCTATAAAGTGTTCTGTCATCAGATGACACTGCCTAGAGGCTTTGGTTGAGCCTCAAAGGTGGGACCCTTGGTACCAAGCACTCCATATGCCATGTGTCAGGTGGAGGAGGGCATGTCCTTTAATGCCTGCAAAGGCAGGGACAGGCCAGCCTGATCTATGTAGAGAGTTCTAAGATAACCATGACTACATAGAGAATCCTCTCTTAATAATAATGAGAAAAAGAAGAAGAAACAACAACAACATTGGGGAGAGGTGGCTCAACTGTGGTCACAGCTCTTAGAAGGATCAGGAGTTCAGCGAAGGGATGGCCTGCCTGCTGGGCTACCTCCTGGTCCTAGCATCATGTACAGTGTTCTGACCCTTAGCTGTCCTTGCTCCCCCAGGTTTCTTCCTGTCCCCTGAAGCACCCAGGCCTGCATCATGGACTTTCAGCACAGACCTGGAGGCAAGACCGGGAGTGGTGGCGTAGCCTCCTCCTCTGAGAGCAACCGGGACCGGAGAGAGCGCCTGCGCCAACTGGCACTGGAAACCATCGACATCAACAAGGTGGGGGAGGGGGGTGCGAGTTCTCACACCCACAGAGCTCTCACCATGCCTCAGTCCTTGGTTCATGCGGTCTAACGATACATTTATTCACTCCCAGGACCCGTATTTTATGAAGAACCACCTGGGATCCTATGAGTGCAAACTCTGCCTGACTCTGCATAACAATGAGGTATCTGCCCCTGCTTTCTCTCCACTGTTATAGGTGACATTGGTAGGCCTTGGACCTGCCACCCAGAGCCAGCCTGCTCACTCAGTATTGGTCTGGTTTCATTGACTTCCTTTTTTTCTCAGCTCTGGGGATCAGAGCTCAGCCTAGGGCTTAGCCATGCCAGGTAAGCAGTGAGCTTTATCCAGGTCAGCCCTTGAGGCAGGGTCTCACTGTGGAGAGCTGGCTGGCTCCGGGCTGTCCTCTAACATAACTGCACAGGTTGGCTGGACACCAGCTACCCTTTAACCTTTCGCTTTGACGGTGTGCTCTGGGGATGACCTTACAAATAGTAATGGATACCAGCCGGCAGCAGCAGAGTCACTTCTGCATTTTGGGGCTAAAGGAAGGGGGTGTGGCTATTGTCCCTTTTTCTGAAGGGGCAAGGACTCTGGGAGTTCCCACCCCTCCCTCCCCACCCCTCTTGCTGGAGGACCAGACTGATCGGGCATGGATGGAACAGGTCTGGCCGGGTTGACAGTGGGGTGGTGATGAGCAGTGTTCTAGGTTCCAGGCCTCTGTTGGAAGCTCATCTGGACAGCTGCCCATTCCCAGTGGTGGACTCAGCACTACAGACTTTTGCAATGAATGCTGCTCTAAACTGCAGAGGAATTTCTGGGGAGGGATGGGTGCAGAGGTTAGTCACAGGTCTCCCAAGTGCAGCCACAGCCACTGTGATGCCCTGTAGGCTCCCATGCTCGGCCGAGCCCCAGACCTCAGCTAAGCCGGTAGAGTTGCTCTGCCAGGTGCCCGTCCTGCCCTCCCTACCTTCAGCAGCGTGTCTTCTTTCTCTTTGCAGGGGAGCTACCTGGCCCATACCCAAGGGAAGAAACATCAGACTAACTTGTGAGTCTCTACAGCCCTGGTTCCCCGGGACCACAACACTGTTACTCAGGAGGGAAATCTGGCTGGATGAATAGGGAGGGAAGGGAAGGGTAGAGGACACCTGCATCTACCTTCTCGACCCCCTCCCCCCATCCCCAGCCCATGTTTAGCCTTACTGTCTCAGTACAGAGCAGATGGCCAAGGGGCAAGGACATTGGTGGTGCCAGGATTCTCTCCTGTTCTGCCCTGCTTGGTGTACCCCAGGGCTGAGCCGCCTAATCCTCTCCCTCAACTCTGAGGGCAGGGCCTCTGGCTCCTGGTGCTTGGCCTTGGTGGCTGGTGGAGGGCCCAAGCACTTGTGTCTGTTTGCAGGGCCCGGCGAGCTGCCAAGGAGGCCAAAGAAGCCCCCGCCCAGCCTGCACCAGAGAAGGTCAAGGTGGAGGTGAAGAAGTTTGTGAAGATTGGCCGCCCTGGGTACAAAGGTGTGTGAGTGTGTGTGATGGCCTGCCTATGGCTGGGGGGCTACTGCATGAATGAATGAGCCCTGGGCCCTAGCACCGGACATACCCTTGTCCCTAGGACACACAGCCGACTTCTCTGTCCTCAAAGCATCTTTCCCTTAGTGTTGCCAAGAGCCCCCAGGTGCTGATAAGTACCATCCCTACTGGCAACTTCCAGAAGCAGGAGGGGGAGGCTGGCTGTTGCAGTCACTGCTCCTGGAGCCCCTCTGCAGAGGCCCCTGGGTGACCTGGCCTGGCCAGAAAAGACCAATCACATGGCCAACAGGAGCCCAGGGACCCAAGTTGCCAAGAGTCCCCTTTGGCAGGCAGGGTCCTGGGGAGGCTGTGACACAGCACCTCCCTCCTCATACTCTTCTTAGATTTCAGCAGCTGCCCCTGTATAGAGTGCTGGGTTGGGTTGCCCTCCCTCACTTTAGGTCCTAGCCAGTGGCCTCAGGCAGAGAAGCCAGGCCTTATGTTGAGGAACCCTGCTCTGTTGTGCACCCACAGCACATGACAGCCCCATCCCCTCTGTTGCAGTGACCAAGCAGAGGGACACAGAGATGGGCCAGCAGAGCCTGCTTTTCCAGGTGAGGTGGGACCAGTCAGGGGTAGACCAGACACATGGGTGGTGGTGCCAACAGTGCTGTGCATGTTTCACAGATTGACTACCCTGAAATCGCAGAGGGCATCATGCCACGCCACCGCTTCATGTCTGCCTATGAGCAGAGGATTGAGCCCCCAGACCGCCGCTGGCAGTACCTGCTCATGGCTGCTGAGCCCTATGAGACCATTGCTTTCAAGGTAATGACCCTACAGGACAGAGAGAGCAGCTAAATTCAGCTGTCTGTGTATCCTGGTCCCTCCTTGGGGTGCTGCAGCCTCTGACTTCTTCCCTAGGTGCCAAGCCGGGAGATTGACAAGGCTGAGGGCAAGTTTTGGACCCACTGGAACAGAGAAACCAAGCAGGTGAGGTTCCACAGGCCTTGCGTGGGTACTTTCTCAGCGCTCCCCAGTGGCCCTGCCCCAGTCACTGACCCTCTCTCCTACAGTTTTTTCTTCAGTTCCACTTTAAGATGGAGAAGCCCCCAGCACCTCCCAGCCTCCCAGCAGGACCCCCAGGTGTCAAGCGGCCACCGCCCCCACTCATGAATGGACTGCCTCCTCGCCCACCACTCCCTGATGCCTTGCCCCCACCTCCACCTGGTGGCCTGCCTCTTCCTCCTATGCCCCCCACTGGGCCTGCTCCCTCTGGGCCCCCTGGACCTCCCCAGATGCCCCCACCAGCTCCTGGGGTGCACCCCCCAGCCCCAGTAGTACACCCACCAACATCTGGAGTCCATCCCCCAGCTCCTGGGGTACACCCCCCAGCACCAGTGGTACACCCACCAACATCTGGGGTCCATCCCCCAGCCCCTGGAGTGCACCCACCCACCCCTGGAGTGCACCCACCAGCCCCAGGAGTGCACCCACCAGCTCCAGGTGTCCACCCACCAGCTCCAGGTGTCCACCCCCCAACTCCAGGGGTCCACCCACCAGCTCCAGGAGTACACCCACCAGCTCCAGGGGTGCACCCACCAGCTCCAGGGGTACACCCTCCTCCATCAGCTGGAGTTCATCCTCAGGCTCCAGGGGTACACCCACCTGCTCCTGCAGTTCACCCTCAAGCCCCTGGGGTACACCCCCCAGCCCCTGGGATCCACCCTCAGGCACCAGGGGTTCACCCTCAGCCGCCTCCTGGAGTCCACCCTGCTGCCCCGGGGGTCCACCCTCAGCCTCCAGGGGTTCATCCCTCAAATCCTGGGGTGCACCCTGCTCCTATGCCCCCCATGCTGAGGCCCCCACTCCCCTCAGATGGCCCTGGGAATATGCCTCCCCCTCCCCCAGGCAACTGAGCAGTCTCTGTTGTCTTTGTGGTCTTTTCCCATGGCCAGTCCTTGGAAGGTTTTCTATTTGTCCTGCCTTGAGCCTATTAAACAGCCTCCCCCGTGTCTCCCTGTCTGCTGTGTATTTGGTAGTGGGGACGGGTGGATACTGCTTGTCTCTGTTGAAGGCGTGGTGACCTGGGGCGTCCTCCAGGTGGGCTCCCCAGGGAGATGGGAGCTACTCAAGGACAGCTCAGGCCTCTGCAGTTATGGGCCCAGCTCTGAGGACAGAAAGCCCTTTGAGACAGCCGCCTCCCACTGGCTGGGCATGAAAAGTGCCAGGCACTGTCCCCCAAGGTCACCTCTGGTGTTGATAGGGGTGTCCCTCCCAAGCAATCTGGCTCAGCCATACATATAAGCAGGGCCACCCAGACCTCGCTGTACCACCATGCAGGGGCCACACCTCTCTCCACTGGTACTGCTGCTAGCGACTATGGGGGCTTTGTTACAGGCTGAGGCAGTTGAAGAGCTGGCCACCAATGCCAGGGGCCTCATCTTCCTTGAAGATGAGCTCTGGCCCCCCAGTAGCTCCCCTGAGCCTTTGTGCCTGGTGACAGTGAGAGGAGAGGGGAACACAAGCAGAGCTTCCCTGAGGGTGGTGGGGGGTCTGAACAGCTATGAGCATGCCTTCTTGGAGGCTGTCCAGGAGTCTCGCTGGGGACCCCAAGACCTGGCCACCTTTGGAGTCTGCAGCACTGACTCCCAGGCTACTCTGCCTGCCCTGCAGCGCCTTGGGGCCTGGCTAGGGGAGACTGGAGAACAGCAGTTGCTAGTCCTACATCTGGCTGAAGGTACGTGATGGACTCTGTCTCAGTGCCCATGCTGCCTTGGGACTGAGTGAGTTTGGGCAGAAGCTGGGGGTTGGGGGGAGTTGGGGGGGGCTCTCTGGATTGCTAGGCAGAACCTTGTACACCTTTTCAGGAACTGTAGTGGGCAAGATGGCAGAACACACCCCAATGGTCACACCTTCCAGACAAATGACAGCAGAGCTGCTGTATCCTTACAAGCAAGGTCTCCACACCTTGGATCAGGGTCCCTCAGGCCTACATGGCCCCAGAAGATCCCCAGTTAAGAGACCAGCTGAGGGAATCTCTGTAGGACAGATCTTGAGGAAGCTAATGGCCTCAGAGACTCAGTCAACCAATATTTGCCCACAGTGATATGGGAGCCCGAGCTCTTGCTGAAGTTCAAAGAGCCTCCACCTGGGGGAGCCAGCCGCAGGGAGCAGGCCCTGTTAGTGCTATACCCTGGACCAGGCCCCCAGGTCACAGTCACAGGGACTGGACTGCAGGGCACACAGGTACCAGAGACTGGCATGGGCCCATCCCCTAACAGCCTTCTGGTTGAGGTTGTGCCAAATGGAAGGGTTGGTGGGGTTAGGAGTACACCTGGGAGGCTATTCCCAGTATGGCAGGGGTGTGCCTGTAGCCTGACTATCTTCCCCAGTCCAGCTGACAAGAGTCCCTGTGTCCACAGAACCTCTGCCCTACTCGGGACACCCGCTTTTTGGTGCTAATCGTGGACTTCCCAGCAGGGGCCTGGAGCAGCTCGGGCCTCATCCTAACCCTTCAACCAAGCAGAGAAGGTAGGTCCTGGCAGAGGGAAGGGGACAGAGTGGAAGGAAGCTGCCCTTAACCCCAGCCCTCAGCCAGCACGTGCCCACCCTCTACAGGTGCCACCCTGAGCATCGCTCAGCTGCAGGCCTTTCTGTTTGGCTCTGATTCCCGCTGTTTCACACGGATGACTCCCACCCTGGTGCTGCTACCACCCACCGAGCCGTCACCACAGCCAGCACACGGCCAGCTGGACACCATGCCTTTCCCGCAGCCTGGGTGCGCACAGGGATGGAGGAAGATCTGGGACGTTGGAGGGGGTAGTGGGTCCACCATAGCCTCTTGTGCTCACAGCTGGCCCACTTCGTTCTATTCCAGACTGTCCCTGGAGCCTGAGGCCCTGTCACACAGTGCCGACCCCTTCCTAGAGACCCTCACTCGCTTGGTTCGTGCTCTGCGGGGACCTCTGACCCAGGCCTCGAACACGCATCTGGCCCTGGACCCTGGTGCGCTGGCCAGCTTCCCACAGGGCCTGGTCAACCTGTCAGACCCCACAGCACTGGGACGCCTGCTCGACGGGGAGGAACCCCTATTACTGCTACTGTCACCCGCTGCGGCCACGGAGAGGGAACCTATGCCGCTGCACGGCCCCGCTTCTGCTCCCTGGGCAGCGGGCCTGACACGCAGAGTGGCAGTGGAGCTGCAGGCGGCAGCCTCAGAGCTGCGGGACCTCCCGGGTCTGCCATCCACAGCTCCCCCGCTGCTGGCGCGCCTGCTAGCTCTGTGTCCCAATGACTCCCGCAGCTCCGGAGACCCGCTGCGCGCGCTGCTGCTGCTAAAGGCGCTGCAGGGCTTACGTGCCGAGTGGCGTGGGCGGGAAGGGCGTGGGAGGACGGGGCGCAGCGCGGGGACAGGGACAGACGGGCCTTGCGCGCTGCGCGAGCTGAGTGTAGATCTGCGCGCGGAGCGTTCAGTGCTCATCCCGGAGACCTACCAAGCCAACAACTGCCAAGGCGCCTGCGCATGGCCGCAGTCTGACCGTAACCCGCGCTACGGGAACCACGTGGTGCTGCTGCTAAAAATGCAAGCTCGCGGGGCCGCCCTGGGCCGCCTGCCCTGCTGCGTGCCCACTGCCTACGCCGGCAAGCTGCTCATCAGCCTGTCCGAGGAGCGCATCAGCGCGCACCACGTGCCCAACATGGTAGCCACCGAGTGCGGCTGCCGGTGACGCCCGCCCTCCTCCTCCCCTCCCCCCCGTCCTCCTCCTCCCCTCCCACCGCCCCTAGTCAGCGCCCTAATAAAGATCAGCAAAAACTCAGCTGGGGTATCTGTGGGTGGAGGAAACTCCTGTCAACCTCCCTTCTGGAATGCAAGGCCTGAGTCCTTCCCATCCAGCCCCTAACTCCCGCGTGGGAGAGCTCTCTGTCCCTCTCACTTTTCTGATTTCAAGACAGGATCTCTCTGTAGCCCTGGTGGTCCTGGAACTAACTCTCTCTCTCTCTCTCTCTCTCTCTCTCTCTCTCTCTCTCTCTCTCTCTCCTCTCTCCTCTCTCCTCTCTCCTCTCCCCTCTCCCCTCTCCCCTCTCCCCTCTCCCCTCTCCCCTCTCTCCTCTCTCCTCTCTCTCCTCTCTCGACCAGCTTGCCTCTGTCTCCCCAGTGCTGGGATTAAACTCCTGGACCCTGTCACTTTTTAATTAGTTAATTAATTTGTTATGTGTGGCGGGGAGAAACAGGTGTCTGGCCGGAAGGAAGTTGAAGCAGGAGAAATGCTTCAAGTCAGCCTGAAATTAAAGAGCAAAACTGTTTCAAAAAACAGGGGAGCTGGAGAAATGGCTCAGCACCAAAGGACACTTGCACACCCCAACATACACGCGCCCAGATCTTCAAACAGCCAAGTGTAGCGGTGCACACCTGTCACCCCAGCACTCTGGAGGTGGACCCAAGAGGATCAGGACTTAAAGCCAGGCTTGGTTGCACAGGTTTACTCAGGCGCACAGGGTACAGATAGATTACAGAGGGCAGAACTAAGCGGAGTTCATTCCGTGTGAGATCGAACTCAGGCGGTCAGGCTTGGCAGCAAGCGCCTTTACCCATTTCACTCTCACCGGCCCCATCCCCATCTCTTCGACCCTTAGGGTCCAGGCACAAAGGAGCAGATGATCTTGCTGTCACTGCACGGCCTTTATTTGCTGGTGCTACAGGGAGAGGGGACACAGGCAGGATCAGTCACGCCCCTTCCCTCGCTTCTGTCTGGGCCGGTCATCACGGTCATGCCTTCGCCGGGGAGCCCAGGCCTGCAGCTTCCCATGCTCGAGGAGGTCCCTGGAGTCCCGCCTCCATGGCCGACGGCCTCCTTCCCGCGAATCCCAGCGCCGTGGCAGTGATTGACGGGGCTCCCTAGTGACCTGTGGCTTATCCTCCCTCCTCGGCTTCTCCCTTCTCGGCTTCTCCTTCTTCAGTTTCTCCCCTTTCCTTGGCTTCTCTTTCCGTGGCTTCTCCTGGGACCCTCGGTCCCCAAGGGGTACGCTCTCCTCCCCAGAGGCTTCCGAGATGGACCCTCCAGGTTCTACCCGGGTTTCTATAGCTTCAGGGCTCCCGGGGAGCTCAGGCTCATCCTGCATCCGTGCCTGGGGTGCCGGTGACCCAGGCTTCGGCTGAGGAGACCCGGATGGAGGCACCAAAACCGGAGGCTGCCAAGAGACAAAGTGGGGTCTTGGGATCCGCGCGCTCAGGCCCGGTCTCCTTCTCCCTTGGTGAGCAGCCCCATCAGGTGAAATCTCTGGAAAGAAGGCTTACCGCTGGCGACGCTTCCTTCTTTGGTGGAGAGCTGGGCGGGACCCATTGGTGAGGGGCAGCCACAACCTCCCCAGCCACTGCGTCTGAAAGGCAGGCAGTCTGAAGTGGAGGAATGAGCACAGCCACCCACCTCTTCTTTGCCCTCACCCTCCAGAACTCCACTGGAATACCCCAACTTCCTCCTAGAGACCTCTCTTTTTTCTCTTTGGAGTGGCTATCCCCCGCCCCCAGCTGCATGAGGGTTACTAGCAATAATAATCGTGGGGGCGATCCTCTGCTCCAGGATGAAGTGGAGATCCCTTCTCCGATGGAGTGGGAGGACCCGGCTCAGTCGTGTATGTCTGTCATCATGGCTGGAGGAATGCTGAGGCACGAGGATTGCCATGAGACCCAGGCTAGCTTGTGCCTTTGTAAAGGGAGCCCTTGATTCAAAGCCAGGGCCCAAGGTATACTCCTGCCATTCCTAGATCTTGGGAGGTCAAAGTAGGGAGTGTCAGGAGAGCAGCCTAAGCTACATAGAGAGGTTGAGCTCTTGAGAGTTTTGTCTTTTTTTTTTTTTTTTTTTTTTTTTAAGGTCTGGGTGGTGGTGGCACACTTTCCAGCATTCGGGAGGGAGAGACAGGCAGAGCTCTTTAAGTTTGTGGCCAGCCTGGAATATATATTGGATTCCAGCCAACTAGGGCTACATAGTAAGACTCTGTCTCAAAATGAATGAATGAATGAATGAATGAAAGAAAGAAAAGCTCAGAACATCTGGAAACTAGGCCTGGTTGTGAAACTTAAGGTAGACACCATAAAACTAGGAGCCAGGTGTGGCCATGGGCCTCGCATGCTGGCGGACTGGCTATTCCAGGAATAGGGGTAGAGACGCTTGAGCATACAGTTTGTAGGAGCAGAAGAGTCACAGCCTGGGCAAGGCTACAGGGAATGCCCCCAACCGCTGTGGAGTCCCTGCCCTGTGGAGCTCACCCCGACACAGCTGGAGAGCCGAGCCCAGCAGGGCCACCAGCGAGGCCAGTACCAGGCACTTGTTGAGCGTCAGATCTCCCCAGGGCAGGTCATCGCTTGGCGTCGTTGGGGGCGGCTGCAGGGGAGGCGGGGGCGGCTGCAGGGGAGGCGGAGCCTGCGGCTTCCTACGCGCAGGAACGATCCGGGGGCCTGAGGGACAAGCATGGATCCGCCTGTCGCCTATGGTTCCTACCCCGTCCCAGGGTGCAGACCATCCCCACCTGCTCACCCTCCCTCGAGCAGACCCACTTGTTCCCGCTTTGCCGGCTGTGCTCTCCTTGCCCGCTAGCTCTTTTTCCATCTTCTTGAGCCCGGCATCACCAGCGCCAGCAGCAACTGGGTCCTGAAGGACCTGTAGGGCATCGGAGACAGTTCCACGAGGAGTGTCAGTCCAGAAGTCCTGTGGGCTGCCACCTCCTTACCAGTGAATTGTACAAACTCTTTTATCCCAACCCTCAGGAGGACGAGTCAGGAGGATTGCTTGGAGTTGGTTGCCAGCCTGAGTTTCAAAGGGAATCTCTGTCTCTAAAAATCAAAACGGAGGAGCCCAGCCAAGCAGCTCAGTGGGTGACTGCGCTGCCTACAAATCTGACAGTTTAGCCGGGCGTGGTGGCGCACGCCTTTAATCCCAGCACTCGGGAGGCAGAGGCAGGTGGATTTCTGAGTTCGAGGCCAGCCTAGTCTACAAAGTGAGTTCCAGGACAGCCAAGGCTATACAGAGAAACCCTGTCTCGAAAAAAAAAAAAAAATCTGACAGCTTGAGTTGGATACCCCCACCCCTGACCCACCTAGTGGAAGGAGAAAACAGAGTCTAGGGATTTGGCATCTGATCCCTGGCTGTGCATGTGTTCACACACAGAGACATCATTATACATACATACATACATACATACATACATACATACAAACAAATGTGCATATATATGTATATACATATATACTATACTGGCTGGTTTTGTGTGTCAACTTGACACAGGTGGAGTTATCACAGAGAAAGGAGCCTCCCTTGAAGAAATGCCTCTGAGAGATCCAGCTGAAAAGCATTTTCTCAGTTAGTGATCAAGAAGGGAGGGCCCACTGTGGGTGGTGCCATCCCTGAGTTAAAGTCTTGAGTTCTATAAGAAAGCAAGCTGAGTAAGCCAGGGGAAGCAAGCCAGTAAGTAACATCCTTCCATGGCCTCTGCATCAGCTCCTGCTTTCTGACCTGCTTGAGTTCCAGTTCTGACATCCTTTGTGGAATGTGGAAGTGTGTGAGCTGAATAAACCCTTTCCTCCCTAACTTGCTTCTTGGTCATGATGTTTGTGCAGGAATAGAAACCTTGACTAAGACACACACACACACATACATATATGTGTGAATACACAGAGGCTGGAGAGACAGCTAAGTGGTTATAGCACCAGCTGCTCCTGCAGAGGACTCAGGTTCGATTCCCAGCACCCACATGGGGCTCACAAGCACTTGTGACTCCAGCTCCTGGTCAGATGTCTGCATCTGACCTCTTCAGGCATGAGGAACACATGTGTGCAGGCGAAACTCATAAAATAAAAATAAAATAGAAGTAAACATCCATAGACATCAACTAAAAATGAGGGAAAGAAGCCAGGCGGGGTGGCACACGCCTTTAATCCCAGCACTCGGGAGGCAGAGGCAGGCGGATTTCTGAGTTCGAGGCCAGCCTATTTTACAAAGTGAGTTTCAGGAGAGCCAGGGCTACACAGAGAAACCCTGTCTTGAAAAACAAAAACAAAAACAAAAAAAACAAAAATGAGGGAAAGATTTGTAAAGGCCTGTGGGGCTATAGCTCGCCCAGCATGCAGGAAGCCAGGACTCTGTCCCCAGCATCACATAAGCCAGGTGTGGGGTCAGGAGGGAAAGGCAGGAGGCTCAGAGATCAGGATCATCCTTGAGGTTTGAATTTGAGGACAGCCTGGGCTATATGAGACCCTAACTCAAGAAGAAGAAAAAGAAGGAAGAAGGAAGAAGAAAGGAAGGAAAGAAGGAAGGAAGGAAGGAAAGAAGGAAGAAAGAAAGAAAGAAAGAAAGAAAGAAAGAAAGAAAGAAAGAAAGAAAGAAAGAAAGAAAGAAAAGAGGGTCAGGGGAGAAGAGAACCAAAGAAAGCCATTTCTTTGCCCAGGGCCACAACTACTCACATGGGTCCAGCCGCTGGAGTCGGCCCGCCTGGATGTCCCTGTAGGTAAAACAGTGGGCTATTCACCACCCATAACAGATCCTGTCCCATCTCCTCCCCAACTCTGCCTCCACTCCAGATGACAAGGGGTGTGGGGTATGAGGCTCAGAGACACCTTTGTCCAAAGACACACAGTATGTGTCATCATGGATTCCAATTCAGATCTGCCAGGTGATCCTCAGTCACCGTACCTCGAGCCTTGCTGTCTGGCCGCCGGCCTGAGGGTGGTTCCTCCAGGAATGGGAGGTCATCACTGGGGAGGCAGCTGCCCAGGCCCCCATCCAGGTCCTCCAGGCCTCTGGTAGTCATACAGACTGGAAGATGGGGATGTGGTCTCTGTCTTTATACATGCTCTCAGCACAGCCTCCTCAAGACCCCTCCCCCAGAGCCCAGTCACTGGAGGACTCCAGAATCTAGCTGCACAGCAAAGACTAAGCTGTGGTTCAGAGAGACTCAGGGCCCACTCAAGGTCACACAGTAATAAATCCAGAGGCCCACGCGGGAGCCCTCCTCCCAGGGCCGGTTCATGTTCTCTGAGGCCATCAACTATTTTTATCCAGTGTCTAAAGCCAGCAAGATGGGTGAGTCTGGCAGCCCAGCCCCTCCCCAGGCCTTTGCTCTCAATCCTCCCCTAGCACTGACTGTCTCACTGACCTGAGAGGGGGAGCACGGCTGAAGCCCCAGCAGCCTGGACCAATGGGCCCTCACTGTAGCCACTGCAGAACAAGACAAGCTTTCCTGCCCCCTTTCCCATAGGGCACATGGAGAAATTGAGACCAGAGGCTGTGCTGAATCGAAGCCAGACACAAGACCTAGCTTATTATGGTAAAAGGGAATGTCCCCATGGCTTTTGGCTGTCACTCTTAATGTGCCTCCATGCCCAAACAGAAACACTTTAAAATCAGGGAGAGGATGGGCTGGCAAGATGGCTCATCAGGGAAAGGAGCTTGCAGCTCAGTCTGATGGTCTGAATTCAATCCTTCAATTCCCCTTTACTCACACTCCATCGCTGGAAGGGGAGACAAGACGCCTCAGGTTGTCTTCTGACAACCACACATGCACCTTAGCATTTTAGCATTTACCTTAGCACCTAGTGCCTACGTGTACACCAAAAACTAAAAAAAATAATAAAATTAAAATGTAATTTAAAAAATGAAATGAAAATAAAACCTCACAGAGAAAAACCCTGTCTCGAAAAACCAAAAAAAAAGAAAAGAAAACCTGGAAGAGTTTTCCGCATGGGGGAAGGGAGCTGAAACACAGGAGACAGAGTTTGGCCCCTGCCTCTGTGTGTGTGTAGGGGGTGACAGTCACAGGAACTAGAGACCCTTATGGGCATCAGAGGTTCCCACACCAAGAGCCAGGGACCCACACCTCTGCCCAGGTCTCCCCACAGCCCCTCTTACCCGACAGCCTCCGAGCTGGGCTTGAGAGACAAGATAGTGGACGGAGGGGCGGCCTGGGATGGACAGGAACAGGTGGCCAGAGACAGCTGGGGACACCAATTGGAAAGAGCCAGGGAGCCAGGAGGAGGGACTTCCACAGAGTCACTGGCAGGGTGGCCACCACCCCAACAGTGCTACAGAGCAGAGAGCTGACTGAGGGGTGGCCCACTCCTACTTCAGTACACAGCCTGCTCCTCCAGCAACAAACCAGGGGACCTTGTCTGCTGCCCTGGTGTCCAGGGGCCTGGGCAACTGTGACTCCAGCAGCCATATCTGAGGCTTCTGCCCTGCGTTCCAGGCTCACTCACAACTGTTTGCCGATGCTTCATGCTTTCTTTTCTTTTCTTGTCTTTGCTTCCCTGGAACTTGCTCTCTGTAGGTAGACCAGGCTGGCCTTGAACTCACAGAGATTTGCTTGTGTCTGCCTCTTCCTTCCTTCCTTCCTTCCTTTCTTCCTTCCTTCCTTCCTTCCTTCCTTCCTTCCTTCCTTTCTTTCTCTTTCTTTCTTTCTTTCTTTCTTTCTTTCTTTCTTTCTTTCTTTCTTTCTCTTTCTTTCTTTCAAGATTTATTTATTATTATACATAGGCACACTGTAACTGACTTCAAAGACACCAGAAGAGGGCATCAGATCTCATTACAGGTTGTGAGCCACCATGTGGTTGCTGAGAATTGAACTCAGGACCTTTGGAAGAACAGAAGAGCAGTCAGTGCTCTTCACTGCTAAGCCATCTCTCCAGCCCACTCGGGGTTTCTCTTTATACTACTTGAGTTACTTTATGTTCTGTAGACTGAATCCAGGACCTCAACCCCTCCCTGGGAACTCTAGGTGGAGCTCCACCCCTCACCCCACCCCACCCCCTCCCGAAGCATGGAAATTTTAGGTAGTGGCACGGTTGTGGCTTCATCTCTCAAGGCTTCTCAGAACCTCTGTTTCCACGTGTGCAAAGTGGGATTCAGGCGGCCAAGGGCTCACTCCCTGAGGGATGTTTTCCGGAAGAACACTGCTGCATGGGGCTGCGCGCTGGGGAGCCTGCACTTTGCATTGCCACAGCTCGATGTGCTAAGGAACCTGTCCATGCTGGCACAGTTCATACACGACGTTATCATCTGCCCATGGAGTTGCTTCATCAGTGAACAAGCACAGCACGCCCCAGTGCAGCCATTTGGAGACCATTGTTACTGTTGTCAATGGCAACGGGGTTGCCTTTTATATTCCTTTTCTAAAAAAAGATTTATTTAGTATTATTTATTATTATATCTAAGTTCACTGTAGCTGTCTACAGACTCACCAGAAGAGGGCGTCAGATTTCATTACGAATGGTTGTGAGCCACCATGTGGTTGCTGGGATTTGAACTCAGGACCTTTGGAAGAGCAGTCAGTGCTCTTAACCATTGAGCCATCTCTCCAGCCCACTTTTTATATTTCTTTAAAATGGAATTTTAAAAATGTATTTATTATTAATAAGAACACTGCAGCTATCTTCAGACACACTGGAAGAGGGCATCAGGTCCCATTACAGATGGTTGTGAGCCACCATGTGGTTGCTGGGATTTGAACTCAGGACCTCAAGAAGAGCAGTCAGTGTTCTTAACAGCTGAGTCAACTCTCCAGTCCAATTTTATTTTATTTTTGGTTTTTCTTTTCTTTTCTTTTCTCTTTCTTCCTTCCTTCCTTCCTTCCTTCCTTCCTTCCTTTCTTTCTTTCTCTCTCTTTTTTTTTTTTTTTTGGTTTTTCGAGACAGAGTTTCTCTGTTTAGCCCTGGCTGTCCTGGAACTCACTTGTAGACCAGGCTGACCTTGAACACAGAAATCTGCCTGCCTCTGCCTCTCAGGTGCTGGGATTAAAGGCGTGCGCCACCACAGCCCAGCTCTAGTCCACTTTTTATATTTCTTACTTTATTGTTTTCCTTTTTAAATTTTTTAAAAATTTATTTATTTACTTTACATCCCAATATCAGCCTCCCTCTCCTTCCAGTGCCCCCTCACACAGAACCTACCCCCATTTCTCCCTCCCTTTCTCCTTGAGAAGGGGGAGCCCCCCTCCAGATGTCACCCCACACATCCCCATACCCCTACCCCAGGCACATCAAGTTGCTGCAGGGCTAGGTGCATCTTCTCCTACTGAGGACAAACAAGGCAGTCCATTTAGGCAAACAGGCAAACGGCATTCATTATTGTTTTTCAACAATTTAATTTTTATTCACCTCACATCCCAATCGCAGCCCCTCTCCTAAAGTTCAGCTTTCTGTTTCTTTGGAAAGTCAATAGTGTTGGATGGTGTTCTGCTGGGGCAGACAAGTGAAGGAATGTTTCACTGAAGCAGACACAGGAGAGTGGATGCTCTGCTAAAGCAAGCACATGAAAAGACACGTGATGAAGGATTCTTCAATAACAACACGCATGTATTGGTTCACCATACATTGCATGGTTGAGCTGCATTTGACGGGACTCCATAGAGAGAAACGTGTGCTTCGGCTTCTGGCCACTTCCTTGGACTTGCACTGATTGGCAGAGTGATGGCAGCCGAGACAGAACCACAAGCTGAGACCAGACACCTGGAGGACATGTGATAACTGGAGGGTATAAACAGGACTCCATGGACAGTGACAGAGGCTGCACTTGGCTTGTCCTTACAGCTAGCTGTGCAACACTGCGTCTTGAGTCTTCACTGATCTTTGCTTCTGAGAGAGGCACAGCTGAGACCTCCTGGTGTTCCTGTTGGCCTTGGTCTCTTCTGCTGACTCGTGCCCAGGCTGAGGCGTAGCTGACTCTGCTAAGTTATACATCACTGCTGATGCATGTTTGCTCTCCTGACTCTACTGAACTGGACTGCGGGTGTGTCTGTGAAGTGCTTGTGAGTAGCTCAAGCTGCTATCCTGTGAACTTAATTGCTGATTTTCAGACAACACAGACGGAAGTTGCTCCAAAAGACCCTTTCAACAGATCCACTTCCCTGTATCCTTCCTTTCCCAGATCCACTTCCCCTGTATCCTTCCTTTCCCAGATCCACTTCCCCTGTATCCTTCCTTTCCCAGATCCACTTCCTCTGTATCCTTCCTTTCCCAGATCCACTTCCCCTGTATCCTTCCTTTCCCGCTACCTCCGGTGGGTGCTGGGCTAGAAGGGAGAGTAAACTGTTTAAGGACCATCATTAAAAGTAGGCTTTGAAAACATTAAAGCTACACTCTCCATGTGCCCGTCTCCAGTCCCGCTCTTACAAATCCTTCCCTCCATTACTCTGAGGAGAAGGGGAGCCCCCCTGGGGTACCACCCCACCCTGGACCATCTAGTCCCAGCAGGCACATCCTCTCCTGCTAAAGCCCAACCAGGCAGTCCAGGAAAGGGACAGGGCTCCAATGACAGGGAACAGAGTGAGAGAGAGACAGCCCCACTCCAGTTGTCAGGGGACCCAGGTGAGGGCCAAGCTGCACATCTGCTGCAGATGTGTGGGGAGGCCTAGGTCCAGCCGCTGCATGCTCTTCGAGTGGTGGTTTAGTCTCTGTGAGCCCCAAGGGGCCAGGTTAGTTGTCTCTGTGCATTGAAGTGGAGACTTCTGCTTTCTCTCTCTCTCTCTCTCTCTCTCTCTCTCTCTCTCTCTCTCTTTCTCTCTCTTGGTTTTTTGAAACAGGGTTTCTCTGTATAGCTCTGGCTGTTCTGGAACTCACTTTGTAGACCAGGCTGGCCTCAAACTCAGAAATCTGCCTCCCAAGTGCTGGCATTAAAGACATGTGCCACCACCGCCCGGCGACTTCTGATTTGGAAAGTCAGTTATGTCAAATGATGGGGCACACAGGAGACAAAGCGTCTTGCTAAAGTAGACATGGGAAGGAGTGTTTTCCTGAAGCAGACTCAGGTGAAAGGACATTTTGCTATAGCAAACACATGAAAGGACCCATGATGAATAAGTACAAATATGACCCCACTGTATTGGTGAGGTTTTGGCTACACCACTTTGCGCTCCCAACAGATCTCACACGCACCTGCCCAGGAGCTATCTCAGATCTCTGAATGCTCTGAATGGAAAACACACACACACACACACACACACACACACAGACACATACACAGGCCAGTTAATTTTAAAAAGCCTTGGCTAACTCAATGGTTGGGTACTTCTGTTTTGTTTGTTTGTTTTTGTTTTTTGTTTTTGTTTTTTCGAGACAGGGTTTCTCTTTATAGCCCTGGCTGTCCCGGAACTCACTTTGTAGACCAGGCTGGCCTCAAACTCAGAAATCTGCCTGCCTCTGCCTCTCAAGTGCTGGGATTAAAGGCGTGCGCCACCACACCCGGCTGTTGGATACTTCTAAGCCTGCTACCCCATGCCTAACTGGGGAAGTGGCTAGTGATCACTTACCTGAAGTCTCACATAGCTGGTTGGCTTTATCTCTGGTGGTTCCTCATAAAATTGGAAATAGTTCTACCTGAAGCCCCAGCTATTCCACTCCTGGGCTTATACCCAAAAGATGCCCCACCAAGCCACAGGAGCAAGTGTTCCACCATGTTCATAGCAGCCTTACTCATAATACTCAGAAACCGGAAACAACCCAAATGTCCCTCACCCGAAGAATGGATACAGAAAATGCGGTACATTTACACAGTAGAATACTACTCAGCTATTAAAAAGAAAGACATCATGAAATCTGCAGGCAAATGAATGGAACTAGAAAATATAATCCTGAGTGAGGTGATCCAGACCCAAAAGCACATGCATAGTATGTACTCGCTGATAAGTAGGTATTAGTCATTACATACAGGAGTGATGTTACACTGGACAGACCCAAAGAAGCTAAAAAGGAGGGCCCGGGGAGAACACATGAAGTTCACTCAGAAGGGGAAATAAAATAGACATTAGTGGTGGATGGAAGGATGGAGGGGGCGAGGAGGGGTATGGGAAGGCGGTCAGATGTTGGGGGAGGGGATGAGGGCTGGAAATTGATGAGGAGGCACCTCTGGAACCAGCTAGAGGCCTGGGACAGGCGAGGCTACAGGAAGTCTATGGGGGTGACCCTAGCTGAGATTCCTACCAGAGGGGATATAGAGACTGAAGTGGCCACCTCCTGTTGCTAGACAGTTACTTTTTTCCTTAACGTTTATTTATTTATTTAGTGTAACTTCATGTGTACGTGCCCATGCTATGGCGTATCTGTGGAGGTCAGAGGATGGCTTGTAGGCTCTAGTTCCCTGGTTTAGCCTTGCAGCCTGTGAATTCCAGGGACCCACCCACCTCAGGTCACCGAGCTTCCTGGGTACAGATGCTGGCTACCAGCCAGCTAGATGACAGAGTCTTACTCCATAACTCTGGATGGCCTGGAATCAGGCTGGCCTTGAACCTGCAATGTTTGCCTCTCAAGCCAGATGACAGGC
Organism: Mus caroli; assembly: GCF_978045245.1. Taxonomy (NCBI): domain Eukaryota; kingdom Metazoa; phylum Chordata; class Mammalia; order Rodentia; family Muridae; genus Mus; species Mus caroli. The sequence goes on from NW_028227264.1 coordinate 79,612,073, forward strand.
ATTCACCTCATAGCCAGCATTTGTTTGTGTGTGTGTGTGTGTGTGTGTGTGTGTTTCTGTTTTTCTTTTTGTTTGTTTGTTTGTTTGTTTTTGAGACAGAGTTTCTCTGTATAGCCCTGGCTGGGAGTGCTGGGATTAAAGGGATTAAAGGTTTGCTCTACCATGCCTGGCTTCAGCATTTGTTTTGAGACAGGGTCTCAAGTAGCACAGGCAGTCCTGGAACCCACTATGTAGCTGAGGATAGCCTTGAACTCCTGACTCTTCTGCTTCCACCTCCCAAGAGGACAAATGACAGGTGTACATGACCACAACCAGCCCTGGGTCCTTTATGTTTTTGTCGAGGTCTTGGGCCGCAGGTTCCCTGAAGAAAATACTCGGGTGTCACATGGCACCCACAAGATTGTTTTTTGGTTTTGGTTTTTCTGAGACAGGGTTTCTCTGTGTAGCTCTGGCTGTTCAGGAACTCACTCTGTAGCCCAGGCTGGCCTTAAACACAGAAATCCTCCTGCCTCTGCCTCCGATTGCTGGTATTAAAAATATTTGCCACCACACCCGGATGCTTTTATTTTATTTTATTTTGGTTTTTTGAGACAGGGTTTCTCTGTGTAGCCCTGGCTGTCCTGGCACTCACTTTGTAGACCAGGCTGGCCTCAAACTCAGAAATCTGCCTGCCTCTGCCTCCCGAGTGAGGCGTGCGCCACCACGCCCGGCGCTTTTAATTTTTTAAGTTAAAGCTTTTTTTTAGGGGGCTGAAGAGATGGCTCAGTGGTTAAGAGCAATGACTGCTCTTCCGAAGGTCCTGAGTTCAATTCCCAGCAACCACATGGTGGCTCACAACCATCTGTAAAGAGATCTGGTGCCCTCTTCTGGAGTGTCTGATGACAGCTACAGTGTACTTACATATAATAAATTAAAAAAAAAGTATTAAAATAAAACCCTTTTTTTAAACTGTGTGTGTGTTGTTGTTGCTGCTGCTGCTGCTGTTGCGGCTGTTGATGATGATGATTATGATGGTGATGACGATGCTTTTGGAGCCATTGCATCCCCTGGAGCTGGAGTTACCCATGGTTGTGAACCAGCTGACATGGATGCTGGGAACCAAGCTTGAGTTCCCAGCAAGGGTTTGGAAACAACTAAGAACAGAGCCAGCACGGTTGCCTGTGGCTGCTGCATCCTATCCGCTCCCCTCTAGGATAGGATGATTGTGGTTGGAACGCAGATGAGGGCGTCCTGACCAGTCCCAGAGAAGCAGGGCCTGAGTTCGAGGCCAGCCTGCTACAAATAAATAAGTAAGTAAGTAAGTAAGTAAATAAATAAATAAATAAGAAAAAGCTAACCAAAAAATAAGAAAACTGGAAAGATGGGGTTCACGCGGCTGGGTTTGGTGAGGGAGGGACAACTCCAAGGCTGAGCAGCCATTGGTCCTCCACTCCCACCCCTGACTTCTCTGTCTCCACCCCACTCCTCTGTCTCCTCCCCGCTTCTCTGTCTCCACCCTGCTTCTCTGTCTCCTCCCTGCTTCTCTCTTTTTTTGTCCCATTATATAGACTGAGAAAAACAATACACAATAAAATATTGTGAATAGAGATAGTAGCGTTTACTGGAAAACACCTCGATGACTTAAGATCTGCCAGTTCCCTTTGGGTTCCTCAAAACTACCCTCTGTCCTGTGTGGAGTTGCTCAGGCTTTCTCCCCATGCAAAGGCTGGGCTAGGCTTCATCACTGAGCAGCGTCTGGGGTGGGTGGGGACAGTTGCAACAAGCCTTTGTACCGCCAGAGCCTTGCTGAGCCAGATCAAGTCCTTGTTGAGGTATGACCTCTTCAGTCCCCTTACCAGTCCAGACGTGAGCTCAGCCTTTACAGACTCAACCAGCTCCCCAGCCTTCCTTCTCCCTTTTAAGAATTGTTACTTTTTTTATTTTTTGGTTTGGTTTTTGAAGCCTAGCACCACTCACTATGTAGACCTTATTCCCCTGGAACTCAGGGATCTGCCTGTGCCCCCTCCTAAAATAGATTAAACACATGAGCTACCTCAACCTGCCTTTTTGTGTATCTCTTTTTCTTAGGTATTTTCAGACAGAATCTCACACTGTAGTTAAGGCAGGACTCCAACTTACAATAATCCTCCTGTCTCAGCTTGTGCTGCGATGCTTAATCTCAATTTACTTGTTTGTTTAAATGACATTTGTTTGTTTTGTGTGTGCTTGTTTGTAGACACCCAGGGGAGTGGCAGAGAGGGGTCAAAGGACAACTTTGGCGTCAGTGTTTTCTTCTACCATGTGAGTTCCAGGTCAGCAGGCTTGGCAGCAAGCCCCTGTGCTTCTGCCCCTTGCTCTTTCCGCCCTGGTTCCAGTCTGTGGACACACTGACACAGTGACCCATCTCAGCAGGTCTGCAGACTGGATTCCAGGGGGTGTGCTGGATCCTGGGTCGGTCCTAGCCTTTGGAATGCTGAGGCAGAAAGACAGTTTCAAGCCAGAGTGGGCTCTAAAGTAGACCATATTTTAAAACCTCAAATACAGGCTGGAAAGACGGCTTAATGGGTAGCGATGCTATCTGCTAAGTCTGAAGACCAGAGTTCAATCCTCAAGACCCATCTGCAAAAAGCTCTGAACCTACTCATCTGAGCTTCCTCTGACTTCCACACAGGTGGCGTGGCGTGGGTGACGTAAGCAATAATTAAAAAGGCAAAGCAAAACTGTTTACCTGAGGTGCTTATTCAAATAGGAAAACATCTGAAGATTCAGGGATAAGCCATGAGGATCGGGTGGCCCTGCTTAGACTCCCCTAGAGAGGGGGCTGGGGGCGTGGTCAGGGGTGGAGCCCTTGCCTAGACTCCCCCAGTGAGGGGCTAGGGGCATGTAAACCCCCCAGGGACAGACTAAAGAATATGTTGTTAACTCCACATTTTCTTTTCTTTTCTTTTCTTTTCTTTTCTTTTCTTTTCTTTTCTTTTCTTTTCTTTTCTTTTCTTTTCTTTTCTTTTCTTTTCTTTTCTTTTCTTTTCTTTCACGCCCGGCTAACTCCAAATTTTCTTAATGTTGATAAACTAGAACAGCAATTAGGTTTTCAAAAAAACTGAACTAGGCCAGCCTATATACTATGAAGGTGTATTGGCATTAAAATAGAAACCTACAAGCTGGGCGTGGTGGCGCACGCCTTTAATCCCAGCACTTGGGAGGCAGAGGCGGGCGGATTTCTGAGTTCGAGGCCAGCCTGGTCTACAAAGTGAGTTCCAGGACAGCCAGGGCTATACAGAGAAACCCTGTCTCGAAAAACCAAAAAAAAAAAAAAAAGAAAAAGAAAAAGAAACCTACAGTAGTTTTAAGACAGAGACATGGTTATTATGTTTATGTATCTACAAAGACTAAAAAAATACAGTTACCAGCAAAACTTATAAAAATTAAATCAGACCAAGAAAAACCTATTATCACCTGAGACACAGAGGTCTTCACAAAGCAAACAGACCAAGTGATTCACAGGCTGTCTCAGTCACTCATTTCTCTAAAATAAACATGCTAATCAACTTCAAAAGGGCTAACCATAATGACCGATCACAGAGACTAGATAAACATAAAGACCGGACAAGAAATGCTACAACTAGCTTTTCTCAGATTAACCATTTTTTTCCTTGGGGCCTCAAAACAAAAATTCTTTGCCCCAATTCAACATAAAAACCAAATATAGGGCTGGTGAGATGGCTCAGTGGGTTAGAGCACCCGACTGCTCTTCCGAAGGTCCAGAGTTCAAATCCCAGCCACTACATGGTGGCTCACAACCATCCGTAACGAGATCTGGCGCCCTCTTCTGGAGTGTCTGAAGACAGCTACAGTGTACTTACATATAATAAATAAATAAATCTTAAAAAAAACCAAATATATATAAAAAGACCATCGTCCCAGTCCCTTAGGCTGGGGTGGGTGCTTTCGGCTGCTTGAGATGTTGTTATCATCTAAGGTGGTAGGTTATTTTGCTTAATTGTTACATATTATTTGAAATTAATTTTCAAATTATTATATATTAATAGAAATTTAAGGTCTTTGCTTTATTATATATTAATAAAGTTTAAAGTCATTTGTTTAAATTATTATATATTAATAAAAACTGAGCTGGGCATGGTGGCTCACGCCTTTGATCCCAGCACTCAGAAGGCAGAGGCAGGTGGATTTCTGAGTTCAAGGCCAGCCTGGTCTACAAAGTGAATTCCAGGACAGCCAGGGCTATACAGAGAAACCCTGTCTCAAAAAAAAAAAAAAAATTAAAGATTGTTATGTTAGACTATTATTTGACTACATTGTACATAACCAATTTATTTCACATATGATGGTTCCTTTTTTTTTTCTTTTTTTTCTTTTTTTCGGTTTTTCTAGACAGGGTTTCTCTGTGCAGTCCTGGCTGTCCTGGAACTCACTCTGTAGACCAGGCTGGCCTTGAATTCAACATATGATGGTTCTTATAATAATCATTATTATATAGATTATTATTATTAGAGAAAATATTTTTTAATGTTTTTTTTAAAGATTGATTTTTTTTTCTTATGCAGATGAGTTCACTGTTGCTGTCTTCAGACTCTCCAGAAGAGGGCATCAGATCCCTTTACAGATGGTTGTGAGCCACCATGTGGTTGCTGGAACTTTTAATTGCTGAGCCATCTCTCCAGCCCTATCTCCCTTTCTGTTTAAGAATAGTTTTTTTTTTTTAAAGATTTATTTATTTATTATATGTAAGTACACTGTAGCTGTCTTCAGACACACCAGAAGAGGGAGTCAGATCTCATTACAGATGGTTGTGAGCCACCATGTGGTTGCTGGGATTTGAACTCTGGACCTTTGGAAGAGCAGTCGGGTGCTCTTACCCACTGAGCCATCTCACCAGCCCAAGAATAGTTTTCTTAAGGGCTGGAGAGAGATGGCTCAGAGGTTAAGAGCACTAACCGCGGGCTGGTGAGATGGCTCAGTGGGTAAGAGCACCCGACTGCTCTTCCGAAGGTCCGAAGTTCAAATCCCAGCAACCACATGGTGGCTCACAACCATCCATAATGAGATCTGACTCCCTCTTCTGGAGCTGTCTGAAGACAGCTACAGTGTACTTACATATAATAAAAATAAATAAATCTTTATTAAAAAAAAAAAAGAGCACTGACCACTTCTTACAGAAGTCCTGAGTTCAAATCCTGACAGACTTTCAGAAAAAAACAAAACAAACAAAAAACTTCTGATGATGTTCTAGGGGCTTCTTGCTGCTTCTGCAGACTCTTGACAATTGGCAGAGCGGCACAGTGATGTCAGCTGATACAGACTCACATGGAGTTTTGCTAAGACAGATTCACATGGTAAGACAATACCCATGGGAAGACACATAATGTTTGGAAAGGGTATAAATAGGACTCAACAGACAGTGACAGCAGGCTTGCATAGCTAGTTTTGCAACGCTTCTTTGGTCAAGAAAGGCACAGCAGAGAACTTCGCCTGGTGTCCCCTCTGGTCCTGGCTGCTCCTGCTGAGTTGTGTTGATTCAGCGAAGGCCTGACTGTTTCTACTGGGTCATGCCACCACTACTGATTCCTGTTAGTAATCCTGACACTACTGAACTGGACCGCTGGTTATATATCCTGACAACACAGATGGGATTTTCTCCAAAGAACTACTATTTCTTTTTCTTTCTTTCTTTCTTTTTTTTTTTTTTTTTTTTTTTGAGACAGGGTTTCTCTGTGTAGCCCTGGCTGTCCTGGAACTCACTTTGTAGACCAGGCCGGCCTTGAACTCGGAAATCCGCCTGCCTCTGCCTCCCGAGTGCTGGGATTAAAGGCCTGTGCCACCACCACCTGGCTGATTTATTTATTATTATATATAAATACACTGTAGCTGTTTTTAGACCCACCAGAAGAGGGTGGCAGATCTCATTATGGGTGGTTGTGAGCCACTCTGTGGTTGCTGGGATTTGAACTCGAGACCTTTGGAACAGCAGTCAGTGCTCTTACCTGCTGAGCCATCTCACCAGCCCTTCTTTTCTTTTTTCCTTTTTCTTTTCTTTTCTTTTCTTTTCTTTTCTTTTCTTTTCTTTTCTTTTCTTTTCTTTTCTTTTCTTTTCTTTTCTTTTTTTCTTTCCTTTCCTTTCCTTTCCTTTCCTTTCCTTTCCTTTCCTTTCCTTTCCTTTCCTTTCCTTTTCTTTTCTTTCTTTTCTTTTCTTTTCTTTTCTTTTCTTTTCTTTTCTTTTCTTTTCTTTTCTTTTCTGTGTAGCCCTGGTTATCCTAGAATTCACTCTGTAGACCAGGATGGTCTTGAACTCAGAAATCAGCCTGCTTCTGCCTCCCATGTGCTGAGATCAAAGGCGTGCAAAGAATTATTTCTATTTCTAAACAGGTCTTCCCTCCCTTGTCCTAATAACCTTTCTTTTCCACTCTCTCAGGTGGGTGGTGTGCTAGAAGAGAGGTTAAAATATGTAAGAAGCCTTATTAAAAGTAAGTTTTAGGGGCTGGTGAGATGGCTCAGTGGGTAAGAGCACCTGACTGCTCTCCCGAAGGTCCAGAGTTCAAATCCCAGCAACCACATGGTGGTTCACAACCATCTGTAACGAGATCTGGCGCCCTCTTCTGGTGTGTCTGAAGACAGCTATAGTGTACTTACATTTTAATAAATAAATAAATCTTAAAAAAAAAAGTAAGTTTTAGGGGGGTGGGTCTGGGGGACTTTTGGGATAGCATTTGAAATGTAAATGAAGAAAATGCCTAATTTTTTTAAAAAAGTAAGTTTTAAAAAATCTACGCTGGGCGTGGTGGCGCACGCCTTTAATCCCAGCACTCGGGAGGCAGAGGCAGGCAGATTTCTGAGTTGGAGGCCAGCCTGGTCTACAAAGTGAGCTCCAGGACAGCCAGGGCTACACAGAGAAACCCTGTCTCGGAAAACCAAAATAAACAAACAAACAAACAAACAAATAAATAAAATAAAAAATCTATGACAACAGTGGAGCCCCCACCTATAATCCCCAGTGAGGTGAAGGGGAGTGCGCTGGGATGAAAGTCTTTTCTAGAGTCCTCAAAACCCTGGGCTCCATGCCCGGCAGCACATAAGCTGGGGGATTTTAAGAGCTTGGACACAAACTCCCTGCTGCAGGAGAGAGTGCCTGCAAACTGGGGCACTGTGCTTATGAAAACAAATTCTGAGGAGAGGGAGAGCAGCCCATTTCCGGTAAATGTTTCCTCATTTCTCAACTTTCGGTTGCCCATTTCAGCAGAGGCTCCTGCCCCCAACACAAACACAGAAACCTTAAACTAACCGATGGGATTCTGAGTTGAGTTTCTTGTTTTGTTACATTTTATGTCTTTGTTGTTTGTGTGCACAAATGTGGCGGTCAGAGGGCAACAGTCAGGGCTCAGTTCTCTCCTCCCACTCTCTGGGTTCCTGCAATCAAGGTCTACTTTCCACCCATGTTTGAAAGCACCTTTATCCACTCAGCTGTCTCACCTGAGCCCTAATGTGGAAAGATCTAACATTGTTTCCCATTGTCCAGAGACAGGGTCTACTCTGACCAATCTAGCCTACTCCGGCCAATCGGGAGCCTGCCTGGTGCCTACAGAGGCTAGAAGAGGGCGTTGGTTCCTTGGAGCTGGAGTTACAGGAGGCTGTGAGCTGGCAAGGGCAGAGGTGTAATCTCCACTCAGGATCTGTGCCCACTCAACAGCGAAAACTTTCGGTTGGTTTGCTTCTCACATTGAAATTGTATTCCAAAGATGAAACTATTTCTGATTTTAACCTGGAAGTGAAAGATGGTGCTTAAGTCAACTGATGTTGGAATAGGCAGTATTTGATCAATTTTAGTCTCAAAAGACACAGGATTAACCGCCTGAGAAACCTTGTCTCAGAAACAAACCAGCACAGAACAACAGGTCCCACAGATGTCTAAAGGAGCTCCTGACCCCCAGATTTGGAGTTCCTGGTGGTAATGAATCATCATGTGGATGGGAATAGAATCTAGGTCGTTTGGAAAAACAGCCAGTTTTGTTTGTTTTTTGAGACAGGGTTTCTCTGTTAAGTCCTGGCTGTCTTAGAATTTACCCTCTAAGACCACACTGTCCTGGAACTCAGAAGAGATCCACGTGCCCTGTCTCCAGAGTGCTGAGATTAAAGGCTTTCTGACACCACCACAGGGACATCTTTTTATCAAGACAAGGGATTTTTTGGCAGTCCATGATTACTTGGAACTTCCAGCAATCCTCCTGCCTCAGCTTGGTTGAGTGGCTTTCACCACAACCATAGATAGATTTTTACTGAATTCTGATCTTTGTATCACACTGTAGTTTGCTCACAAAAAAAGAGAATTAGAGGGGACTGGAGAGATGGCTCAGAGATTAAGAGTACTGACTGCTCTTCCAGAGGTCCTGAGTTCAATTCCCAGCAACCACATGGTGGCTCACAACCATCAATAATGGGATCTGACACCCTCTTCTGGTCTGTGTCTGAAGACCAGAAACAACAGTGTACTCATATAAATAAGTAAATCTTTAGAGAGAGAGAGAGCAGGGTGTGGTGCCACAGGCCTTTAATCCCAACACTCAGCTGGCAGAGTCAGGCAGATCTATGAGTTTGAGGGTAGCTTAGTTTATAGAGTAAGTTCCAGGACATCCAGAGCTACACAGAGAAGCCCTGTCTCAAAAACAAAAACAAAAACAAAAAACAAAAAACAAAACACAAAACAAAAAAACCCCAAAACCATAAAGAGATAAAGAGAAAAAGAATACGAAATTCTTTAAGAATAAATTGTAAACCGGGCAGTGGTGGCGCACGCCTTTAATCCCAGCACTTGGGAGGCAGAGGCAGGCAAACAGAGAAACCCTGTCTCAAAAACAACATCAACAACAAAAAAGCGAGGATGGGGGGAGGGATGGAGGAAATCTTCAAGCTGGGTCTATGAGAAAAGTTGTTTAAATTCCAATTTGACATAAAATATTTCTCTAGATTGGGATACTTAACTTTTGACAGATTTTCTTTTAAATCGCAAGTTGCTTTTAAAACAAAGAGTCCCATTCTAATACCCATTATTACAAGGTCATTAGAATAATTTTGCCTCGTGGGGGATGGGCACCAAGCAAACCGCCTAGGTCAGCCTCAGGTACCCTTGACAGTTATGTCCTGACAGTCTTCCTGGGGCGGGGCGTCCCATGAGTGGGACCATAATGGTTAAGATGGAAAGGGTGACAGATGACAAAACTGAAGGGCTACAGGTACTAGAGGAGGCGGAGAGTCCTAGCCTTGGGGCCTGGGCTAAGACGGGGGTTTACGTCCTGGAGGCGACTACAGAAGCCCCGCCTCCGCCTCACGTCATAAAGCCTCGAGGGCGGGCTTGTCAGAACTCCAACCAATCCTCAAAGGGGCCAATACGTCCGTTTTTCTACATTGACCGATCAGAGCCTAGTAGGGGCGGGACGCGTCTGGCTTTTTCTGTCTTCCCTCCCACAGAGTGACGCAAACACGCGGGGCCGGGATTCTCCTATCGCCAACTAATCATCAACGGAAACCTTCTGTCTGTCTTTTTACTCTCGCCAATCAGAAGCCGGAGTAGGTTGGACGCATTTGGTTTTTCCTTGGGCTGCCACTGTGGCCCCACCCCGTTCCTCCGTCGCCTCACACTGCTGCGTTTACGCCTGCGTGTGGGGGCGTGGTCTGTGGTGACGACGCATATAAAAGTGGGCGTCGGCGCCGGCGCCATTTTGCGAACGGCGAGCAGCGGCGGCGGCGCGGGAAGTGCAGCGGAGGTTTTTGCTGGTTTCGGACCCCAGCGGCCGGATGGTGAAATCCTCCCTGCAGCGGATCCTCAACAGCCACTGCTTCGCCAGAGAGAAGGAAGGGGACAAACGCAGCGCCACGCTTCACGCCAGCCGCACCATGCCGCTTCTAAGTCAGCACAGCCGCGGCGGCTGCAGCAGCGAGAGGTGAGAGCCCTGCCCCCGCTGCCGCGAACCTTCCAGAAACAGCGTCCGCGTAGGCCCCAGAGGGAAGCGCAGGACGCGCAGGCCCGGAGCGGGGTCGGCCTCCGGCGCCAGATAAGTCTCGGCAGCGCGAGATCCGCCCCTTTGTGGCGGCCACAATCGCGCCGGGGGCGGGGCGGGGCGGGGCCTGTGGAGCGGGTCGCGGACTCGGATTTGGGATTCGAGTGGAATTAGGGAGTCTCAGGTTGAGGAATAGGGTTTGGTTTAATTGGAGGACGGGGAACATTTCGCGAAAATGTAGGATTCGATTTTGGGTTCGAATCAGATTCGGGGGTTGTGAGTTGAGCCTAAGATTTGGGGAGGGAATCTGAGAAGAGATTGGAGACTCGAATTTGGGGTCTGCCTGTCGGATATGTGAGCTAGTTCTAATGTCAGGTGGCGAAGTGTCTGTGGTTACATGGAGGGCGTTCGGGTAATAAATCGTATGCTATGTAGAGGTGGGACTCGTCCCGGTGTTGGAGTTCTTTGCAGAATACTGGGATTTTGGGTGCTGTTGGGGAGGAATCCTATTATATACTTGGGTACATGTTGAGGACTCATTTCTTGGTGGGAGAGTAGGATCAGATTTGGTGTGTTGAGAAAGAAACTTGTGTCGGTTTAGGAAGTCACAGGTGGGGAGGCTGGGATGAGGTTTAGGTTGGATTTGGTGATTGCGTGTTGAGGGCTCCAATACTTTGGAGGGATTTGGGTCAGAATTAGAAGGACCTTGAAAGTGGTCAGGCTTGGGGGCTCACAGAGCTATCTTGGGGGACATGGAGGTGGTGTGGTGTGGTGAGTATGATGTGAGGTGACCTTAATCCCTGGTCCACTTGGCAGTTAAAAGTCTGCAGTGGGTGGGATGGAGGGTATCACTTGAAGGGTACAGAATGGGGACTAGTTTGGGAAGGGCATCGATATAGGTGGTAGGAACTTTGGATATAGGCTGTGCAGACCCCTATAGAGTGGCAGTAGGGAAGAGAGGAGGCTTGGGGTTGTCTTGACTCCAGAGCATGAGTAGTTAGTGAGGTAGAGCTTTGGGGCCACTGGTAGCTGCTGACCAGAGGGTAGGAAGGAGTGAGTGACCTGGTGTGAAGGGAGGGTTGGCAGCATGGAGTGGGATGGGCCAGAGTGTTGAGATGACACTGCCTGAGGCCTGTCTTGCTACAAAAGGGGCTGAGCCACACAGGTGAGGGGGCAGTGACTTGGGTTGACTGTTGTCAATGGCTCTTGAGTGGGAAGCCCTGGGAAGCCCGGGCACTTAATTATTGCCGCTGCTGCCACCTGAGCATTGTTTCCTGCAGTTCTAGGGTTGCCCTTAATTGCTGTAGTAACCTGGGTCCGGGGCCTCGGTGGTGCTCCTGATGTCCCTCACCCACCCCTGAAGATCCCAGGTGGGCGAGGGAACAGTCAGCGGGATCACAGTCTTTCAGCTAGCATCCTGTACTCCGTGAGTACCTGTGGAGAGCCCGGGGGTGCCTGGCACTGGCAAAGTAAGCTGGCCATCCTGACAACCCTGCTCCCCTAGGACGAGCGGCTGAATGTGACAGAGGAGCCGACGTCTAACGACAAGACCAGGGTCCTGAGCATCCAGTCCACGCTCACGGAGGCCAAGCAGGTCACCTGGAGGGCGGTGTGGAGTGGTGGTGGCCTCTACATCGAGCTCCCAGCTGGACCTCTGCCTGAGGGCAGTAAGGACAGGTAGGCCACTTCCCCTTGGGGCCGTAGGGGATCTGGGGTCTGGGCACAGGTGGCTAATGACTCCATGCTTCATTCAGTTTTGCAGCTCTCCTAGAGTTCGCAGAGGAGCAACTCCAGGCTGACCACGTTTTCATCTGCTTCCCCAAGAACCGTGAGGACAGAGGTTGGTATTGCTGGGGAGGGTCCTGGGGAGGGGAGCTCTGGCACCCCAACCTCTGACCCTATGTCTTCCCACAGCCGCCCTACTCCGAACCTTCAGCTTTCTTGGCTTTGAGATTGTGAGACCCGGGCATCCCCTCGTCCCCAAGAGACCCGACGCTTGCTTCATGGTCTACACTCTGGAGAGAGAGGACCCGGGTGAGGAGGACTAGGTGCCAGCCCTGCCCAGTGTCCCTGCGCCCTCTCCTGGGTTAGTCCACATGTCGTGATTGTGCAGAATAAACGCTCACTCCATTAGCGGGGTGCTTCTTCGAGCTGAATGCTGTGTTTGTCACACTCAAGTGTTGGCTTTAATTCTAAATAAAGGTTTCTATTTTACTTTTTTATTGCTGTTTAAGATGGTCAGGTGACCTGTGCTATAGCAGCCTCCTTTGAAGTCTGGAAAAATAGTGTCACCTCCCCTGGCTCAAATCCAATAAAGTGATCTCGTTCATTGGCTGTGTCTTGTGTCCTGCTGCTGGGTCTAGGTTGGGCCCCTGGAAGCTCTGGCCCAGAGAGGGTTCAGTCACTCCTGAGTCTATGCTTAAGTGGGTGGTAGGGCTGGGGTGTTGTGGACATTTGAGCTTTGGGGGTCTGTGACTGCTCCTCAGGCAACTGGCTAAAAGTGGCTGAGGTAGAACAGCATCGCCTTTGCGGGGGATGAGGTGGGGAGAGGCTGGCCAGGGGCTGTGTGTGCTCAGCTACCTGAGCTATAGACATGGATGCTTTGCCCACTGGAGCGGTACAGGAGTGGAACTGGGTTGCAGACAGGGTATAGGAGTTAAGATGTGGCATTAGTGTTTGCAGTGAATTAGAGCCAGCATGGATGAACCAGGAGATGGGCCAGTAAACTGGCAGGCCTGGGGGAGCATTGGAGTCCTGGGGTTGCTCAGGAATAGGACAGGTCCCACAGCTGCTGCTGTGTAAGCCCCTCCACCCCCATTGCTGTGGTGTGTTTGGGAAACTAGGACACAGAATAAGCTCTGTCCAAGAAAGGGACTAAGGCAACACTGTAGTGTCATTTTAGGCTACTGAGATCCTGAGTGTACAGGCCTCATGTGTCACATGGAGCCCACAACCTCAGGGACAAGTGGACAGACCAGGAGAATTTGGTTACAGGAAGCAGTGGACATACCAGGAGAACTTGGTTATAGGAAGCATGTGGAAGTAGCTGGGTAGGGAGTGTTGGAGGTGGGAGGAAGGCTGAGGTTAGACTGTTGCAGTGGCCAGGCAGACCTGAGAATATCTCCCCCCCCTCCTGTGCACATGGGGGTACTGTGGGATCACACATCCTGCTGTCCGATCACAGAAATGGCTGCCTATCTTCATGGAGACCTGAGCAGGGACAGCAACACAACCTCTTTTGCTTTGTTTTGTTTCAGGTAGCCTTAGCTAGTTTCCTTTGTGGCCAAATATGACCTAGAATTCATAATCTTCCTGTTCCTGAGTGCTGGGGTGATGGGCATGTGCCACTACCCCAGCTCTTTTTGTTTTAATTTAGTAGTAATGTATGGTTGCCTGGGGATCCTGGTAGATTTTAGTCAACATGGTCACACTGTAACACCAAAAGCAGCTGCCAGGGTCTTAGGAACTCAGCTGTGTAAGAGCCACCAATCAGATTATGGGTGTTGTACCCCAATTGGTCCTTACCAATCAAGGACCTGATAGTTGAAGCCTTGTGGGACAGGTCAGCTGCATTCCCCAGTGTACAGTGTTCCCTTCCCATGGCCACTCTCAGAAATACCAACAAGGACATATGCCTGTTCTCCCAGTACCTAGAGGGCTTGAGTTCCATGCCAGCCTGGTTTACACAGCCAGACTGCGAAGCGAAAAGGCTTGAGGATAGTCTGAGGACCAGGAGCGCCCTGTGAGCTTGACAGCCCTTTTCATTCAGAAACCTCAGGTAGGAGACAGTCACCCCCTGTCTCAGGGGAGGTGCCACGCTCCCAAAAAGGTGTGGTAGCAGGTGGTAGCAGACACATGCCCTGTAGCCTCATTGGGTAGCAGGAGCAAAGAGGCTGCTAAGTGACCAGCCCGACTGCCGGCCACCCCAACAAAACCAAAAGACCCTGTGCTCACTCCCGCCCCCATCTCTCACTTCCCTGCCTCTTGAGACAGTCTTGTCTCACTGTGTAGCTCTTAACTGGCATGGAACTGGCTGTGTAGACCAAGATAGCCACAAAGATCCACTTGCCTCTGCCTCTCCAGTACTGGAGTTACAGGTGAACACCACCATGCCTGGCTTCTTTTATTTTTTTTTTTTTAATTGTATGTGCAAGTACGTGTGTGCCATGTGCAGGGAGTTGCCTGAGAAGACGATGGGCAACTGGCGGCTGGAGTTAACAGACTTGTGTTGGGCCAAAGTCTGCTGTGTGTGCTCTTAACCACTGACCCATCTCCAGCTGGCCGAACGTGCGAGCTCTTAACCGTGCACTTCACCTTTGAGCTCTCTCCAGCCCTTGACTTGTGCTCCTGATAAACTCAGGGTTTCACATGCTGGTCACGCCCCCCAACCCCTCATTGGCGCATTCTAGGCAGGGCCTCCAGCTCCTGACCACACCCCTAGCTTCCTCAAGGGGATTTTAAGCCGGCCCTCTCCACTGACCACACCCCCAGTCCCTCACTGGGGATTCTAAGTGGGAGCTCCACCTCTGACCACGCCCCGTCCCCGTTGCTGGGGTTTCTAGGTGGGGCTGCCTCAGTATCCCAAATAGCTGGGATAACAGGCTTGGACCACAAGTTGGGAATATGTTTTCTTGTTTGGACCATAAAGTGCCCCTGTACAGAGCATCTGCCTTCTGGCCTAGAACAGTGAGTGCCCAGGCTTCTTCCTGGGCCCAGGGAGCTGCTCCAGCCAGTCTCCTGAGCGCTGCCTGCAGATGGTGAGATGAACTGGCCAGGAAGGAACTGCTATTTCAGTAGCTACCTGTGTGTGACTAGAGTTGCTCTTGCTGTCCTGGGGATGTGGGGGCACATGTACGCAGTGCATGTACACAAGTAGGTTGGAAACTGAAGTTGTTTGCTCCAAGGACCCTCTGAGATGGAGGTGACACCTGGACTCAAGATCTCTGATAGAGGGGCTGGTGAGATGGCTCAGTGGGTAAGAGCACCCGACTGCTCTTCTGAAGGTCCAGAGTTCAAATCCCAGCAACCACATGGTGGCTCACAACCATCTGTAATGAGATCTGATTCCCTCTTCTGGTGTGTCTGAAGACAGCTACAGTGTACTTACATATAATAAATAAATAAATCTTTAAAAAAAAAAAAAGATCTCTGACAGAACCTTGGTGCTGTGTGGTCATGGGGGGCTACATGCCCACTCCGGCTTGTTTTCTCACCTGTGGAACAGGAATGTCAGGCATCTTTCAGGATACTAGTTTGAGATGGATTGGGACACAACGTCCAGCCCAGGGGGTACCAGGAGGACACACGTAGAGATAGATGAACCACTATATATATATATATACACAGGGCTCAGTCCCAGAGAACTCAGCCCCTAAGCTGGGCAAGTGCTTGTAGCAGCAACCCAGGCCCCCTCGAAAAAGGAGTGCCAGACTTAGGCAGATAAACCAGACCCAGAGTGGAGCTGGACCATCCCAGGGCTACCCCTCACCTCTAGCATCCTGGAGGATGGAACATTGTGGAAACAGAAACCAGAAGGTCAGATTCTGAAGTGAGCAGGCGTAGGGCAGGGGCAAGGGGGGGTGCAAAGATGGGCATGGTGGCTTTCACTTGTCATCCAGCACCCCAAAAGGGTGGGGGAAGCGCAAGAATCTGGAGTTCAAGGTCAGCTTCAGTTACATAGTACGTTTGAGACCAGCCTGGGCTACATAAATTTCTGTTAAAAAATAATGGCTCAAATAATACATGATAAGAATGCAGGCTGGGGTCTTTTAGCCAAGTGCTCCAGTGACTTCTATTTAGGGAAGAATCTGGCAGAGGCAGCTCAGCCTGGGCCTTGGCTTCCCTGGGTTCCTGTTGGTGGGCCACTCAGGAAGTCCCGGTGCCTCTGTCTAATCCAGAGCACATGGACTGTCCTCAGTGAGCTTCCCAGCCCTGTCCTGCCCTGCTGTGTGGCCATGGGAAAAATCACTGTCACACACCTGCTGATAACACCAAGTGTCTGAGGTGCTAGGGATAGAATCGGCCTCCTGCATGGGAGGTGAGCCCCAGCTTCAGCCCTAAGTCCCGTTTGTTACATAGCTGAAGCTGGCCACCTGTCCCACCTCCAGTGCTGGGCTGCCCTGTGCATCTCTGTGAACATCATGACCGACTCTGTTGCCCACAGCTTCTCCCCCAGGTCACCCTAGCTATCAGAGCCACACAGCTTCCCAACCTCAAAGGAGGGACCCAGCCACTCCAACAACCACCCCACCCCTCCTATGGGAATAATAATATCTAAACGTCTGACTTTTGTATTAAATCAGCTTGTTTAATTGGATTTCAGTCAAACACAGCAGGTGAGGATAGAGGTTGTTGGGACTGGGGAACCCCGATGTAATGTTCTGACACTTTGTGAACTCTAACCCTACCGGGAGTGCACCCCTTCTGTCTTTTAATAACTCTAAAGGCACTTGGATTTCGTTGGTTGTTGTTTTGAGGGCCCTGGGGTTGCCATAGCAACAGGGGCTAAGAGGACAGTCCAGGACAAAGAGGTCGATCTTGTCAGGCTCAGGGATAGAGTCTGAAAATGCCAATCAACCCAGTCATTCGTGTCCTGTCGATCAGTTTGTATGTGATGGGAAAGTCGGGGGGGGGCAAGACCAAAGGGTCCCCGTGTTCCCAGTCCAGTTCAGACTAGCCAAGCTTGATCTGGGTCTTTCATTGCATTAGGTTGCCTCCTTCCTGTCTGGACACACTCATGAGGGCACACAGGGCGAAGGCTACAGGCTCAGACTTGTTCTGTAAAGGAAGACACAGGGTCCCAGTGGACCACAGACATTGTAGCTGGACAAGTAGGAAGAGAGCTGCAGCCTGTCTTACCATATGTCCAGGGGGTCAGTTGGCCAATTCCCACAAAGTGCCCCCTGTCCCTTCTTTCAACAGTGTCCTAACTGTGACCGGGCAGAGGTGACACTGGGGAGGAACTTAGATGGGGTAGGCTAGTGGATCATGACCTGGCCTTGTCACAATCAACTGGCCCTGCCTGCTCACCCCTGCAGCAGTCCACTTTCCCTGCAGAGCAGCAAAGTGGATGTGGTGGCCTGAGAGGCACTCCTAGGACCCAGGGCAGCCAGCTCTCCTGCAAGCAGATGTCCAGTATGGCAAGGCAGGGTGGAGGGACCTCTAGGGGACATGGGGACATGGCTTCTCCTGGCAGGTGGCCTCCTGGGCCTGAAGTTCCTGGTGGGATGGAAAGTGGTGGGAACAGGGCTCCCGAGGTGACTGTGAGCCTCTCTGCAGGGTCTGGGGTAGCCCTGGGTACCCGAGCAGTGGTGGACAGGAGCTGGGCCGGTGCATTCCCAGGTCCCTACTGCAGTCCTGGGCCCTGTGTGAGACACAGGTCACAATGAGCGGAGGAGACAGCCACTGCAAGCACGGTGTGTCTGTGTCCCCAGGCATCTGGGGACGTGACTTCTGAGTAAGGGCACAGGGAGGACCCTGGACTTTGGAGCCACAGCCTGCACCTGCATAAGAAACCATGGACCCTGAGTGTCCCCAGCCACTTTGGGTCTTAGCACAGCAGCCACAGCAGAGGGTGGGAAAGACACGTTGAAACCCTTAGAAAATACTTCAGGAACTGCAAAAGATGTGATCTGCTCAAAAACAGTCCCGCAGATGTCTACAAAAATGAGAAAGTTCTGCTTGTGAGCTGACTTGCAGTCACCTCCATGCCTACCCCCTGGGAAAAATATGCATAGGTGGAAATTATCTGGGACTGGACGGAGGTTTGAACGGTCCGGCTCACACAGCCCACCGTGGGATCGGCTCAGATCATCTTCATGTTGAACTTGCGCGCGCCACCCTGGCCAGCCGCAGCCGCCGGACCGTCCACCTTGCGGAAGGAATATTCCACAGAGAAGTTATTCTTGTGCTGTCCGCGGCCACGGCTCCACACAAAAAGCAGCAGAAAACAGAAGAGGACCACGCCCAGGAAGGTGATGCACCCCATGGCGGTGGACACAAGAATGGTGGTGAGGTCCAGCGGGAACCGGACGCCCACCTGCGTCTCGTTGTGCCCATCGCCCTGGGTCCGGTTGGCGGCCGGCTGGACGGTCAAGGTGGCGAAATAAGTGTCGTTACCCCCGGCGTTGCTGGCCACACACGTGTAGGTACCACTGTCCTGGGGCCGCGTGTCCGCGATGGCCAGGGTGCCCCCAGGCAGCACGCGTGCCCGGCCCCGGCTGGCAGCCGTAACCGAGTGGTGCTGGGGCGTCACCCAGGCCACCGTGGGCGCGGGCTCACCTTCAGCGCGGCACAGAAAGCGCACGTCGTCGCCCTCGGTGGCGGTCACATGCTGCAGCCGTCTCTCCCGGATCTTGGGCTTGCGGCACACGAAGTACTCGAAGAGCACAGAGTCGGGGAGATTGTGCAGGGCGTCGCCGCGCACCTCGGCGGGGGTGGCACAGGCGGGGAGCCTGCCGTCGAAGTTCAGGGTCTTCCGCCTCTGCACGATCCACAGCAGGCGACAGTCGCAGGCCAACGGGTTGCCGTCCACGCGCAGCGTCTCGAGCGTGTTCACCGAGTGGAACGTGTTCTCTTCCAGTGTGGACAGCAGGTTGTCCGAAAGGTTGAGCAGGCGGATCTGTCGCAGCCCCACGAAGGCCTGCGGCTCGATGACGGCCAGCAGGGCTCCTGCTAGGTGCAGTTCACGCAGACGCACCAGGTCTCTGAAGGAGCCGCGTGGCACCATGCTGATGGGGTTGTGCGACAGGTTGAGGCACGTGAGGTGGGCCTGCTGTCGCAGCGCAGCGGCCGGTACAGCCGTGATATTGGTGTGTGTGATGGACAACGACGTGAGGTTCAGCCCACGCAGACTGCCCGGGGCCACCTCCTCCAGCAGCGGCCAGTTGTCGATCTCCAGATGCGAGAGTCCTGGAAGCTTCTGGAAATTCTGGTCCTCCAGGGCGGCGATGGCCAGGTGGCGCAGGCGCAGAGCGCCCAAGCCCCGCAGGTGACCCAGCGACTCCGGGGACAGTGATGTGAGATTGCAGCGCTCCAGCGTGAGCTCAGCCAGCCCCAACAGCCCCGCAAAGGCCCTGCGGGAGATGAACACTAGGTCATTGTCGCCCACCTCCAGCCGCTGCAGGCTGCGCAGGTCCTGGAAGCTGAAATCCAGCAGGATGACCAGCTTGTTCTCGCTCAAATCCAGCAGTGTGAGGCTGTCCAGATGCGTGAACACGCCTGGCGGGATGAGCTTCAGCTGGTTGCCACGGAGACGCAGGACTCGCAGGCGGGGCAGGTTGGCGAAGGCCCCAGGTTCCACGTGGGCAATCACGTTATGGTTGAGGTCCAGCTCCTCCAGGGTGGGCAACGAGGCCAGGTCCCCAGGGTTCAGACAGCGGATGCGGTTGCGGCTCAGCTCCAGCATGCGAGTCTCGGCCGGGATGCCCTCGGGGATGGCTGTCAGCCTGCGGCGCCCACAGGCCACAGTGCGGGTGGATGCGGAGCACTCGCAGCGTGCGGGGCAGCCCGCGGCCAGGGGCGCTGTGGGCAGCAGCAGCAAGTGCAGGCCCAGCATGTGCAGCCAGCAGGTCATGGTGCAAGGTGTGGGGCCTAGGGCCACGCCAGCATAGTCCAGGACAGCTGGAATGGGAAGGGAGATAGACTTTATCAGTATCCACGGCGCCCAGCTAGACACAAGGACCCTGACCCATGACAGCACACCCAGCAAATCTCGACACAGATGTCCACAGTGACAGTACACATGATAGAAAACAAGGGCCCATGGATAGACAGCAGAACAAGTGGGGGTCATCCACTTTGGAGTATTACTACTCAGCCATGAAAGAGAATGAGGCTCTGACACACATCTGCAGGACCCTTGAGGACACTGTGCTCAGTGAGAGACCATGTAGTGGTCACTGAGACCATGTGGACTGGAAGGCCACATAGTGGGACTTCATGAAACACCCAGAACAGGTGGACGAAGTTTAAAACGAGTTCCCTTGTAGCTCAGGCTGGCCTCAAACCAGTTGGTAAGTAGCTGAGACTACCCTTGAAGATGGAGGCAGAGCTGGGTGATAAAGCAGACTGCTCAGACACTCCTGCAACTTGAGAAACAGGAAGATTCCTGCCTGACACCTCGGAGGAGCCAGGCCTAGTGAACACTGTTGTGTTTGGTTGTCCAGAGTCTGGTACTGTGACAGAGGACAACTCCCCTTCTGCAGAGACACAACTGGTGAGTCGTGATGACCCTCAGTGGCTGTGAGATAGATACTCTAGCTAGGACGGAGGAATAGCCAGATGCCCTAAGACAGGAATGAAGGCTAATGGAACTACTGGTGGGGACTGGGAGTGGGCAGGGGGCTAAAGATGCCAATAGATGCTAAGACATCTTGCAGTGTCGGCCTGACTAGACTGGACCAGTGTTTCAGGCAGCCTGACTGTAGCCCAGACCCAGGGGTCGAGGTAGCAGAGGGACAGCTGGACTGAACTGCCTGGCCTCTTTTGCAGCACAGTTTCCCATCTGCCAGGCAGCTATTTATGGCATGTTAACAGCTGAAGCCCCCCAGGCAAGACTACCGGCACCGAGCAGACTGGCAGCCCTGGCGATTGAGTATGCCAGGCTTGTGAGGAGGGACTGGAAGGCACAGGTGTGAAGGAGAGCCCCTGCCCGGAATCCCCCTGTGAGGGGGCTGGGGGCGTGGTCAGGGGGTGGAGCCCCGCCTAGGATCCCACCAGTGAGGGAACTAGGGGTGTGGCCAAGCATGGAGCTCCTGCATAGAATCCCTAGTAAGGAGCAGGAGGCATGGTCAGGGGTGGAGTCCCTCCCTTGAATCCTGTCTTCGCTTTCTCTGTCTTTCTGTGCTGTGTTCACCTGTGTGGAGCCCAGAGGTGAAGTCCTCTGCAGTCATCCTCAACCTTGTCTGAGACAAGGTCTGTCCGTGGGACCCGAAGTCCGATGATTGGGCTAGGCTGTTCAGCCACGAGCCCAGGGGTCCTCCTACTTCTTCAGTATTGCAATACTGTGCCCTCGTGCCAGCTTCTCTGTGGGGATTTGAACTCAGGTCTTCTGCTTTGTGCAACAGCACCTCATGACTGATACATCGCCATCACAGCGTCCTACAAGCTACACAGTGCTTAGTCCTTGAACCAGAGCACCTCGTGGACTTTGCTGCACATGTGTTTTGAAGTGGGACTTCAGGTAGCCCAGATTTGCCTGGAACCATCTATGTGGGTGGTCTTAAACACCTGATCTTTGTTTCTGCCTCTGGAGTCGCTAGGTTTAGAAAAGACCAGCCAGGTCTGGCAGAAAGTGCCTAGTACAGATAAGTCAAGTGTCTCTAGGTCGCTACCACTGAACCACTGCCTCCCCAGCTGATGCTGAAGGCCCCTGCATCCTCTCTAGCCCCGGCTTGTCAAACCTCCGCCACCAGATCCCTCCAGGGCGCTACCAGCAAGTGCTCTCTCTATAATTACTCCACTGGGCAGGGACAGCAGATCTCTTGAGCCAGCTCAGCAGGGGCCACTCAAAGGGTGACCTAGTTTTTCAACTCTAACCTCTCCTGGCAGGCCGGGCCCTGTCATCTCCTCTGCAGGGTGACAGAAAAGCTGCAGGGGTGGGGTGGGAGGGGGAAGAGTGGGCAGCTGTCTAAAGCCACTGCCAGCTTTCAGCTTGGACCCTGACCCTTCTTGCTGTGTGCCTGCAGGACCTTACCTGCCCCTTTCGGGTGTTTGCTGACTGGTATGTCAGGGTGGGAGCCTGGAGCCCCCCCCCCCATGGGTTTTCTCAGTGAGAGGGACAGTGGATGCCCTGGCAGGAGTACCAGGAGCCTGAGCATTGCTGTAGGGTTGGAGGCGATCACTGGCCCCTCGTGTTGAAGAACGCAGGCATGGAGAGGGTGTCCAGGGCACTAGGAATTGGGGTGGCTGGGTAGGCTGGTTTCTCTGTCCCCTCTCTTGCTCAGTGGCCTTGGGGGAGGGTGACTCACAAAGCCATCTCTCTGGGTCCTGAGCCCTGGTTGAATATGTCCCCCACTGAGGACTGGACTACTGTGTGGCTTTTTTTGTTGTTGCTGTAGACTCTGCCACACCAGAGCTCAGGCAGGTCTCAAACTGTCAGCAATCCTCCTGCCTCAGCCTCCTGATAGCTGACAAAGGAAAGGCAGTAGAACTGGCTAGTCATTTGTTGGCCTTGTGTCATGTGAGTCGCCCTGGGCTCCTCTAAATCCACCTCCAGGGACAGGGAGCCAAGAAAAGGGGTTGCTTTTCTCTACTCCCACTGATACCCCACCAGGTGCTGGTAGCTAGCTCCATCAAATAGAGACTTTCCAAATTGCTGGGAGCGGCAGCACACACCTGTTACCCCATTGCCCCAGCAGCTCAGGCAGGAGGATGGTGAATTTCAGGACAACCTGAAACTTAGTGAGACCCTCTCTCAAAATAAAAAATGGGAAGGACAGCCGGGCGTGGTGGCGCACGCCTTTAATCCCAGCACTCGGGAGGCAGAGGTAGGCAGATTTCTGAGTTCGAGGCCAGCTTGGTCTACAGAGTGAGTTCCAGGACAGCCAGAGCTACACAGAGAAACCCTGTCTCAAAAAACCACAAAAAAAAAAAAGAAAAACAAAACAACAACAACAACAAACTGGGAAGGAGTCTGAAGAGGCAGCTCTGTGGTCAGAGCTCTGCCAGCTCTGATGGGTTTGTTTCCCAGTACCCACGTGGCAGGTCACAAACTCTGAAACTCTATTTCCAGGGGACCTGATACCTTCTTCTGGTTTTCTGGGACACTACACACATGTGGTGCACAGTCAGACATGCAGGCAACATACTGTACATATAAAATAAATATATAAATCTGAGGGATAATTAGCCAGTCATGATGGCTCACATCTTTAGTTCTAGCACTTGGGAGGCAGAGGCAGGCAGATCTCTGTGAGCCTGCTCTACAAAGTGAGTTCTAGGACAGCCAGGGCTACACAGAGAAACCTTGTCTCAAACAAACAAACACCCAAACACCCAAACATCCAAAACAAAAACCCATACCCCAGTTGAGTTTTAAAAATTAAAATTAAAAAAAAAGAAGAAGAAGAAAGAAAAACAGGAAGAGAAAGCTGGAGTGTGGCTCACGAGTGGAGTCCCCCTTGGAATGCCCCGTGATGGTCTGGGGGCATGGTCAGGGGTCTAGCCTCAAACTCAGAAATCTGTCTACCTCTGCCTCCCAAGTTCTGGGATTAAAGGCATGCATGCGCCATCATTGCTCGGCTAAAAGGGAAACTTGTTCCAAAGGCCCCTCTGAGACTGTGCACCTGACCATAGGATAGCTGCCTCATGTAGCAGAATCTAGAATCTTTTGGCTTCTCTCTCACTCCACTACAGTGGAACCCTTGGTGCTGGACTGCCTGGGCTGGCTCATGCTTCCACCACTAAGGTGGCTCTCCGTGGGCTTCAGGGGTCTGGCAAGCCCAGTATGGACTCAGTGGAAGGAAGAGCCAAGCCTAAGGCTTCAAGGACACGACTCATTAATATGCATGAGAAGCCACCGCAGCGGCCTTGGCAGGGCCTGATTGCAGGGTCCAGCCTGCCCAGTCACTGTCCTCCCAGCCCATAGCTCAGGTCACCCTGGGATGGGGTCCATGATTTCACACAGACCTGCAGGGCCTCTAAGTACATTCTCAGATGACTCCTCCCTCACCCCGCCCACTCTCCAGCCCCCAGTTACCCACAAATCCACATCTGATTCTCCCATTCTGGACACTTCCAATCATGGTATTCCCACACCAGGTGGCCTACTGTGTCCCTGTAGTTCCCTGAGGGTGAGCAGACATAAAAAATACGGACAAATAAATGAACTGAAGGTTTGGAAAACCTTTCAGAGGAGAGCGAGTTCAGGGCTACAGGATGGTGAAGGGTGGCACCAAGGGATAGGGACACCCTGTCCCATGCATGGGTGGAGCAAAGGTATTCCCATTCAGCCTGGGACAATAGGGAGCCACGAAGAGATACAGAGCAGGAGAGCAGCTGATCACATACGCTTTATGAATCGCTCACTGCCAGGCCTGCCTGCCTGAGTTCCATTCCTGCATCCACACGGTATTAGAGGAGATCCGACTCCAATCAGTTATCCTCTGCCCTCCAGGGCTGTGTTCACATTTGCACACACACATAGTCCAGACGCCCAGGGTCAGAGTCTGCTCATCCAAGTCTCTGTGGGCAGAAAGCTGTTCATCTCTCACCAGCCTCAGCTTCCCAATTTGCAGAAGACCAAACGGGACCCCAGGGCTGGGGTGTTGTCCTCTGACTGGCCTGCTTCTAGACACTTCCACCAGGAGCTGCCTTGCTTAGGAGCAGGTCTTCAACTCACTCACTCTCATTCATTCATTCATTCATTCATTCATTCATTCATTCAACAAGCCCTAAGTAGACACCTGCTGTATGCCTACCGCTGACCTCAGTCTTAATGGAAATGGGACCATGGTGGTAGGGATTGGTCACCTCCTGGGTAGACAGGACATTGCCAATGAGCCCAAGCTGAGGACTGTCCTGGATTCTCAGGGGCCCAGTGTCACCTTGGAGTTGTGGGAAGGAAACAGGCAGGAAGGTGAGGCAGAAAGACTCCTAGACCTTGTGGTCCTGGATCCATGGAGGGAGAAGGGGCTGTGAGCCAAGGCCTGTGGGACCTCCACACCATGACACTGCTGGGGATGTCATGGGCCAGCCTGGGTCTTAGGAGGGAGTGTGTGTATGTGGCAGGTAGTGGTTTCTTCCAGCAGCCGGGAAACTTGTGCCCAGAGCCACCGGGGTTTGGAGGAGGGAGGGGTATGTGGCCTGGCAGCCAGGTGTTGTTTCTTGTTGATGGAAGGATGGTTTTGCTCCTCGCTCTGAGGTCTAACACCTGCCAAAGCCACACTGTAGGGGTCAGCTAGAGGTCCCCAAGGCCTACACCCATGCGACAGTCTGGAAAACAGAGGCCTCTCCTCCCAGCCTCCGAACTCTGACTACAGACAAAGAAGCCTAAGGGGAGGCAGAGCACTGCTGTGGAATCCTGGGTCCTTCTAGGCTGTGAGACACTGAGGCCCCGTCCGGGAAAGATGAGCCCGTGTGCTGGGGGTGACAAGCTTCATTGGCCTTCTGTCCTTCACCCCTCAGTCCCCTCTCCACAATAAGAGTGTAGGGATAAAGTGGGGTGAGGACAGGCCTGGCACACCCCCATACAGTACCCCCTCTCTGAGGTACACTTTTGGGAACACTCTCCCAGCCCCCCACCTCCAGGGCTGGTACATTCTCTGTCCTAGATCTCAGCCCTCCTGGGCCTTTAAT
Source organism: Mus caroli (assembly GCF_978045245.1). Classification (NCBI taxonomy): domain Eukaryota; kingdom Metazoa; phylum Chordata; class Mammalia; order Rodentia; family Muridae; genus Mus; species Mus caroli. The sequence goes on from NW_028227264.1 coordinate 79,637,356, forward strand.
CCATGACAATTCATTAAGGCCTAATTAGCCTCCATCTGCCATGGGTCCCTGGCCACTGTTTTGTGGGTGGGGGGCTCCTGACCCAATTTCCTTAATAGCCTGTGCCTGAGGGGAGTGGTGGGTTCCTCACTGCCCACCACAGCAGTGAAGGAGAGGAAGGTCCTAGACTGGCAAACACTTAATCCCCAATATGTGTTGTGCCTGCTCATCTGCTAGCCCCGAGAACAGAAATGGTGTCCTTCATGGGAGGGGAAGGAGATCAGGGGGGATCAGGGCTTGACCTCCTGGGGGGAGGTCGTTGCCAGGTTGGGGTGTCAATTGTAAGAAGGAATCAGGGACAGAAGAGCACCCAGGAAGCTGAGGGGACCCCTACTGAGCCTCCCACCCCATCCTGGGGTCCTGGGTACCTTCTTCCCACCCCACATCATCTGGGTGTCTGTGTGGAGGGCACCCCAGCTCACTCACCTGTGAGCATCTCCAGCTCTGTTTTTACTAAATCCTAACTCCTCATTGTTCTCAAGCTCAAGATTGACATGGGAGGTAGTGGGCGGCTCACCCGGGCTGCCCACATCGAACGCAGTAGCTCAGAAAGAGTTCTAAAAGGCTTCCTACCTGGTGAGCTGGGAGTGAGTCAGGCGTGCCCGGGGGAAGAGGCATAAAAACCTAGGCTTTGGGACCTTGTATGCTCCCACCCTTCAGGCACGATCACGTGCCTGGCTGCAACTGGGGGTGGATGGCAGCGGCCACCCCCACTCTACAGATGGAAACACTGAGGCCAGACGCGCATGCGTGCCACTCTGTTGGGAGCTGACAAAGGGACTCTTCAACTAGCTTCCCTGGTGGGGACCTGGGTGGATCTGGACTTGATACCCTGGTCCTGGGAGGAGGAGGTTGCCGGGATGGGTATCAATTGTAGGGAGGAACCAGGGACAGAAGAGCAATTAGGAAGCTGAGGAGACCCCCCCCACTGAGTTTCCCACCCCATCTTGGGTGTCTTCTTCCTCCCACTCCGCATCATCTGGGTGTCTGTGTTGAAAGAACACCCTAGGGGGAACTGACACCATTCTAAGCCTCCCTTGCAGCTCAGAGGTGAAGGGACCAGGGCTGAGCTTTTTGAACCCTCAAGTCCCCGAGGAATGTTGCTTCCAACCTGAGCCTCTCTACCTCATGTCATTCACCTCTTAACACCCTTCTTACAACCTTTATAGCCCGGTGCCTCCTGCAGGGAGCCCTCCTGGGTTACCCTCAGCCTGATACTTCTGTTCTTGCTAAAAGTCTCCAAGTTCCAAGCCCTAATAGCCTCTCCCTGTCACCAAAGGCAGGCATCAGATGTCCCACCCACCCACCAAGCCATCCGGAGCCACAGGGTCTCAGGCCCTGCCTGGGCTCTGGGTTCCCCTCCACACAGATCAAGAAGCCTCCTGGCACCGATACAGCTCCCCAAATGCATCAGACCACCAAGTTCTGAGTCCCCCCTGGGAGGAGGGACACCTGTGTCTTGGGAACTCTGGCATTAGGAGTCCTTGATCATAAGGTAGGGTAGGAACACTGCACCGTGTCCAACTGGAATCCAAGCTCTGAGCCTCTTAACTTGTTGAATAGGGCCCAGTGGCCTCTCTGGTCAGGCCCAGTGCCCAGGGGACACCGGGCCTGGCCTGTGGAATGGGATAGACAGACGCCCCCACCGCTGTGGCTGCTACTGGGACACAGGCTTGCCCAATGGCCCAGTGGGGGGCTCTGCCCAACACCCCAGCCCTTCTCCACGGGATCAAGACCCCCAAAATGTGTGAGTCCCGCGTGTAGACAACCCTACCCCCAATTCACCTCGTGCGCATCGCCCTGCACTGGCTGGCGGGGGATCTCAGGGCGCCCAGCCGCGGCTCCATAACCGGTGTCCCCCTGCCGCAGTGCGCATCACCACTCCACGTCCCCCAGGGTGCTCCTCTACATGCGCCCCTCGATCCCCTAGGCTCTGCATCTCTGGAGGCGGGGTAGACTCTGAAGTTTCCCCGGGGGGTGCAGAAGGGCTGGAAAGGAGCGTGCGTGGGGGGCCTGGAGGGGTCCCCGGACTGCAGCGCTGTCACTCACCTGGGCGGCTCCTCCTCGGACGGCGCGAGGGGCTGCTCGGAGCCGCCACCAGCCGCCGCCACGGCCGCCACTGCCACCGCCGCCGCCACCGCCACCTCCCGGGCTCCGCCGTGCGCGTCCCCGCCGCGCATCCCCGTGCGCATGGCCAGGGTGCGCGCGAGCTGCAAGGGGCGCGCGCGACAACACGTGTTGAAGCAGGTCTGGGGCAGATGGGGACGCAGCACCCGGGTACCCCGCGTGCCTAGCACATCCCTGTCCTCAGGGCCTCCGCAGACTCTGAGTACCGAGAAATGCTTGGGGGGCCCCCAGATACAACAGTTTGTCCCGTTGGAACGTTCTGGAAATTGTCAACTCTCCGCCGTCCCCTCCCTCCCTGGACAGGCCTCCACCATCTGCACTCTACCGCACACCTGCCGGCTCTGCCAAGTCCTAGTGGCCTTGCTCCTCAGTGAGTCCCAGAGCCCACCTTGGCTCCCCACTGCTCCACTGCCGGCCTTACTCCAGTTGCCACCCGCGGCTGTGGCTGCTGCCATCCAGTCCTCTCCCATGTGCCTGGGGCTGCGCTGTGCGCTTTGGCACATACAACCTAGTGTGGTTATTAGATAGACGGATGCATACATTACATAGGGGACATGGAGAGAACCCAGACATAAGAGGAGGAGCCAGAGAGAAGGCTCAGCAGCCAAATCACTGGCTGCTCTTGCTGAGGACTGAGGGTTCGGGTCCCAGCACCCACATAGCATCTCTCAACCATCTGTGACTCCAGTTCCAGGGGGCCTGAGGCCACCTTCTTTCTGGCTTGTGAACTTCTGTATGCAATGCACAGAGCTAAAACTAAGATAAATCTTAGCCCGAATTCCAGCACTGGGGAGGCAGAGGCAGGTGGAGCTCTGAGTTTGAGGCCAGCCTGGTTTACAGAGTGATTTCCTCCTTCTGAGGCTGGGAACCCAGTGCTCCCTGGTGGCAGGCAGCCTGAGCAGAAAGGAAACAGGAGTTGGGGTGTGGATCAACCAGACTAGCACTTCCTGAGTTGGGGGTTCAGGCCTTGGGGTCCAGGGTGGGAGATATGAAAGGGAGCAGGTAACAGTCCCCAAGTGCAGAGGTTCAGTGAGCAGCCATTCCATGGAGCTGCTGCATCTGGTTCTGTCCTTCTTGCTCTAGCAGCCTGAGTGAGCTGGAGGCTCAGCTGCCTTTGTCCCTGGAGAGGGGTGACCTGTAGGCCTAGCTGCAGGGAGCCGGGCATGTCCTGCATACCCCCCTCGTGTGCCCTCTCTGTCCTCCAGAAAGGTTTAGTGGCAGGCAGCTCTGCCACCTGTGACTCAAGCAGGCTCCTTTCCCAGACTGTCGCATTGGCCTGAGGCCCAGAACACGTCCATCCCCAAGCCAAGAGGCAGGAAGCCGGTGCCCCCCCCAATATCTTTGGAGGTAGACCCCAACTCCACACCAGGCCGACCCTGTGTGTGTACTGCTGTGCTGTGTGACCCCAGGCAGATTGCATCCCTTCTCTGGGTCTCTGAGGTTGGGACTCCTGGACAGGCAGTTGTTGAGTGCCCACTGCACACAGGCGACATGGTATATCAGGATTTCCATGCATGGGGAGACAGCTATGACCAAAGCCAGAGATGGATGCAGGGAGGCTCAGGGACATTGGCCGCCTGCCTAGGGCCCATTCTAGGTCCTGCTCATCTAGCCTGAGCCCACCCCCAAGGACCAAGGAGCTCCCATGCTTAGCAATGCAGACTACAGCTTTAATGACTGGGGGGTGGGGCACCAGAGTGCGAGGGGGTTCCATACACCTTCCTCTAATTACTCTTCAGATGAGAGCAGCAGCAAGAAAGGCCACAGCCGAGGGGGTTTGGCTCCCACCGCAGGACCTTTGCACATGCTGTTCTGGCTACAGAGCAGAATGCCTTCCCCAGCGTCTGCCCCACCCGCCCCTGCTTCCTCCTGACTCACATCTCCACCCGGCCGCCTTCTGTCCCCCGTTCCCAGCCTCCCTGCAATTTCCTAAGATATCCTATAATTTACTCATTCATCCTATTTATGTCTGCCCTTCCCCCTTTCTTCTGAGCACGGCCTTCCTGCACACGCTTGGCATCCAATAGACTCCTACTTGAACTAGCGACATAAGTGATGGCAAACTGGACAGGGGTGGTCTGAGCAGAGTGTGAGCTTCTGAAGACCGAGGAATCCCCTGCCCTCTCTTCTCAGCCAGTGGGAGTCAGCTGAGGACAGAGACGTGCTTGGGCCATGCATTCAGCCGGCACATAAGAGACTATAAACTTGTGTGTAAGGCCTGGATGAGGGTGGTGGGTTTGAAGTCCCCAGGTCCAGCTGCTGGGTGACCATGGGATGTCTCTTGCCCTCTCTGAGCTCAGCGTTCCTGGCAGGTTCCCCCATCCCCACCCCTACCTCCTAAGCTCTTCTGAGCCACTCCAGTGGGGAGGCTGCGTGGGAGAGCTGCAGGAGGGTCACAGCCTTGCAGGCAGTGGAGCAGTTAGCACCTGGTTGCCAAGGCTACGACTACCTGCGGAGGTGATGTTGCCACGGAGATGGACCACCTGGGTGAAAAGGGTGGCTCCTGCTGATGGGGAAGCGTGGGTTTCCCTGGGGGGGGCAGTGACTGCATGGGGGACAGGCATGCTCAGTATGGTCTGGGGACAGCATGGCGGGGGTCCCCATGCCGAACTTCAGTAGGGACCCGGATACACAGGAATGGATTTTGAAATGAAATGCCCTATGTGCCCTATGTCTCTTCCCTTTTAGATCGTGACTGCCATAGTTGTGTGGCACCTTCCAAGCAGCAGAGGACATATGTACCACCCCAGCTCCTGACCAGTGGCCCCAGCTATGTACCTAGAAGGTAGTGGTCAGATATCAAGGTGTGAAGCGACGGGTTCCATGTGTCTTCAGCCTAGCCCCAGGTTGGCGGGCTCAATGCTGTGCATCCTCAGGTCAGTGACAACCCTCTCTGAGCCCTAATAAACTGTGAATCAGGTTAACATAAGCCCCATGGCTTTGAGCAGGTATGTGGGATCCCCAAGGCTGTCTGTGGTCAACAATAAATGTTTAGACAGTTACAAGGGTGATGGCATTGAAAAAGGTACAAACACTTCTTCTGAAGGGTACCTGGGAGACACAGAGAGTCCTAGGCATGGAGGACTACAGCCGGGTGTGCCTGGTGGTATGGAGAATCCTTTGTGCTCCGTAGGACTGACACCCACTCCCAAACGGAACATAGGAAAATGGCCCCGTATTCTAGACCAGCCAGGACTATATAGGCTCTGTTTCAAAACACAAAAGGGGGAAGGTGGGGGGGGGCTCTTGACCCCAGAGGGGTTCCTCAGTAATTACAGCACTAGCTGCTCTCACAGAGGACCTGAGTTCAGTTCCCAGGACTCATAGGGCACCTTACAGCTGTCTGTAACTCCAGCTCCAGGGGACCCGACACACCCATTTGACCTGCTCAGAAATGGCACACATGTGCACAGACAGACATGCAGGCAACATGAACATATTTATAAAATGGGGGGGGGGGGTAAGCAATGGTCTTTAGGGCCAGAGCACAGCTCAGGAGGGACAGGTGTTTACTGCTAAGCATGGGGGCCTGACTTTGGCTTTTCAGAATTCGAAGCTGGGCCACACATAAACACACATTTGTATTTTTTTTTTCAGACAGGGTTTCTCTGTGTAGTCCTGGCTGTCTGGAACTCACTCTGTAGACCAGGTGGCCTTGAACTCAAGAGATCTGCCTGCCTCTGCTTCCTGAGTATCAGGACTAAAGGTGTGTGTCACCACTGCCTGTCCCAGCATCAATTTTTTTTTTTAAAGATTTATTTATGAGTACACTGTAGCTGTCTTCAGACACACTAGAAGAGGGCATCAGATCTCATTACACATGGTTGTGAGCCACCATGTGGTTGCTGGGTATTGAACTCAGGACCTCTGGAAGAGCAATCAGTGCTCTTAACCACTGAGCCATCTCTCCAGCCCCCAGCATCAACTTTTTGTTTGTTTGTTTCGAGACAGGGTTTCTCTGTATAGCCCTGGCTGTCCTGGAACTCACTTTGTAGACCAGGCTGGCCTCGAACTCAGAAATCCACCTGCCTCTGCTTCCCAAGTGCTGGGATTAAAAGTGTATGTGACCACGCCTGGCTCAGCATCAAATTTTAAAAATTATGTCATGCATTTATTTTGTGTGTGGGTCATACACTCCCAGAGGTCAGAGGTCAACTTGTGAGTGTCCCAGCGCAGAACTCAGGCCTCAGGCTGGGTACCAAGTGCCTTCACTCATGGTTGGGACAGACTCACCACTGCCCACTTCTGAACAGGATTTAGCTATATAGCACTTCAGCTTGTCATCCTCCTGCATCAGTGTTCTTCAATGGGATGCCAGTGTGGTCCACCAGGCCTGGCTACCTGTGGATAAAGGTTTTTCTGAGACGGTGTTACTATGTCCTGCAGGCTGGCCTCAGACCTCGATGCAGACTCCTGTGATCAGAAGAGCCAGGACAACGGCAGGTGCATCTCCTCTATACTTGGCTGAGTTCAGTTGCTAGCGTGGAAGGCTATGCCCAGGTCACAAGGGGACCTACCTCACAAACTGGTTGGAAAATGTTCCTTTTGCCTTTGGTCTCTGAAAGACCTGGGGTCGTGAGTTCCTGGAAACTTGTTTTTTGTGGTTTGTGAAGCTGGGAAAGAACCCAAGGTGGCAGGCAATGCTCACCCCGGAGCTCCGCCCCCAGCCCTTGACTGGGTAAATCTCATCGGTGGCACTAACCCTAACCACACCCCCAGCCCCACTCTGGGGATTTCAGGCGAGGCTCCACCTCTGACCACGCCCCCAGCCCTTGGGGGCAGGTGGGGCTCCATACTGACCACGCCCACTGCCTGCTCCCTAGGGTTTTCTACCTTGGGTTTACTCTTCTTTTTTTTTTTTTTTTTTTTTAAGATTTATTTATTTATTAAATGCAAGTACACTGTAGCTGTCTTCAGACACTCCAGAAGAGGGCGCCAGATCTCGTTGCGGATGGTTGTGAGCCACCATGTGGTTGCTGGGATTTGAACTCTGGACCTTCGGAAGAGCAGTCGGGTGCTCTTACCCACTGAGCCATCTCACCAGCCCCGGGTTTACTCTTCTGTATGTGTAGGTAGATTGTGCATCTCTTTGAAGGATGGAGTTAGGGGATGAGTGGTGTCAGGTGACCCATGAATATGACTGAATCACAAAACCTATTTTTGACAGCAGGAGCCAGAGAGGCACTAGGTGGAAGGGGGAGTGTGGGTGGATCCCCAAGTAGTTGTGGATCTGGTTTCTACCACTGAGTTCATGTCCAGGACACAGGACAACTTGTGGAAGTCAGTCCTCTCCAGCACCATGTGGGTCCTGGGGATGAAAGTCAGGTTATCAGCAAGTGCCTTTAACCATCCAGCCAAACAGTTTTTGTTTTTGATACTGGGTCTGAATATACAGCCCAGTCTGCCCTTGAATTGGTGATCCTCCTGGCTCAGTGGCCCCCACAGTTGGGCTCACAGGCATGCACTACCCAGTCTGGCCCTCTCGACTTCCATCTCCTGCCTTAGCTGTCTATCTCCCTCCTCTCCCACTCACATTGCTGCTCAACATGAGGATTTTGGTGGCTACAGGGCCTGTGGTCTCTGCTGCTCAGGGTGAGCCCTGCTGGATACTGGGAGTGAGCTGTGGGGAGAGGGCCACAGCTTGCTGAGAGGGTTAAAGCTCACTCACTAGAGTCTTTTACTGTGTGAGAGACCTAGATCCCCCGCCCCCTCCCACATAGGGACAGCTGCAGAGCCCACTGGGAGTGTGGAGGTAACTGGGCCCCTTTGGAAGAGCTGCTGAGGGATCCCAGAGCTTCAGGCTGTGAAGTGGGGCTGGATTCCCTGGTGCATCCTAACTTGCTTCTTTGGTTAGAGATATGTTCCCCAGAAGCCAGCAGTGCCTGGATTCTTCCTGGAGGAACCCAATTCTCATGGCCAGCCTGGGTCAGGCCTCAGGTGTCCAGTTTGCTGAGCAGAGAGCAACATGTCTCTGTTGCAGGTGGGTTAGGATTTAGATGGCAGAAGGTCCTGTTCTACGAAGAGCCATCTGGGTCCTTCCAGGACTGCACCAGGGCTGGTGCAAGGGCTCCCTTTGTCTGTCTGGGATGCACCTGTAGTGAAAGAGATGTCCTTTTTCCATTGTCCTGTCTAGACTATGTCCTTACTTGCTTCCCCCTCCCCGATTCCCCATTCCCTTGTAGTCAAAGATGACCTTAAATTTAAAGTTGTAACCCTCCTGCCTTCCAGGCCCCAGTGCAGCCTGTTACATGCCGGCAAGCACTGTCTTCAAGCAACAGACACAGATGGACCTATAGATTTGGATCCCCCTTGTGGCACCTGCATCCCCATGTCCCCCATCAGCATCCTATGTCGCCTAATCTGTTTCCCCAAGTCCTGTGTAGTTAGAGAAGGGTTCGGTGCCGCAGTGGAGAGGTACTGTGAGCAGCCTGTGTTAGGTAGAGGACGTAAAACTGTAGGTGGGAGTGTCTTACTATCTCTGGGCCTCAGCTGCATTATCAAAATGCATAATGGGGACTATGCAAAGGTTTGGTGGAAGGCTGGGTGAGCCAGACAAGGCGGGTGGGGTGAGGAGCCGCTGACCATAAGTACCCATAGGATCCGGCCCACTTCCCGAAACTTCTGGAACCTGCTGTGAGAGTGGTGGCTCAGGGGTGTCCTGCTACGGCCTGGCTGTTGGTCCTAGTCTGCAGTGTCTCCGGGCAGGGTCTCCTAGAGTAGGGTCTCCCTGCACAAGACCCGAGGCCTCTTTGCAAGCCAAAGGCCATGGCGACAGGCACCTGCTGCAGGCCGGGCCCCTGGGCTGATAGCAGGAGACCCCTGATGCAGCCTGGAGGCCTGAGCTGGAGGCTGGGAAGCTGGAGGGGTGAAAGCTGGGAGGGAGTTGGGGGGGTGGTGGCGGGCCTCCAGTCAACAATCAGAGTGGGATGGAGATGGGTCCTGTGTGTTGCCCTGCCGCTGCCCTGGATCCTCCCCGCTGCTCTGCCCCCTCTGCCTTCATCTAAGTCTCCACAGTCTCCCCTTCCTTGTCTGCCTTTCTCCCTCCGACTCCTAGTAAAATATTAAGATTTCAATGTAATAATAAGGAAAACATTAAATATTAAATGTCTCCTTTTTAAATATTAAAACACTGAGCTGTACCCAGCTCCTCAGCCTTAGATCACTTTTTCCCATCCCAAGGTGACACAAGGTGTCACTCTCTAGACACCTCCAACCTTTTGGCTTTTTGACAGAACATCATTGTCTACAAAACTTACAGTCACGCACCCGTGATACTTCAAGCTTAAAATAAAACTTATGGGTGGGTCTTTAATCCCAGCACTCAGGAAGCAGAGGATCTCTGCAAGATCAAGGCCAGCCTTATCTACAGACCTAATTCTCGGACAGCCAGGGACTACACAGAAAAGCCCTGTCTTGAAAAACAAGCAAAAATGCTCACCACAATGGGATTCTTCCGTACACATTGTGTACTTCACTCCGCAACGCGATCCTGGGCTGTGTCAGCAAGTTCCTGCGATGTTATGCTGTGTAACAAATATCCACACAGTAGCACGAAGATATTCATTGTCATGTTCCTGGACAGCTGAGGCTGTCCAATATGGTTTTCATTTTATTTATTTCTGTGTTTGCATCCTAGAGTACAAGCACCACGCCATTTGCAGGAGTTTTCTCCTCTGTAGGCTCTGCAGGGACCCAACTGAGGTCCTCAGGCTTGGAAGCTAACACCTTACCCATGGAGCCCCCTCTCTGGTCTGTTTTATATATGGCTGAGTGAGGTCTTGCTCTGTAGCCCAGGCTGCCCTGGAATTTGCCACCCTTCTGCTTCGGCCTCCCAAGTGCAGGGCCAACAGACATTTGCTAGCCCCACGGAGAAAGGGCCTGTACTTTTCTGTCTTCAAGCAACAAGTGCTAGGCAGTCTTCCAGTCCATCATGACCTGGTATAAGCACAGCCTACTCAAGCATGAAGTCTACAAGGAACTACAAGGACTTGGAACCTAGCAGGGGACACCCTACTGTGTGCAGATCATCCCCCATGACGGGCAGGCAGCTGTTAGTTTCTAGGACTGGGTCAGTCACTCCCGGGTGAAGTGATTTCATGCCAGTATCTGAGCTCTGAGCCTCCAGGGCCTGTGACATCACTGCTCTGTGGCAGGGCTGGGGTGTCCACACTCCAAGACTATAGTTTAGCAAGGGTGGGACACTTCCCCTAAGTTATACAGCGTGAGGAAGTGGGGGCACAGACTTTATCTCCCACAGTTTGTTACCTGCAGGGGAGGTGGCCATTTTGAGAAGGGTCATGGACAAGTCTTGCTAACTTAGGGGAGCTGAGGGAAGGCTTGGCTTCTGGGAGTGCTAGGCAGAGCTGGCTAGCTGCACATCTTGTTGTCTCTACAGGAGGAGCAGGGAGCCTGACTCTGGCCTTGGGTCACAACTTCAGGGAATCATGCTCCCTGCTAGGCTTCCCAACTTAAGAGTGGGCTGATTGTCAGAGGGTTGTGGCCGTAGGGTCCCGTGCTCCATGTGCCAGAGGCTGCACGGCCAGACTAAGGGGGTACACAGGTCTTTTCCTAATTCCCAGCTGTTCTACAGGAGCACAGAGTCCTGCCCTGGCCCCTGCCTGGGCTGCTTCTCTTGTGGCAGACGCTTTAGGGAGGCACCCCAGCCTGAGGAACCTCAGGGCCTAGGCTCCCTGCTAGCCAGTCCTTTTCTCAGGCCCTCCTGGTTCCCCTGGGCAGAGAGAACAGGCAGGGACCAGTGCTAAGGGGACGCCATATGGAGAAAGACCAGGTTCTGGTGGTTCTAGGTGTGGTCTTCTTGCCACAGCCCACCAGGTGAAGCCGGCTGGGCTGCAGGACCAGGTGCCCAGGTTTCTCCCATCCCTGTGCTAGTCCCTGGCTGTGCTGTGCTCTGCCCTGGACCACGGTGTCTGATCAAGGTCTCCACTCGGCTCTGGCTTCTCCAAAGGTCAAAGTTACAGAGCAGGAAGGGAGGGGGAGGCTCACATGGGCAATTTTATTAAAAAACAAAACAAAACAAAACAAAAAACAAGAACAAAAGACCAAAACATCACACAGAAGTTCACCCCATAGAAGGAAGATCCCTGGGGCCCGGCCACCCTCCTTTGCTGCTAAGTGTCCTGCTGCTGCACGAAGGGGTTGGGGATGGCCTCCATGCCGTCCTGCGGGCAGATGAGCACCACTGAGGTGCCACGACATACGACAAGCCCCAGCTGCCGAGTGTCCTCCGTCAGCTTGTACTGGTCATCAGGGTCTGGTGGGATGAGAGGCAAGAGGACTGAGGTGCATATCCATCCATAGGCATGCCACAGCCGGGACCTCAGGGGCCTGAGAGCTCCCACTCACAGCTTCTGGGGACTGACAGATCCAGATGCTCTCAAACACCTGGACCAGCAGAGTCTAAACCACAGAACCATGAAGGTGGCTGAGGGAGGAGCCAGACATCTCCAGCTTCAAGAACGCTAGAGCCCATGCTGACCCCATAAACACCAAGGGGCATCTGCTGAGCAGCAGACGCACTGGAGAGGGTGGGCAACAGGAGGAGCTGGTAAGCAATCAGACATAACTGTCATGAGGGCTGGAGACAGGAAACCTGATGTGTGTGTGTGTGGGGGTCTGCTCAGGGCACTACAGGGTGGGCCTGCTTATACAGAGCTGAGATCCCATGAGCCCTGGAGTCTCTGACACAGGTAGACATTCCTGGCCGAGGACAGTGGCCACCACTCTTGCTGTCCCCGAGGGCTGAGGACAAAGCCAGATACCTGAGGAGAGTGAGCTGGAAGTCTCAAGTCGGGGGCTCTCCTGGCAAGCACGCCAGTCCTCTGGTGTTCCAACACTGCACCCTAAGTCACCATCCGCTGTAATCTGACCCCACAGGCCCCCAGCACCATCCTACAACAACCTCAGCCGGCTTACCTCTCATGTACTCCATGGTCCCATCCAGCACCAGGTTGAGCAGTGGGTCAAAGCCCTTCAGGATACCGCTGGCTTGAGGAACATGGGCGAGACATGGAGAATGTCAGTCCACCCCACAACACATATAGAACCTGGTATGGGGGCTTCAGGAACAGTTGCCACCACAGAACTCATGAGTAAGTAAGTGTGGTGGTGGCCTTGTCACTGTGACTCCAACCCTCTTCTTTCCAGTATGGAAGGGGGCTATAGATAGTGTCAATAAAACTTTATAGTCACCCATCCATGCAATCCAAAACAGTCTCTCTCCTCCTCCTCCTTCTTCTTCTTCCTCTCTCTCTCTCTCCCCCACCCCCTCAGGGTCTCATGTGCCCATGCTGGTCTCTGACTCACTAGGCAGCCTGATCCTCCTGTCTTACCCCTAGTGTTGGAATGCCAGGCTTATACAACCACGCCAGGTTTACATGGGATTGGGAATAGAACTCAGGGCTTCATGCCATGCTAAACCAGCAATCTACCCACAGACATACAGCCCCACCCGTGGTCGATTCTTGGAGACAGGTCTTGTTACATAACTTAAACTGGCCTGGAACTTTCAATCCTTTTATTGGGAAACCTTCCGGGTTCCTGCTGTGTCCAGGTGCTTAAAACAGGGCTTCCTATCGCCTCCTTCCACCTCCTCGTGGGTCCTGGCCCCTTCCTTCAGGATCCATCCATACTGGTCTGGGTGCTAATCTCACTTGGCTCCTTTCCTGGGGCTCTGTTTCCCCACCCACAACAGGGGCATACCTTTCAATGGTACACAACAGCCCAAGCCATTATTGGAACGCCTGTGCTAGGTGACTTCCCTTGCTTGCTGTGACCTCAGCCAAGCTCTGTGTCAGGGAGCCCTGCGGTAGGCACTCACCTTCCCGACCACCCTGGAACTTCACTCTAATGGTTTTATCGATGTACTTAGAGAGGTCCAAGATGCTTTCTTTCTTCTTTTTCTCTTTGTCCTGATGGGAGGTGGGGCGCTGAGGAGAGAGGTCCAGCCTCCCCACATCCCTGTTGCCTGGGCATGGCACCCAGGGACTCCTTTTCACCTCAGGCCCCCAGAACCCTGCGTGCATCCTCACCTCCAGTGTCCGCCAAATTGAATGCTATGCCCGAGTCTGCATTTCTGTCTGCATGCCCACGTCCTCATCTGCATCCCTGGATCCCCCATCTGCACTGTTTCCTGTACGCACCCCTGTCTGCCTGGTCTGCTACCCCCACGTCCCGCGTCTGCATCCTCGTGTGGGTCGTCTGTTTTCCATGTCACCTGGTCTGTACCCATAGCCTCCGTCTGCAGTCCCACGTGGCTCCCATCCTTCAGCACCCTGTCTCCCTACTCTCGGGCGTCCGTCACTCTCCTTTCAGTCTTTGTGCTATCGATTCCACAGCCCCTCGATCCCGCGGCCCTGCTTTCCGCGGTCTAGACATGCTCACCGCCATCTTGTCGCCGCGCGTCGCTCTGCGCAGGCGCCGCCCCGCCCCTTTCTAACGCGGAGGCCTTCGCGCACGCGCAGCCTCGGCACAGGCGCGTCGCGGCGTCCCGAAGGCGTTGCCAGGAAACCTTCCGCCTAGAGCTGCGAGGGGACCGGCGGACATGGCGGCGGCGCGGCTGACCGCAGCCCTGCTGCTACTCGCGGCCCAGGTGAGCGCCACGGCCGATCGGCCCGGCCCCGCCACTCCTGACCGTGCCCTTGACCTTGTGGTCCACTCGCTCATTGCCACCGCAGACTTCTGGCGGGGCTTGGCCCGCCCTGCGCCCCGGGGCCCCAACCGCCGCCGCCGCTGTCCCTGCCAGCCTCAGTTTCCCCTTCTGCAGAATGGGGCGAGTCCCCGCGCTCTATCCCCGGGGCGTCCAGCGCGGCCCCCGAGGTGCGTGCAGCCCGGCACGCCGGCTTCTGCTCTGTGACCTTGGGGGGAAGGGGGTCCCCATCTCAGGGTCGGTGCAGAACGCTGGGGACGAGCTTCTGCTGGGACGCCTCAGGTGTGCGCAGGGTGCGCCCTGGCAGGAGGCTGGCTTCTGGTGTGCTTTGCTTTCTGAGAGAGGTGGCATGCTGGTCTCGAACTTGGGGTAGTCCAGGCTAGCCTTGAACTCACTATGTAACCCATGTTGGCTTCACACTCACTCTGCAGTCCAGGCTGCCCTCCAACTTGCTCCGCAGCTCAGGCTGGCCTCCAGCTCGCTCTGCAGTCCAGGCTGGGCTCTGACTTGCCATGTTGCCCTGGCTGTCCCTGAGCACCCGGTGAGGCTTGGCTAGCCTGGAACTCAAAGCTAAACACCGGCCTGGTTATCTCACGCGCCCCATCGAAACTCCTGGCTTAGTAGAGTCCTTTCTTGTTTTGTTTTTGTGGCTCCAGCCTCCAGTCCCAGTGGATCCTGGAGTGCTGCATCCTTGGGTCTCAGGCCGGTTTGAAGGGTGGCCGGTGCGTCCTGCTACTGTGTACGATCTTGTCTTGTGGAACAAGAGCTCAGGTCATTTTAAAAAATACTTTTTCTTTTCCTTTTTGAGATTACAGACTTTTGTGACAGGGTCTCCCTGTATGGCCCAGGCTGGCGGTGGGCTTGCAGCTCTGCCTCAGCCTCCCGGGTGCTGGCACAACTGGCTGGCATGTGCCTCCTTGATTGGCTAAGCATTAAGGCATTCCTCACACATGTGGTTCCTGGGCTCTCCACCATGTGGCCAACATCTCTCTTTGGCTGCTTTTATCCCCACATCCTGTTCTTGGCTGGGCATGAGCTTTTGAAAGTGTGTCAGGGCTTGCTGCATCTGGCCAGTGGGCCAGGGCTCTCTCTACATCATATTTAGCAGGCCACTGTCCTTCTCTGGAAACTGCCCTCTTTGTGCAGGTGCTGTCCACCAAGGCTATTCTGGTTTCTCCTTGTCTTTTTTTTCTTTTCTCTTTTGATGGAGGAACTCCCCCGGCTATGCCATCTCTTCTGGCTGGACCTGCCCTGAGGCCAGTCCATGTCTTTTTTTTGTGGGTCTCTTTTATTGCTGGTCTGATGGAGGTCTTTCAGGGACAGTGACAGTGACAGGTTCTGAAGGATGAATAGGAGTTTGCTGAGGACGGGAAAGGAAAGAAGCTGTGGGCATCAGGTGCTAACCCAAGGTGTAAGAGATGGTGTTTTCCTGGGATGAGCTGACTTCAGTGTGCATGTGGGGCCTGTTCCTGCAGCTGGGAGTGCTTGCTCTTGGGGAAGCTGTTTCCACAGAACGATGAGACTTCAGTTCTTACTCAGGGCTAGAGGCTTTGGGAGGAAAGGGTGGGCCTGGCTGGACAGTGAGCCTGTGTGCTGGGAGAATTACTGGGCGGGTGATGGGTGTTGCCTGGACTTTATCCTGCATGGGTGTAGATGCACCTACTTTCCCATATCTGGTGGGGAGCAGGCAGGGTGCCATTCTTGGCTGGGTTGCAGCCTGGTCCTGGTGCCCAAGAGTAAAGCTAACTGAGTGAGAACTGGCATGGTGGCAGTCCAGGACCCCAGGGCTTTTTGTGATCCTGACTTAAAGACTTGATCCCATGCTGTTCCTGCTGGCCCGGTTTCCTACCCCTTTGAGGTGGTACTGGGGGCTGTGTCTATGTGAGGATGCTGTCGGGGCTTCTGGTCTCCAGGTCTTCCAGGTGTGACCAGGACACAGTGCCTTAGAACTGGTTCTTGGAAGAGCCTGACCTGTTAAGAGTGTCATTGTGCTGTCCCCTTGGTGACGGAGTAGAAAGGCTGCCGTGTGTGTGGTGGGGTGGGGTGGGTGACCGTGAATGTGCCTTTGTGTGGTCAATGATCACTGTGAAGAGAGGCAGTTCTACTCGTTTCCGTTTTACACAAAAGCCACTTTTCACAGAGAGCCCATCCTGGGTCCACACAGCACTGCTGTGCTCTGACAAGGGAAGCTCTCTGCTCTGCAGGCCCCTGTCACCACTGCTCCACTGCTGGGGGGCGGGGGGGGGGAACCATGGTCACAGGACTGAACTTATTTGTGTGCCGCAAAAACTTTATAAACACAAAAGGCAGGCAAGTTTGAGATGTGGACTGTGGCCCCCAAATCCCTCATGAAAGGAACTTTGTGGGAGGGGCACATGGCTGGTGGGTGTCTAGGGCCACACGGAGGTGCTTGGGGGTGTCCTGAAGTGCTTGGGGGTGGGTTCTGATTTTTCCCAGAGTGGAAGGAGGTTCGGGAGGAGGCTGGAGTGGGAGTGTAGCTTTGAGACCAACTGCTCTGAGCCCTGTGGTCTCAGTTGTCCTCTGCCCCTGCCCTCCCCTGAACTGGTGATGGCTTCAGCTCAGGGCCTTCCTGGGCACACACAGCTGCCTGGAGAGGCAGACAGGGGTAATATCTTGGGGACAGTTGGTGTCAGGGGCTCAGCTCTCTCTGGAGAGGAGTAGGGTCAGCGCTAGGTCCCTGAAGGGGACGCTTAAAAATGAGGTTCCTAGCTGCTTGCACTGTGTGTGGTCAGCATCTCCAGTGAGGACTGGGGCAACCTGGGCCTTCCTCATGCTGCCATGTTGAGATCAGGGCCTCCTGCAGTGTTTCAGGCTGAGTGGGAATCCCAACCCCCAAAAGCTGGCAAGCCAGGTCTGTGCAAGAAACCCAAGCATTCTGGTGGGGACCCTGACATCTGCTAGCTGCAGGTTGGTGTCCATCAATGTCTTGGGCCAGTGATCTTGTGCTCCCTGCCTGTTTGTAAAGCGGGTCCTCCGGTGACACCCAGTCTCTCCCTGAGGAGTTTGCAGCCAGGAGGAGTGAGCTCTGAGGGTCCTGGTTTCGAGTGACTTCTGGGGAGATGTAAACAAAATCTGTTTGCCCCAGATAAGTCACCCACATAACGGAAATGACTCCACCCAGGTCAGGCTCAGGAGAACGGTGAGCTTATGGGATGTCTTTATAGGAACACAGGTCCTGGAGGTGCATCGCTAGGGCTCCTCACTGGCTGGGCAAGGCCTTACTGAGTTTAGGAGAGTAATGGTAGAGTCCTGAGCCTTAGCTACCTCCAGCCCCTGCCAGTCTTCCCTCCTCTGGGTCATGTCCTGAGCCTTGGCCTGATGTAGATATGGTTGTTTTCTCTGGTGAGTGGTGGCCATGGGGCCACTGTGCCACAGCAATAGTGAGCTCTCCTCAGGACTCACTTGGCTCGGTTACTCTGTGACTAGCCAGGCTGACAGCCGTCATGATGTAGAACACAGCTGTGTAGAAGGTATCTCGACAGGCACAGCCATCCCAGGCACTCATCAGCACCGCAGAGGAGTTATCAGGGCTTTAACTTGTGGGTAGGATGTTTACCTAGCATGGCTGAAGCCCTGGCCTCATCCCTGCCATCACAGAACCAGGCACACACCTGTCATCCTAGTACTCGGGAGGTGGATGTGACAAGATCAGCTCAGGGTCATCCTCAGCTACAGAGTCAGGTGCCAGCCTGGGCTACATGAGACCCTGCCAACAATAGCAGTTACATTCCTGCTGTGGACTGTCATCTTCCCAGCCCAAAGCCTTTGCCCAGGCTCTCCACACCACCTGTGAGCTGTGACGTAAGCAGTCGGTTACAGCTGCAGCAGGGGTTACACCAACACGTCCCCCTGGCGTGTGGGTCCCTCACCCAGCAGCCTACACAGCGACTTGGCCAGCTTGCAGCCTGATCTCTGGCTTCTGCAGCCAGTTTGTGGGTCTTCAGCATCAGGGACCTGCTGTGCTATGACACTTTATGGCCTGTTTTACAAACCTGTGGGACTCTGTAAGACTCTCAAGGATTAGCATTATGTAATGAAAGTACAATTTTAAAATCATTTTGTGTTTGAGTCTGTGTGTATTTGTATGCATATGCTACAATGAGCAAGGATGTCAGATGACAATGTGTGGGGGTCTCCTACCCCATGAACTCCAGTCCTCAGGTGACCTTGAGGCCCTGTACTGAGAACCATTTTGTAGAGGCTGGACAGTAAGTACCTATTAGTTTTAAGTGGTTCTCGAGGATACCAGAAAGAGCTCGCTGCCCAGGTCCAGGTCCAAGCTCAGGCCTGTGGTGGCACTCCCCTCGGCAGGGACAGGCTGGGGCAGCAGCATGGAGGGACACATGCCTCTCTGCTTTCTTCATTCTGGTTACTGCTGCTGTGGGGCTGAGCTCTGCCCACTCAGGCCCCATGGTGGAACTCCTTAGGTAGACCAGGCTGGTCTCTTCCTGAGTGCAGGCATTAAGCCACCATGCCTACCTCCTTACTCTGCATTGAGGGTGGATCTGGGGTTGTCAGTCACCCCTTCCTAGCCCCCTGCTTCTCCGATGTCTGATTGCCTTGGAGCCTGGGAAGCCCTAATTAGCATCGGTCTAGCTCACTCTCTCCCAGCTGGTACAGCTAGCCTGCACCTCCATATCTGCCTCCCTCGCCCCAGCTCCTGCCACATCAGGGTTACAAGACGGCACTAGGCTCCTGGGCAGACAGCTGAGCCTCGGCAGAGTCTGGATATTTCTGTAGAAGCCACACAGCTGACTCCAGCCCGTTCTAACCCCCATCCCATGTGCTGCTCTTACCGGCTGCATGTGTTCCTCACTTCTGCTCTAGGATCCCTGTCTCCACTGTAGCTCAGAGAGCTGCTCTGGCTCCCTTCAGGCCCTGTAAAGCCCCAGTAGCAAGCCACGGGGGGGGGGGGCAGGGAGGCCCACACAGTCTTACAGATGCTGGCCTCAGGAGCCCAGGGAAGTTGACAGGACTCAGCCAGTGAAGGGCTGCAGCACACCTCTGTGAAGCGCTGGTCCTCCACAGCAGGCTCTGGGAACTAGCCATGGCCCTGCCGCTCGCTCCAGAGCCGGGCTGTGACTCGCTGCTGCCTCTGGGTATGGGTCTGGCAGCATTGGCTGTCCCAAATGCTGGGCCCTGGTCAGAAGGGCGGTGCAAGGGACAGTAGTGAGGGAGCTCCCCCTTCTTTGAGACAAGGTCTCTACAGCCCAGGCTGGCCTCAAACTCATAGCAATTCCTTTGCCTCAGCTTCCAGAGTGCAGGGATGACTGGCCTGTGTCACCGTGCCTTGCTCAGGAAGGCACCTTTGTCTGTGTCTGGCATCCTCACCAAGACCAGGCATCCATGTTGCCTCTGACACCTGAAGTCCTTACTGCTGTCTTGTCGTTCCAGGCGGCCTGTGAGTTTGGCGTGCTGCGAGTGGTGTCCCAAATCAGTAGGACTCGGAGCAGGGACTACTGCATCCTCTACAACCCACAGTGGGCCCACTTGCCACATGACCTCAGCAAAGTGGTAAGTGTCACACTAGGCCACACTGCCACTCACCTGGGAGTCCTTGGGTGGGCCCTCTGTCCCTCTGGGCCTGAGTTCTCATGTGCAGGAGGAGCAGCTGGCTGAGGGCTGTGGGGAGGCAGGTCTGCTGGGGACCCTAGTCAGACAAGGCTTGTCACGACTACTGGTCTGTGACAGATAGACCAGGTCAGAGGGCACCTCAGGAGTGACAGCCTAGGGCAGGACTGTTCATCTCACCCCTCTGAGTCTCCCATGGCTGCCTGTCCCCCTGTCTGTTCCCAGGGAGGTGCCTGTCCTCTGAGTGAGCCTCTCCACCCTTCCCATCCACGTTTAATGGTGTGCATGAGTTCTGTGTACTTTGTGTGAGTGCTCACAGTGGGGCAGCATGCCTTTTTAGCCTTGAGTGATACACATGCCACTGTGACCTTTACTGAGGCCTGGGACACTTGCTAGGCATTTGAAGGACACGCAGTGCAGGGAGGGGAGGGCTTTGTGAGTCCTGGGTGCACCTGTTGTAGCCTGGTATGTTGTGTCCCCTCACACGTGTCACCTCACAGGATCCTCGGCAGTCCTTAGGCCTCCAATGCAGCTGGGGACAGCAGCCTGCTGTCTTGGTGTCGGGACTGATAGGGACAGTTAGCATGGGCTGCTCCAGGGCTTTTCTGGGGACTTGGAGGCCCTGACCCCGTGCCCTCCGCAGTCTCTCCTGAAGCTTCGAGACTTGAGCACCACCCAGCTCTGTTCCTACCTTGATGTCCCTGCAGAAGACTTCACCAACCAAATCGCACTGGTGGCCCGGGGCAACTGTACCTTCTATGAGAAAGTGCGGCTGGCCCAGGGCAGTGGGGCTCACGGGCTGCTGATAGTCAGCAAGGAGAAGCTGGTAGGGTGCTCGGGTCTCCCTCCGCTTACCTCTGGGGTGGTGGGAAAGCATTGGGGAGCCCTGGCTCCCACATGGTGAGAGACGCTGTAATGACAGGTGGAGGCACAGGTCTATGCAGTCATGGCCCCAGAGCTGGGGTTGATAAGTCGCTGGGGCTAGAGACCTGTAGAGTGGCCCCTTGCAGGGCCAGTGCTGGGGAGCCCTGGGGTTGGTGCCTTGCCCAGCCAGCCTGAACCCCGGCCTTCCTGCCCTTCTGCACGCCAGGGTGTGGTGCCTGAAGGAGGATTGGAGTTGTCCAGCCAGGGGGCTTGGGTGACCCTAAACTCCTGTCCACTTCAGGTCCCTCCAGGAGGCAACAAGACACAGTATGAGGAGATAAGCATCCCTGTGGCCCTGCTGAGCCACAGGGACCTTCGAGACATCTTCAGGGTAGGCGGCAGGGCGGGGCTGGGTGGACAGGGCTTAGGATCTGGGTTCTGGGTGCAGGTCCTAGCAGTTGACTCAAGGTTGGATCGTGAGGGTTCTGGGTAGGTCCTGGATGAAGCTGGGGCACAGTGATGCCCACCCTCTGAGCCCACTCTCCTCTCGGGGACAGCGCTTTGGCCGTGAGGTAATGGTGGCAATGTATGCTCCAAGCGAGCCGGTGATGGACTACAACATGGTCATCATCTTTGTCATGGCCGTGGGCACCGTCGCCATCGGTGGCTACTGGGCTGGCAGCCATGATGTGAAGAAGTGAGTACAGCTGACTCCAGGCACCATGGGAGGGGCCGAGCCCTGGAAGCCATGGCCCTGGGTGACCCCGATGTTTTCCAAGAAGGTACATGAAGCATAAGCGAGACGATGGTCCTGAGAAACAGGAGGATGAGGCGGTGGACGTGACTCCAGTCATGATCTGCGTGTTTGTTGTCATGTGCTGCTTCATGCTTGTGCTTCTCTACTACTTCTATGACCGCCTGGGTATGCCACCCACCCGCGGGCCCCGCCCACCCACCCAGGGCCCCGCCCACCCACTCGCGGGGCCCCGCCCAAGGACCGAGGGGCCATAGCTGCTTCCTTGATTTCTTACCCTTCCTGCCCCTCGCTGTTCCTGCGTCCTGCCTGCCTGGCCCCGCAGTCTACGTGATCATTGGAATCTTCTGCCTGGCCTCCTCCACTGGTCTCTACAGCTGTCTGGCACCCTGTGTGCGCAAGCTGCCCTTCTGCACATGCAGGTGAGGCCCAGGCCTGACCAGGCCCTCTCCTCCCTTCTCCTGCAGTCTCTTACCCTCCTGGCGTATTCAGAGATCCAGGAGGTGCTTACTAAGTGCTGGTCGTGGGTTGGGTAGGCTTTGGGGCTCCAGTCGCCTGTGCACTGTATACCCCTTCCTGTCTAACTGAGCCACAGGGTATGACACGGGGGTCCCGGAGAGTGAGGCCAAGGATGGTAGGCTGGGAAGGGAGTGGCGACATCATAGGCCTCCAAGGCTCTACCTGCCCCTGGATGGCACTGCTTCAGAGCCACCTGCGGCTAGGTGAGGCCAGCAGCCACAGGGTAGTGGCCCTTAGGGTTGCTCTCCTAGAGCCAGAGGGACATGCCACATAGTCAGGGCTCCTACTCAGGGCTGAGAGGGAACAGCAGGCACAAGCCAGCATGCGATCGAGGCTCAGGGTGGTGTTGAAGTGAGGGAAGAGGGACGCTGACGGGTGGTCCCCTCCAGGGTCCCCGACAACAACCTGCCGTACTTCCACAAGCGCCCACAGGCCCGCATGCTGCTGCTGGCACTCTTCTGTGTCACTGTCTCCGTGGTGTGGGGTATCTTCCGAAATGAGGACCAGTAAGTGTTGCTTTGTCCCTGTCGGCTTCTCACTGCTGTCCTCGGGTGCCCCCGCTGCCCAGCGAGGCCTTGGGCTTCCCATCTTTAGGGCTACACACCACGGCTGCCGCCTGCCCGTGTCCCATTTCATTTAGGCCTGGCCAAGAGCCCACACCCCGATAGGAATCTAGATAAGGGTTCTGTCCATCCTTTGCCCAGCTCCTGGGCAGGGCAAGGGGACATGCTGGCTCAGAGCCACTATTTGTCACTCACATCTTGGCGTGGGCTCAGGCAGCACCTGATGCCCAGGTGCCACTTGCCGTCCGCCCCGTGGCGATAGAAGCTCCATTTTCTCCTGCACTGAATTCCCACGGGGCTCTGATGCATACACATCCCCCTTGAAGGCAGAGGCCTGGCGCCATGGCCCCAAGGACAGCCTGCCTGTCCCCACCTGGCTCCTGGTCGTCACGGACACTGGCTGGCACAGCCCGAGCACTCCTGGCTTCCGTGCTGCTTGGCGTGCTAATAGATGTGCTGGGGGGAGGAGTGGGGCAGAGCCAAGCTCCCTGCTGTCCCCACATGTCCTACTGCTGCCTGCTGTGCAGTCAGACAGGGGAGTCGTGCCCCCACAGAAGCTTGCCTCTGCCCTTCACACTGGGCTGCAAGGCCCTGGGCAGGCCCAACTCCTAAATTCCACAGTTGTATGTTCTGGGCATGTTGAGGTGTGACAGGAACCATCACGCCAGCTTGTTCCCCACATGGAGCCCCACTCCACATCTGCTTGAAGCCATGCTGTGGTCCATGCTGCTGGCCTGCCTCTGCGGTGCTCCTGCTTCTGGGGTCTGAGGCCCTGTGTGGGCGGGGGGGGGGGGGGGTGTGGAGCATGTAGCTTGGTGGCAGGTCCCTGGTGGCTGCTTGGTGTAGGATGAGGCAGGGATAGAGCTCAGAGTCATTGAGTGAGCATTCTCCTCCCAGGTGGGCATGGGTCCTGCAAGACACCCTGGGCATTGCCTTCTGCCTGTACATGCTGAAGACCATCCGCCTGCCTACCTTCAAGGTGAGGACTGCCAGTAGGCAGGGCAGGCACAGCCCTGGTGGAGGTCTGAGGAGCTGGGAGCACATGGGTCGGGGTTGTTGGGGTCACTCAGGTGCTGGCTCCCGCAGGCCTGCACGCTACTGCTGCTGGTGCTCTTCATCTACGACATCTTCTTCGTCTTCATCACCCCCTTCCTGACCAAGGTAGGTCCCCTCTGCCCTCCCAGCTGCCTGCCCCCCTCCCACTCCCTGGCTGACAGCCTGTCTTGTGCAGAGCGGCAACAGCATCATGGTGGAGGTGGCCACCGGGCCCTCGAACTCATCCACCCATGAGAAGGTAGGCCAGCCCACCACAGGGGCTGTGAGCTGTGGCCCCAGCAGGGTGGGTGGGCGCGGGCGTCCAGGCTGAGCCCTGCTCTCCCCACAGCTGCCCATGGTGCTGAAGGTTCCCAGGCTGAACACCTCACCACTCTCCCTGTGTGACCGGCCCTTCTCCCTCCTGGGCTTTGGAGACATCTTGGTGCCAGGTGTGGGCTGAGCGCGCGGGGCGGGTGAGCAGGTGGGCTGTGGGGCATGATGACGCCCATTCAGGGACTTCAGGCAGGGTCTGGTGGCAGAATGGCCTCCTGGGTAGTGCATGACTGTATGGCCACACCTGCCAGGTCCCCCATGCTTCATAGGTGATGTGTGTGCCCATTGTCACCATCCACATGGCAGGGCCCCTCCAGGTCCTGACATCCCTGTGGGACACTGGTTACTGGCACAGCCAGGGACCATGCTGAAGTGTGGGCCTGGTCCTACTGTCCTGTCTCAGTGTGGTCGCCCATAGCTATGCCACTGGTGTGGTGACTCTGCATCCTCCCCACAGGGCTGCTGGTGGCCTACTGTCACAGGTTTGATATCCAGGTGCAGTCCTCCAGAATTTACTTTGTGGCCTGTACCATTGGTAGGTGGTCCACTCTTCTCTGTCGCACTCTTCTCTGCCTTTTGTCTGTCACCTTCTGGTCCCCAAGACCCTAGTTCTACTTGTCCTAGGCTGATTTTAAGTGTCACCTAGTGGGGCTGGGCTTGAGTAGTTGAGTGTCTGGCCCAAGTGCTTCCTATACAGGCGTCTAGGGCCACCCACTGTCCTCGCTGACCTGCACAGCCCTGGGTATGAGGTTTCTGGTCCTTCTGCCTCAGCTACCACGGTTCTGGGATCCCGGCTTGTGGCTAGTGCTCTCCCCAATGACTGTCCTTGCTCCCCTCTGTGGTGGCGCCCTGACCAAGCATTGCTCCCCCCAGGTGCACTTCGGCTGACACTCTCTCTGTCCCTGCAGCCTATGGCCTGGGCCTCCTGGTGACCTTCGTGGCTCTTGTCCTCATGCAGCGTGGCCAGCCTGCACTACTCTACCTGGTCCCTTGCACACTGCTGACCAGCTGCACCGTGGCTCTGTGGCGCCGGGAGCTGGGCGCCTTCTGGACGGGCAGCGGTTTTGCGGTGAATACCAGTTTGCTATGACTGCGGCGATAGCCCCCTAAGGCCACCAGGTCAAGTTGAGTCCAGCCTCCTTGTGCTCCCACTGAGCCCCTGGCCTGGGTCCCTCGCTTCTGGAAGGTCATGCTTTGGGCTTTTTGGTTCCCTGTGGGGAACTCTCTGATGTGACCTAAGGCTTTGAACACACTCCTGCCGCATTGCCGAGCCCCCCCCCCAAACCCCCCCTCACTGCCCTGTAGCAGCCGAAGAGGATGGAAGGTACGTTGGAGGGCTGTGAGAGGATGGGGAGTGCCCACCACAGACAGTGGGTGCCACGTGGCTCCCCAAGATGAGCCTTTCTTCTTGGGTGCGTCTTTCAGGGGGCTCTGTGCTCTGGTACTTCCTTGGTGTTACAGAGGCAGCTGCTGGGATAGGCAGGGATCTGCCCAGGGCCAGCCTGTGCTCACGGACTGCTTGGACTTGAGGGTTACTGCTCCCCACAGGATTTCACTGATGAGTGGGATTGCTCGGAGGAGCACTGGGGAGGCATGAGACGGAGAGCACTTGCTGCCCTGGGTGCTGAGTGGTGTTGGGCCTGGATGAAGCTGCATAGCCCTGGGTGGCGCCGGGTGGTGGGGGCTGGGCGTTTCTGGCTCTGGGTGGTTGCTGCATGCCTCCTGCTCTAAGTGTCCTGCATCTGTGTGGGTTCTGCCCCGTTGGGGTCTGCTCTGACTGGTCCCAACTGGTCCTGCTCTCATAGCCCCCTCCTCTCTCCAGAAGGATGCACCTCAGACCCCGTGGGCCGCAACCCAGGCACCTGTGCCTCCGAAGGCTGTGGGTTCCTCCCTCTCCGAGCAGCCTCCAAGTGAAGAGCTAGCCAAGAGCCCCCTGTCCACTGAGGAGGCCGGAGCCGCAAACCCTGCCAAGGATCCTGACAACCCTGTGGCCAGTCCCCTCAGCCCCTCAAATGGGGATGAGGCTCAGCCTATCCCTGTGGTGAAGCCGGAGACTTCGGCCTAGGAAGAAGAGGGGCGAGAGCTGGGCCCTCGCCGCCTTCCACGCCACACAGATGCTGACCACCTGGGACCTGCAGGGGACAGAGACAGCTGCCACCCACCAGGGTGACAGACCTGCTCCGTGTCCCCCCTAACATGGTGCTCAGGCCTCTGAGGCCTCAAGTAGATTCTCCCCGCAGCTGCACCCCGCGCCCAGCTCTGCTTTGCACCAGGCCGTGAGCTTCATCTGCTGCCCACTCCATGCAAGGCCGCTGCCCACGGTGCTCGGCCGATGCTCGCCCTGCAGATGCTCCTACGGCCACGCCTCCCTCCACAGGGCTGGGCTCTGGGGCCAGAGCAACCCCAACAAGCAGGTTCCTATGTTGGGAGCAGCCTCGAGGGGCCTGTCTGTGGGCACTCTGCCCGCGGGGCCCAAACCCCTTCAGGAGAGTCCACGCCAAGATGGAGTTGAGAATGCGGGCCACTGCTCTAAGCCAGTAAACGGCTCCAGCTCCAGGTCCTGCGCTGTGCAGCATGGTGGGAGCTGGCCACGTGTGGATGGGTCCACGTCCCCAGCAAGTCCATCAGCTCAGACGTGCAAGTCTTCCAGGCCACTGCCCTCTGCCCCAGCAGTGGCTTCTGGACTGGCATCTGTCCTCTACCTCACCAACCAGGCTCTGGACTCCATGACAGATCTGCCTGCAGGGAGCCCAGCACACATGCTGCATGTCACCGAGGCAGAGGCCACAGTCCCCACACGCTGGGATAGAACTCGGGAGCCACAGCCACCCACACTTGCATGGAAAAGGGTGTCTGCTGCAGGGTGACAAGCAGGGACAGCTGGGTGGTCCTCCTAGAGCTCTGGGGATGGGGGCAGGGGACATCCCCTAGGCACCCTGTCTAACCAGAATGGATAGGCAGAGGAGCGCTGGGGCCCAGCCACCTGCTTCTGCCATTGGACTTGACAAGCCATTTTGTACTGGGTGTCCAAGCAGTCCTTCCCCCTCTGGGGTGGTCGGAGGTGCTCTGCAAGGTCCCGTCCGAGGGCCCTGGCTTTAGGTTGTCAGGGGATTAAAACAGCTTTTCATACTCACAGTGGCCTCCTGTCCTGTGAGGGGGTGGGAGTCCTGGTCTGGCCTGGACACCTGAGGGCTTAACTGTCAGTTCCCCAGTGCCCTGGAGTCCCACTGAGGCCTGAGGTGTGCCATCCCTGACTGGCTGGTCCTTGCTGGCCTCACCGCTCATGCACTCCTTTCCTGTGCAGGAAGGGACTCTTAGCTCTGTGGGGACCAGAGATGTGTGTGGTCCCCAAGCCACTGCTGAGCTGCCTTGCAGCCGGGCTAGCGGCACACATAGAGGTAGGCACATCTCTGAGTTCTCTGCCGGTGTACTCTATAGGGCAGGTTCCAAGCCAGATGGGGGGTGGGGGCTATGTAAAAAACCCTATTTTCAAAAAGGAAAAAGTGGTGACACCCCTTTAACCCCAGCACACAGGAGACAGAGGCAGGTGGATCTCTGAATTAAGTCCAGCCTGGTCTACAGATCGAGTTCCAGGACAGCCAGGGCTACACCCAGGGACCCTGTCTCAAAAAAAAAAAAAAAAAAAAAAAAAAGGCAAAACAAAGCAAAAGAAGGACACAGGCCTAGGGACTGCAATAAGAAGTTCCTGCTCTTCCTGAGTGCCCTCATTGGGTCCCAGCACCAGTGTTAGTGGCTCCTAACGGCCACAATGGCGTGTAGCCATCCTCAACCCTGGAGGACCTGCATCCTGCACACACCTACGCACAGGCTCCCACACACAGGACAAATCTTTCCTTTCCTCTCCTCCCCTCCCCCCCTCCCCTCCCCTTTTCTTTTCTTTTCTTTTCTTCTCTTCTCTTCTCTTCTCTTCTCTTCTCTTCTCTTCTCTTCTCTTCTCTTCTCTTCTCTTCTCTTCTTTTCTTTTCTTTTCTTTTCTTTTCTTTTCTTGGCTTTTCAAGACATAGTTTCTCTGTGTAGCCCTAGCCATCCTAGAACTCACTCTGTAGACCAGGCTAGCCTTTCACTCAGTGAGATCCACCCGCCTCTGTCTCCTGAGTGCTGGGACTAAAGGCGTGCATCATCACTGCCTACCTGTCTTGTTTTTGAGGCAGAGTTATGTAGCCAGGGCTGACTACCAGTCCCCTGTTCTCCACAACCTGGTGCTGGGATAGCAGCTGTGTGTTACCATATCCACCTGTTCGGTACTGGCCATGGAAGCCAGGGCTGTGTGCTTGGGAGAGAACACTTGACCCAATAAAGCCCAGCTCAACCTCTCAAACTCCGCTGAGACCCAGTCACCCCTATACCAGCCATGGGCTCCATGGGTCCAGCTATGAGCCTCATGTCCCAAGCCCCAAACTTAAACTTGGCTGGGGTTTTGTTGTTTAATTTTGTTTTGTTTTAAAGATTTTTATTTATATCAGG
The DNA here is from genome assembly GCF_978045245.1 of Mus caroli. Taxonomy (NCBI): domain Eukaryota; kingdom Metazoa; phylum Chordata; class Mammalia; order Rodentia; family Muridae; genus Mus; species Mus caroli. Next base: position 79,665,332 of record NW_028227264.1, read on the forward strand.
GTGTAGTGCTGCACGCCTTTACTCCCAGCACTCGTGAGGCAGAGGCAGGAGGATTTCTGAGTTCGAGGCCAGCCTGGTCTACAGAGTGAGTTCCAGGACAGCCAGGCTACACAGAGAAACCCTGTCTCAAAAAAAAAAAAAGTGTTTGCACATGACCAACTTCACAATAGCCCCTCTCTGCCCAATCTGTGACTCTGTGATCCCATTTCACCGTGGACTCACCCATCCATCCATCCGTCCACTCACCCACTCATTTATGAGTCCACTCAAGCATCTATCCATCCCTACTCACCCCTCCCCTTGTGAGCACCTGTGCCTCAGACACGCCTCCAGGACTGCAGAGGTATCCGGGGAACCACCTCTATCCCAGGTGGCTCAGAGTCTGGTGAGATAGAATGAGACCCAGGTCTGGAGACTTGACCCCCACACAGGAGGAGACGACCCCTACATGGGGGGTCTCGATCTAAATGGAGAGGCTGCTGTTAGGGCAAGCTGCCTGGAGGAGATGGTCATTAGAGTCATTTAAGGGACCCAGGAGGTGTCTTTAAAGGCTGGGTGGACCCCAGCTAGACAGGGATGGGGGTCTGCAGCCTTGAGCGGAGCAGGACGTGGGGGATTTGTTCCTACTGGCAGGGTCTAGTGGGCTCTAAGAAGTCCAGGGCATCAGGGTCTAGAGTGAGGATGGAAGTATCAAGGTGGCACCATGTGTCCCTGTGAACTGAGCTGACACCTCCCTGCAGATCATAGCCTTGGATATGATGGGGGTCTCTGGAGGGTTCCGCCTGGCACAACTCAGCTCCCATGCCATGGGTTCATCATAAGCCTTCCCCTGTGCACACAGCTGGACCTCTGCAGGCAGCAGGTGACATGAGTGCAGTATTTGAGGCAGGGGCTTAGCTGGGGGGGGTGTCAAGTGAAGAGGAGGCCAGAGGACACCACCCAGGTGAGGCTTCAGGAATGCCCCTGCTTCAGTCCTGTCCATGGCTCCTTATGGCTGTAGACATTCTCTCCAAATAAACAAGAAGGCAGAAACATATTCCACCAATCGGTGTAGGAAATAGCCCTGGACGGGGGAGACGCTCAATGGTCACCGTCAGTCCAAAGAGCAGAGTTCACATCCCAGGCCCGGTGCCAAAGCTGGGTGGACATGGCTGCCCTCCTATAATTCCAGCCTGGAAGGGAATCCCAGAGCAAACAGACCAGAGATAGATGGGTGGAGAGGTGGAGACACAGCTCAGGGTTGAGTGTCTTGCTGCTCTTGCAGAGGACCTGAGTTCAGTTCCCAGCACCCATGTTGGTAAGCTCACAACTGCATATAGCCCCAACTTTAGGGGAATTAGATACCTCTGGCCCACTGTGGGTGTTGACAGACACATAAACACACACACACACAGCTCAATCCTGTTACCTAAAGAGGACCCTGGAATCCTCTGGCTTTGTCCTGTTTCACCTCCTCCTGCCTCAGTTGCCAGCAGAATAGCCCTTATGTGAAGCCCAGGCAGCCCACCCAGCTCATCAGGGATCCACCGTGGTGGGCAGACCCCGACTTGATCCCAGGTTCCCTCTCTACAGGTGTGGACACTGCCCACTGCCACCCCAACCCTGGCTCCAGTCAATGGGGCAGGTCCCTGACCTCAAGACAAGGTGGTTTGGGGTGTGTGGCCACTTGAGAGGGTGGTAACCAGCCCAGGTTACTCCTACCTGTGGGAAGCCCCGCCTTTCCCTCCAGGCACAGCTCAGCTCTGGCTCCCCGGTGTCCCTGAAGCTCTGTGAAGCTCTGCTCCGCTGGAAGGCTGGAAATCGGTGAGCCGGGGATCCCCTCAGGGCTCAAATTTCCCTTGGGAAGACAGAGTATGCAGTTCGCAAAACTCTGGGGTGTGAGGGTGCACTGTCGGGGAATCAGACTGAGTGAAGGTCTGGAAGGCTCGGGTATCCTGGGAGCTGCCCCTGGGGCAGAGTGGGAACAGCCAGGGCTGAGTAAACGGAGGAGAACAGGTGTCTCAGTTGGGGTGTACAGATATGGCTCAGTAGAGGATCGGGGATCCTGCCCACCCAAACTTTCCCCATCCCCGCGTCAGTTTTCCAATCTCTTCCCCTACAATAGATAATTACTAGGTGTCTCAGAGGCTTCCCAGTGGGTTCGGGGAAACCCGAGACCTTCCGGTCAATGGGGGACTGGATGTAGCGCGCCTTTAATCCCAGCACTCTGGAGGCAGAGGCAGGAAGATCTCTGAGTTTCAGGCCAGCCTGAGTGACAGAGTGAGTTCTTGTCTCGAGAGTAGAGGGCCAGTGTGTGTGTTTGAGAAGGGTCGGGGCATTCAAGGTTATGGTCACAGGATGTGACATTAAGGGGGTCCTATGTGCCCTCAGAAGGGGCTCTCGTGTGTATTTTTGGTTTGTTTGTTTGTTTGTTTGTTTTTTGATGTGTAATGGGACTGTACATGGACAGTGGCCGTTTGGGGTCAGTGGTTTACACTGTACCTGCTCAGAACTCACTAGTGGCACCCATGGGTGAGTCCTGATAAAGGCTGTGTTCTCTCTCCGGTCCCCAGTGGCTGGACACTCACCTCCATCTGTGCTCATGACTGACTCCAAGGAAGGGTGGCCGAGAGGACTTGGGCCAGGTGTTTGATAGGTGCTGGTCACCTCCTTGTGCTCTCCACGTGCCACAAGCCACCCCAGCTGGAGCCTGCCCTCCTGCCCCGTCCTGTGGCTCAGACTGGCTGTGTTGTGCATCTGTGGTCAGGGATAGCAGGGCACAGTCGTGTGGGTCTCTAGTGGCTGTGTGTCATGGCATGGTGGTGAAGTGTGATTGTGTCAAGGCTGGAGAGAGGCAGTGTTCCTGGTCTCCCTTAGTGTCCCCACTGAGCTGAGCACAGGATATACATGTCCTACATGTCCTAGTGTGGTGACGCAAGGAGGACACTCTTGTGTCTCCAGCCATAGCATGGAAATTTGCTGGGTGCTGGGGGTGGGGGCAGGGGGAGGGGCTAGTGTGCATTTTCCAATGACGGGAAGTACTTGGGGCTACTGGGTTTCATCTACGTCTGACCCACTTGTTCCTCTCAGGAGCCAGAGCAGGGGACTCTGGTGTCCATCACTATGATTCTGAGGCCAGGTAGGGCTGCTGTGACTGTTAGTGTAGGGGAGGAGGACAGAGAGAGAGAGAGAGAGAGAGAGAGAGAGAGAGAGAGAGAGACATATACATAGAGATACAGAGAGACATCAAGACAGATAGGGATAGATAGACATACAGACAGACAAAAATAGAGACAATAAGGCATAGAGAGATACAGAGACACATAGGGACAGGGAGACAGATAGAGCGGACATGGGGTGACAGTCATCGAGTCCCCGGTATGGTATGTTTAGGCCCCTCGTGAGCACATTCCCTGAGCTGTGAGCGTCTTCCATTTCTGAGTCTCTAGCTTTGACACAGCCTTCTCCCCCCGCCCCAAACCGTGTTTCTCAGCTGCCTGTGTCTCCCACGCCATCATTGGCTTCTCTTTCTTCCCAGCACATTGTAGTCCTGACAGGACTCCAGAGGTCACATCAATGGTTTTCTTCCAAACATCTCTTCCCTTGTAAGGCTAACAAAAAACGGCAGAGACAAAAAGAGAGATAGAAAAGGAGCGAGCTTACTGAGTTTCTTTTACACTTGCTGAGTGATTTACTTCATGATTGGGGCCAGGATGGGACTGGTGGGGGTGGAGGAGCTGAGGAGAAAGGATGGGGCAGAATGGGAGTACTGGTGGCCTGGCTTGTCACCCAGCCACTCAAGGAGCTCAGGGGGAGAGGAACTGGGTGTTCAAGGCCCACCTGGGCTAGTGTGAGTTTATCTCAAAGTAAAAATTTAAAACAGGGCACGAAGTGTGTGCAAAGAACCTGCCTAGAATCCCCCAATGAGGGACCTGGAGCATGAATTAGGCCAGACTTCCACAGCTGCCAGGCCCCACAGACTGCAACAGCGTTAGGACACTGGAGTGCTGGGGTGGCTGCCTGATGGCTCTCACTCCTAGCAGCATCTGATGTCTTAGTGACTAAGTTACTGCCTTCTATCTCGTCTCGGGCTACTTGCCTGGCACTTGCTCTACTCTATGCAGACCTGACACTGACAATGGTGAGGGTGGTGTGGAGCACAAGCTGGCCAGAAATATGGCTGGAAACATAAGTCATCGTGCGTGCTGAGTTCACGGGCACCACTCTGCTCACAGCCCTCCAGCTTCACGCATCCGAGGAAGCCCCGATTCACTCCTAAGCCCCGGTCACCGATACAGTTAGGTGAAGAAAAGTTCAAGCAGCTGTCCTGGCTCAGAGGTTCAGGCTGGAATGACTGGGATGATCTTGTCGATGAATAGCATGCCGCCTTGCTGTCCCTAGCTGAAGTGACAACTCAGACATGAGCCCAGGCTGGCCTCCTGTGGCTGGCTGAGGATGACCATTCATTTAGCCATAGCCTCTCTGACTTCCAAGTGCTGGGAAGACAGGTGTGTGCCATCCCATGGTTTGTGCGGTGCTGGGAATATCAATAGGGGGCTGGAGAGATGCTCTTCCAGAGGTCCTGAGTTCAATTCCCAGCAACCACATGGTGGCTCACAACCATCAGTAATGAGACCTGACAGCCTCTTCTGGTGTGTCTGAAGACAGTGATGGTGTATTCACATACACAAAATAAATAAGAATCTTTAAAAAAACAAAACAAAACCAAAAAAACTTAACTCTAATTAGCTGTGGTCTGGACCTCAGAGAGGAACCTTCTCGAAGCTTTTTGTGGCCATTTTTGGACTGTCGGAGAGCAGATTCCCTCAGCTCCTGATTTGTGGGTCAGTGTGTCTGGGATGTTCCCACATCTCTCTCAAGCAGCCGATACTTTAGCCCTTCTGGGGCTTTGTTAACCTGTGCCAGGGACACTCTGGCTCAAGGTTACCTCTGAAAGGTAATGGCGTCGTATTTCTTCATTTCTACCAATTGGCTATCTTCCTGCCCACTCTGTGTCTCATTTGCTGCCACCTCCGGTCCCCAGAAAGCAATGAGACTAAAAACCCATTCTAGGAATTGTTTTTGTCGCCTGAGATTATCAGCTTGGAGAATCTTCCAGAACCTTCTCTCTGGCCCTGATCTCTGAAGTCTAAATATCCACTTGTCAGAGAAGAACTGTCTCCAAGGGACCAGATACACAAAGTGACATTCTGGCCATAGGCAGGAGGGTGTTGGTGGCCCTCGGCTCTGTCAAATCCACTTACGTTATGTGTACATGTATGTCCGTAAGCATGTGTGCAGGTCAGGGGACAGCTCTGGATACTTGGCCATCTCCTGGGGATGGAGCCCTAGTTGTCAGGCAACATTTTTCTCCTGAGCTGTCTGTCTGACCCCAATATCTGCTTATGTTAAAGGCAAGGCCTCATTCTAACTAAGTCAGCCTGCACTTGACTGACAGTAATCCTCCTGCCTTTGTCTCCCAAGTGTTGAGATGACAGATGTGGCCACCATGTCTCTCTACCTTCAACTCTGTGTGTGTATAACATGTGTGTCCAGGCACTGGTACTCGTGTGTGGAGGCCGGGGGTTGACCTCAAGTGTTTTCTTCAGTTGCTCGACGCCTTATTTTGTTATAAAAAGTCGAGTATCTATTTTGGGGATGGGGAGGGTTGTGCCTGTGGAGGCCACAGCAGATGTTGGGCCTTGGAGTGTGGGAGTCACTGGCAGCCATAAGCTGCCTAACTTGGATGCACAAAAACTAAAGAAAGTTCTTTGCCAGAACAGCCATCGTGGGGGGTGGAGGAAAGGGGAGGGCTGGAGGGGTGGCTCAGCGGTTAGAGCACTGTCTGCTCTTCCAGAGGTCTTGAGTTCAATTCCAAGCAATACACACTTGGTTCATGACTGTCTGCAGTGGGATCTGATGCCCTCTTCTGGTAGGCAGGTGTACAGCAGACAGAGCACTCGCTTATGTTAAATAATACTTGACTCCTGTCTCCCACCCCTTTGACTTTGGTTTTTAAGACTGGGATCCCTCACCCTGGTGGGAGCTTGGCGCACACCTTTAATCCCAGCAGTCTGGAGGCAGAGGCAGGTGGATCCCTGAGTTTGAGGCCAGCCTGGTCTACAGATCGAGTTCTAAAGACAATCAAGGGCGTCGCAGAGAAACCCTGTCTCAACAACAAAAGCCACTTTATGCCAAGTGTGGTAGGTTACACCTTTGCTCACTGAAGTCCAGAGACTGAGGCAGGGGAAGCACAAACTCCAGACTGCTTTAGGCTACACACCTACTGTCTGCAAAATAAAGAAAGAAAGAACAAAAAATAAAAAAAACCTCCAAGTTGAACCAGACCCTTCTCTGCTCCATTCCCAGTGGGGGCGGGGCTGTTCCCTCTCAACCTCAGGGAGGCACCAAACCCCCAGCTTGCAGGCCTTGGCTCTGGGCCCCTCCTCCCTCCTCCAAGCTGGCAGTGCAGCTTCATTCTGCTGCCTCATTCTGGGGATGTCTTGGTGAAAGAGAGACCCTGAGGGACCAGGGTGGCTCCCTCCTCAGAGTCATCAGCCCAGGGCCATGAGATGACATAATCTTAGACTCTGGGGACTCGGGCACAGTCAGATTCAGAGGTCATGGTAGTCCCCTTGCCCCCAGATGCCTGCAAAATACTATTCAAGGGCCCACAGGGGGAGAGGCTGGCCCAGGCTTCTGACTTCTAGGTTCAGAGAGAGGTGGGGGGCAGGGGGGAGGTTTCCTGGCTCCCTCTGTGCCAGGCCTCCCTTCTTCTGGGACGCCATTTCCAGGCCCTCTGAGAAGCCCCAGCCAACATTGGCCAGAGCAGCCCTGTGTCTGTCGGGGCTTCACTGAGAGCCTGAGGCCCAGGGTCACCTTGGGTGGGTGGCTGCTCTGGCTCTCAGTACTCTGACTCCCTTACTTGGCCATCAATAGCGCTCCTGGCACTGCGCGCACAGGGTTTTTCTGGATGGAAACAAGCTAGGTGTGTCCCACAGTGACTGCAGGCTGCATGGCTCCTGGACCTCAGGTCACCTGTACCACCTCTGGTGTTCAGCTTCTGGTGCCTGGGAGTCTGGCCCTGGCCCGCTCCCTCCCTCTCTCCCTTCCCTCCTTCCCTCCCTTCTTTTCTCCCTTCCTTCCTTTCTAAAATTGCTTTGGGGCTGGTGAGATGGCTCAGTGGGTAAGAGCACCCGACTGCTCTTCCGAAGGTCCAGAGTTCAAATCCCAGCAACCACATGGTGGCTCACAACCATCCGTAACGAGATCTGGCGCCCTCTTCTGGAGTGTCTGAAGACAGCTACAGTGTACTTACATATAATAAATGAATGAATCTTTAAAAAAAAAATTGCTTTGTATTTTGGGATAGGGTCTCATGTAGCCCAGGCTAGCTTCAAACTTAATTTCTAGCTGAGGATGACTTAGATTCCAATCCTCCTGCCTCCGACTCTGAAGCGCTAGGATTAAGGATGTGTGGCTCCATGTCTGGCTTTGACATTTTTATTTTCTTTGACTCTATATTTATTTACTTGTGTGTATTTATGGGGAAGTGTCCCACTGAGGCTATGTGGTCAGAGGCCAACTTACAGAAGCTGTATCTCCTGCCATTTAGGTATCAGGGATCAAACTTAGGCCACCAGGCTCCCTCACCCGCTGAGCCTTTCTAGGCTTGGTTTTAATTTTTCAATTTATTTTTTTTTAATTTTAAGCTTTATTTATTTTTTATGTGTATGAGTGTTTTGCCTGCACACATGCCTGTGTGCCATGTGTGTGTCTGATGCCCAAGGAGGGCATCAGATCCCTTGGAACTGGAGTCACAGGTCGTTGTTGGTGCCAGGAACTGAACCAGGGCAGCTGCAAGAGCAGCCAGTGTTCTAACTGCTGAGCCGTCTCTGCAGTCCATCCCTAATAACACCTGTTTTGTTTGTTTGTTTTGTGACTGAGTTTCTCTGTCATCCAGAAGACCAGGCCGGCCCCAAACTCAGAGATCTGCCTGCCTCTGTGGTGTGGGCCACCACCTCCCAGCTCTATAACAACCCTTAAATATGGTGTCCGTGCACATTGTTCAGTGGCGTTTTGCTCGCTGCTCTGTGAGGATCCCTTGTTCCTTGCAGCAGCTGTAGGCTCAGAACTCAGCTGGTGTTCCCCATCAAGCAGAGAAAGCCACCATTTTATACTCGTAGCTGCTGGGTGGCTCCTTCAGTGCCCGACCTGCTCACTCAGTGTTTCCTGGGGAGATGTGTGCAGCCACCACCTCACTGAAGACAGGGCACCAACCTCAGACCACAGAACTGATCCATCCCATAGACTGAGCTCAGGCAACCTGTGAGTGCACTGGGGTGACTTACTGAGTGTGGGTGACTTAGAGGCAGTTTGGGATTTCCTGATGCCTGGCTTAGTCCCCTCTCCCTACCATTATGAATCATGGGAGTTCCAGGAAGTCTGTGAGTCTCAGGGAGCCTTCCCTCAGGAGGAAATGCCTCCATTGAGAGGACACTGCTGGACAGCCCCTGTGTCACCAATGCACAGAAGTGCTCAGGTGACCTATTGCTGAACATATGCCATGTTTACCCCCAAGAAACCCTACTTACAGACCAAGTGTCAGGGTAGACTTGGTCTCCCAAAGCCAGGATCCTGGTCCCCTGTTGAGGATCAGAGCTGGCCAGGAAGTAGTCTGTGTCCCATGCCCCGCATCGACCTCCTCCCCAATTTTGGCTACAGTGTTTCACTTGGCAGTCCAGCCTTGCCTGGAACTCACAGAAATCCCCCTGCCTCAGCTTCCTGGATGCTGGGATGACAGGTGTGTGCTACCATGTTTGGTTCTGGTGAAGCAGTTCTTGGTAGCCTGGTCTCCCCAGCTCAGGTCTGCCGAGATTCACAGAGTTACATCAGCCCCTTTCGGGGCTCTGTGTCTGCGGGCGGGGCAGCTCTGCAGTAATTACTATGGGAAGGGCTGAATGGCATGGCGTGCTTAACACTCACTAAGAGTAAGTCCTTAGGGAAGGGATGAGCACGGGGTGTGTGTGTGTGTGTGTGTGTGAGCACAGTATGCGTGTGTGCTCGTGTGTGCATGCCTGTGCACGCACACACATGTGCATGTGTGTATGTGTTATGCACACACATATCCACATGTGTGCATGTATGTGTGTATGTGCACGTATATGTATGTGTGTGCATGTGTGTATGCATATGTGTGTATGAATGTGTGTGAGTGTGTTTGCATGTGTGTGGTCACCTGTGTGTGCATCTGTGTGTACATCTGTGTGTATGTGGACTGTCACTGAGGTCTCCCCTGCAGTCCGAGGCCGAGAGCTCACTGGTCAGAGCTGGAGCATGGCTCCTGTCTCTCACTTCAGTGATGATTTGGGGATATGGTTGCTTCTCCCCCAGAAGCTCTGTAGCTTAAGCGATGTCATAGTGGGGCCACTGACCTGTCCCCTCTGCTGTGCATGGCGGCCACAAGGGTCTGAGTGGCCATTTCAGGCAGAGCAAGTCTCCTTAAGGATGGGACACTTTGGCTTGGCCTCAGCCTTGGGATACCAGGATTAGCAAAAGGTGCACTTGGGTCCACATGGGTGTCAGGGAATGCGGGGTGCATGCCCGTCACCCCTGAACTCTGGAAGTGGAGTTAGTAGATCAGGAGTCCAGGACCAAGTTTGGCTGAATGTCAGACAAACCCTTTGTCCATTTTTAATTTTTTTTTCTCTTGCAGGTGTCTAGCTGGAGCTTACCTTTGCCGAGCCATGGAGCCCACTGCACCAGACTTACAACTTGTGCCAGAGGTGACAAAGGATGTCTCTGTACCTGCTCCAGACCCTGGCCCTTGTCGAACGGCTGTCATCACAGTGGTGGGCATCAGCATGGCCATCGTGACCCTGGGAGTCCTTTCAGGTAAGTGGCAGGAGGAAGGCCTGGGTCCTCAGGGTAGGGACCATGCAAAAGGACATCCCAAGTGTCAAAGGGCTGACCTTCCAGCCAGAGCCAGCAGTGGCAAGGACAGGCTCTGAGGTCCAGGAATATGCTGGGTATGCAGGAAGTGTCTGCAGCAACAAGAAGGAGCGGGTGGGCGGCACTGTGGTCCAATGGGGAGGGAACAGATACGTCAGTTTTGACAGCTTAAGGCAGCAGGTGGGTCCTGCCTTCCAGGTAAGGCAGGACTACAGGGGTGTGGCTTAGGAGGGGCTGGGCTCATGCCTGTTAGTATGGTGATACCGTGATAATGGGTACAAACTGGGGAACTTGTGTGGAAAAAATTTAATTGGCCAGGCAGTTGTGGCATACACCCTTTGATCTCTGTGAGTTTGAGGCCGACCTGGTCTACAGAGAGAGTCTAGGACAGCCAGAGCTGCACAGAGATACCCTGTATTGATAAAAGATAACAGAATACATTGGTAACTGCCCTACAGTCCCCAACTGTACTAATATGTATTAAGCTTTTCTGGACCGGCTAGGTTACTGCAGTCTGACATGGCTGAATGCTGCCTCCTAGTGGCTGTGCCTGTCACATGCGGTAGCATTCTCATCTCCCTTCGTGCTACCCCTCTTTGAGGGCTTCCTGTCAGTCCAAGCAGCACACAAACCTTTGCGATCATTTTTGAGGGATTTTCCTGGTTTTTTGAGAAAGAGAAGGGTCTGACATAGCTCGTGCTGGCCTCAAACTCTCACTGCTGAGGATGACTTTGAATTCATGATCTCTGTCTCATTCTCCGAAGTGCTGGGACTAGAGATGTGCACCACCACGCCATCACCCAGGGCCAATGCCTGCGGGGAGTGCTCTACCCACTGAGCGACACAGCCCATTGGGATGATCCCTCTACCCATGAATCCACAAATCCATCCCGACGGATGGCTAAGACTCAGCACCCACACGCTATCCGTTTGCTTCTGTTGTGTTTTTGTTGTTGTTGTTTGTTTTTGTTTTTTTGAGTCAGTTTCTCTGTGTAGTTCTGGCTGTCCTGAAACTTGCTCTGTAGATCAGGCTAGCCTCGAACTCAGAGATCTGTGTACCTCTGCCCCCTAGGGGCTGGGATTAAAGGCTTGTACTACCACTGTCTGTGGCAGATTTTGTTTTTAAATTTTATTTCTGGGGCTGAAGAGATGGCTCAGAGGTTAAGAGCACTGCACTTTCAGAGGTCTTGAGTTCAATCCCTAGCCCCGACATGATAGCTCACAACCTTCTATAATGCAGGAAAAATGCTGTATTCATAATACATAAATAAATCTTTTTTTTAAAAATTATTTCTGTGTATGAGCTTTTTACTTGCATGTATGCCTGTGCGGCACATGCATGCAGTACCCACGGCCGCCGGCAGAGGGTGCAAGGCACACTGGGCCTGCTATTATAAGCGGTTGTGAGCTATTGGTGCCGGAACCAAGTCAGGCTCCAAATGCCTGAGCTGTCTCTCCACCCACTAATTTATTTGCTAAGGGTAAGAGGCTCGTGTTGGTCTTGTTGTTGTTGTTGTTTGTTTTGTGGTTTTTTTGAGACAGGGTTTCTCTGTGTAGCCCTGGCTGTCCTGGAACTCACTCTGTAGACCAGGCTGGCCTCGAACTCAGAAATCCGCCTGCCTCTGCCTCCCAAGTGCTGGGATTAAAGGTGTGCGCCACCACTGCCCGGCCGTGTTGGTCTTAAATACCCTGACGCCACAGTGTCCGTGTGGCAGCCTCCTGAGTGGAGGAAACTGAAGAGTCAGAAACTCCCTTTAGGAGAAATGGTGGCACAGGCAGGGCCAGCTGGGGAGGGACGGTTGTAAAGTCCAAGTCACCACAGCCTACAGAGCAAAACCCTGCTTCAAAAGAATGAAAAGAAGAGAGGCTGGGAGATGGCTCAGCCCCCACACAGGGGCTACCTTGCCAGACACCAGGGTCTCCATCCCCACACCAGAAAAAGCCAGGTGCAGTAACGGGTGCTTGTCATCTTAGAGTCAAGGATGCAGGGGCTCCTCAGGTTCCTTGGCTGGTCATCCTAGTGGAATTGGTGAGCCTCTGTGTTCAATGAGAGACCCTGGCTCAAACACATGATGGAGAGAGAAGGGAGAGGGGGCAGGGTGGGGTGGGGAGTCGGATTTGATGACCTGACGTTCACATGTGTCACAAACTGTCAAAGAAGGCATGCCAGCCTGGAATGTGGCCTCTGGATAAATTGTACAAAGGTTCTGGTGTCTGCCGGCTTACTCTGTCCTCTGCAGGAGTCACTGCCCCATCCTAGGAAAGAGGTTGGGACACTGTAAGACCTCCTGAGGGACTGTGACCTATGATGTCACAGGAAGTCAAGGAAGCTGACTTTAGGGACAGTCCATGTCACTTTATACTGTCTCTGGGAGTCCTCAGGATGGCCTTCAGCAGAGGCTCAATGCTGGTCCACCTGGGGAGTCAGGTCCTGTGTGTATGGAGGCTGGGCAGGTGCAGGAGGCACTGAGCCCCAAGCCCACAGTGGGGCTGTCTCACCAGGCACCCATCTTGTCCGCAGCCTTCTTCTCCGCACAGGGCGCCCACGTGGAGCACATGGCAGAGCTACACGGGGTCCGTTTCACCAGCTCTTTGCAGCAGGAGAACTCTGACTTCTACCGCCTACTCACGCATGCTCTGCAGACACTGGCGAGTACAGCTGGGGCCTGGAGGCGGGGTCTGCTTGATAGACTCTGGGGGAGGGGAGGTCGGTCTGTGGGGTGAACTGGAGACGCTGTGCTCTGCATCCACCTACTAAACAGACGTGATATTTTTATCATGGAGTCTATTCTGTGTTGGTTTCTTACTGAGCACAATGTCCCAAGGTTCCTGCATGCTGGGCACATGTCAGAGACCCCACCTGTTCACAGCTGCATGCTAGTTCAGTGTTGGAATGGATCATGTGTTGTGTATCATTCTTTTATCCACCCACCCATCCATCCATCCACCACCCACCCACCCTTCCATCTACCCACCCACCCATCCATCCATCCACCCACCCACCCATCCATCTCCCCATCCATCCATCCACCCACCCACCTATTCCCCCATCCCCCATCTATCCATCTCTATGGTCATGCAGCTGCTCCTACCTCTCAGTAGCTCTGACTAGTGCAGCTGTTAATGTGCCTGAAACTGTTTGAGATGTTGCTTTAAGTCTCTGTGGTTGGGCTAGAGAGATGGCTCAGCAGTTAAGAACACTGGCTGTTCTTCCAGTGTTCCTGAGTTCAAATCCTAGCAACCACATGGTGGCTCACAACCATCTATAGGGGGATCTGATGCCCTCTTCAGGAAGCAGATGTATATGCAGCAGAGCACTCATACGTTAAATAAATAATATTAAGTATATATATATATATATAAAAGTCTCTGTGGTTATAGCTTGGAAGCAGCATATATTCTTATATTCTTTTCCACAGCTGAGTAATATTCCATTCTTATATTCCTTTCCACTGCTCAGTTCCATTTCGTTACATGCCTCGATTGCGCAGTGTTTGTTAATTTATTGACAGAAGAGTGTTTCACGTGACCAACTTCACAATGCCCTCCCTGCCTGATCTCTGGCTGTGGTCCTGTTTGTTTTGCTGTGGTTATAGCATCGTTGCTCTCATTTCTTTTTTTTTTTTTTAATTTATTTATTTTTCATTATATGTAAGTACACTGTAGCTATCTTCAGACACTCCAGAAGACAGAGTCAGATCTCGTTATGGATGGTTGTGAGCCACCATGTGGTTGCTGGGATTTGAACTTCGGACCTTCAGAAGAGCAGTCGGGTGCTCTTACCCACTGAGCCATCTCACCAGCCCGTTGCTCTCATTTCTGTTGCAGTTTGTGAGTAGTTTCCAGAAAACAGAGTTAGAGTCAAGCTGCGCAGGCTGCACCGTGCTTAGTTACAGGTGAGCTGGGGCCTCTGTGAGGGCATAGCAGCCTTGGTAGACATTGTGGAGATACCAGAAGCGTATAGATAATTCCAGAACCTTCCAGGAGTATCTAGAAGATTCCCAGCTGTGAGCTTGCCCTCCACCCTCAAGACCCTCCCCTCTTGCATGCAGGGATGGCAATTCCACTGTGATTGTACATTTCCGGCTACACTTTCTGCTCCGAGCCCTCCAGCCCCTGAGCCTGAAGCAGGAAGCAGACATCTTGCAGAAAGGAATCCAGGAAAGGCTGCAGGAACAAGGTCTTTCCCTGGCTGCCTATGGCACCATCGTGTCAGTCGAGCTGACAGGTAGGTGGGTGGCTGCCAGGTCTGGGAGATGAAGGGTTGTTGGGAGCGGTGGGTAGCTCAGATTGCATAGAGCTTCAAAATTTAAAAGCTCTTCACCTCTGATGGCAGGAGGGAGATACAGGCTCACACGCCCTCTGCTGTGGGGTACATGTCTTATTCATACATTCATGGACTATTTTGTCCATGGTTCCAGACATCCTGGGTTCACTGTGGTCCCAAAGACAAATCAGAAAATACCAGAACTAAAGAAGTCACACATTCTAGGTTGGACCTGTTCTGCAGAGTGTGATATAATTCAAGGGGCTTGGGGCTAGAGAGGGCTCCGGGTGGTTAGATCTCCGACTGCTCTCGGAGATATCCTGGGCTCCATTCCCAACACCCACATCGCTGCCCGCAGTCTCTGTTGCTCCACTTCCAGGGGATCCTATGCCCTCTTGGATACGCACACACATGCAAAACACCCCCATACATAAATTAATTTTAAAATATCTAGCTGGGTAGTGGTGGCACACACCTTTAATCCCATTACTCAGGAGACAGAGGCAGGGAGATCTCTGTGAATGCAAGGCCAGCCTGGTCTACAGAGTGAGTCCTAGTACAGCAGGCTGATCAGAGAAACTGTCTCAAAAATATTAATTAATTAATTAATTCTGCCTAAGCCATCTGAGTCTGCCCTGCTGAGGCTGTGAGCCACTCCTGTGTGTAACTTCTCACGGATCACTGTTTCAGTCCACCTGCTATAAAATTCCTCGGTGGCAGGCGTGTTCCTGCTTTGACAGTGGCTGCCAGCCTCAGGTGGCTCTTAAGCGCTCTCACCAGCCAAGTTGAAGACAGGGCTCAAGTGTTGGTGGCTCTGCCATGGCCTGCAGCAGATGTCCTGAAGAGCCAGCACTCAACGCAGTTGACTTTGTAGGGAGAGGGAGGAGAGAGGGAGGCCTCCTCATGCTGCCCAGGCTGACCTCAGGTTCACAATCCCCCTGCCTCAGCCTCAGCGACAGGCATGACCCACCACTCGTCTCTCACTTGGCTTTGTCTCACTTCTGCTTCAGGAAGGTGTGAAGGTCCGGTGACTGAGAGGGACTTAAAGTCAGGTAGGACTGGCCTGGGCCCCAGCTCAGCTTCCTGGAATGCCCTCAGCTCATCTCTGGCAAGCATAGGTGCAGCTACTGTGGTCCTCTGGCCTCCCTGGGACAATAACACAGGAGTCGTGGGTGCCGCAGCAGGATGTGCTAATGGGTAGTTTATCCAAGTCAGGGTCTCACTATGTAGCCTAGGCTGGCCTCAAACTCAGAGCTCTGCCTCCCGAGTGCTGGGGTTAAAGGTGTGCGCTTCCATTCCCAGTCACTGCTTATTTTTATGTTTTTCTCTGTCACTCCTCTGTTACTGTGACAAGACACCTGACTCAAGGAACTAAGGGAGGGAGGGTTTACCTTGGCCACAGTTCTGATGTCCATCTCATCGGGGAGGGTGTGGCAGCAGGAGGCAGGGTCCTCAGTCAGGAAGCAGAGAGAGGTGACCACTGGAGCTCCGATGTCCTCTCAGCTGAGTAGAGGCTTGTCTTCATACTGTTTCCAGATCCCATCAAGTAGGCCATTAAGATCAGCCATCGCAGAAGGTGACGTGGATTCTATTGTAAAAACAAAACCTTTAATCCCAGCAACTGGGAGGTGGGCACAAGTGGAAGTCTGTGAAGTCAAGGCCAGCCTAGTCTGTAAAGTGAGTTTCAGACCATCCAAGTCTACCCAGAGAGACCCTGGCTCTCACACACATACACACTCACACAGTCACTCACGTCTCACACACGTCCGTGTTGTTTAGCCCCATCTTTGTCTCCAGAGAGAAGCAAAGAGCTCGCAGACATTCTTACACTGTGCGGTTACCTAAAGGGCCACCATAGGTCGCTGCCTCTGCAAGGAAGAGACCCCGGGCCCTCAGCTTGGTTCTCTGTTCCCAGGCTACTGCCCTGGGAATGTCTTCGCCTGTCAGAATGGTCAGTGCGTGAGCAAAGAGAACCCGGAGTGTGATGACAGAGTGGACTGCTCCGACGAGTCTGACGAGACTCAGTGCGGTCAGTGTTTGTGTGGCCTGGGCGCTCAGTGCACTTGGCTCACAAGCTGGGAGGCGGAAAGGGAGGAGGTGTGTGAGGCTGCCGGGTGGGTGGGGGAAAGCCGAGGGGGTTACTCCTCAGAGAAAGCAGGGGTGGGAGCCTAGAGCTCGATGTTGCCAGGAACAGGATTGCTCAGATCAAAACGTGAAGAAAAGCCGGGCAATGGTAGCACATGCCTTTAATTCCAGCACTTGGGAGGCAGGGGCAGGCGGATTTCTGAGTTCGAGGCCAGCCTGATCTACAGAATGAGTTCCAGGACAGCCAGGGCTACACAGAGAAACCCTGTCTCAAAAAACTACCAAAAAAAAAAAAAGTGAAGAAAATACCGTGGTATTTTATCACATATTGTGATAATCAATGTTTCTAGTATTCTCAGCCTGCACAGAGAGGCAGCTCGGGGGGGGGGGGGGGCGTTGCGGGGGAGGGGTTCTGCTTTGTGCTACTTAGGAGGAAGCCCTGTATTTTAGCTCCTAGTCCCTTGTGAGAAGGTAGGACAGGAACTCAGGCCAAGGATGGAGGTAGGCTGGGCTCGCTCCCTCCCAGTCTCACTACAGCCCAGGATCTCCAGTCTAGGGGTTGACACCACCCACGGTGGGCTTGGCCCTCCATTAGGAATCTTTACTAATCAAGAAAGTGCCACCCAGGGCTTAGTGGGGTGGGAGTGTCAGGCAAGTGCTCAGGAGCTGAGGCAGGAAAATCATGAGTTCCAGTCCAGCTTGGGTTGGAATAAGAATCTGTTTTAAACAAATAAACAAATAGGTCACCCGATTTTCGGGCTCCGGCACCTGGCCTGAACCTTTTTCTGACACTGACTAATATGTGTGATCTTGGATGTCTGATCCCTGAGGCTGAGTGGGGCTTCAGGAAGGTTGGGCAAGCCCCAAATAACAAGTGGGGGAATGCCTTGAACCTGGGGCCAAAAGATAAGTGACGACTGCTCCTGGGTCACGGTCCTGGCTGGAGATCCTGTGTCTTGCAGACTGCGGCTGGCAGCCTGCCTGGAGGTCAGCTGGCAGGATCGTGGGAGGCGTGGAGGCGGCTCCCGGGGAGTTCCCCTGGCAGGTCAGTCTTCGAGAGAATCACGAACACTTCTGTGGCGCCACCATCATCGGTGCCAGGTGGCTGGTGTCTGCTGCCCACTGCTTCAACGAGTGAGTCCCACCTGGCCGTGGCTGCCAGTCCTGCTGCTCGGCACAACCCACCTGTGTTTCCCTGTACCCCCTCCTTCCTTTTTCCAAAGTCCACTCTTTATTCTCTCCCTCCCCCCCCCTTTTTGGTTTATTTAATTACATCTATGAATGTTTTGCTTGCGTGTCTGTTGGTGCACCATATGCATGCCTGACTCCTATAGAGAACGGAAGTGGGCTTTGAGTCCCCTGGAACTGGAGATGTTGTGACCCATATTGTATGTGGATGCTGAGACTCAAACCTGGGTCTCTCTCTCTCTCTCTCTCTCTCTCTCTCTCTCTGGTTTTTCGAGACAGGGTTCCTCTGTGTAGCCCTGGCTGTCCTGGAACTCACTCTGTAGAACAGGCTGGCCTCGAACTCAGAGATCCACCTGTCTCTGCTTCCCAAGTGCTGGGATTAAAGGCGTGCGCCACCACTGCCCAGCCCTGCTCAGCTTTTATTTAGCATCTGTATGTGCCACAATGTATATGCATTTGTGTGTGTGTGTGTGTGTGTGTGTGTGTGTGTGTGTGTATGTGTGTGTGCAGGACAACTTGCAGATTTCTCCTTCCACCATGTGTGTCCCCGGAATTGAACTCAGACAGGCCGGCTTGGCCACAAGAGTCTGCTCGCATCCTTTACTGTTTTAAGTTATGGATTCGTCGGGGCTCTTCGTTAAGTCGCATCCCCTCGGGCCTCCCCAGATTCCAGGACCCTGCGCAGTGGGCCGCCCAGGCGGGCAGTGTGCACCTGAGCGGGTCAGAGGCCAGCGCTGTGCGCACACGCGTGCTCCGCATCGCCAAGCATCCCGCCTATGATGCGGACACGGCGGACTTCGACGTGGCGGTGCTGGAGCTGGCGCGCCCGCTGCCCTTCGGACGCTACGTGCAGCCTGTCTGCCTCCCCGCGGCCACGCACGTCTTCCCGCCGGGCAAGAAGTGCCTGATCTCCGGCTGGGGTTACCTGAAAGAGGACTTCCGTAAGCCTGCCGCGTGCATCCTCCCACTCCTGAGACCTTCTAGCCCCAGGGCAATGCTGCCTCCTCCCTCCGAGCTCATAATCTGGGGGTCTGAGGCAGGGGATAAGATCAGGGACCTTGGGAATACATGTTCTCCAAAACTAAAAACAGGGCTAGGGGCGTGGTCATAATGGAGCCCCGGCCTAGAATCCCCAGGTAAGGGGCTGGGGGGACATGGCCAGGGTGGAGTTTTTAGCTAACAAGTGGGTTCCATACCTCCGGTAAAGAACAAAGAAGAAATTCTGTAAAGCTGAAGGTGGTGGTATACAACTAAAATCCCCAAATTTAAGACCAGAGGATCAGGAGGATCAGAAGTCCAAGGTCATCTTTAGCTATAACGTGAGTTCGAGGTCAGCCTGGGCTATAAGAGACCCTGTCTCAGAAAACAATAAAAGCCTATAATCATAAGGCAGTGGGTGGCGAAAGTGTCTCATTTGGAGCTGAGCTGCTGGGCTGAAGAGTGAGTTCACCCTCCCGGCAAGTCGGGGTTGGGGCCTGAACTGTGACAAGAGAAGCTGATCCAGTCTAGCATGTGTGGGGAGAAGAGATGAGGGGTGAAGGCTTGCCACCTGTTAGTGCCTAAGTAGATGTGGATGTTGGGGTGAGGTCAGGTGGACCCAGCATCCTGAGAACCAGAAGGAGATAGTTTTCAGTCTCCTGGCTCAAAGTGGCTGCTGGGGGTCCAGCGCTCTCACCTGCTTTTCTCTGTTGCCCTGTGGGCAGTGGTGAAGCCAGAGGTCCTTCAGAAAGCCACGGTGGAATTGCTGGACCAGAGCCTGTGTTCCAGCCTGTACGGCCACTCGCTCACCGACAGGATGGTGTGTGCCGGCTACCTGGACGGGAAGGTAGACTCCTGCCAGGTGAGCTGCCAAGGTGAAACAGTTACCCTCTGTCCCCTCCCTCCGGAGAACAAGCAAGTGCAAGCTAGGTGGAACCAACCAGCACTCGGGAGGTGGAAGTCAGGAGTTCAAGGTGTGAGGCCCCATCTCAAAAGGAAAACAAGCCAAAAGTATCAGTATGAGCTCGTTGTAGTTGACTGCATTTTATAAACGAAGCCACCGCATAGTTTTATTGGTTTTTCCAGACAGAGTTTCTCTGTGTAACCCTGGCTGCCCTAGACTGTATTTCTCAGTAAACCGGATTGGCCTTGAACTCACAGAGATCTTCTTGCCTCTGCCTCCCGAGTGCTGGGGCAGGAGGGGTGGCTCAGGGGTTAAGAGTTTTGGGGGATCCGATGCCTTCTGGTCTCTGAGGGCACCCGGTGCAAAAGTAGTACACTGACAATAAACACAGACTAAATATTCATCACATAAATATCTAAATAAATAATTACACAAAGGTATGCAGCTCCTGGCACGAGTGCTAATGACATCACATTTGCTATCCTCGCTCTCCCCTGTGCTACTACCCAGGAGCCCTTGTAGCAACCTCCATCTGCCTCTGTCCACAGCCACGTGGACAGAGGATTCAGCCCCGGCCCTGGGTTGTCTCCGCCTCGGAGAGACCTTGCTCCCAAGCTGAGAGAGTGCCTTTGTTTTCCAGGGTGACTCCGGGGGACCCCTGGTCTGCGAGGAGCCTTCAGGAAGGTTCTTCCTGGCTGGTATCGTGAGCTGGGGAATCGGCTGCGCAGAAGCGCGGCGCCCAGGGGTCTACACCCGGGTCACCAGGCTGCGGGATTGGATCTTGGAGGTGACCAGCGCTGCTGACGTGTCTGTGGTCGCCACCGCGGCTCCAGCGCCCGCCACCCCCAGCACTCCCTGGCCTACCAGCCCTGAGAGCTGGGCGCCCAACACCTCTGCCAAACCCACCGCTGCCCCCAGCCCTGTGCCACTGCACCCCAGCACTGCGGCCAAGCCACAAGGTATTGTGGATTTTGGGCAGGTGTCCCCTCCCGGGCCGGTCAGATTAGACCTGCCTCTCCTCAGCACTAAGGAGACTAATGATCAATTACTGAGGTCTGTCACGAAGCACTCGGTGGAAAAGAGAATGTTAATAGATCTTCATCCACATCTGTCTCATTGGCTCCTGAGGGAGTCAGCAAGCACTCTATTGACTATTAATGTCTGCCATGCAACACTGGCTGAAGAGGGGCATCTAATTGAAATCCTGACATGCTCAGTGTGGGGTTGGTAATCAATTGTCAATGTCTGTCAGGAAAGACCTAGAGGAATTGGTGATTGACTATATGTTTGGGGGAGGGGGATATTGGGCTCTTTGTAGCCCTAATGGTGGTCCTTTAACTCTTTGTGTAGACCAGGCTGACCTCGAACTCACAGACATCTGCCTGTTTTTGCCTGGGGTTAAAGGCGTGTGCCACCAGGCCTGGCTGTGATTAACTGTTGCTGTCTGCCTTAACACTGTGGGACACTAACAGCTGATTACTGATTTCGTCTGGTGGGGGGAGATGGAGGGAGAGGGCAAATGCCCAAGGACAACTTGCAGGAATTGGTTTTCTCCTTCCACCACTGGCTTTCAGGGAATTAAACTCAGCTTATCCGGTTTGATGGTTAGTGCCTCTACCTGGATGTCTGTAAGTGGAGGATTGGTGATTGATTGCCAGTGTCTGCCTGCCTTGACTCCTCATTGAAAAATTGGTGATTGATTATTGGTGTCTGCCATGAAAGAGCATGGTGGGAGATCAGCAGGTTTATTATTGGCATCTGTCTTGACATTTAGTGGGAAATTGGTAACTGCTTATTGATATCTGCCATGAAGCAATCAACAGGGGATTAGCAATTTATTACTGATGTCTGACATGAGCACACACATCTGTTTCAGGTTGGTCATTCTCCAGGTCTTTGGGAGGACATTTTTTATTATGTTTTAAAATATTTATTTATTTGTTTGTTTTTGGTTTTTGTTTTCGAGACAGGGTTTCTCTGTGTAGCCCTGGCTGTCCTGGAACTCACTCTGTAGACCAGGCTGGCCTCAAACTCAGAAATCCACCTGCCTCTGCCTCCCAAGTGCTGGGATTAAAGGCGAGCGCCACCACGCCCGGCGTGTTTTTAAATATTTATTTTATATTTTATATGCATTGGTGTCTGCCTTCATGTGTGTCTGTTGGATCTTAGAATTACAGAGGGTTGTGCTGCGAATTGAACCTGGGTTCTCTGGAAGAGCAGGCAGTGCTCTTAATTGTTGATCCATATTTCCAGCCCCAAATTTTATTTTATTTTATTTTATTTTTTTAAAGATTTATTTATTTATTATATGTAAGTACACTGTAGCTGTCTTCAGACACTCCAGAAGAGGGCGCCAGATCTCATTGCGGATGGTTGTGAGCCACCATGTGGTTGCTGGGATTTGAACTCTGGACCTTCGGAAGAGCAGTCGGGTGCTCTTACCCACTGAGCCATCTCACCAGCCCCTTATTTTATGTTTTAAAACAATTTTTTT
Source organism: Mus caroli (assembly GCF_978045245.1). Taxonomy (NCBI): domain Eukaryota; kingdom Metazoa; phylum Chordata; class Mammalia; order Rodentia; family Muridae; genus Mus; species Mus caroli. Next base: position 79,687,178 of record NW_028227264.1, read on the forward strand.
TCACTGAGGCCTGGATGGAATGCAGCTCATTATGTAGACTAAGTTAGCTTTGAACTCACAGAGATCCTCCTGCCCCAGCCTCCCAGGGGCTGGGATTAAAGGCCACACTGCTGGTTTCATTGAAAGTATAATGTAGGTGTGTGGGAAATGAGGCAGCACAAGACAGCACAGTTAGAGTGATATTGCAGGGTCAGCAGGAAGTTCCATATGCCTGCGGGAGCTGGGTGACCAAGTCTCTGCTGTGACCAGCATAGTCCTGCGGGCACCATCCCTGCTCCTGCACACCTCTGTGTTTTATCAGCTTTGAATCTCTTGAGGTTTTGTGTAAGTTGTGACGCCTGGTGTACCTGAGGCAAGGGCCCTGCCACACCCTGCCCAGGCTGTGACATCCCAATTGCTGTTATGTAGGTTACCCTAGGCCTAGAATGGGTGAACCCAGAGTAGATGACGACCCCCTCCATTCCCTCTCTCCTCTCCCCTGGCAGAGTGTGGGGCCAGACCCGCCATGGACAAGCCCACTCGGATTGTGGGCGGGATCAGCGCCGTGTCTGGGGAGGTGCCCTGGCAGGCCAGCCTGAAGGAAGGACCCAGACATTTCTGCGGAGCCACCGTGGTGGGTGACCGCTGGCTGCTGTCTGCCGCCCACTGTTTCAACCAGTAAGGCCTCCCAAGATCCCTGATAGCAGTCCCTCACTGCATGCAGCAGGCACCAACTAGCTAGTGTGCTGCTTTCCTGTCAGTCGGGGCTCAAAATTGACAAACCAAACCAAGCAAGACAATAAACAGGAAGCGCTTATTGTTCGCTGAATGCACATACAATGGGGTTCGTCCAGAACCACAACCATTGGCTCTGGCTCTGGCTCTGGCTCTGGCTCTGGCTCTGGCTCTGGCTCTGGCTCTGGCTCTGGCTCTGGCTCTGGCTCTGGCTCTGGCTCTGGCTCTGGCTCTGGCTCTGGCTCTGGCTCTGGCTCTGGCTCTGGCTCTGGCTCTGGCTCTGGCTCTGGCTCTGGCTCTGGCTCTGGCTCTGGCTCTGGCTCTGGCTCTGGCTCTGGCTCTGGCTCTGGCTCTGGCTCTGGCTCTGGCTCTGGCTCTGGCTCTGGCTCTGGCTCGACAGCAGGGGGATTCTGACCTACAACATTGATAAAGTTGCTAGGGTCTCGGTCAGAGTGTCAAAAGCAAAGTCCCAAGGGTGCATGCACTCTGCGGCAGGGCCTTTTCCTGGGGTGCGGGTGGGAGTGCCTGAGGTCCTGTCTCTGCAGCACCAAAGTGGAGCGGGTGCAGGCGCACCTGGGCACCGTGTCCCTGCTGGGTGTCGGCGGGAGCCCCGTGAAGCTGGGGCTCCGAAGGGTGGCCCTGCATCCCCGCTACAACCCAGGAATCCTGGACTTTGATGTGGCCCTGCTGGAGTTAGCCCAGCCATTGGTCTTCAACAAGTACATCCAACCGGTTTGTCTCCCCCTGGCCATCCACAAGTTCCCTGTTGGCCGGAAGTGTATGATCTCTGGCTGGGGCAACATGCAGGAGGGAAATGGTGAGCAGGTCCCAGGGAGGGAATTACTACTTTATCTCCAGGGCCTGGCCTGGGAGGGATGCTGCGGCTTGGCTTCCCTCAGCTGGGTCCTAAACTACTCATTATTCTGTGCCGACCCGACAACCTAATCCTAAGTGTCCCTCCACGTCTCCTAGGGTCTACAGATGGGCCCTTACGTGTGTGTATAAATAAAGTTTTATCAGCACAAGGGCCATACATTCATACGTCCACGGCTGCAAAAACATCTGTGCTGACCCAGTAACCTTTAGTTTCATAGACCTGAGCCACCAGCCTCTTACTATGCCAGAAATCACATGGAGCCCACTGACTGGGTATAAACCAGGCTTTATTGCCCTATGGGCCCTGCACATCCATTCACTAACAGGATATCTTATCCCTGGCTTTTCTTTCACACGGCTGAAACAGTAACAGCCAGTAACATTCTAGTCCTTTACGGACAACTTTGTCAAAATGGGAATGGTGCCTACACCACTACAGCACTCAGGGACAGAGGCAGGAGCATCCTAGATTTAAGGCCAGCCTGGGCTACATAGTGAAACCCTTTTAAAAAAATGCAAGAATTGGGGTGTGCTGAGCACTTGGTTAGTATGTGCAAAGGTCCTGGGTTCCACCCCAGCCCCACAAGGAGAAATGAAATTCCTGTGAAAGCTAGGTGTGGGGGCAGAGAGGCAGAGGCAGGAGGATCTCAGTGAGTTCCAGGACAGCCAGAGCTACACAGTGAGACCATGTCTTAAACAAGTTAGAAATTCGTGTGGGCTCTGCTGGCTGGTCTCAGGGTACAGACAGTGCCTGCTGGCCCTGCATGATGACCTCTTTCCTGGCAGCCACCAAGCCCGACATCTTGCAGAAGGCATCCGTGGGTATCATAGAGCAGAAGATGTGTGGGGCTCTATACAACTTCTCCCTCACTGACCGCATGCTCTGCGCTGGCTTCCTGGAGGGCAGAGTTGACTCCTGCCAGGTGGGTGCCATAGGGATGCCCCGCCCCCCGTTCCTACCTGGGCTCTAGGAGCTCAGTGGTGAGCACTTGCCTAGCGTGTTTGAGGCCCTGGGTTCCATCCCCAGTACCGAAAAAGGGAAAACAAGAATGCTTGATGATCGGGCAGTGGCGGCACACACCTTTAATCCCAGCACTTGGGAGGGAGACACAGGTGAATCTCTGTGAGTTCAAGGCCAGCCCGGTCTACAGAGTGAGTTCCAGGACAGCCAGGAATACACAGAGACACCCTGTCTCAGAAAAAAAAAAAATGTGAAGGATCAGAGAAGGAAAGGAATCTGCCGAAGGTCACACAGCCAAGCCTGAATGTGAAACCTGATGTTTAATGGGAGTGGAACCTTTTTGTTCCTTGGATGGGTGTCCCACAAAGGCCTGTTGGTATCCTCCTGCAGGGTGATTCTGGTGGCCCCTTGGCATGTGAAGAGACACCTGGTGTCTTTTACCTGGCTGGCATCGTGAGCTGGGGCATTGGCTGTGCCCAGGCTAAGAAGCCTGGTGTATATGCACGAATCACACGCCTCAAGGACTGGATCCTGAAAGCCATGTCCTCAGAACCCAGCTCCATGGCTCGCCCCCACACCTCCAGCACACGGCTCAACCCTAGTGAGCCCCCCAAAACTACAGCTGCTGGCCTCATTATCCCAGAGGCCACCACCAGCAGACTTGCTACCCCCAGGGCCACCATCAGAGTAACCACTAGACCACTCAACACAACACTGTCTGCCAGGAGTACCACCACCAGGGGACAGACAGCAGCCCCAAGTGCCCCGGGCACCACCGTACACTCTCACCTGCCAGGTACGGTAACTCAGGCCCGGACTGACTCTCACGGCACGATGGTGCTGAAGACCATCCGGAGCTGGAGTCCGATGTCTGGGTCCTGTGGCAGCCTGCCCAGCCTGCAGAAGGCACTCTGCCCATGGTGCTGTCTGTGTCTGTTTGCTGACATCTTCTGTCCATTTATTTGTGTGTGCACACGTGTGCATGCAGAGGCCAGAGGAGGGCCTCCATATCCCACTTCACCAAGAATGTGAACACTGTCCTCTGTCACACTCCACAGTGCTCCTCCGAGGCAAGGCTCCTCATTGTACCTGCAGCCTCTGCAGCAGCTGGCAAGTCCCAGCCAGCCTCCTGCCTTTGCCACCATCCGTGCTTGGGTCAAAGGCTTGCACACAACCATGCCCACTGACCCATCTCTCCAGCTTCTATTTCTTTTAGTATTGTCAAGTACTCTCCTGGACTAGGACCTACTCAGTAGCTGAGGCTGACCTTGAACTCCTGTTCCTCTTGATGGCTGGGCCTAAAGGCAAACACGTGTCACCTCATCTACTTGACAGGAGCATCACAAGTTCAAGGCCAGCCTGGGCTGTGAGGAGCTTTTAGGGCTATTGTGATCAATTTAGTGAGAGTTCCTCTAACCAGCAAACACTAAGGACTGGAGCTCTGCCTAGAATCCTGCCCCACAGGATTGGGGTGTGGTCAGGGTGGAACCTCTGCTCAGAATCCCCCAGTGAGGGACTGGAAGCGTGGTCCGGCCCAGTTTTGGAGTCCAGGAGTGTTCAAATAAAATTTAAAAAAAAAAAAAGAGGAGAGCAATACCCAGAGGGAGGGAGAGCGAATGGGACGGCTGGAGAGAGGAGTAGTGCCTCAGCTGAGCCTCTGGGTGTGGTTCCACATACCATAAGTCTTGGAGGCTGAGGCAGGAGAATTGCTTGGACTTTCAGGCCTTTCTGGATGCATGTGTAGGGAGATCGTGTCTCAAAACCCCAACATTTTACAACAGCTGGGAAAAGTAGACTGTCTAGAGAGGGGAGGACGTGACCGGTGTATGCTTTGTGTGGTCGGGTCTTACCCCACCCCACCAGCATCTGTGAGTGCGGCATGAACAGAGAGGAGAGCTGGTGACGGGGTTGTGTTTGTTTCTACCTCCCACTGTACTACAAGTGCCTCCCACATCCAGGCACCCCAGCTGTAAATCCCTGCTGTGGGGACGCTTGCCCAGGGTGAGTTCCCAAAGGGTCCTAGGCTAGACCTTTCTCACCCCTTTCTCTCATTACTGTTGGGGTGCTGCTCCTAATGTCACTGGGCCAGCGAGGATGTTCCTCCACTTGAAGCAATATGGAGGCGGTATTGAGTGGCTTTGAAATAGCAGATGGAGTCAGGACTACATGAGAGGTAGTGGGCCCTTGGGGTCACAGCAGGGCCTCTACGGGAAGCCCCGCGCCTTGGGAGACCCCACACCTGAGCGACCTGGCAGATGAGTACTGGCTTCCCCAGCCTGGCCTTCAGCTCAGTCTGACCCTGACCCAGGTGACTGCGGTGGCCTGGGAGCTCCCGGCCAGAAACCCCGGGAGACCCTAAGGTGGGACTCTGGCTCCGGGAGCCAGTGCCCGAGGCTTACTTAGGAAGGAGGCAGTGCACGCTGAGTTCCGAAATCACTCTCCTGAGTTCCCACTCCTCCGATGGGGCCTTAGATGTCTTTCTTTCCCTGGGCTCCTTTTGTATTGGTTGAGGGTGGGCCAGGAAGAGACTCGGACCTAATGTCCCGGTGGTGGCCAGTGGCTGGGAAAGAGGCACCAGTTGGGTGTTATATGAAGCCACCCTCTGACCCTCCCACAGGGCACAGGGTGCTGGGTTGGGGTCCCAGCCTCGGGGTGGGTAGGAGGAAGACCCTCTGCACCAGGCTCACCATACTTGCTCTTCCACAGATTGTGGCCTGGCACCCCCCGGGGCCCTGACCCGGATAGTGGGCGGCAGCGCAGCCTCGCTTGGGGAGTGGCCCTGGCAAGTGAGCCTGTGGCTGCGGCGCAGGGAGCACCGGTGTGGGGCGGTACTGGTGGCCGAGAGGTGGCTTCTGTCTGCAGCACACTGTTTCGACATGTAAGTCCTGCCCTGGGTGCAGGAAACCACCTGCCCTTCCCCAATCCACCTCTGCAATTTGGCCCCTGTTCCCAAGGCCACCGAAGAGAAGGCACGGTCCCTCCTTGGCAGGGTTAAGGGACCCTCAACATGTGCTCATGTGCCTATTGGTCACAAGGTGAAAGGGACTGATTGTCCCATGCTGTGAAGGACCCAAGAGGGAGACTGCACTCTGGAAAGTTGAGCACCCAGAGCCCTGGTAGAAATGACTGGGGCTGCTGGTGTTCCCTCAGGGGTGTGTGTGTTGTCCCCATTTCCCTTAGTTGACCTAGTGGGAGTCCAGAGCCTTGACATTCAATTCTGCAGAGAGTGTGTGAGGCAGTTGGTGGTGTCCCCTCAGAGGGACACCCCTCCTGGCTGGGTGAGCCTGAGTTGGGCAGGGGGCAGAGCATCCCATTTCCAGTGGGACGGTGTCTCAGGCAGGCGTGGGGCTCTGGCATTGCCCACACATACGCGCACCCTGCAGCTATGGGGACCCCATGCAGTGGGCGGCCTTCCTGGGCACCCCATTCCTGAGCAGCGCGGAGGGCCAGTTGGAGCGCGTGGCACGCATCTATCGCCACCCATTCTACAACATCTACACACTGGACTATGACGTGGCGCTGCTGGAGCTGGCGGGACCCGTGCGCCGCAGCCGCTTGGTGCGACCTATCTGCCTACCAGGTCCCGCAAGGCCCCCTGATGGCGCGCGATGCGTCATCACCGGCTGGGGATCGCTGCGCGAGGGAGGTAGGCACGCAAGCGTCCGGCGCAGCGCAGGGGGCGTTGGAGGCACTCCCCACCCACACCTATCCCCGGATCCCACAGGCTCCATGGCGCGGCAGCTGCAGAAGGCTGCAGTGAGGGTCCTCAGTGAACAGACATGTCGCCGCTTCTACCCGGTGCAGATCAGCAGCCGTATGTTGTGCGCAGGCTTCCCACAGGGTGGCGTGGACAGCTGCTCGGTGAGTGGAGACAGGGCTTCTCTTAGTCCATGTATGTAGTCCAGGCAGGCCCGAAGTCCTGCACCACCACTGTCCTTTGAATCTTTCTGTCTCATCTCCAGTGCGCTGGCAGCACACGCATTCGCCACACTTGGCGTTTCACGTGGGTTTTGGGATTTAACTTGGGTCCTCGCGCTTGTGTGACAAGCCATCTTCCTACTGAGCCTGCCCAAGTCACCCCAGCCCACCTGACTCTGGGGACATCACATTTCACAACTGCACGTTCAGAGAAAACATGTGGTTTCCCAACCTCACATCCTACTGGAGGGTCCAGGCAGGGCAATTATGGAGTTTGAGACCAGCTCGCCCCAACAACACATACACAGATGTGTTTCGGTACAGGGAGATCACTGTTTTATGCGGTGCTTGCTGTGCAAATAGGAAGACTGAACATAGATCCCCAGGAGTCATATAAAAAGCCGGTGCTTACAGACTATGTGTGCTTGTCACTCCATTCTGTGCGGGTAGCAACAGGGGGAATAGTGGGGACCTGGCCACCACCTACTTCCAGGTTCACAGAGAGGCCCCGTGTCACCCGTGTCAGTGGAATGGAGTGGAAAACAACAGATAACCACTTAGCACCCTGCTCTGGCCTGCACATGCACAGCACGCACACACGTTGGTCCTTGGGACAAGGGCCCTGCAGAGGCAATGCCAGTGCAAATAATGAAGCAAATCAGCACTGAACCCATTCCCCACATGGCAAAAGCGAGGCTCTTGGCAGCCTCTCTTCCGCTCAGGGGCCTTTTGAGTGCCCAACAGAGAGGTGCAGTTGCAGGAGTCATGCCTACTCCTGAGGGCTGCTCATCTGGTCTGAGGACACTCTCTCCTTCAGGGTGATGCAGGGGGACCCCTGGCCTGCAGGGAGCCATCTGGCCAATGGGTGCTAACTGGGGTCACCAGCTGGGGCTACGGCTGTGGCAGGCCCCACTTCCCAGGTGTCTACACTCGAGTGGCTGCTGTGCTGGGATGGATAGGCCAGAACATCCAGGAATGATTGCCCTGTGGCTAGCAACCCAAGCTTGGACTAAGAAACACAGCTACCGGCCACCCACCCCACGCTGAGGAGTTGGTAGCAGACAAACATGGGAGTCCGATGGGAACTAGCTGTGACTGTGTATATTGTTCCAATAAACAGAGTCCTTTCTCCTACTGGCTCAGAGCCTCTGTCGAAGCCACGAGTCTCCAGGAGCAGGGCATGTCTCCAACTCGGGCTCCTTTGGTGCTTATGTTTTGGTGGGACAGAGTCTCATGTACCAATCCTCTTGCCTCCACACTTAACCCACCCTCAAGTGCTGGGCTGACAGGTGTGCACCACACTTGGTTTATTCAGAGTTGAGGTCGGCACCCTGGGCCTCATGCATGACAGGTGAGGGCTACATGAAGCCTTGCTTCTTACCCTCAGCTGGTCTCCCTGGGATGACCAAACACCTGAGACCATGCTCCGGATTCCCTGAGAGCCAGCAGCCCACTGACCCCAAGGGGAAAGATACCCTGGGAGGTCTGGGCCTACTCAGGGGAAGGGACCTGAAGCAGTGAGGTGACACGCCTGCTTTACTGCCCCAGCAGCGATTTATTGGCCTGCTCTCCTGAGGTCACAGGTCAGTGGGGCCAGCCAGATCCCCGTGCTCTGTCGGGTCCTCACTCTTCTGAGACTGAGCTGGACGCAGCAATCCAGGGGAGAGGCCTCGATCCTCAGGCCCTCCATGCTGCCAGACTTCGGGGCAGCTAGGAGGAGACAACCTAACTGGCGGGGAAAACAGTTCCGACCATAAAAGCACGGTGTCCCGAGGCACAGGTCCCGGTCACATGTTGGCTCGTTCCCGCTGCAGTCGAGAGTTGTAGGCGCGGGACACGGTGTTCCAGGCGTCCATGTAGCGGTCCATGCACATGGCGATGCATTTCTGCAAAGCGTGGAGGGGGATCCCTGACTGACGGTCACACGACCCGAGGACCACCCATGAAGGCTGGACCGATCTAGGCAGAAGCCCGGTCCTCACCCCGCGCACGCGCACAACTTCCTCAGTAGCTATGGCTAGAGGCCGCGCACGCGCACATTTCTCAACCTCCTAGACGCTCCTGACCCCGCGCCCCTCACCACCCCGGGTTCCTGGGATGTCTCACCTGCTCCGAGTTATCCAAGGAGCCCCCGGGCTTCCCGATGCACTTCCGGAAACACTTGTCCGTCATTCTCTGTGAACACATGCGAGGTCTCAGCGGGGACTCACCCGGGGAACCCCGCCACCAACCCCGGCGCGCCCCGCACCTGGAGCAGCTCCTGCGCGTTGGCCACGGCGATCTGCACTTTCACCTGCTCCATAATGGCCCCCGGGTCCAGCTTCCCGCCACCCGTGCCGCCAAAGTCCGAGCCGAAGCCGCTGTCCATGGCTGCTCAGTCAACCGGGCCGCGGTCGCGCGCGCCGACCGTACGCCCCGGAAGCCAAGCTAGGGCACCACGGGAAACAGAGGCTGAGTCAATTCCCACAAGGCGGCGCGCGCCGTCAGCAGTCTGACAAAGCTGCGGCCTGAGTCACCATGGAAACAAGTCAAACTACACCTCCCACAAACCCGTGCGCGCCGTGCACTCTGACCGCGGAGGCTCTATGGGAAACTGCACACTCCTGCTCCCACAAGGCTGTGCGCGCCGTCCCTAAGCACTATCCTTTGGCTTCTAGAAAGGAAGGAAACCCGAACCACAATTCCCAGAAGGCTGTGCAACTTCCCGCGTGAGCCCACTGACTTTTGACTCCCTGGCAAGGGCTGGGCCAGGGTCATTTTGTCCGGGACCTCCCCGCTGCGCATGCGTACAGTATAAAATCCTCGCTCCTAGCCGGGCGTGGTGGCGCACGCCTTTAATCCCAGCACTCGGGAGGCAGAGGCAGGCGGATTTCTGAGTTCGAGGCCAGCCTGGTCTACAAAGTGAGTGCCAGGACAGCCCGGGCTACACAGAGAAACCCTGTCTCGAAAAACCACAAAAAAAAAAAAAAAAAAAAAAAAAAAAAAAAAAAAAATCCTCGCTCCTATCTTAATCTGAAGATCTACTCTGAGGCTGCAGTTAAAGTCAATGTTTATTTGAGTATACAAAAGTTTCCAGTTGTAAAATGTATATTACAAATCATAGGCGTAAAAGAAAAGGTGGAACACACGTTTGGCATGCATCTTATAAAAGAAACAAATCTGTAGAGCTGAGCGATTGCGCAGTGCCACTCCGGAAACCATCTCGCCTAGCCAGGGCCAGAAACAGACCCCTGAGGACCTGCAGATTACTCTAGACCTGCTCCTCAAATACAAGGAAGCTAGCTCCAGTGCAGAGTACACCTGCCCTGTGGGCAAGGCAGCAGGGCTGCGCAGTGACTGCAGCCAGCCATGACTATCCAGGATCCAACGCCGGTCACAAAGAAAACGGAGGTATCTAGAAGCAGGAGGTGGCTGGTGGGTTCTGGAGGTCGGTGGCAGTGGTGGCATCCTGTGGCCAAGAGCTCTTGCCTTGGGGGAAGACTAGGCCTGGATTCTTCCTACCATCAGCTGTGCCAGGAGGGAGACAGAACTTGCCCTAGCTCAGTAAAGGAAGCTGCCAGTTGTGGCAGCTCCAGGCCTGAACCCCCAGAGCATCGTCCCAGTGAGCTGTGTTACTGACCGATGTAAAAAAATAAATATTCTTTAAAAAAATACCATGTGTCAGTGGTGGGGAGGTGACAGGTGAAACTGGCTGGCTCCTGGCACTAAGTTGCAGGGAAGCAAGTTTCCAGGCCTTGCCATCGGGGTGGGGCACAGAGGGGCCACACAGTTTACATACACGAGAGGCCAGGAGCATAGCTAGTGTGGCCACACTCATGTGAGCAGTCACTGGCTGGGAACCTGCAGCCTTTGCTCCTGAAGGCACAACGCCCACGGTTTGCCTGTCCCCTTCAGTCTTAGGATGGGAGGCGTCGTCCCATGTGTGAGCTCGCTCCTTCTTGGTCCTCCGCTTTAGAAGGGACTAGAACATTTCAGAATCTGGGACCAGAGAAGCCTGTGAATGCCCTGGAGCTGGAGACTGTTATAAACCCTTCAGATTCAGAGCACAAAGCTGGAACGTCCCTGGGTTCAGGTGCCATCAACTCCAGGAGAGGAGGGTCTGCCCTGTGTCCTAAGAGCTACCACATCCTGACAGGCGAGTGAGCCCCACAGCCCTCTTGGATTCTGAATTTGATTTGATTTGAAAGGCTTCAAAGAAAACAACTGAATCATCAGTTTCATACCAAGTCCACCCTGAGCTAGCAGCCATTCTCCTGCCCCAGATCCAGGCCCAAGTCCCTCAGCCTGCAGGTTCCCAGCCCAGGCCCGCGGGCAGAGGGCACCTCCATCTCGGAAACCCAGTAGAGCCCACCCACATTCTCATGGTTGCTTAACAGTCATCGAGAAATAGACCAAGGACTAGTGAGAACAGACCATAAAAAAGTAGTTTTAGGGGCTCTGGGGACCATGGTGACCGTGGGGCAGGTTTCACATCAGTCGGCAGCCCCTTGAGGTAGTCCTTGGGTCCCCCTGCAAGGAATGAGGGAGGATGGAGTTAGGCAGCCTGCTCCCAAACAAGTTGAAGGCCCTATTCCAGAGCCTTTCATTTGTCCCCAGCCCAGACTTGGGGGCTGGAGTCCCTATCTCCCCACCCCAAGCTCTAGGCAGAGGGAATCCTGGCTGAGGGGTTAGGAGTGTGGCCTCTGAGGTCTGTGGTGTCACAGAACCCACACAGTGAGTGGGTAAGTCCGCATCTGAGGCAAGACTGTGGAACCTGTACCTGAAGCCCCACTAGGTGTGACGCCAGTCACACACTTTCTCTACCTGCTGGTGGAAGAGGTCCTCTTCACCGAAGTCTGCCTCTTCCTCTTCCTCCTCTTCTCCGTTCTCCCTCCCCTGGACAGATGAGTGCTTTGCAGCCTTCACGGCCACCTCCTACACAACAAAAGTCACCAGTTTACTCGACCACCCCCAGTGCTGGCTAGTGGCTGCATCTCACTAGAGGTTTCAGCCCAGGTTTCAGCCCCGACACAAGTGCTGGGTCCCCGCCACGCAGGCTGTGCACCTACCTCACCATCGGCACTGACCAGGGCAGTGCGGAAGCTCTCCCCAGGGCCCCAGCTGGTCTGGCTTTTCCACACAAGGGTTGATGGGGGGCTGTGGGTAGCCCCAGCGCCAGCTGCCCACACCTGAGGAACCAAGATGGCCCTTGTCGATCACCTCAGGGCTTGGGCCAGGCCATGGCTGGCCACCATGAGGCTCTTTAGTTGGCTCCTCCCAGCAGAACAGCCCCAGGATGTGGAAGGGACAGGTTCACAATGGTCCCGAGCACACAGCTGGAGAACTACACTGGGATCCGAGCACCTCGGGGACTAGACACCCACACTGACAACTGTAAACTGCCAGGCCACAGACATGGGGAATCCCTTGGACAGTGCGGTGCCCGGAAGGATGTGATAGCTGTAAGTGCAGCCCAGCGGCCACAGGGCTGGTCTCAGAATATGCTAAAACCATACTGTACCTCCCACCCTGGAACCTCCCAGCTTAACGCCCACTGGCACCTACCGTGACCGTCTGGCCGGCCCGCAGGACATACTTGGGTGTGAACTTGTAGGCAATGTCCTCACCCTCCAGAACCTGTCTCTTGATCCTCCAGTTCCCCAAAGACTGGTCCTGCAAACCAGACCTGCTTTTAACCTCTGGCCACCAGGAAAGCGGTGCCCTCCCCACTCACCCAGCCTGTGCTCACCTTGTCTGAAGAGTTCTTAAGGCGCACGAACCTGCCCTCCGGGTCCACCTCGTCGATGTTCACAACACCCGTGGCCACAGACTGCTGAGCCAGGCGGGAGCCGCTGCTCACTCTGGAGGCACTGCTGGGTGAGCCTGGGGTGTCCTCAGTCTCCAGCCGCCGGCGCTTGCCCCGGCCCTGGCCCACAGACATGCCAACCCCGCTGCTGCTGCTGCTGCTCGATGTGGCCCGAGAGATGGTGATCCGTGATGAAGGGCTGGGGGACAGCTTCAGCCTGCGGGAAGGGAGGCGTGGTCAGGCCGCCCGAATGCTGCCCACTTGCAGTCTCTGGACCTCTTTTGAAGCTCTGCCCAGCCCTCTTCCCTGGCTCCGCCCAATTGCCTGGCTCCACCCACCTGAACCCCTCTGCCCATCTCCTTGTCCCAGTGCCCCTCTCACCTCTCCTCCTCGCCCTCCAGCAGCTTGCGGTAGGCGCTTATCTCCATGTCCAGGGCCAGCTTGATGTCCAGCAGTTCCTGGTACTCTGCCAGCTGCTGCTGCATGACATCACGCACCTCCGTCATCTCCTGCTCCTTAGCGTCCAGCATCTTGCGGAACTTGTCACGCTCCCCAGCCAAGGCCTCCTCCAGCTCATGGATGTGGTTCTCTGCAGCACTGGCCTGGGGAGGGTATGGCCAGGTCACAGTGTGGCCTCTGTATTCTCAGATGTGAGGGACCATGGGAGGACTGGAGTGTCAGAGGCCCTGAGGGGCAGGTCTGGGTCCCTGTCACCTGCTTTTGGAGGCCTAAGAGCTGGTAGCTGAGGGACTCCACGCGCATGCGGGCCTCCTTGAGCTCCTCGCGGGCTGCATGGGCTGCCTTGTCGTTCTGGTCCGAGAGCAGCTTGGCGTTGTCCAGCTAGGGGAGTCGGGAAATGTAAGCACAGGTGGCATGTAACCGGCCCGTCCCTCTCCTCACAGCTGTACCTTGGCCTGGTAGGTTTGCTCCAGTTCTAGCCGGTACAGGCGCACTTGCTCATCATGCTGACTGCGCAGGTCCTCCAGGGCCTGAGCCATCTTGAAGTCATATTCCTGTTGCCGGCTGCTGTCCACCTCCACCAAGCGCCGCTCGTGCCTCCGTCGGGTCTCCCGTACCTCCTGTGAGGGAACAAGACTGGTGACCCAGCTGTGCCAGGTTGTATCTCTAGGTGCCTGGCCATGTGCACACTTGGAGTGTTATTTAGCCATGGGAAGGAGCAAGGCTCTGACACAATCCACAGCTGTATGTGGAGGGACATGTACTGTATGCTGAGCAGGGAACTAGACACCAAAGGCAACAGCACTGGGGAAGCAGAGGCAGGAGATGGCTCTGGCCAGCCTGGGATCATAGTCAGATACTGTCTTAACAATACTTTTCAAGAGCCAGGTGATGGAGTTTTGGTTTAATTCCAGCACTTGGTAGGCAGAGGCAAGTGGGTCTCTGTGAGTTCAAGGCCAGCCTGATGTACAGAATAAGTTATAGGACAGACAGCTACACAGAGAAACACCCCCTCCCCCCCAAAAAAACTTTTCTTCCCAGGGGTGGCAATGCTCACCCTGAATTCCAGCACTCAGGAGGCAGAGGCAGGAGGATCTCTTAAGTGTTCCAGGCCAACTAGGTCTTCATAGGGAATTTCAGAGTAACAAGGGCTGCACAATGAGAAGTGGTCTCAAAACAGTAAGACTTCTAAGGCAGACGCTGACAGAGCCTTCTCTGGCACCCCATCCTCCTCCTCCCCAGCCTGGAGTCAGGGCAGCAGTTTCCACAGGAGGATCCAGAGTGGGAGGTGGGGCTCGCCTGGATGATCTTAGTTTTCTTACAAAATAGACTCTAGCCCAGGGATCTAGGGTGCAGTGGCTGCCCCAGGTTCAAGACACCTTTCTGTCTGGTGCTCCACATGGCTGCACCCCCTCACCTGCTCTCTTGTGGGGACCCTCAGGTGGTTGTTCCACGTCCTGGGATACCCCACAGCCCCCTCTGACTTCACAGGATCCTCCACGGGGGTCTTCCCAAGCCCCCTTGGACGTCGTTTCACATACTCCCTCAGAGGCCCCCCTCTGAGCTCTGGCAGAGCTCCCTCCACGGTCTCCATCAAAGGGCAGGCTGCCTCTGGGCAGTCCCTCCCGCATCCCTCTCCAGTGCCTCTCATGGATTCAGACTCCCCCATGGGTTTGTATTCTCAAACTTCAGTCCAGGGTCCCTTATAGGTCCCTCTGTGGGTTGCTGGTGACTTCCCACACAGGGCTCTACACTGAAGCTATTGGCCTATGGGCTATCCCCATAGGGCCTGTGGCTCCACGGCTCCATGGACCTCCTCCTGTTGAAGCTGCCTTTGCACTGACTAAGGTGGGGCCTGGCCCAGCGGAACCCAGGGATGCAGCCTGCCATTATGATGACACAACAGGCTCTGTGGGGGTCGAGGTGCCTGGGGTTCTGTGTGGAAAACCTGAATCTAGGGATAGTCCCTCCAGCCTTGCTCAGCAACCCAAGGTCCCAGAGGCCTAGATGTTACAGGGGAGACCCTAAGGTTGGCTGAATATAGTCCCCGAAATGCCACACTGTGACCCTCAGTAGACAGGCTAAGTAAAGGATGTCTATTTTCTGTGTGTGTATTGGTGGGGGATGTGCCATGGCTGTGGACATCAGAGGACAATTTGTGGGAGTCAGCTTTGTCCCTGTGGAAGGGGTGGGTCTCCTAAAACTGGAGTCTGTCTGCCTACCCCTCACCTCCTCAAACACACTCGGACCCCGCCCCCTCACCTCCTCAAGCACACTTGGACCCCACCCCCTCACCTCCTCAAACACACTCGGATCCCGCCCCCTCACCTCCTCAAACACACTTGGACCCCGCCCCCTCACCTCCTCAAACACACTCTTGCTGAAAGCCAACTCCTCCTGCAGGCTCTGGCATCGGTTCTCCAGGTCCACACGCATCAGAGTCTCCTTCTCCAACTGCTTCTTGGCCACAGCATGACCATCTTCTGCCTGGGAGACACGGGGCAGTGAGCTGAGGGGACAGCCTACTGGCCTGGCTGCCATCTCAGCCTCTCCATGTCACTACGGAGCTGAGACCCCAGCAGCTCCAAGACCCACCTTGGCCAGCTGCGCTCGAAGCTCTGCCACCTCAGTCTCCAGGCCCTGCTTGTCACCGAGGACTGCGGCCAGCTCAGCCTCACTCCGGTGAAACAATGATTCCAGTTCCTTCACTCGGCCCTGGGCCACTGTGAGCTCACCTTCCCGCTTCTTGGCACTGAAAGCAAAGAGGACGGGTGTCAGAAGGCCCAGGGAGGCCAAGCCCAAGGTTGCCATGGGCCCTGGTAGTTGCTGAAGGCTGCCTGTCTGCTGTTCCAGCTCCTGGGAGGCTGAGGCAGGAGGACTGCTCCAAATTTGAGACCAGCCTGGTCTACAGAGATCCTATTTCAAAAACAACAAGAGCATTCTCAAACCAAATTCAACCAAACTACTTGGCACTGTGGACCGCAGGATACTGGCTGCATCTGTGCCCGCAGTCTTCCCAGCTGTGTTCAGAAGTCCAGTTCTGGGTGGGGCTGCCCAGCAGTGCAGGACTAGGTACAACTCATTAAAGTCACAAAGGAAAGCCCCACTCTCCTGTCACACGTCACGCGGCAAGATTAGAGGTGGGCATTTAAGCACGCAGGTGTCAGAGTGGATTCTGGCGACTTTTACAACCTTTGGATTCTACCCTTTTGTGGTACGGAATATTCAGAGCCCAGCCTGGCCTCACATTTTTTGCAGCAGTCCTCCTGCCTCAGTGTTCCCAGAGTCAGCTAGTAAGAGGTGGGTGTGTAGAGATGGGTGGCACCCATGGCTAAGTAGCCACAGCTCCTGCAGACTCCAGACTGCTCCCTACTATGTCTGCTGGCGTCTTGGTGTGAGGTGCAGAAAGATCTGGCCCCTGCTTCAGTCAAGGACCCACCAATGCTCACAGAGGTGACTATTTGGGGGCTGGAGTCCTGCACCAGCTGGGATGTGGGACAGGCTGAGAAGGGACCATGTGCTCTGAGGATAAGTGTGGAGGCAGGACCACAGGCTATCACAGGCTATCACAGGTGCAGTGGCCTTGGGTGCAGCAGAGGATGGAGTCAGCAGAGGAGGTATGAGTGGTGGCTGGGCAATTCCTGACCGACCTCAAAGGCCCAGGCTCTGCCGAATGCATGGGCCTATCCTGAGAAGGGCAAGGTGCTAGGGCAGGGTCTTGTGGACCACACCAGAGCCTGAAGCCCGCTCAGTGGGTCCACCCAAGGCTGCCATGACTTCACGTTCCAGAAGGGGAGTAGGGTGGGTTAGGATTAGGGAAAAGCCGGTCTTATTCGTCAAGGCCATCCTCAGCTACATAGAGAGCTGGAAGCCAGTCTGGGCTTATATAGAAAGCTAGAGGCCAATAAATCAAGGTGCAATCTGTAGAATTAAAACTATTCTGGCTGGGTGGGGGAGGGGACGGTGCTGTGGACAGACTTGGGTAGAAATCTTCTGCCTGGCTGGTGCCAGCCCCACACCAGATGTGCTGAGGTGGCCAGGACAGAAGCACTGGCTGCCTGAGCACCTTTGATGTGGCTACTAACTATGACCCTCAGGCTCCAACACATCAGCCTATTAAGTCAGCGGCAGGGGCCGAGTGAGGGAAGACAGCCTGGCAGCCACCTCAAGCACTGCCACCAAAGGCCAGGTGTGTTGTCCCTCAGAGGACTGGCTCTGGCTTGTGGCCACTGTGGGAGCAAGGAATCCTGATGTGAGCAGAACCTGGGCAGATCTGAGACAGGGAGGTCCCTTCTGTGTCAGGGAGGTGCCAGGACGGTCTCACCAGCAGTGGGTTCCGCAGAGCAGAGCCAGGCCCCGGTTGGGATGGGAAGGGTGTGGGAGACTCTCACCCCAACCTGCTCTGAAGATTGTGATGTCCCTAGCAGAGGCAGGACCTGAATTCTCCACTCAGCACAAGCCAGGGCCCGTGTTTAGACAGCCACTCTACAATGACAACATTCTCCTGCCATTGTCCTGGGGGGATCTTCAGCTGCCCAACACACACCGTTCAGAACCTTTGAGGCTTCTGATGAGGGACACACTTTGTGACCCCCCCCCCAAAGGGACAGTCAGGGAGGCTAAGGAAACAGGGATCTTGCGCCTGCTCTCCCTAGGGCAGCAAGTCTGCAAAGCACAGCCTCAGAGGGAGGGGTCTCACTGCCAGCCCAAGGAGCCATGGTCTGAACAAGCGTGTGCACGGTCAGGTCATTTGCAGCTGCTGCAGGCTGGTGGCCATATGGCCCCATTTCAACACCACAGTCATCCTGTCCCTGGTTTCTGGAGCTCCTGGTCCCCTGGGAGGCCAGCGCCTGTGGAGCCTTGGCCACGGCCTTTCTGTTTTTCTCTGCTTGTGTGTACTATGTTCATGCATGCGCACATGTGAAGGCAGAGGTCTGAATTCAACATGGGGGGCCTTCCTCGATCACTCTCCATTTTCTTGGTGGAGGCGGGTATCTCGCTTGTCGCTGTGGCTAGTCTTCTAGCCAGCTTACTCTGAGGAGCCCTGTCCCCATCGCCCTATCCCAGTGCGGGACAAGCACTGGGTCCCTGGCCTGAGCACCCACCTCTTCCTGGCCTCCTCTAGCTCGGCCTGCACCTTTCCAATTTCAATCTGCAGCCGGGCACGTTCACGGGCCGTCTCATCCAGTACCCGTCGGGCGTCAGCCAGCTCTGACTCATACAGGGTCTTGATGCCACTCACCTGGGGAGACAGGGCAGGGGGTGACAATGGGAACACAGGACTATCCTATGTCGACCCTATGACACTGTCTTAGCTATGACAGAGGAGTCTAGGTGGTCTTTCTAGAAGGATCCATCTTCCTTTTCTACAATTCGGCCTGACAGGATCAGGCCACGGGACCCTAAGCTTGGGTGGGAAGGTGTAGCCAAAGCTAGCCCACTTGGCACCATTGGCTCAGGGCCTTACAATTCTCAGCTAGGGGACATCCCTGCCAACCCACTGCACCTGTGCAGCAGACACCGGGCATCCCACTGCCAGTATAGAATTCCTGGTCTAATGTGTTTCCTTTTCTCCAAAGCCTCGGTACCGAGATGGCAGGTATCCAGCGCCAGGCAAGCACTCTCTCCACTGAGCCCAGCCGCACAGTGACAGTGCTGATCATGTCACGATGTGGGCAGGGTGACACCTGAGTCCACAGGGAACTTTCCTGGGTGCTCTGCAGAGTCAAACTCCTGTCTCTATTATGGCAACGTGGAGACCCCCTTTCTGAACCGGCCCTCAGGTTCCGTATCTGCATCCTGTCCCATGGGGGGAAAGGGCTGGGAGACCTAAGGCCACCTGGGCCACTTCGATGAGACTTTGTGATGGCCATTCCTGGTTGTCAACTTGACTATATCTGGAATGAACTACAATCCAGAAATGGAGGGTACAGCTGTGCTCCAGCTCTTGAGGCATAGTGGCCATGAACAGCTTAGGCCCAGGCAAGGTGGTTGCATGCCTGTAATTCTAGAAAACAGGCAAGGAGATCTCTGAGTTTGAGGCCAGCCTGGGACAGAGCAAGTTCCAAATCCAGGCCTGGTTGGCACACACCTTGAATCAGGGCCATACCTTCTGCTGGAGGCCTACACAAGGACACTGGAAGAAGGAAGACTCTCTCTCCTTCACCTGCTTGCACTTCCTTACCAGCACATCTGTTGGAACCCACTTGTTCAGGATTCCAGCTTCTACCGAAGAGCAGCTGAGACACCCAGCCTCATGGGACTGAGCAACTACTAGATTCTTGGCTTTCCCTTTCAGAGATGCCCATTGTTGGGTCAGCTGGACTGCAGACTGAAAGTCATTCCATAATTCCCCTTAATCTATAGACATCTCGTAGGTTCTGCGACTCCAGAACCCTGCCTAATCCAGACACGCTCTGAGTTGCACCTGGATCCATATTCAAAGTCAGGCTGCTGCAGGGTCACCCCACACGGGGCCTGGCAAGGGGCATCCAGGGACACTCAAATACACACTTTGGATGGAGTACCAACCCTGCTGGGAAGACAGCTGCCATTTGCATACCACAGGCTGCCTGCCCCTGGCCAGGCCACACACACTCCCGCTGGGCTGCAGACTCAGGTTTCTCCCAGGCCCTCCTCCCTCCAGTGTGCAGCTATGATGTGTTTAAAGACATGTGGCAACAGACCACACGGAGACACAGCACATCACAGCCCTGACGGCAGAGAGACAAACAGGCACAGGTGTAGCCCTTGGCTGTAGAGAGCGGGGCTTCCTGTCACCCCAGCGCCACACGGTACAGAAAGAGCAGGAATGCCCACCTGCCAATCTACAATGTGCACAATGCCACCAGCCCCAACACCCAGGGGAATTCTCAGCAAGTGATGGCCATGTGCTACCATCTGCCCACGAGCTGCAACACTGCCCAACCCTGAACATGAGCGAGACTCTGATGTGACAGTGTAGAAGGACCTAGAAGACCTGGTGCTCAATAAGACCCAGATGCAAAGCCACACAGCGTGCGCTCCAGGACGGAAATGTCCACAGTGGGGGGAACCCAGACAGGAAGTAGACTCATGGGTGCTGGGAGGAGGGAAGACAGGATGATGGCTCCCAGGAATGCACTCTTTCCAGGAATAGAATGTTCTAGAATTGGACAAGGGTGAGATAATACAGATCTAATATAGCACCCTGAACTGCAGCGCCACTTTGGGGGTATATAAGCTTAACACACATCAGGGCTCAGAGACCTGGTATCTGTCAGCACAGAGATGGTGGCTGCCCAGCATGGGCCTGGCAGGTCAGCCAAGGCCAGAGTAAGGGCTGCTGAGGGTCTTCTGCAGGTGAGACTCGGGCTCAGACGACAGTATGTGTGTGAAAGAGAGAAATGTGACACGCTGTGTGTGTGAGACAGAGAGAAATGGACACACTGTGTGTGTGAAAGAGAAATGTGACACACTGTGTGAGAGAAATGGGCATACTGTGTGTGTGAGAGAGAAATGTGACACACTGTGTGGTGAGAGAGAAATGTGACACACTGTGTGTGTGAGAGAGAAATAGACACACTGTGTGTGGGGGGGCACTGGAGTGGGTGAGGCTCTTATTCCCATTTTACAGACAGACACTGAGCAGGAAAAAGCCTTCTTCAACCCAGCCCTGCGTCAGCAGCACAATGGGTCTGCTCCAGGAATGCAATGCAGGGAGAGGTGTCCTGCCTCCAACTCTGCAGGCCCTGGTGTGGGGAGTGCCTTTGACCCTAGGAGGACACTTGAGATATAACCCCACTGGGCCCCACACCCTCATGTTGGTGCCAAATCAACCAAGAACACAGTCCAGATAAACCTCTTGTCTTCACACGCTGGTGAACCCCATTCTGTCATAGTGACAGAAGCCAGTACTAAGGTGTAAAACAAGATACACTCACACACACATCATAGACAGACACACATACATCATACACACATCCACAGACAGACACACACACAGACACCACATATACATACACACAGACACACCACAGACATACACTCAGACATACACACAGTGACAGAAAGACAGACACCCACCCACCCCAGTCCATGCCTGCCAGTCACTTCCGCAGGATGCTGATTCGCCAGGCCTGGGGTGGACAGAACACAGAAGCTCCTGAGAAAGACCAGAGGTGAGCATGGGACTGCCCGCTACTAGCAGCAACAGGAGGAGCGGGTGGGTGGGGTGTGGTGACGGGATGTATGCCTGTCACCCCAGTCCTTCAGAGGCATTGACCGGTGCAGGCTCTGTGGGCTCCTGGAAGGGCGCTGGGGCAGAAAGGGCACAAGGAACGCACATGATACCGTGACCCATAGGCCTGCTCCACAACTTGCTCCATGTAGATCCTATGTCTGGCTCAGCCTGGTCTATACTCAGGCCTGCAGGCCAGTTGCAACGGTTGCCTGAGCCTACCTGTCTAGAATTGCTTCTATATTTTAATTTTTTTTTTTGACAAAGAGTCTCACTATGTAGCCCTGGCTAGACTGGGAATTTGTTATGTAGACCAGGCTAGCCCTATACACACAGGAATCCTCTGCGTCCTGAGAGCTCGATTAAAGGCACTTTCCATATATTTTTTAAAGATTTATTTATTTATTATATGTAAGTACACTGTAGCTGTCCTCAGACACTCCAGAAGAGGGCGCCAGATCTCGTTATGGATGATTGTGAGCCACCATGTGGTTGCTGGGATTTGAACTCTGGACCTTCAGAAGAGCAATCAGGTGCTCTTACCCACTGAGCCATCTCACCAGTCCACTTTCCATATTTTTAAGTGGCTGGAACAGAGTGGGTAGTCTGTGCCTGAGAGCACTCACCAATAAAGCTTTATTAGCAAGCAGTCTCAAAGTGATGTAATCTCAGGTGGATTTGACTCCACACCACCACCATGTCACTCAGTCACAAAGACCTCAGCCTCTGGTGGAGAAAACTGTCCCCTTGTAGGGATGGTGGCAGGCAGCGTGAGCCCCACTCAGCAAGGACAGGTGGCTTCTGGCAGTGGTTTCTGTAGCACTACTGCAGGGCCCAGCCTGATACTCCAGACACATGTCAACACACATTAGCCAGAGCCTCAGGGCTCAGATGGTCTGAGGTGGCCTTTGCCAGTGTCACACGTAAGCTTGGCTGGAGAGTTTTGTTCCTCCAGAACTCCCTGTCCCCCAGACACATCAGCTCAGCAACAGGACACCGGGAAGGAGGTGCTGCGGTCGGTCACGTTTCCATGTGGGAACCTTATATCCCAGCTTCAATGTGCACGGGCAGCCTTTCTGCTGCCCTCTAGCACTGTCTACCCACCCACACCAGCACGGCCTCACGGACACCAAGTGTGGTCAGTCTGTGATAAGAAGCCATGTTCGGCCCAGCTCTGAAGGAAAGTGAATGAACTGAGAGCCAGCACGCAAGCCCAAGCATGGCAGGAGGGCAAGGTCACCTCGTGTGACCAGCTGGCAACCTACCCTTCAGTGGTACCTTTAACGCCTCCCTCACATGCCCCTGCCAATGCCCCAGGTCTCAGCTGCAACAGGATAGCAGATGACCTGGTGATCCCTTAAGGCAGGCCTTGCCCTGCCAGGCGACACCCAGTCACACCTGTCCCTGCTCCTTGCCAAGTTGCCCAGAAGGCACTGCTGACAGGTGGTGCTGTCTGTATGCTGTCCTTTGTGGTCACTGCCCCCCCCAACTTCCTGTACTGCCTGGCAACCCCATCAGCTGTCCCCAGACATCTTACAACACTAGATGGAGAAACTAGGCAGGCGCATTGCCCTTCCGCAGGCTGGCTCCCGGAAGGGCAATGCGCCTGCCACCTGCTGCCCGGCCCTGGCTCACACTTCAGTCCCAAATCAGCCCTGTGTTCTGACCAGCCTTGCAAATCTGAGAAACCAAAGTGGACTTTGCCACCGTCACCTGCATGGACAGGTGGCGTCCACTAGGGCTGGCACTGCACATGTTCGCAAAGCCCAGAAGCTCCAACTGTCTGTGGGACAAAGGGCTACAAAGAGCAGGGTGGTGGTGGCACAGGCCTTTAATCCCAGCACCCAGGAGCCAGAGGCAGGTGGATCTCTATGAGTTCAAGGCCAGCCTGGTCTACAGAGTGAGTTCCGGGTCAGCCAGGGCTACACAGAGAAACCCTGTCTTGAATAAATAAAATAAATACATCTTTAAAAACAAAAATAACCACAAAAATGACTGAGGGAGACACCCAAAGGTCTGGCTTCCACATGCATGCACGCGCGCGCACACACACACCAGCCATCCTGATCCCACCCAGCTAAGCTTAGGTCCAGGCACGGTAATATAAGCCAGGCAAAGACAAGCAGATCTCTGAGTTCAAGGCCAGCCTAGAACAGAGGGGGTTCTACGTGAAGGAAAACTTAAATCGAGACTTTGTGGACTAAGTCCACTTTTAATCCGAGTGCTCGGGAGACGAGCATGCAGATCTCTGAGTCCAAAGTCAGTTTACAGAACAAGTTTCAGAACAGCCAAGCTTAGGCAGTGAAGGGGCTGGAAAACAGAAAGCTGGTGATGTAATAGAACACAGGGCCATGTTCCAGCCCCAGCAAGCAGCAGAACTCGGCAGTTCTGGCCATGTGGCTCTGGCTTTAGAGTCCAAAATAGAAGGGACTACTAGAACAATTGATGCTGGTTAGCTGGAGCTAAGACATTAGCAGTGATTAAGAAGAGACCAGCATCACTGAGGTGAAATCTTGTAGGAAGTGTTATCTGAGAGCACAGAGAAGCTGTGTGCCAGAGAGAGCCAAGGTTGTACCTTGTGCTACAGCTGGACTTGGTAATGTGTAAGAGTTACCCAGTGGTACTGGTTCTGAAGGCATGAAGGGGTCATGCAGAGCAGCTGAGGCTTGGCACTGTGAGGCCATGGAAGGCCATGTGAAGGTTCAGTCTCACCTGCAGTTGATGGCCCAGGACTGACAGGGGGTGGGGTGCGGTGGGGTGGGGGTCATGCAAAGGAGCTGAGGCTTGGCACCATGAAGAGAGGCTATGAGAGGTTATTGGTGAAGCCTAGTTGCAGTGGAAGAGCCCTGTGTACTGGCGATACCAGTGCCCCTCTGAGTCCCCAGATACCCCATGGATCTTACACAAGAAGACCCCATACCTTCATGGTCCCTGGGGTTAAATGGTACCAGGCTCCAGCACCCCTCCTCCCAGGCAGCCTGTCAACTCCAAGAGAATGGCTTCTCAGATACTCACTCCCACAGCCCTTGAGCACTGGGGGCCCATCCAAAGTTCTATGAGAACGAAGAGCCTACGGTTGTCTGAGAGACCCTCCCCCCCTTTCCCCCCCTTTCAAAGGACTTGAGTTGTCTCACCCTACCAAAGACTAGAGACCATCCTCATATTCCCCCAAGAGGGTGGGGTACAAACACCCTCCTTTCACTGCGGGGGAGGGGGACAGCCCCAATGGCTCCTCCCCCAGGTACCAGTGTGAAACCACCCTGCCCCACACCAAGCTGAGTGGGTGGGTGGCCCACTCTGTGCCGGTCCCTGAGGAGTCACACACTCATTGCTGGACTCTTCCCTTGGAAGCCTTCAGCAGATGAACCTCAAGATGTCCATGGACCCTACAGTGGGTGGAGACTGCCCAGCTCCTATCCTTGTCCATTGGTGACACCCAAATCATTACCCTCACAATCTCAAACCCTAGAACCTGAGTGTCAGGAGAGCCCCCAAATGGCCTTCTCACCTGGGTCTCTCAGGGCTGTGCCGAATGCGCCCTTATGCACTGGGTACCCAAAAGTCCACGAGTCCTCTGAAGGGGATCCTTGACCAACACCGGTTTTTCAAGATCACTAAACAAAACCCCCCTCTGCACCTCTCCTCAGGGGCCCCAAATCTCCACAGCTCAAATAAGGATGGTCTTGCCTAGGGTGGTGCTCTCCCTCAGGGGTTCCCCGGACAGTCTGCAGATCACCCCTCACTGGGGTCCTCAGGGGTTTGGGTCTGCCAGGCTTGGTATTCCTCCCTCAGAGACCCTCAAAGCTCCCCAGGACAGCCTCCAGACAGCACTTCCTTAGGGTCCCCTAGGGTCTCATGGGCCCCTAACCTGGGAGACTTGCTCAGTCTCAGCACATTATCTCTGGGGTGTCTTAGGAATCAAGCAGGGTCCTTTAAACCTATGACCCTGGTTGGGCGGGGCTTTCCTGCCTATTCATGGAATGTGAAGTGTCCCCCAAGGTCCTTGAGACAGGGTTTCTCTGTGTAGCCCTGGCTGTCCTGGAACTCACTCTGTAGACCATGCTGGCCTCGAACTCAGAAATCCGCCTGCCTCTGCCTCCCAAGTGCTGGGATTAAAGGCGTGCACCACCACTGAGGGAGACACCCAAAGGTGACCTCTGGCTTCCACATGCACAAACACATACACACACACACACACAGCAGCCATCCTGATCCCACCCAGCTAAGCTTAGGTCCTTAGGACCCGGCCTTATTGAAGTTTTAGCTCAGTCCACACTTCTCCTTTAGGGTCCCCATGTGAGCACAGGTTAGCTTCATCAGCACCTGTCTCAAGAGCGCCCGGATGGTTGGGTCTTCCGGGGCGGGGACTAACATTGTTTACACCTGTCACTTGTCCCTAAAGTCCCTCCGATGGGAGGGATTTGGACCCATCTGCACTAGTCCCCTTCCCCACCCAGACTTTAACGTGTGGCTGGGTTCTTGGTAGGCGGGGCTTACCTGCCTGCACCAGTTCCTGGTCCCCCCCAGTGGGTGGGGCTTAGCGGTTTGCACCTGTAAGGGAGGTGTCTCCCCTCCCCT
Organism: Mus caroli; assembly: GCF_978045245.1. Taxonomy (NCBI): domain Eukaryota; kingdom Metazoa; phylum Chordata; class Mammalia; order Rodentia; family Muridae; genus Mus; species Mus caroli. The sequence goes on from NW_028227264.1 coordinate 79,712,687, forward strand.
TGGGCGGTGCTCTCAGCGCTCTGCAATTGTCCCTGGGGTCTATGGTGGGCAGGGCTCAGGCCTATCACCCAACCCGGGGGTGTCCTGGTGAGCAAAACTTAGCCGTCGGCATCTGCCCCAGGGGGTCCCCGGTGGACTGGGCTTCAGCGTTATGCACCTGTACTGAGGTTCCCAGTAGGCAGTATTTAGCCCTTATATTCCAGCCCCGGAGTCCCCAGTGAACAAGGCTCAGCTAGCTATGCACCAGCCCCCGGGTCCCCTGGGGGCTGGGCTTAGCTAGTTCTATGCACCAGCCTCCGGGATCCCGGGTGGGCAGGACTCCGCTCATTTCACCTATCACCAGGATCAAGCTCCCCGCGTCCCCGGTGCCGATCCACGTACCTCTCGAGTGGTCACCTCCTCCTTCTCGGAGATCCGGAGCAGCAACCTATCATTCTCCAGCTCCAGCGCGCGGACACGGTCGATGTAGTGTGCCAGGCGGTCGTTGAGCTCACGGAGCTCCTCCTTCTCCTGCAGTCGAGACAGGCGCGTGGGCGACAGCGGCGTGGCGGGCCCCGCGTGGGGCGGCAGAGACGCCATGGCGGAGGTGGCGGCGGCGGGAGAATCACCTCGGTTGCCCGAATGCGGCGCGCTCATTCAATCCGCGCCGCGGAAGATGGCGCCGCCGCCCGCAGCGCGCCGGAATTTGTAGTCTCCTTGGCGCGGAGCACGCAGGGAGCCGTAGTCCACAGGGCAGCTTGCGAGGCATGCCAGGAGATGTAGTTTCCAGCTTTCCAGTAAAACCCGGGATTTGGCAGTTACCCTGATTGCGGGTGGAGGAGGCGTTCTGATTTCTACATGTGTACAGATGCACACATGAGCCTACATAAGCGCACACAGAGAAATCAATTAATAAATTGAACAAATCAAACAAAAAGACAGCAAGTGTGGGTGAGATGCCTTATAGGGTAGAAAGGCACCTGCTGCCAAAACTGATGGTCGAAGTTGGATCGCTGAGCCCTACATACGAGAAGACAAGCAATGCACACAATTGTCTCCTGGACTCCACATGTGTATCTGTGGTGAGAATATTGGGTTCTTCGAAAAACACAGAAATATGTGAGTTTCTGTTTTTTGTTTTAATTCGAGGTGTCACATATGGGGCTGCTTCAGATTGTCTGCAGTAGCTGACTATGATTTGCCTCGTGCTCTAGCAGAGGCGTGGTTTTGCCAGTTGCACACAGTTTCTGCAATTGTGACCTTAGAAATTATGGACACTTTTCAGAAGATATACAAATGTGTTATGGCCCGAAGACAGGCTTTGGTTGGTCTCTGTTGGTAACAGTTTGTTAACTAGTCGTGTGCAAAGAAGAAACAACAACAAGAAGAAGAAATTAGATAGCCTGACAGCAAAATCAAACTTGCTCCAAGGAACTCAATGCCCCCAATCAACAGGAAATAGTCTAACAATAATGTCATCCCCTCTTCTCTCTGTCCTTTCCCCCTTCCTATCTAGTGTTAAGGGTTGAAAGGATGGAAAGAGGGTAGAAAAGGGTGGAAGAAAGAAGAACCCACAAAGTAGCCAAGTTCTGCTAAAGTGTCCACACACAGGAACATAGTAAACAAATGTAATTTTTAAAAGAGCCGCCACAAGGCAAGCATCCACTACTGTCTTCCCAGCACTGGGAAAGCTGAGGCAGGAGGATGGTGAGTTTGAGGATAACATAGCAGAAACACAGGGCTACCAATGTGAGTCAATGTGTAGAACGTTTGCCTGGCTGAGGTCCTGGCTTCTATCCCAGCACTGCAGAGCACACACTGGGTGTGACTGTGGATGAGCCCCCTGCTCTCACCCCAGCACCAGGCCGCTGGAGGTAAGAGAATCAGGAACTCAAGGGCAACCTCTGTGACACAGAGGGTGTGATGGTTTGTATATGCTCGGCCCAGTGAGTGGCACTATTAGAAGTTGTGGCCCTGTTGGAGTAGGTGTGGCACTGAGGGTGTGGGCTGAGACCCTTACCCAAGCTACCTGGAAGTCAGTCTTCTACTAGCAGCCTTCAGGTGAGGATGGAGAACTCTCAGCTCCTCCTGCACCATGCCTGCCTGGATGCTGCCATGTTCCTACCTTGATGATAATGGACTGAACCTCTGAACCTGTAAGCCAGCTCCAATTAAATGTCCTTATAAGAGTTGACTTGGGGCTGGAAAGGTGACTCAGTGGTTAAGAGCACTGACTGCTCTTAACTCGGAGGTCCTGAGTTCAAATCCCAGCAACCACATGGTGGCTCACAACCATCTGTAATGGGATCCAATACTCCCTTCTGGTGTGTCTGAAGACTGCAACAGTGTATTCACATATGTAAGATTAAAAAAAAATAGTTGCCTTGGTCATGGTGTCTGTTTACAGCAGTAAAACTCTAACAAAGACAGAGGGTGTGAGGGAATCTGGGCTATATGAGACTCTGTCTCAGAAAACAAACAAACAAACAAAAAATGGAGATGAGGAAAGGAGAGGCCTGGGCAAGCAAGAAGACCCACTCAATCCAAATCCCATAGGCCAACATGAAGCTGGACGTGGTAGAGCACCTGCATGTAATGTCAGCACTCCTGTGGGGAGACAGGGAGCAGAGACAGGAGAGTCTGGGGACAGGTAGACCACAGTACACAGGAGGGGGGACAGGAAGCCAAAGATCCTCAGCCCCTCACATGAATACCGTGCCACATGTGTGCACACACGAGGGGGCAGAATAGGAAGAGGAGGATAATAAACAGAGCTTGGCTCCCACAATGTGTGAAGTGTCAAGGGCCAGACTATGGACCACCTTTCTCTAACTTGATGTTAACAGGTACCTGGGAGAGTCAATTTTTATGACTGGGAGAGGACTGCTCCCTAGTGCCACACCCACTCCTTGCAGAATAGCCCTCCCCCCCCACCCCACCCACCCCCCCACCCCACCCACCCCCCCACCCCACCCACCCCCCCACCCCCCCCTGCACATATCATAACACTAAAGCTGTCCAGACAGACTTACTGTCCCCTAGACAACACCTGACCTGTCATCCTGGAAAGGTAAGAATGACTCACTGCGGTTAGCATTTGTCTTTCCTAAAGCTACATTGTGTCAAAGGATCTGACACTGTTACCCATTTTCTTTCTGTCTTCTTTTTTAAAAGATGAGTATTTATTTTATGTATATGAGTACATTGTAGCTCTACAGATGGTTGTAGCCTTCATGTAGTTGTTGAGAATTGAATTTTTAGGACCTCTGCTCCCTCCTGTCAGCCCCACTAGCTCACTCTGATCAACCCCACTGGCTCAGTCCCTGCTAGTTCCAGCCCAAAGATTTGTTATTATAAATAAGTACACTGTAGCTGTCTTCAGAAGGTGTCAGATCTTATTACAGGTGGTTGTGAGCCACCATGTGGTTGCTGGGATTTGAACTCAGGACCTTCAGAAGAAGTAGTCAGTGCTTTTACCTGCTGAGCCATCTCGCCAGCCCCTTCCATTTTCTTTTTCTTTTTTTTTCTTATTTTTTTAAACTTTATTCAATGTATGAGTGCTCTGCTGCATATACATCTGCCTGCTTTAAGAGGGCATCAGATCCCCCTATTGACCATGTGGTTGCTGAGAATTGAACTCATGACCTCTGGAAGAGCAGCCAGTGCTCTTAACCACTGAGCCATCTCACCAGACCTTCCATTTTCTTGTTTTTTTTTTTGTTTGTTTGTTTGTTTTTCGAGACAGGGTTTCTCTGTGTAGCCCTGGCTGTCCTGGCACTCACTTTGTAGACCAGGCTGGCCTTGAACTCAGAAATCCGCCTGCCTCTGCCTCCCGAGTGCTGGGACTAAAGGCGTGCGCCACCACGCCCGGCTTCCATTTTCTTATAATTAGAGCTATTAGTGTAAAAACTGGAAAGATGGGCAGAGGGCATGACTCAGGATCCCCTACCTAGAATCCCCCAGTCTGCAGGCATGGTCAAGGGCGCAGCCCCTTAGAGTTCCCCAGTGAGGGTCTGGGGCTTGGTCAGGAGTGGACACTCCCCCACCCCCCTATAATCTCCCAGTGATGGTCTGGGACCATGCCTCAAAAGATGAGTGCTTACCTACCTAAAGAGAGGTAGGTCCTCAGTTCCACCTCCGCAAATACAAACATTTTTCTTTTCCCTATCTGATTCCCACGGCCCTGCACATATTTGCAAAGGCTCCCAATCCCATCACTAAAAGGGCAGGCCCACTGACTTGAAATTGAGGCTAGGCCCAACTCAACCTGGACTATAGGGAGGTTTCTGGCAGTTAAAAAGCCAGCATCCCTCAGGAACTCCTGAAGTCTGTTCCTATCTACCAATAGGAGCCTGTTCCTTTGCCTATGGGAGAAGGGACACATAGCTCTCCAATACCTGTGGCTCCTATCAACATATCAATGTCCATGCTGGCCCCAGACTTCCCCAGGCTTTACTCACAAGTACCTGTTAGATATTTCAAGAGTTCCCACATTTCCCCCCTCAGCTCTCCCCCACCCCCACCTCCATATACATTCTCTTTATACCCATTTATCCATTTCATCTCTCTGCTTTCCCCAGGAGAGAGCCTTGGCAGTTGGGAATAAACTTTTCCTTTCCCATTGACACAGCGGTCATTTAGGTTTCTTTACTGCGCCCTTGCATACACCCCTCTTGGCTTGTATGTTCTCTATGCCTCAGGGCCTAAGGCTGGGGTCGCGCCCCTTGGCACACCGTTTCTCCTTGCTGTGCTCCTCAGTGCCCAGGCTTACTGTCGACTTCCCGCCCTCTTCCCTACGAGCGGGGCGGGGTTCGTGGTGCACCCCACCCCTGCACGTCTGGACTCTAAGTCCCAGAAAACCGCGCGGTACTCGGGATGAGGCTGAACCCTCTGCTCCACCCCCCGCCCCCTCCCCCGTGCTCTTTGGGAGACGTGCTGCAATTTTCAAATTTTGGCGCTGAGAGGGTGTGGCGGTGACAGCTGCTGCTGAGGTGTCCCCTAGCTGCCCCGGACTCGCAGGCCTCCCCATCCCCCACGCTCCTAATACAGCGGGTGGGAAGTGGAGGACCCATGGTTGGAGGAAAGGAAACTGAAGTTTGTGACAATCAAGGACTAGCCTGGAAGAACACCCCTCCAACAGCAAACGTCTGAGCTGCAGTACAAAGCGGAGCCCCTGAGCCTAGGGCGCTACAAAGTGGCAGCTTGCTATCTACTTTGGAGGTGCAGGGCGGTTGGACAGGAAATCCGGAGCCCTAGACTCTCAATCCTGGAAGTTCTCTGCTCAGTGCCCATTCTTTGCCATTCCCCGAAGCCACTGTCTCCGCCCAAGCTGAATTTTGGCGCCAGTTTTAAAAAAGAATAATAGATAAACAAATCTCATCCCAAAAGTTGTCGCTGGCTTCTGGCCCAGAGCATTTGAGTTGAATTCGGAATTCTGGAGCCTGAATTTGAGAGAAGCCAAAGTCTGCACTTGATCTTAGCCAAAAGGCCGAGAAACTATTGAGAAGCCAAATTCTGGGCCCTGGGTTTCCTGGAGATTTGAGTTCCTGAGTTTGGGTTCCAAATTTTGGATTCTGTATTTCAGGACTCTGGATGTGGCGAGGCCGATTTTGGAGCATCGATTCTGGATCTGTGTCAAGCTCACGGGACTTGGGAGTTCAAGCTCCAATCTAGATTATCATAATTTGACAGCCTGGGACTGTGGCTAGGGATGGAGGCAGGAGGAACTCTCTGAGTCCCGGGCCAGCCTAGTCTCCTTAGTAAGCGTCAGGAAACCTAGATCTGGGAGGCCGCCGCCTCTTAAAACAAAACACAAAGATAAAACACCTCCACTACTGTTGTGTTTTATAAAAAGATAAAGAGAGAGAAAATATGTTTAGTGGATGTGTAGTCAGGTATAGGGGAAGGGGGAGCCTCCCAGGGCCCATGCTGAGGCATCCCTTCCCCTAAGGGATCAGCCACCACAGTATAGTATAGAAGAGAGTTTATTCAGGGCATGGAGACTGGAGTTGAGAGGGGAGCAGAGGCAGAGAAAGGCAGAGAGAGAGAGAGAGAATAGAGGAGTAGAGGCGGCTGTCTTAGTCAGGGTTTCTATTCCTGCACAAACATCATGATCAAGAAGCAAGTTGGGGAGGAAAGGGTTTATTCACCATACTCTTCCATGTTGCTGTGGAATGAAACGGGGTGGGGGGCTAGCAGCCCCTTTTATAGTGAGTCAGGGCACACCTGGCTGTTGCCAGGTAACTGTGGGGCGGAGCTTGGTTAAAATGCTAAGAATCACCACCAACAAAACAAAACAAAACCAAAACAAAACTGACAAGAACAAAAACCTGGGACCCAAACCAGGAAGTTCCAAGGCCTGGTGAGCACCTCCAGGGGCTGATGAGCTCCACAGATGGGGACATTCTGCGGTGAACCTGCCACGAGGGGCGTGGGGGGGGGGGGAAGCAGAGACTCAAGGACGCCTAAGCGGGATGAGTTCTTGGTGAGTAAGACACTAAGACTCCTTGCAAGGTGGTGGTGGTGGTGGGGCACACAACAGAGAAGTCAGAGAATGAGGGAGTCAAACTGGGCAAGCTCGGGAGAATAAGCATCAACAAATACGAGAGTAATATGTATGTGTGTATTAGTCAGCTACTACTGTATAACAAATACTCCCTTAAGATATATATTTAGGGCCAGTGGGTAAGGCATTTGCTGTCAAGCCTGCTGATCTAAGTAACATCCTAGGGACCCAACTGATATCTGAGTCTTCTGATCCCCACAAGTGCAGCACATGCACACCCTCACGCCTACACTCTCCACAATTATGCAATTTTAATTTAATAGTTAGCATCCATGTTAGTCCCACTACCAACAAGTAAGGTAAATTATTTTGAGACAGACCACATTTACACACTTAGTAAACTGCATTTTGGGTTCTTAATCATCTTTTTCTATCCTAATTTATCAATTAAACTGACTGTCTTAGTCATGGTTTCTATTCCTGGACAAAACATCATGACCAAGAAGCAAGGGGTTTATTTGGCTTACATTTCCATACTGCTATACTGCTGTTCATCACCAAGGAAGTCAGGACTGGAACTCAAGCAGAGCAGGAAGCAGGAGCTGATGCAGAGGCCATGGAGCAATGTTCTTTTTTTTTCTTTTCTTTCTTTCTTTCTTTTTTTTTTTTTTTTTGGTTTTTTGAGACAGGGTTTCTCTGTGTAGCCTTGGCTGTCCTCGAACTCACTTTGTAGACCAGGCTGGCCTCGAACTCAGAAATCTGCCTGCCTCTGCCTCCCAAGTGCTGGGATTAAAGGCGTGTGCCCCCACACCCGGCTTGAGAGATATTCTTTACTGGCTTGCTTCCCCTGGCTTGCTCAGCCTGCTCTCTTATAGAATCCAAGATTACCAGCCCAGAGATGGTCCCACCCACAAGGGGCCTTTCCCCCTTGATCACTAATTGAGAAAATGCCCCACAGCTGGATCTCATGGAGGCATTTCCCCAACTGAAGCTCCTTTCTCAGTGATAACTCCAGCCTGTGTCAAGTTGACACATAAAACCAGCCAGTACACTGACGTTTTTATTAGATTTTAAATTATTTTTAATGTTCATGTGTGAGGGTGTGCCTGGGGCCACAGTGAGTGTTGGAGGTCAGACATAGCTCTTCTTGCCTTCCACTGTTCAGATACTAAGGACTGGACTCAGATCAGCAAATTTAGCAGCAAGCCCCCTTTGCCCTTTGAGCCATGTCGCTAACCCTAGAAATTAAACTTGATCCAAGCTGCATATGTAAGACGTGCTTTATAGAAGAGTCAGCGCTCAGTGTTATCCTGGATTCGTCCACTCGGTCGGTCGGTAAGGCACATCCCTCCAGCGTGAAGAGCAGTGTCAAAGCTTAATTGCGGTTTTGTTGTCTTTTTTTTTTAAGATTTATTTATTTATTATATGTAAGTACACTGTAGCTGACTTCAGACACTCCAGAAGAGGGCATCAGATCTCATTATGGGTGGTTGTAAGCCACCATGTGGTTGCTGGGATTTGAACTCAGGACCTCTGGAAGAGCAGTCAGTGCTCTTACTTGCTGAGCCATCTCACCAGCCCTTGTTGTCTTATTTTATTTTAATTGTATTTCTGTGTGTGTGCCTGTGCATGCCTGGATGATGTGTATGTACTGATGACCTTAGCATAGGTGTCAGAGGACAACTTGGTCTCCCTCCACCTTTACAGGGTCCTTCCCAGGGATCAAAGGCAATTCACAAACTCACTGGGAGATTCTAGGTTGGGGCTCCACCATGCCCATGCCCCCAGCCCCCTCACTGGGGGATTCTGGGATGGATTCTTCATCCTTGTGGGACCATGGGCTTCTAGAAGGGCTTTCTCCTGCTGATCTACACACCAACCCACACTTTTTTTGAGACAGTGTGTCAGTTTATTACCCAGAAACGTCCTTGATCTCTACAGTCCAGGCTAACCTAGAACCTGAGCTGCTGAGGCTCCTTTGAACAAATTTGGTTGGCCTTGGGTGACTGTCCTGCAAGTGCCCGCTGTGGGGAAAGTGTGGATGAATATCTTTTTGTTGTGTGTCCAGCATGTGGTCATTTTGGGAAATGATTTTTTTTCTATGCAGACTTTCAGAGAGATTAAACTATCAACTCAAGGATGCACAGTGCGAGTCTGTCTAACCAAAGGAAGCAAACCAGCAGGGGCTGCGGACCTCAAGCAGTCAGCCCGCCCTGGAGACACAGCAGGGCAAGGAGATACAGTGGCTTCCTTGCCCCCAGCTCCCACACCTGCGCTCCCTCCAGCCAGTTCCTGTCTTACAAATGTCTGGGAGCTCATAGGATGAGAACATGAGTCACTGCCCTGGAAACTTCTCCTAGGGGACAGGGACGGGGTTCATTGTGTGAGAAAGCATGACGTCCGAGTCCAGCCCTTCTCACCACAAGCCCATCCAGACCCTCAGTGGCCTGCCTGCTACTGTACTGTCCTGATTTACCCCTCCCTCTTCCCCTCCCCCTCCCTTTCTCTCTCTCTCTCTCTGCTCACAGGCTTCTGTGTGGCTCCTGGCTTCCTCTGGGTCAAAGCCCAAGTTTTCCCTGAAGCACTTAGGCCTTGGCCTGTGCCCCCCACCCCCAACCGCCCCTCTCTCTCCCCATCTGCATTTCTTCCCTCTATTCTGGCGACGACACACACCTCCTGGATGCTATTCCAACAAACTCTGTCCTGCCCCAGGCCCTTTGCACAGGTCACCCTCCTTCTAGGCCTTTTCATGTTCCAGAATCAGCTTGGATGCCACCTGTGGATATTCTGTCTAAACTCCACCCCCACAGTTCCTGGCAGCAGTCAGGTAGGCTTGGCCTAGTATGAAAGGGGCTGCTTGGCCCCTCCTCTCTCTCTTACCTCTTGTCCTTGCTCCCCATTCCCTTCCACCCTCTCTCCACATGGTCATGGCCGGCCCCCACATCTCTATTCTCTCCTTTTCTCTGCCTTTCTCTGCCTCTACTATTCTCTCAACTCCCTCCCCATGCCCTAACTAAACTCTATTCCATACTATACTATACCGGTGTATGTCTGGTCCCTCAGGGGGAAGGGCTGCCTGGTCATGGACCTGCTGAGGCACCCCCCTCACTCACACCCCACCAGAACATATTCTTACAGCTCTTTCTCTTTTTGTGATCACAACCCTTTGGCTGGGGCTCAGTAGATAGGGCTCTGGCCTAGTGTATCCAAGGGCCCCAGAGCATGGTATAAATCAGGTGTGGTGGCCCATGTAACTCACGACAGCAGGATTGTCAGGGGCTCACACAGTGAGGTAAGGTCAGCCTGGGCTACATGAGATTCAGTCTCAAAAAAAAAAAAAATGCTCTGGGATCCCTCCAGGAGTCTAGGCCCTTCCTGGTGGCCTCCTGACCCACAGTCAAAGCAGCTCCTCTCAGGGAGCTCCAGCCTTTGCCTGGCAGTTCCCACGCCCTCTGACACTGTTTCCGGTTTTGTTGTGAGAGTTCTGTAGTGCCCTGCCCCAATAGACCCTCCCCTCCTCCTGACCTTTCCTTTCTCTGTCTAGCCGAGCTCCAACTCAGGGTGTCTTTCTAGAAGTAAGGTGTCTGGGATTTTGGTTGTGTTTTAATCATCCCTTTTGACTTCCTATGTGCATTGGTGTTTTGCCTGTATGCATGTCTGTGTGAGGGTGTTGGGTCCCCTGAAATTGGAGTTACAGATGGTTGTGAGCTGCCATATCGAACCCTGATCCTCTGGAAGAGCAGCCAGTGATCTTAATCTCTGAGCCATTTCTCTGCCCCTGCTGTTTGTTTTGCTTTGTCTTGTTTTGGTTTGGTTTCATTTTTGTTTTTCAAGACAGGGTTTCTCTGTGTATCCCTGGCTGTCCTGGAACTCACTCTGTAGCCCAGGCTGGCCTCGAACTCAGAAATTCGCCTGCCTCTGCCTCCCAAGTGCTGGAATTGAAGGCGTGCCCCACCACTGCCCAGCAACAACCAGTGTTCTTAAAGGCTGAGACATCTCTCTAGCCCCATCTCCAGGTTTAAAACAGGGTCTCATTTAGCCCAGGCTAGCCTCAAACTCACTACATAGCCCTGGATGATCCTGACCTACTGACTGATCTTCCGGTCTCTTCCTTCCTAGTGCTGGGATGGCAAATGTGTACCACCATATGGTTCCTGTGGTAGAGGGGTGGAAAACAGCGACTCACACATGCTCATTAAGGGCTCTGCCACTTAACCATTGCTACAGTCCAGCAGCCAATTTAGACTATTAAAATACACATCTAGTAAAGTTTACTTATTTGTGTGTGAGGACACAGTACGCTTTGGAGTAGGTACGGAGATCAGAAGACAATTTGCAGGAGTCAGTTCGAACCCTCCATCCTGTGGAGGGTGTCTTGCCCTTCATGTTTGATATTTAAAATACTGTATGTATAGATTATGCCAGGTTGGGCTAGAGCGGTACGTAGATATTGGTGATGAGTTTGCTTGGCATCATGAAGTCCTGGATTCATCACCAGCATCGGAAAAAAAATTAATTAAAAAAAAATCGCCGGGCAGTGGTGGCGCACGTCTTTAATCCCAGCACTTGGGAGGCAGAGGCAGGCGGATCTCTTGAGTTCGAGGCCAGCCTGGTCTACAGAGTGAGTTCCAGGACAGTCAGGGCTATACAGAGAAACTTGTCTCGAAAAAAAAAAAAAAAATCATTCCAAGTGTTCTCTCCCCCTCCCTTTCCGGAAGCTGCGTAAGCAGAGACCTCATGAGGCCACCAGGTGTCGCCGCCGCGCCTCTCACGCCAGGGACATTTCGCATGCTGGGTGGGTGGCGCGGAGGAAGCAGGATGCGTCACCAGACCGGGGATCGGGGGATCCGGGGATCCGGGGAACCGAGCCGCGCGGCCGAGGCCAGGACCCAGGCTGGCGGAGGAGGCGACTCAGGGTGATTCACCGGGAGCCCCCGTGCACCGTGGGTGAATCCCACGCGGGGTCTGTCTGCCTCGCTCGTGTCCTTGCTGTCGGCTACCAGCCCTCAAGCTATGGCTAAGCTATGGCTCGGAACGCCCTCGGAAGCCTCAGTTTCCATTTTGCATAATGCAGATATCAATTCCTTTGCTTGACAAATCTTGGAAAGATAAATGACACGCGTGGAAGAAGGGACTTGTGCTTCATGCTGCGCACTACAAAAATGCCAGGGACATAAGAGCGGCTGCCTTTCAGTCACCTCTCCCCGGGTCAGCACCCTTTGGGTTTTGCCGTGGCTTCCCCCTCAGGGAGGGTTAGGTGTGGCGATTCGATCTGAGGATAGACAGTGAGGCAGCCGGCAGGGGGCAGGGTCACTCCGCAGAGCGTCTGGAGGGCTCTTCACCTGTGCCTCCCGTGCACACGTGAAACTCTCGGGGTGCCGGGAGGAGGGAGAAGGGGTTCCGGATCTCTCCCCCTGAGATCCCTTAGTGCTATGCAGCCAGGACCCCTGGGGCACCGCCAAGCCACCTACCACGACCACTAGGAAGCTTCCTGTGTGTCTCTCCTCCCGGGACCCCGGCCTGAGAGGGCTGAGCGTTCTCAAAGCACCTTTGTGCTGGCGATGGTGGGGTGCCTTGGTAGTTCTCACTTTGGGGAGAGGATCCCACCGTCCTCAAACTTAACAAACGTTTACTGTATACCCTAGACGTTATTTAAACACTCTCCAACTCTACAAGGCCGGCTGAACACTTAGTAAGCCTCCTGGCCCATGCACATCCCTTCTTTCAGAGCTTGGGAAAGGCTAGGGACTCTCCGGGGACAGGGAGGGGATTCCAGACAGCCCTCCCCGAAAGTTCAGGCCAGCCTCTCGCGCTGGAAACCCCGCGCGCGGCCTGCGTAGCGCGACTGCCGGGAAATCAGGAGAGAAACTTCTGTGGGTTTTTTTTTTTTTTTTTTTTTTTTCTCTCTAGAGCTCTCTGGCTTTTCTGGCTGTCGCTGCTGCCTGGGTTCACGCTCCTCCCAGCCCTGACCCCCACGTGGGGCCGCGGGAGCTCCGAGCTCCGCCCTTTCCATCTCCAGCCAATCTCAGCGCGGGATACTCGGCCCTTTGTGCATCTACCAATGGGTGAGAAGCGCATGCCTCCAGCGGCCACGCCTCCACCCGGGAAGTCATATAAACCGCTCGCAGCGCCCGCGCGCTCATTCCGCAGCAACCCTGGGTCTGCGTTCATCTCTGTCTTCTTGGATTAATCTCGAGGGGGATTTTGCAATCTTCTTTTTACCCCTACTTTTTTCTTGGGAAGGGAAGTCCCACCGCCTCCGGAAGGCCTCCGACACTTCTGGTCGCACGGGAAGGTTTTTGCCTCTTGGGTTCGTATCTGGACTTGTACTTTGATCTTGAGGATCTTCCGTGGGGGTCCGCTGTGGAGTGTGACTGCATCATGACCCTGGAAGAGCTGGTGGCGAGCGACAACGCGGTTCAGAAGTGAGTACAACGAAGACTGAGGTCTTCTCGCCCGCCGCCTGAGGTCTGCCGGGCTGTCATCGGCTAATCTCCCTGTTTGGCCTTTTAGGATGCAGGCGGTGACTGCCGCGGTGGAGCAGCTGCTGGTGGCCGCGCAGCGTCAGGATCGCCTCACCGTGGGGGTGTATGAGGCGGCCAAACTGATGAATGTGTGAGTCAGCACCCCCCCTTTCTCTGGCGTGGGTGGGGGCGCCCCTCTGATGCACGCGCGCTCCAACATCCCTGTAGGGCTCGGGGCTTTGGGGGACTTTCCCAGCGCTCTCGGTTTTGGGGAGTGGAGGGCGACATTTCTCAGAGAATTTTTTTGGGGAGGAGGAAAGAGAGTCGCTGCAGAACCCTGACTTCGCAAGTTTGAGGTTTTGTGTTTTTTTGTTTTGACAAGGCAACCCCAGTAACTTTGGACTATGCTTCCTCCCCCACTGCCATCAGTATTTGCATAGTCGGCCACCCCAGCACCCGTGCAGTACTGCGGCTGGGGGGCTGTTCTTGCATACACTCCTGATGCACGGTGACTCTTGTCCACCCCTCCCGCCTGCGGTTCCCGGAGCTCATACCCCCCTACCCCACCCCGTGCACGGCGACACCCCGCTCCTGGTCTGACGAACCCCTGACACTCCTTCTCTCCTGCAGGGACCCTGACAGCGTGGTCTTGTGCCTCCTGGCCATAGACGAAGAAGAGGAGGATGATATCGCTCTGCAGATTCACTTCACCCTGATCCAGTCCTTCTGCTGCGACAATGACATTGACATCGTCCGGGTATCAGGCATGCAGAGGCTGGCGCAGCTCCTGGGGGAACCGGCGGAGACACTGGGCACAACCGAAGCCCGAGACCTGCACTGCCTCCTGGTCACGGTGAGCCTCCCCCCCCCCCACGTCTCTGTCTCTGTCTCTCCCTGCCCCACCCACCCGTCCTGGTCACCTGGGTCCCGTGTTTGTCAACATAGCTGGGCTGGCTGGTCCAGCACCAGCTCAGTGCCCAGCCATGCTTGGCATGTCCCGTGGGCTGCCTAGTCACCCTGGCAGCTATTTTGAGCCAGCCTGTTTTTCCCCAGTAGGGCCCCTGGCGCTGAACAGAGGGATACCAAACTCCTAGAGTTCCCACTAAACCCTTCTTTTTCTCCCTCCAACAGAACTGTCATACAGATTCCTGGAAAAGCCAAGGCTTGGTGGAGGTGGCCAGTTACTGTGAAGAGAGCAGAGGCAATAACCAATGGGTCCCCTATATCTCTCTGGAGGAACGCTGAGACCCACTCCAAACATCTAAAGCAACTGTCGAGTTGCTGTCCCCTAAAAAAAGTAAATAAAATACATATTTGACAGCCCCCTCATCCCCCAGAACAATCCCTCAAAGGCTACCCTACCCGTGATACCTTCTGGGAGGGGCGGAGTCACCGAGACTGAGATGAGGAGAGGGGCATGAGCGCCCGCCCGCCCCCTGGGCTGTGGAGCCAGGAGCAGCACCACAGGTGGTCGCCGAGGTCGGAAGGAGGGCACCTCAGGCAAGAGGAGAGCGAGACTTTAGAGCCAAGGCCTGGCAGTCCTGCAGCCAGCCTCTGCTCGCAGCCGCAGACGGTCTGGACACCGCCGCAGGGGTGGGGTGAGGCGTCCCCCACCCTGCGGGACAGTGAACTGTGCATAAGTCAGCGGAGGGCGACGACCCTCGCCGCGGGAGCCGGGACTCGAGCCCGGGACTTCGCAGCTACAGCACATCTATTTTTAATATTGTGCTGGGCAAGACAGATCGCTTGCATATTTTTAAAAATTTCTACTACAGAGACATTCCAATAAACTCGTTAAGCCTTCGTGTTCTCATTGTATTTTATCCCCGCTCCCACCGGCCCCTTCTGCCTACCCTGTGTCGCGCCATGGGCCACCAACCCTTGTTAGGAGCTCTGAGCTCAGCAGCTCTAGACGCTGCTGCTGTCTGCTGTAGGCGCCACCACCCAACTCCAGCTTCATAGCAATTAAGACGCGGGTTTATTACGAAACCTGGCGGCCCATCCCCCACTGTTACCCACCGTGCTGGAGCTGGGGTCTGAGAATGCCAGGAAGAGGACTGCAATCTCCGTCCCCACCCTACTGACCTGCCACCTCTCAATTGAAAGACCAGAGAGGTGGTGAGAGCGCCTGAGGCGGCTCAGCTGGGGGCCTCTGGGGGGGGGGGGTGATCCCTGACCTCCCCTGGGGACGCACCCTAGGTCTCTTGTTCCTGGGATGGGCTCTGTGGATGCACAAAGGGAAAAGAATGCTTTTTCATTCTTTCCCCGAGCTTAAAATCAACAGTAGGAAACACCCTGGAAGCCTTGGCACCCGCTGCATCTCTCTCCAAAACGAAACTACCCGGCCCATCCCAGGGCTCCCCTGCTTCGCTAGCCTCAGTTTACCAGCGACCTTTCCACCAAAACCCTCGTGGGTGGAGAAAATCCCTGGGGGCGCCCTGGGAGTCACGCGCGAGGGGGGAGCCCCAAGGAGGGGAGTCCCCAGAGACCGGGTGTAGGGTTTGGAGGAGGGGAAGGGTATCTGGGGTGCAGGGTGTGGGGTAGGGAAGGAGAGAAGCTGGGGTGTTGGGCTTGCTAGAGCACTAGCCATGGGGGCGGGGAGGAGCGAGTGAGGGGAGATTAAGAATTAGGATACATACATACTGGAGAGTCTTGGAGTGAGACACAGGGGAGAGGGTCACCTTGGGGGGGTCTCTCAGAGGTATTAGGGTGTGAAAATGATCAGGCTGGAGCCTGAAGGAGTGAAAGGACTGGCAGGGGTGGGTTTGAGGGGATGGGGGGAGATGGGGCCACTGGTGGTCAAGGTGTGGACTCTCGAGTTCTCAGTCTGCCTGCAGGCAGTGGCTTCAGGCAGGTACATGTTAGCTCTCCCCTTAGGGCTTGTAACCTGCGGTCCCTTTTCTAACCTGATGGCCTCCTTGAACAAACAAGACACCTAACACTTTTTTGCCTTGTCTCAGTTTCTCCCTCTGATAAATGTCCTCCATTCCAAAGTTCTGAAGTCTTCCTGGCAGAAATCGCTTTGAATACCTGGTTCGCTGACTCAGCCATACCAGCCCAGCGTCTTCCTTCCACCCTCAAAACTACTCCAGCCTCATTTTCCCCCCAGAAAAAGATACTGGAGCTCAGAGCTTAGCTTGCAGTCTGGAATTATGGATGGGGGAGGGGAAAACTCTAGCCGGCTGAGGGGAGACTCCATCCAGTCAACAAGGAGAGCTGTCCCAGGTCATCGAGCTTTGGTCTTGTCCTGGGCTGCTGATCCCCTTAGGGACATCATTGTGTGCCAGGAAACGTGGGTGTGTTATTGGACGTTAAGCAGGAAAAACTTGGCGATGAGGACTTCAGGCAGATGGGCGTGGCACGCACGCACGCGCACGCATGCACACGCAGTCCCCCAGCACTTAGTTATAGGAACACCAGCCCCTGCACCGAGTTACTTCCGGGTTTTACTCCTGTTCCTCTTGGCCGAGTTGCTCAACCTCTCTGAGCTGGCTGGCTGTGACACACGCAGTCCATGTTAGCACGTGCTTGTACAAGCAGGTGTATGTTCACGCAGACCTGTATCCTGTGGAATACAACCTTCTTACAGATCCATGGTGGCGGATGGACACTACACAGGAGCTCGCTCCCTGGCACAGATGGTGAAGCCCCTGTGAGCCTGTTCAGCTATACTAAGGGACCAGGCTGGGGCAAGCGCAGGGCAGATCAAATATGCAGAGATGTTGGGGAAAATCATGTGAGATCGCTGAGAATATTTCATCTCCTATGGTTTGCGGGGTGAGGATATGAAGTGCGGGTCGTACTAGGGATTGGAGCGAGAAAAATTCAAGGCCTGAAAATGGGGTCTTCTTGTGGGGTCTCCACCCTGACCACGCCCACTCCACTGGGGGATTCTAGGCAGGGCTCACCACTGACCACGCCTCCAGCCCATTTCAATTATTCTACTTTAATTCACTGACTGTTCAGGACATCCCCAGGAGGTAGACACCATGATTAGTGTCCCTACTTCTAGGGAAACAATCGGAGGAGTTGGAGCCACCTGCCCAAAGTCCTGTGACTGGTGACTGGTCACCTCTACAGGTCAGGGCTCCATAACTGAGTGGTGTCACAAGACTTGGTGAGGACATAACATGCTGCAGGCTAACATGGATCCCTGAGGGACAAAACAGTCTGTCCTGAGGCTGGGACACAGAAAGTCACCTATGTATCAAACTCTCCTTTGCTGTGACGTGATTCTTTGTGTCACCTGCATTTATGTAGCTCTGACTGTGTGCCAGGCCTTTCCTGCTCCTCTGGGAACATACAGCTAACACGGAGGTCACAAGAAGCAACAGGGTTGGCTATGCCATCTTTAATGTCCAGGAGCTGAGAAGGGGAGGGGCGGCACTAGAAAGGGGGCGGGCCTTGGACAAGGGCTTCTGGGTACGAGTATCAGTGCCCGCAGAAACTGTCTAGATCTGGTCTAGAGTCTGGTGCACCCTGCGTGTTCCTGGTGCCCTGGTTGTGAGCCACCATGTGGAGCAGTCTCCAGTCCCTTATTTTGTATCTGAGACAGGGTCTCACTGTGTAGCTCTGGCTGGACTGGACTCCTCTGTGGAGACCAGGCTGGTCTCACACTCTCAGAGATCCCACTGCTGGTTTGGAACACTTGTGCTGTCACTGTTAGCTTTTTATTTTTCCTAAGAAATTTATTTTATTTTATGTATTGCACGTGGAGTTTAGAGGACAACTTGAGGGAACTGGTTATCTCTAGCATGTGGCTCTTGGGGTTTGAACTTAGGATGAGCTTGGCTGCAAGCCCCTATAACCTCTGAGCTTTCTCTCCCATCCTGTCCTTAAATTTTTAATGACTTCAGACAGGCCTGGAACTCCCTGTAGATCCTGGGATCCCAGGCCTGTGTGTCACCAAGCCCCAGACAGTTCTGACTTTTCTCCCTGCCTCTCAGTTCTGGAAATATCAAACTGGCTCTGCCCAGTTCACAAAGGAGACCATTTCTCCCCTAGTACCACACCACTAGAGGGGCCTCATTGCTCACCCCGTCCCTAGGGGCTGGCCTAGCCCTGGGGGAGGAAGCAGATGAGCTCAGATAGATTTGGACAAATTGGGGTCCCCCCAATCTGGGTGAACCCTGCTCCCAAGCCCAAAGTCATATCACACAGACTCCCTAGAGACTCTAGCAACCCAGGATCACCTCCAAAAACCCAACACAGCCTCCCCCCCACCCCACCCCGTAGCCCATGGCACACAGCCTAAACACCACCCTTCCACCAGGGGCCGAGACTTGGACTCGACCCCCCCTCCCCGCAACCAGATCCACAGTGCAGAATCCACAGGGGGGTTTCCTCTCTCTGCTGGCCCTATTCTTTCCCTGCGCGATTCCCACCCCACCCCCTCTCTGGACTCTGCTGTTCCCAGGACCCTGGGAGTGGGTGGAGTGAGAATCTTCCCCAGAAGAAACCGAAGACCCTCGTGTGCTCCAGTGGAGTGTGCGCTCCAGGCTGGACTGCACGAACATTGTGGGGTGGGGGAAGGCAAATTTGAGATCACAAGGGCGCACGAGGACGCCGGAGTGACGTTTACGTCGTCTTCGTGTACACAGCAAGCGTGCCATAAGTGCTTCTCTGCTGGCTCCAAGGCTGCCTGGAAGGGCAGAACTCAGCCCCCCTGCAAAAAACGACGAAGGCCAAGGATTGACGTTACTCCTGTCTCACGCTGACGGGTTACTTGAGCTCAGGGAGCCCAGCCAGTTGTGACTCAGTTTCCCCACCCATAAAAGGGAAAGTGCGAGGGCCCTCCCACCTGGTAAGGTGAACTCCATGGCTTGCAGAGTGCTCAGCAAAAAGCCAGTTGTTTCCAGAACCTTCATTATGGCTTCTAGCCACCCCACCCTCTCGCCAGACACTCTGGGGGTGGAGTGGGGCGCTGACCCAGACCCCAGGCGCCCCTCCCATCCTCCCCAGCAGGCAGGAGTCCCAGGTTCCCTGGTCCTTAAATTGGATAATTGGAGACAGAGGCGGGTGCTGGAGTCACAGACGGTGCTAGTGGGCGACTCTGCAGGCGTTTGGGCCCTTCTGGCTCCCCAACCTGGGGTCACACCGACCCACTCTAGGGCCCGTCTCGGGTGTGCCCTGAACGCACGCCGCCGACCCCCTCCGGAGCACGCTGGTGCCAGCCTTTCTCTGGTGCCCGCCAGGCCGGGTGTCTGCGGCCCGCGGGGGTGGGGGGTCCGCCCCGGCGGCGGGAGGCGGGGCGTTCGCACAGACCCTCCCTTTGTGAACGGCGCCTTCCCTGGGCTGCTTGGCGCTCACCGCTGGGCAGAGAGCCAGCTCAGGAACAGCCTCTGGCCAAGCGCTCCAGCCCCAACAGCTTAGCTGCCCTGGGGCCATCCGAGGAGCCTACTGTATGCAGCTCCTGAGCGCGGGCCACCGATAGAACCTACTATGTGCAGCCTCTCAGCTTGTGCAGGACCCATGTGCAACCCCTGAGCTCATGCACAACCTACTGTGTGTGGTTCCTAAGGCATCCAATGTGCAAAGCCTACTTGTGCAATCCTAGTGTTAATGCACAACCTATAACATGCATGCAGAGTGCAACAATTTATTCTGGGCAAATCCTGAGCAAACGCAAGGCCTACTGGGTGCAGTCCCTGAATGCTTGCAGGGCCTGCAGTGTTCAGCTCCTGAAAACGTGTGAAGTGACAAATCATCGTAAGCAGAGTACTTAGAGAGCCTACTGTGTTTCTTGGATTCCTGAAAAAGCCTGTGTATGTAGCCTGCTGAGCATTGCAGGACCTACTGTGTGTGCAGCCCTTTCCCAGTGTGTACACACTTGTCTGGCCACCGTGCATAGCTTCTTTGTTGCCTGCAGTTTATGCCATGCTCAGCTCCTATTGTGTGCACACACTGACATGCTACACACCGCACCTACTGGGTGCAGGCATCCACGTGTATAAACAAACCCCAAGAGAGAGCAGACACACACATTTAGGAGCTCTGTTGGCTGCTGGGTACAGCAGAACTAAACAGCCATCAACAGAGCCTCACACATCGGCCTGTCTGAACCAGTAGTCATCTGTAAAAGCCTCAGTGTGTGCACCAGGACAGAACTGGAGAGGTCTCTGTCCACTCTGGCTGCTCAGGAAGCATGCATGTGCTTTGCACGGGCCAACTGCCCCCGAGTTTAGGGGGAAAAAATAGAAACAACCAGTATCGGCTTCACATCTCCGGGCCCTGTTGTCAGGGGCTCTGCTTTGCATGAGACAGGTTCTGACTCTGAGGGAAGCATCTTACTGTTGGAGAAGTGGCCAGGGAGGCCTGCGAGGTGGCTTTGGGCATGCTAAGCTGCGGGTGGGGGTAGGGCCTTCAGGGTTCTTCCAGGAAGTGCCAAAGGCAGGTGCAAGGGCAGGCAGTCTCCATGGGCAGTGTGCCAGTCCTTGGCTTCCCTGAAACTGGGCACAGCAGCTGGGAGAGGTTTCCGGGGCCTGCCCAGCCCCACCTGGCCTGGGGCACTCTCGGGGATGGGCGGGGCTGGCAGGCAGGCATCCAAGAGGCACCAGCTCAGCCTGAGCAGGTCTGCACAAGAGATACCGAGGTTGGAGCTGAGCATGTACACTTGAGGGGTCTGCTAGGGTGGGGTTGCTGCGCTCTGCACTGTAGTACTGATGCTCTCCCATGCATGCCTCTAACAGCTGTCCCCGGGGTACTGCATGCTACCCAGGCACAGATATTTGTGTCCTTGGGAGAAACTTGCAGATACCCAACTCTGGATGGCTTATTAACACTCAGTAAATATTTGTTTAATGAACCGCTGCAAAAATACACAGACATTTCAGTTTGTAAATGTGCAGTAATTATGGACCGGGCACTTGTACATCACAAACAAGAAAAAAAAAAGTCCTTGGAACGAACAGTCTGAGCACGTAAGCACCTACCTACACTATCTCTCACTGGAAGAAACTAGAACCGGGTTAAAGCACCAGGACCTTCCCTGCTCAACCCTGCTTCTCTTCCTGGGTGCCCCTTCCCTCTTCCCTGGTCTCCTCTTCCCAAGGCCACCAGGCACCCAGGCCTTAGGTATGGAAGGACATTTAGGGTGTGGTAAGCCCCACATTCCCTGCAAGTATTTTCGTGATTTAGATTTCCTTTGCTTGCAGAACATTCCAGAAAACAAAACAATGGACATGAGTGGGGCTCAGAACTAGGGAGGGGCAGTGTCCTGGGGAACTGACATCTAGGTACCCTCAGAAGCCTCTTCTCCTTCCACAGTGGAGAAACTAAGGCCCAGAGAAGGGAGGACCTCTCTGTCCCAACTTCTGGGGACCCTGCTGGGATGTAGGCAGTGAGGACTTGAGGGCGGATGTGGGGGGGTGCTGGCGAGGAGCTGCGATCCAGAGAGTGGGGATGGAAAGAGGGTTGGCCCTGTGCAGTCCATCCTTACAGATAAAAGAATACCTTTTCTTTCTTCCTACCTTTACCTTAAAATTGTTTTAAATTTCTTTTCTTTTGGGAAACATGCACAGTGCCACATACAGCATGCTTGTGGGCGACAGAGAACTAATGTGCTGTGCAGGAGGCTGTTCTGGCTCTCTCTCCCACCAATCAGCAGCATGCTCCATGCATCTGTCTGCCAGGGACACACACAGTGAACAGGAGCGCAGATCACTCACTCAGCCATCCCCCACCATCCAGGACCCACATAGAAACCCAAGTGACCACACCAAGGCCATCCCAGACCCCACCCAGGCTCTCTTCTCCCCAACAGCCCCTGGAACTGACCCTGAAGGGCTAGGGAGACCCAGACAGGCTGCAGACACACTAGGATGTGTTCATCTTTCCAGCCAGCCTGTCTCACCCTGACGGTAATTAGATCCCAGACTGGTGGGGAGACAGGACAGCCCAGCCCGCCAGTCACCACTGCGGCCCCGCCCATAGCCCGCCACAGTTCGCCCACAGCCCACCAGTCATCACCGCGGCCCCGTGCCCACAGGACTGAGGCACCTGCAGGGTGTGTGTGCGAGGCGTGTGTGTGAGTGTGTGTGTGTGTGTGTGTTTGTGTGTGTGTGTCCAGTCAGGAAAGAGAATACTTTGGTGCCCCAGGCTGGCCTCACTGTATAGCCTAGGATGACCTTGAACTCCTAATCCTCCCGCCTTCATTATCCTTGTGCTGGGATGACAGGCACGCACCAGGCTCAGTATATGTAGTGACACCACCGAAGGCACTCAGGGATTAGTATCCACTGAATTGCAGCCCGAGATTCAGGTCCCTCAGTCCGCGCACAGCCTGCGGGTGCACAGACCCTGATCTCACACATGCATATCAAGCTGGATCATCCCCGCATGCCATGAAGTCACAGGTGCTTGCACGCACTCGGGGCATGCAGGCAGGCACTTCGGGAGCAGCACACGGGATTTGCCATTTGTAGAGGACGAGGCCACGCCCAGGCTGGCGGCCACGCCCACTGCTCCTGGAGCCGGAAGACCTGTGTGGGCGTCACGGGTTTCCACCCGCGCCGGGATTCCCTGGCCGAGATCACCCGTGACGGTGGCGCCGTCCTGCGTGGGCTACGCTGGAGCCGAGCTCGGATGACATCAGCCTTACGTTTGATTCTGCGCAGGCCGAGCACATGGAAAAAAGAAATAAAATGTGTCCGTGGGTTTTCCTTTGTGTTTTTTGCGTGTGCATTTGTAGAAAGTGCTTTTAACTAAGAGACCCTCATTTCACGCATGGAGAAACTGAAGCTGGGTCCTGCCTGCCTTACCAGCTCATGATTGGAAGTATATTCATCCCTAGCCCGTAGAACTCAGCGCCTCCATGGAATGACTAGCCCTGAGTTCTCTCCCCAGCACAGCTTAAACCTGAAGGCATATTGATACAGGTCGCACTGCAACTGCTCAGGAGGCTGAGGCAGGATTGCTTTGAGCTTGAAGCCACGTAGGCTACATACAAACCCTCAGCTCCAAAACACAACAAACAAACAAACAACACCCCACCCCCACCAAGGACTGAGATTGTAGTTCAGTGCATGCCGGCCAGCCGGCCCAGCTCCCTTCTGAGGGCTTAGTGGCACAGACCTGCCATCAGCACTTGGGGGAGGCAGGAGGGTCAGGAGTTCAAGGTCATCCTCCCTGCATAATGAGTCAGAGTTCAGTCTGTTTCCAAAAGACCACAGCAAAGCTCTGTGCAGGGCAGCCCCATCTCCTACGGTCACACTCAGTCTCTAGGGCACAAGTTGGCTCAGAAAGGGTCTTTGGGTGCCATAGCTACACACAGCACAACAGGCACCAAACCTGTAGCCAAGTGCTCCCTGCTCGGCATCCCTGCCCTCTGCTGTGGCCTGAGGCCATGCCCACATGGGAGCCAGCACACCCGGCTGGCCTGCTCGGCTGGGGTGTGCCCACTGGCTCTCGCTGACTCCATGGCAGACAACACTCTAAATATAGCCTGGGAGGCGGTGAGAGCTATTTTTAGCCTGGGTGGCTTGGGTCCTCCCAGTTCCCAGGTCAGCAATCTTGAGGCCAGCCAGGACCTGGGGGAAAGGGAGGAGGGTTGCTTCGTTTGCTGAGGTCCCTACCCTCTGTGCAGCCCAGATGACAGGTGGACCTGGGGAGGAAGGCTGTATAGGACAAGAGGAAGGAGAGGGGGAGGGAGAATCTTAGCGAAGGTACCTCTCTCAGACCCTCTGCTCTCTCCAGCCTGACTGGCCTTCTCCTGGGCCAAACTGGCTGCTTTCTATTTGGAGACACATCGTACTTTCCATGGTTATATTTAGCTGCTTTGGGGATCCCTCCACCCAGCCTGGCTAGCCTGCTCCTTCCCCCCTTCTCCCTCTCCTCCCCCTCCTCTTCTTCTTCCTGGCTGGCAGGCCCAGGGCTTGTCTCACCCATCACAGAGTGGGCATTGCCCCTCTGACCCTCTGACCTGCCAACAGCCTCAGTGTAGGGACATTCCCCTGGTCTCTGATGGGGGAATGGCATGTCTAGGATCTCAGTGAGCAAGGCCTTCTGATCTCCAGGAATCTGTGACACCCCACAACTAACATCTGCCTCCAGGACAGGGCAAGCTCCCCTGGCTGTAACCTTTCACCTCATTTTGGGGTTGTTAAGAATGCCTAATACCTCCTTTGGCTGGGGGGGGTACCTTGTCCCCACGGGTGGGCTACAGGGTGAGGGTAAGTTGAGGCATAGAAGATTCTTGGGGTAGAGGGAACGTGATCTTATTTCTGTTCATACTCCATCTAAGTGCTGGGCCACCTAGGGACAGTTTCTTGACCTCTCTGGGCCTCCTTTCAGGATATGACCTAGGAATCACAATGGCATACAGGATTTGTGAACAAATGTGTTAGAGAACTTAGAATGAGATTCACCCAGAGGACTGAGCCAGGATCTCAGGAAGGAGGCAAGTTCAGGCACCCAGTGCTGAAGTACTAGTACTTAGCAACCTAGCACTCAGTACTCTATAAAGTGTCAATGCCCACGTACCCAAGCCCAGCTAAGGAGCTCCTTCTGGTATCTCGGGTTTTACATCCGATGCGGCCCAGGTCTTCTGTTCTGAAAGCTTGATGGGGGAGAACCCAGACTACAGCCCAGGAAACTGAGGCCATGGACTGGGCTCGCAGGGTCTTATGACTGGTGACACACAGACCAGCACATGCTCCTGGCTTGACACTGGTGGTGACTTACACCTTATGCCAGGGCTGCCTTGGTCATTCTGTAGCCCAGGGTTGGATGTACAGAGACCTGTGACTTCTGGCTCACTGTACAGTGGGTGGTTTCAGACCCCTCCTCAGTGTCCACGCTCACAACAACAGAATCTTGTTCTGTTTTAAGACAGAGTCTTCATATGTAGCCCTGGTTGATGTGGGAAATATTGTGTAGACTCCACTGGTCTGCAACTTGTGGTCATCCTCCTGCCTCTACCTCCAGAGTGCTTGGATGACAAGTGTGCCACCATGACCTCATGAAGATATCAGAATTTGGGGGGCTGGAGAGATGGCTCAGTGGCTAAGAGCACTGACTGATCTTCCAGAGGTCCTGAGTTTGATTCCCAGCATCCACATGGTGGCTCATAACCATACGTAATGGAATCTGATGTCCTCTTCTTGGAGTGTCTGAAGACAGCTACAGTGTACTCACATACATAAAATAAATAAATAAATCTTTAAAGAAAATCAGAATTTTAGCCAGGCATGGTGGTGCACGCCTTTTGTCTCAGCATTCAGGAGGCTGAGGCAGGCAGATCTCTGAGTTTGAGACCAGCCTGGTCTACAGAGTGAATCCAGGGCAGCCAAGGCTACACAGAGAAACCCTGTGTGGAACTAAATTATTATTATTATCATCATCGTCATTATTATTATAAATAGTAATTTGGGCACAGGCAATGATATGGCTCAGTAAAGGAATTGCCATGAGAGACCCACAGCACCTACATAAAATCCATGGCACAGCAGCAGTGCAGGAGAATCCCTGAGCCCTGGTTTCTGCCAGCAAAGTCTAATCTGCCCAGTCCTTCTGAAACTGTCCCTAGGCCAGGGACACCCACGACCTCTGAACTTGCCCCTCAGCTGCTCTAAGCCTGGCATCCTCCCCGAAGCAAGATCAGGCAGGATCAGGAAACTGAGGTTCTGAGGCCCAGCCAGACTCTTTCAGAGGAAAGAGGTGAATCCCGTGCCCTAGGGCCTGGCAGGGCAGGAGACAGGAGCATCTTCAGAGAAAATGGCCGGAAGTACAGAGGAAGCTGCTGGTCAGATGGGAAAGTCAGAATCTTACCTCACCAGGGCTCCCTCAAACTCACTATGAAGCCTAGGAAGACCCGGCTAGGTTTGGGCTTTAGAAGGGAGCAGGGTGAGGGAAGATGGATGATGGTGGGGGTCACTGCCAGAGCCAGGAAACAATTACCGCGTGTTTCATCTTGTATATGAAATCTAAATGTGAAAATGGTGTGTGTGTGTGGGCGGGGAGCAGGGTTCAGAAAAGGGAAGGAGTCAGAACCTGGGGATAAGTACAGGGCAAGAAAGGAAGGGACACAGGCAAAGCTCACGAGCTTGTGCCGGTTACAAATAGTTACAGACTTACAGACAGAGCAACAAAAGGTATGGGGGAGGAGCTGAGAGACGGTCAGCAGTGACCCTCACCTGTCATTTTGAGGACACGGTTTTGATTTCAAGCATCCAGACTAGCTCCAGGAAATCCACCATTTCTGGACTCAGAGGGCACCTGCCCAGGGGTGTAGCCTGCCTAGAATCCACCAGTGAAGAGCTGGGATCGTGGGTAGGGCCTGTGTCTGCACAAGGCCTTGGGCTTCATCCGTTGAAGTACAGAAAAACACCTTGGGTATGAAGAAAGGTCATGGTGACTGCAGCCTGAGAGGAGCAGACAGATGGCTTCCGATCCTGGACACCTGTTGGACTGCTTGGCCCCCACATCCCACTGGCTGGCCTGGTGTAGTCTCACATGAACAAGAGCACATTTCTTTCCCATCTTGAGCTTGGAGTTCATCCCAGAATGATAAATTCTGATGAAACTAAGTGGGTGCATCCTTAGGCCGTCAGTGGGCAGCGTTCCATCATTCTTTCCACAGTAAACCCTGCTGGCTCCAAGGTTAGGGTCCCACTTGTTCTGGAGGGCAAGTGCACGCGCCCGCATGCGCGCGTGTGTACGTACACACACACACACACACACACACACACACACACACACTTCACATTCCTTCCTAGATGACCTTTCCCTTCACAGGGAAAGTTTTTCCCTCATCTCTTTGGATCTTCATCATCAGCCTGAATCCTCAGGCAGTGTGTTAAATTTCTACTGCAGAGATAAATGACCTTAAGGAAAAGCGAGAGAGAGAGAGAGAGAGAGAGAGAGAGAGAGAGAGAGAGAGAGAGAGAGAGAGAGAGAGAGAGAGTTTATTTGGTTGTGGGTTCTGGTTGGTCTGTCACTGAAGTTGTCAAGGCAACAGGAAATTGAAGCAACCATCCAGTCAGAGCAGCCAGTCCATCCTCCACTCATTCTTCCTTTTTCATACTGTTCAGGGCTGCGTAAGAATGGCGCTGCCCACAGTGGGCTGGGGTCTCCTCACACCAGTTAACGTCATCAAGAGCATCCATCACTGACAGGACCACAGACCAGCACCGTCCACACAGTCCCAGGTGACAGTACATTGTGTCGAGTTGATGACGAAAACTGACCAGGTCATCGTCAGAGTCACCTGGACCTGTACTGACTGTTCCTATGTCCTTAAAAGTACTTTTTCTTGGGATACGTCATCAGGCAGATCTCTGTGAGATCAACCCCATGCTAGTCTATGTAGTGAGTTCGGCGTCAGTCAGCAAAACAGGAGACCTTGGTTCAAAATTTTTTTATTTTTTAGTTCTTCATTTTTCATTTATTTATTTGTGTGTGGACCGAATGAGTTTATTGGGGCTGCTTGGGTGATTTGGGAGCTGATCCACCTAACAGTCACCAGGACATGGGTAAGGACTCGCCAGAGCTGAGTTGCTGGGCTGTGGGGTGCCCTCCTCTCCTCTCACTCACAGAATTGTTTCTTGCTCACAGAAGTCCTGAGCCTGAGCTTTGTAAATGTCTTGCAAGCCACATGAGCCTGAAATGTGTAATTTCTGTAATGTCCCCTTGCAGAGAGGAAACATACATAGCTAGGAACAGGATGACAGGGACAGCTGGTCCAGGACTCTCATCTCTGTCCCTTCCAAGAGGAAACTGGAAGTCTACGGTAGACCTTGTTAGATTTGGGGAACAGCTTATGATTCTGGGGTGTCTTACTTCAATCCTGTTGCAGGGGCTGTCATGCCCTCCCTGTGTGGATCCATCCACATGTGTGGTAGGGACCACGCTGGGTCTGCAGAGGTGGCATTGGCATTCTGAGTGGTACCAAGCATGCCTCATAGCTCAGCCTTGCCTTGGTGTGTTTGTGTGGGGGCCAGAGTGTCTTCTTTAATCTTTCTCCTCATTGCTTATTGACACAAGGCCTTTCACAGAACACAGAATCTATGCTTGCATACAAGCACTTAACCCATTGATGTCCTATGAGGATCATTACCTGTGGGGTGGGCTGCCCCTCTCTTCCAGCCACTCTTGATGTATGGGTGCCAGCGTGCCAGGAGGTACACTGTGGCCTTGAGGTTGGGGACTCAGATGGCACAACTATCCAAGAGGTTGCCATTATGCCACTAGAGACTGATGTTCCTGTAGGGCAGCTGCCTGAGTGGCCTCTGCTCCTGTAAGGAATCTCAAGAAACTCCTTGGACCATGTCAAGTATGGCGATGCACACTTGGTGTTCCTGCACCACAGAGGCAAATACAGGCAGAGCTACACTCTGAGTCCAGGACAGCCAGAGTTAGACAGAGAAAACAAACAGAATACCTTCAGAAAATTAATAATAAAAAATAATAATTAATAATAGACGGGCAGTGGTGGCACACGCCTTTAATCCCAGCACTCGGAAGGAAGGCAGAGGCAGGTGGATTTCTGAGTTCGAGGCCAGCCTGGTCTAGAGAGTGAGTTCCAGGACATCCAGGGCTACACAGAGATACCCTGTCTCAAAACAAAACAAAACAACAACAACAAAAACCAACAACAACAAAAAAAACCCAGTATTGCATTTATTTACTTGTGGGAGCCAGGCACATAGGCCATGGTGTTAAGTGAGGAGGTCGGAGGACAACTTGCAGGAGTCAGATCTACCACGTGGGTCCCAGGGATGGAACTCAGGCCCTGAGGCTTGGCAGTGAGTGCCTGCACCCCCTTGTCCCTTTGGCCCTGTTTGCTTGTTTAACTGTTTTCAATTCAATTGCATTTGTAGGTGTGTCTGTGAACATGCCTGTGGGTGCCTTTGGAGGCCAGAAGGGCATATCACATCCCCTGTCACTGGAGTTATATGTGGGCTCTGGGGACCTAACTTGGGTCCTCTGAAAGGGCAGCCAATGCTCACAACCTCTGAGCCAGCTCTCTAGCTGCCTCTGACCTGTTTTGATTCTGGTTTTTTTTGTTTTGTTTTTTGTTTTTGTTTTATGAGGCCTTAAACTCATAGCAATCCTCTTGCCTCCACCCCCTGAGCGCTGAGATGACGGCTTAAGACCCCACACTTGTCCAGTAGACCATTTGCATACATTTCCCCAGCAAAAACCGCGGTGACCTTCAGGGCCTGGATGATGTAGAAGGCTGAGAAGCCCCCTGCCAGGTTCTTTGCTCCTATGTGAGTGGACCAAGCCCCAGACTCTTCTATTTAGATGTGGGTGTGTTTGAGGCTGTCCTCCTAATGATCACAACCCTCACTGAGGGTCACCTGTTGTCCATGAACTCCCATTGTTCTCCTCTGGGCAAAGCTTGCTTCACTCAGCGTAGTGCTGGCGAGTCACCCCGTGCTCGCACCGTATTCCTTCCCAGGGCTGAGTTGCGACCTTTGGTATGAACGTTTCCTTTCCCTGTTCACCTGTGGCCGAATGCTTGAGATGCTTCCAGCTTTAGTCTCTAGAACCAGAGCCACTCAGAACATTCCTTTAAAAGAAACATTTCTCTTGCTTTTAGTTATTTGTACTACGTTCGAGTGCAGTACCCGCAGAGGCCAGAGGGGGCGTCAGATTCCCATGGAGCTGAAGTCATAGGCAGTTGTAGGCTGCCATGTGGTTGCTGGGAATTGAAGCTGGGACCTCTGCAAGAGCAGCTAGTGCTCTTAACTGCCGATCCACCTCACCAGTACCAGGGACTCATTCTGTAGCTCAAGCTAGCCTTGCACTCCAGATCCTCCTGCCTGGACACTGTCCCCCACCCCCACCCCCATGTGCTGCTCCTGAGTCTTGTGGCTTGATCTGCCTCTGTCATGAGAAAGCTTACACAGAGCCCTTTAGGACCTTTAGGACCTCTGAGAAGCTGTTCTGGACGGTGTGTGGGACTGCAGAGCCTATGGGGGTGTGGCCTGTGATTCCCGCGCATTAGCTTGGTTCAGGGATGCTCCTGCTGCCACTGTCACACACACCAGACACTTCCATAAACCTGTCTTGTTCTCTTTTTTATTCTTCCTGAGCCTTCACTGTCCTGGGAAGGCTGGCTCTATTTGGGGGTGGGGGTTGTCACTGATGTCTCATAGTGTGACCTCTTATACAGGAGAGCCTTCCACTCACAGAGCAGATGGGGACCCCTGTGCAAAGTGGAGCCTGGAAGCTATCCTCTCCTCCTCCTCCCCTGGGATCCAGGATCGATGCCCAGGTGAGTTTGTCAGGCCATGGTCCCTCAGACACAAACACAGGCCACAGTAAGTGGTGGCTAAGTCAACAGCACACCCTTTCTAGCCGGCTCTCCCTCCCTCCTCACTGTCCTAGTTCACCTGGACCTCGGGTCCAATAAATGTCTGCCTCAAACTCAAGTTCCATGGCAGCCAGGCATGGGTGGCTGCTACGAGCCCCAAAGACCACCTTATCTGCACCCTCAGATCTGTGACACGTCATCTCCCAGGGAGGAGAAACTTTACAGAGGTCAAACTGAGGGTCTCGAGCTGGGGGCCATCATGGATTATCCAGGACTTGCTGCATTAGTTTGGCCCTCAGAAGGAGGCAGGTAGGTGGCAGGCAGACAGACTGGAAGATACTGCCCTGCTGGCTCCAAAGGAGGAGGCTGGGGCTTCGAGCCAAGGGATGCAGGGCCTCAGGCTATTGTGAGGGAACAACTGCAGGTTCTTCCTGGACCGTCCCTGCAGGCCTGGACGGCAGCCAAGGGAGGCCTGTGTTGAACCTCTGATCCCACAAGTGTTTAGGAATGAAAGGTCTTCTAACTTTTATGGTGCTGGGATTGAACCTAGGGCCTTTGCACATGTAGTGTGAGTTTTCTTTCACTGAGCCACGTTCTGAGCCCCTTACTGGGTGACTCTAGGCAGGTAAACAGTGTGCCTGTCTCCAAACAAAACAAAAGGCCAGGGTGGAGCACAGTGGGTGGAGCACTCACCCAGTATGAACAAAGACCTGGCTCCCACCCCTAACACTTCAGGGACCCAGCCATGCTGGCCACACCTGTCATCCAGTACTCAGGAGTTACAGGCAGGAAGGTCAGGCTAGCCCACACTGTATAATGAGTTCAGGGCCAGCCTGGACTATGTGAGATGCTTGTCTCAAAA
The DNA here is from genome assembly GCF_978045245.1 of Mus caroli. Lineage (NCBI taxonomy): Eukaryota > Metazoa > Chordata > Mammalia > Rodentia > Muridae > Mus > Mus caroli. The sequence continues at coordinate 79,743,754 of NW_028227264.1, forward strand.
TAAAACAGTTCAATGAGCAGACCTTATAGTCCACCCGGCCTGAGCCTCACTCCTCCCTCATCCCAGGTGTCCGATGGAGTCCCTGAGGAAGGGGATGTGGAAGGCTGGCCACTGTCCCTCACATTATCTGAGCCATCCAGGCCAGGGAGAGAAAAATAATTTAGAGTCGAGGCAAAAGGAAAATCGAGGCTTTTATTATGGAGGATTCGCCCTCCTGTGACCTCATTCCACACAATAGTAACACTGGGAGAATGGGCGTGGCACACGGAAAAAATTTTTTTAAATCAGAAATAAAAACCAACCAGCTTCACAAAGCGCAGGGAAGGGGGAGGAGTCTGAAGGGGGAGGAGCCAGCCCTGGAGTGTGAGGGGGAGGAGCCAGCCCTGGAGTGGGGACGAAAATGAAAAGTGCCATGTGACATCTGGCCAGTGTATATGGCTTCTGTGTAGGATACACCCCCATGTCCACCATCCTTCTCCTTAGGTTGGAAGTCCCTCCTGGGTGGCTCAAGCTGCAGCAGGTCTAACAGTTTTGGTTGTTTTATTTTGTTTTTAGACGATGTCTCTACAACCCTGGCTGTCCTGGAACTCACTCTGTAGATGAGGCTGGCCTCGAACTCACAGAGATCCCCTTGCCTCTGCCTCCCGAGTGTTGGGATTGAAGGCGAGGGCCCCCAATCTTGGCTCCTGATGGCTCTGTTGTGTTCTGGTTTCCCTAAGTATCTCTAAGCTGAGGCAGGGCTCCAGTGGTTAGGAGGGCACACAGGGGCTATTGGGGCCCAAGGTCCATCCTGGATACATCAGCCAAGCATGTCCTACCTTCCCTGGGAACAAGAAGTCACTTTGTCCTTGGCCTGTGTCACCTAGGGAGGGAGAACTGGAAGTGTGGGCAGAGATGCAGATTTGAGTTTTTTGTCCCAGAGGCGAGAAACAAAATGCTCCGACCACACACAGGCTGGCCAGGCAGGCATCTGCTGTTGACCTCCCGAGGGAGGCAGGTGTGAGAGAGTGAGAGAGTGCACTGAATTTGAGACATGGTCTCATGTAATCCAGGTTAGCCTTGAGCCCATTATGTAGCTGAGGAAGACCCTGAAGTCCTCATCTGCCTACCCCAGTGCCCGTGCCTGGTTACTTTGAGCTTGGGGTGGAACCCAGGTTTCCAGCATGCTGGGTGGATGCTCTGCAGCCCCGGTCCCCAGATTTCCAGCTTTTCTTTCTCCTTGCCAGTGTAGCTAGGGACATACATCCTGGGACCTGGTTCCTAGCCTAATGCAAGGTGGCTGTAGTTTGTGGGTGGGGGGAACTGGCTTTTCTGACTCAAGCCAGGTTCTGAGAGTCAGGCTCACTAAAGTCGCTGGCCCTCTCTGACCAATAATGGGAGCTGATGCACAGAAGCCAGACCCTTAGACTGTGCTCTCTGTGACCCAGCCCATGGAGGAGGAAGGGGGGGCTCTTAGCACCTGCAATGCCTCCCCTTAGTCACACCCCAGACTTCTTTTCCTGTTTCCATCAAATGGATTTGTGGGAACCTGCCACCTTACCTAGGCGGTAGGTCATGCCTAACTGGCTAGAAGATGAGCTAGCTGTGCTCGCCCCATTCACTTTGCCCAGGGATCAGTCTGGCCCAGGCTTTTGGCAGCAGATTTCCACCAGTGCTACAGGGAACCACTAGACTGGCTTCAGTTCTGCCGTTTGCTCCCATACTGATCTGGCAGGAGAAAGAGGCAGCTGGGGTCTTTCAAATGCTTAGGCTGCCTCTGTGTATGGCTGCAGACCGCATTGGCACACCCAAGCCGTGTCCTCCCTATACCTGCCACTGTCACTGTTACAGAGGGCATGTTTTCTTCAGTCCAATCCAATGCCAGGCATGCAAGCACAGGCCCGTCATGTAGGTACTCTGGAGACAGAGGCAGGAAGATCTCCTGTTCCAGGCCAGCCTGGACTCTAGGGCTCTGTTCACAAAATAGAAAGAGAAGAGGCCTGGCTCAGGGGTAGAATGCTGTCGAGAATCTACCAACAAGGGTCTAGGGGCGTGGTCAGGGTGGAGCCCCGGACTACAATCCCCTAGTGAGGGGCTGGGGGAGTGGTCAATGTAGAGCCCCACCTAGAATGTCCCAGTAAGGGGCTGAGGTCGCAGTCCGGGGTGGAGCCCCGCCTAGAGTCCCCAAATCCTCATTGGGGTGTGGTCTGGGTGGAGCCCCGCCTAGAATCCCCAGTGAGGGAGCTGGGGACATGGCCAGGTATGCAGCCCTGCCTAGAATCCCCTCATCTGGGAGTGCAGACCAGGGCTACAGTCCCCACACTGAGGGGCTTGGGTTCTAGCTAGTTACAAAATAGTTTGTCCCAGGAAGGAGGCAGGGGGATCTGGAGCCACAGTCACGATGTGGGACGGAGAACCCTGTCACTCCTCGATCACCTCGAGAGATAACTAACCTGCATTTCTGCCCTCACCACCACCTGGGTAACTGTGTAACTGGGAGAAAATGGGGAGCCGCCAGTGACCACGTGGATCTCAGGCTTAGGAGACAAAATTACACACTCGGTCAGACCAGCAAGAGCTTCCTTTGAATGGAGACCCAGATGCCCTCTCTGGAATGGGCCATGTCTCTGGAGAAAGGGTGTCACTGTGTACATGACAGGGCCACTCGGGAAGGACACAGGGCAGCACAGGGTGCATTGTGTGTGCCGCGTGTGGAGCCAGAGGTCAAGGCTGGGTGTCCTCCTCTGTCTGGAGTTTACTGACAACTAGGATGGCAGTCCCTCAAGCCCTGGGGACCCTTCTGTCTCGCCTTCCAAGTGCTGAAATACAACCTTGTGACACTGCACCTGCATGCTTTATGTGGGACCTGAGGACCGCACCGCACCTAGGGTCCTCACGCTTGCAAGGCATTGCCGTTTATCAACGGAGCCCTTTCCCCAAGGCAACTAAGGAAAGGTTTAAAAATCGGCCACAGTAGTGACTCTTGACGAGGGGGTGACAAGGCTAACAGCTCAGTTAGGCCAGGCGACAGTCAGAGACCCAACCGGGGGTCATAAACTCCAGCTAGGTCAGGAGGATCCCAGCATTCACAATGGTTTCTGTTCCTTTCGAATTCAAAGTAGGAAGGATTCAAATATTTTCCTTACAGGAAAAATTGGACAATACCTCGGGGTTGGGGAAAAAGAGAGGGAGAGGGAGAGAGGGGGAAGAGAGAGAAAGAGAGAGAACTAGAGAATTATGCAAGGCTTTTTGTCTTTGAATGGATTCTCAGAGGCTGGCACGCCAACCAGCAAGGGATCGTTGCGGGCATGTTGCTCACAGTAGCCCATCAGGTCTGATGAGGCCTTGGAGACCTGTGTAGCACAAGGAGGAGAAAGGAAAGGTCAGATGGGACAGATCACATCAGCCACAAGGCAGGGAGAGCCCAGAGGAGGTCACACACAGGCTGTGGTACACACGCTGTGGAATAGTACGCAGCCATGATAAGGAATGAGACTCTGACACAGGCTACAACATAAAGGGAATTTGAGGAACTTGTGTTCAGTCATAGTCAGACACAGAAGCCACATAGTATATACTCCCTCCATGATAAGGTATTTCTAGAATGAACGAATCCAAGATAGGAAGTAGATAAATTGTTGCTAGGGGATGGGATGAAGTGATGGCTCCCTTTAGAGATCTTTGCGTGGGCTTATGGTCCCAAAAGACCATGAGGATGTCTAATAAGCATTGCGAACGCACAAAATATCACCCACAGGGGCTGGGCATGTGGTCTGGGTGGAGCCCCGCCTAGAATCCCCCCAATGAGGGGCTGGGGGCGTGGTTTAGAGTACAAATGTTCCATGTTCACGTGACCCTCTGGGCTCCTTGAGGACTCTAGGTGGCAGCTCCGCTCTGACCACGCCCCCAGCCCTTTTTTCTTTATTTACCACACAGATCAAACAGTTTTCTTTTTCTTTTTTTTTGGGGGGGGGGAGGGTTCGAGACAGGGTTTCTCTGTGTAACCCTGGCTGTCCTGGATCTCACTCTGTAGACCAGGCTGGCCTCGAACTCAGAAATCTCCCTGCCTTTGCCTCCCAAGTGCTGGGATTAAAGGCGTGCGCCACCACGCCGGGCTACACAGTTTTCTTTTGATTTCATCTTTTTGAAATGGAATGTTTTGTTTCATTTCCTTGTCACTGCAAGAAATGAAAACCTTGCCCAACTGTGGAAGCAGCTAGACCCCCATCTGCGCCATTCCTCTGTGTATATATCTTCTGCTTGCATCTGTGGTAACCAGAGGAAGACACTGAACCGGCCTGATGTGGAAAGCCACGTTTACCCCAGGCTCTGTCCCGCCCGACAGAGAGGCTGTGGCTCGTGCTCAGGGGCCCCGAGTGCGTGTCTCCGGGTTACACAGCCAGAATCTATGGCTAAGGACAGGCGCTCATTCACCGGGTCCCCCTCGTCCCCCCACCCCCCGACACAGCTCACCTTGATGCGTTCGATCCCAGCTTCGATGCGCAGCTGCTCCACCAGCTTCCGGGCCTGGGCGACGTTGTTAGTACCTGACATCATCGGCCATGAGCGTGGACCTGGCGTCTAGAGAGCTGGAGGGCACAGAGGGCATGGCGTGAACCTGCTGCTTAGACCCTGGGAACCCTGGCCCCAGACCCCGCTGGCCTCTCAGAGTAAGGGAAGCAGCACTTGCTCCATTCCCGCAGGCGGAGTGGCAAGGGACAGCAGCCACTGGGCCACTCAGGGTCATCCCAGCCTCGCCACGGGTCTCTCCCTTAGCCAGTCATACAATCACGCATTCATTCATCAAACGGGTCTAGAGAACTGTGACCACCAAGGCCCAGGCCCGGGGACTAATGATAATTCTACTAGAGATTGTCTATTTGTCCTGGGCTAGAGGACTCAAGCAGAGGCTCCGATGTCCCCAGATGGCAGCAGAACCAGTGATCTGGGTATAGGCTAGGCTACCTGGGTGGTCTGGGCGAACCGAATTCACTTCTGGGAAGGCCACCGCTGGAGGGACTCTTCAGATAGTCCAGGTGGCAGAGGGGGCTCTGAAGTGACTCCCTCCTGCTGAGTCACACCCAGCTCCTCTTTTACATGTATGTATGTATGTATGTATGTATGTATGTATGTATGTATTTAGCGATGGGGGTGTTGGAGTGCATGTGGAAGTCAGAGGACAGCCTGCAGTAGTCTCTGGGGATTGAACCCAACTCCTTAGGCTTGGCAGCAAGTGCTTCACTTGCTGAGCCCTCTCAGCAGTAATAACACTTTATTGTTTAAAAATATCTGCATATGCATGCCTGTTTGCATGTGTGTGAGTGTGTGTGCACACATTTGCATGTGTTACAGCACCCGTGCAGAGGTCAGAGGACAAGTTGAAGGAGTCTGCTATCTTCTTCCATGTGGTTCCTTGGGACAACACAGGTCGTCGGTCTTTGCTGCAATCACCTTTTCCAGCTGAGCCCTTTTGCCAGCCCTTGCCTGTAGGTTATCAAATGTCACATTAGGTAATGCTCAGTGGAATCGCCTTATATTTTTTGTTTCAGCTTGCCATGAACAGACAATGAATATTGTTTTGTTGTTTAGAGACAGAGTCTCCCTATGTAGCCCAGTCTGTCCTGGAACTCTCGGCCCTTCTGCCTCAGCTTGGCATAAGCCACCACATCTAGTTTAACAATGTTCCTAGTTAGTTTTCTTTTCCTTTTTCTTTTTTACCTGAACCATTCAGTCACCTTTTATCAGACACTAGTTCTCAGTCAGGGTATGAAGGTTTGGCCAGATGAACTCTTCCTGGATCAGAGCGGGGTAGGGGCTTTGCTCAGCCATGCAGTGCCTCCATAGCGACCCCTCTTCAGTGGTTCCTGTGTCACCGCTCATGTTTGAGTTCCTTGTAAGAAATGCAGTAGCTGAAAACCACACAGGCTGCCAGTACCATGTTAATCCCCAAGACAGATGCTGCCTTTCCGAACTTGTAATACCGGTCATACCCTCTCTGAAAGGCTCCTGCAGCGCCAATGGGGTGAAATCCCGTATCGATAGCCAGCTTGGCAGCTCTCCAGGTTTAACTTCCATGAGCCACTTCTCCTTCAATGGCATGAGTGACGCCATCTTGAAGTCCTGGTGTCTATAGAAATCCAGCTGTGCGCAAAGGCTGCTGGGAAGGGTGGGTGCACTCCTGTCCCCTAATCAGTTTTCAATTAATGATCATAACAAAAAGATCCTTCAGCCTGCCTGGCTCTCTGGTGTGTGGGCTGACATCCAGCTCCCCTCCTGGGGACAGAGAAGCCGGGCCTCAGCACAGGCTGCAGAGAAATCACTCATCAGGGCTTCCAGGCAGGACGTGGAAACCGCATGGACTTCAGCCCGAGATTTCTCCTGAGCTAAATATAGCTGGGTAGAGAGAACAGAGACCAGGCCATGTGTGTGTGTGTGTGTGTGTCCACTAAAGATGCATCCGAGTGCAGGCCTGTGTGCAGAGATCAGCATACACAGATACAAGTGGGAGTGTGTCAGAGTCTATCTTCAGGTATGTGCTGTGTGTGAGGATGTCTTCAGACAGGCACAGGGCATGGGCATTTCTGTGATCATGTGTGTGTGGCTGTGTGCATGCCAAGTCAGGGCTTTACTCAGGAGCCACACCTCTATCCTTGGCCAGTATTTAATCATGTATACACACACACACACACACACACCTCTGCATATCATCACTATGGACATAGCTGCATTTGTCCACATATGTGTCTGGACATGTTTCTGTCTTCCATGATTTTCCTGGTGGGCAGTTTTGGCTTTTCATTGTGTCTGCTGACCCCAAGCTGTGATTCTGCAGAGAACTGTGTCACCAGCCAGTCCCTGACTCACACCCAAGCCATGCCCCCTTATCCCCCCCCACACACACATACAGGTAGTAAGGGAATCAACTGTAGCTAAAACCTTGAGATGTGAGTCAGCTAGGCTCATTCCTCATAGGCTGCTCACCATGAGGCTCAACACGTGGCAGCCCTGGGGGAAAGGCTTGTGGGTGGAGTGGGGCCTGCAGAGCTCCTGGCCGTGTCCACAGGAACCACAGTGCAGTCTCTCCGGGCAGCACAGGAGAACTCAGGGCATTACCTATGGTGACTTGGGGAGAAGGCCTGTCAGAGAAGCCCTTGCTCTTGGAGAGGCTCTGAGCATCCTGCAGGAGTTGGAAGCCAGGGCTGGGGTTTAGCTCCCCATGTGGGGAGAGGTATAATTACACCTCCCGTGTGCTGGGGAGGATGAAAATGGCCACCCCAGAACCAAGCATGGAAGAGACAGTGATAGAAGTAACATAGACCTCAGACACGAAGGGAATGTGAAGAAATTCACAAAGTTACCAGGATGCTATGCCTGGTGCCTGCCTCCGCCACTCCAGACAGGAGCTCCCCTGTGATGGCCACACAAGTCTTGGGGGGCCTGAGGGGAGCTGGCATTCTCTTTTTGATTTCACAGATCTCAAGAGACCCTGCAACCTGGTCACCAGCCGAACTGAAGCCATGGAACCCCACATGCCGAGAAGGGAGGGAGCTGGGGTCCTCTGGGTGGGTGATTTGGGGGTCTAGTGCAGCAGAGACATCGGGCAGCTGTACCCAGGCTCTGTGGATGGTTCTGGATGGTTCTGGATGGTTCTCTATGCAGCTGAGCAGTGTTCACAGCTTTATATAGCCTATCCCAACAACACTGGTGAGGCAGAGGCCAGCCTGGTCTACAAGGCAAGTTCTAGGGTAACCATGACTACACAATGAGGCCCTGCCTCAAAATCCATAAATAAATAAGTAAATGATGGGGTGCTCACTGGCCACAGGAAGACTGAACCAAGGAGACCAGGAGAGACTGGCCGGGGCCGTTCACGTTCACACAGGATGCTCTTAAGGCAGACACGGAGGTGCATCGCTTTACCCGAGTACTCAGGAGGTGGAGGTAGAAGGATCAAGAATTCAAGCTTATCCTTGACTACATTGTGAGTTCAAGGCCAGCCTTAGCAACATGAGACCACATCAAAAACAAAACACCACCACCACAACCACTAGCAAAAGCCAATAAGACACCGGAGAAAGGGGAGGGTGCACAACGGCCTTTGTGCTGGTTTGTGCTTGGGTTGGTTTTGGTTTCGAGACAGGGTTTCTCTGTGCAGCCCTGGAACTCACTCTGAAGACCAGGCTGGCCTCAAATTCACAGAGATCCACCTGCCCCTGCCTCCTGAGTGCTGGGGTTAAAGGTGTGCCCCACCATGGCCCAGTGAGTGTTACCCTTCTTGGACTCTGTTTGATGACAAGGTTTCTATTAATGGTGAAAACCTTTTAGGTTCACAGTGGGCAGTTTTAGAAGGACACGTGGCCATGTAACCAGCCACAGGACACGGGCCATTTCTGTCGCCCTGGCTACTGCACTGCCCTATGTTATGGCAGCTGTCCTCAGTGACCTTGGATTCAGCCTTCATTTCCTTGTAGGTTGAAAGTCCTGGAATCTCACACTACCTAGGTTCTGGCCTCATTATCCCAGCATGACACTGCTGCTGCGATTCACACACTCACATACTTCGCTTTTTCTCATGAGTAAGCAACAGGGCATCAAAGACAGAAGGCACAGGCCAGAGACTCAGCAGCCAATGGTGCCCTGCCAAGCCCGAGAGCCCAAGTTCAAGCCCTGGGACCCACAGAGTGGACCGTGAGGATGGATTTCCTTAAGTTATCTGAGCTCTGTACATATACTGTGGCACATACACATATACACACACATACATATACACATATGCATATACACATACACAGACATACATGCATATACGTGCATACAAACACACATATATACAATATATACATACATATATGTGCACACATATATACACACATATACGTACATATATACATACACATATGTATATATGCACACACATATACATACACATATATACAAGCATATACACACATATACATACATACATATGTACACCTACACACACTCACATATATATACACACATGTACACAGACACAGACACACATATATACATACACACATACATATATATATATACATAAACACACATACACACATATACATATACACATACAAACATATATACACACACCATCTCTTTAGCTCCTACTCTGCTGTTTTGTGAAAGTCACCTGGGCTGTTCCCATCGTGCGCATGTAGTTGAGGAAGACCAGCTCCCCCTGCCTCCGCTATGCAGTACCAAGTTGACTGGCGTGTGCTTGTTGGAAGGTTTTACTTTGGCAGGTACAAATTCACAGGCCTGGGTGTGTGGACAACAGCCAACCATGACCTACAGCACCATGACCCCCTGCCCACTGCCCTTCACCTCGCCTGGGCCATTGATCATGGTAACATGGACCAAGAGGGCAGCAGGGTGCAGGGGTCGCTCCAGTACAGAGCATGCTGGCCTGACTCCTGAGCACCACCCACTGTTGCCTGGGGCCAAGTCTGGGTTTGGAGGACTCCCAGGTCAGAGAAGCCCTGTGACCCCAACAACCCTGTAGGTGAAGATGAGACAAGGTGAACTCTGGTGACTTCACAGCACCAAGAGCTTGATGGGTCAGAGCCACCTCCAACCAAGTCACTGTCCTCACCAGAGACCTTCTGCTAACAGTGCCTGTAGCTCAACTGACACAGCTTGCTCATAGTCCAGTTGGTAAGGTGCTTGTAGCTCAGCCAATACAGTACTTGTAGCCCAGTGAGTAAGGTGCTTGCAGCTCAGTTGGTAGAGTGCTTGTCGAGCACACAGGAGGCCCTGGGGCCCATCAGATCACCCCATAAGCAAGGTACAGCACACCCAGCAGAAGATTGGGAGTTCAAGACCACCCTCAGCTACATAGCCAGTTTGAGGCTAGCCTGTACTACATGAGACCTAGTCACCACAAAATAAATAATAAACATAAAATAAAATAAATATACAAAGTCCCTGTGTGGATTCAAGGGGAGACACGGTGGAAGGAAGATGGAGGACTGAATGCTGGCAGGGAGAGTCTCCATCTCTGAACATCCTGTGGGGAAAGGGGACCTGAGCAGCCACAGCCACCATGGAGAAAGATGTGCTGTGTAGATCCAGGTCAGGAGTCAGATGCAGCACAGCCTGGAGCAGAGGTGGCTGCTGACAGCTGGGTGACCAGTGCTTCCTGCAAATGTGGCCCGGCCAGTTTAATGATTTCCATTGAGAGACCACGTGCAGGGGGAGGCCTCTCCTCTGATCTGTCCAGAGGCTGTGCGGAGAAGTCACTACTACCCAGATGGGCCTAGGGGGACTTGGGAAAAGTCAGGGCCTAAACTGAGCCCAGTAGGCAGGGTGCTTGCAGCTCTGTTGGTTGAGTGCTTAAAGCTCAGTTGCTATAGTGCTTGTGGCTCTGTGCTTGCCTGGATGAACGAAATCTTAGGTGCCACGCCCAGCACTGCATATACCTGGTGTGGTAGCACTTCTGCCATCCCAGAACTGGGGAAGTGGAGGCAGGAGGTTTAAGAGCACCCTGGGATACTTCACTGCAGACGGCTTATAAATCAATAGAAATGTCTCCCCTTGAACTCCTGTTGCATAACTCCATGGCAGAGTCCACAGGATGACCAGGTCCCTGGGCACGATGAGGGTACCGCCAGGAACCTGGCTTTGTCATGGGTCCATGCAGACATGGATTTGGAAAATACTCTGGAATCCCCTCTCCTATGCCCCAGATTCAAATTGTGCCTTCTCTAAACAGAAAACAGTGGCTTTGAGTTGGAGCAACAGGTCCACGCTTGTCGTTCTGCACCCAAGACAGGAACCCCGCATCCATGACCTCTTTCTGAGGCATGTGGACTTTGAGGAAAATACCTCAAATACTTTGCACAACCTGGTCAGGTGATGAGCTCAGGTCACCTGTTTGTGGACAGAGAATGAAAACATGTTCTGGAATGTGCTGGTGTTGTGAGCGCAATATGGTGAGATGTTCACAGCCAGAGCCATGGGGAGGACAACTCAGCTGGAACAGTGCCTGTAGCTCAGTGGGCAGTGGTTGTAGCTCAGTGGGCAAGGTGCTTGTAGCTCAGTGGGCAGTGCTTGTAGCTCAGTGGGTAATGGTTGTGGCAGTGGTTGTAGCTCAGTGGGCAGTGGTTGTAGTTCAATGGGCAGGGTGCTTGTAGCTCAGTGGGCAGGGTGCTTGTAGCTCAGTGGGTAGTGGTTGTAGCTCAGTGGGCAGGGTGCTTGCTCAGCATGTTGAAACCCTGGGTTCCATGTCCAGCATGGGGCATGGAGTTGCAAAGTTGTTATCCAAGTACTTGGGAGGCAAACGCAGAAAGATCAGGAGTTGCAAGGTTATCCTTGTCCACATAGGAAGTTTGAGGCTAGCCTCGGCTACATGAGACTCTGGCTCAAGCAATAACAACAACGATAACAATAATGAAGGGACAGTCTAGGGTGGTGGAAATTTCTGTGACCTGGCTGGTCTCAAACTTCTGCATTGAAGTAATCCTCCTGCCTCAGCCTCCTATGTAGCTTGGAGTTCTTTGCCTGACACTGTCACCAGCTCATTGTGTGTTTGTGGAGACAGCCTCGCTCTGAAGCCCGGCAGACCCGGAACTCTTTACAAGTACACATGTGTGGAAGTTGAAGGGCAGCTTTGGGGAGTCTGTTCTTTCCTTCCACTAAGTGGGTCCTGAGGAGGACTGAATCTGGTTATCAGGCTTGGCAGCAAGCCCCTTCACCACTGAGCCCTCTCACCAGCCCTCTTTCCTTTCCTTGCCAGATGGGGTCTCATGTAGCCCAGGCTGGCTTGAAATTCCCTAAGTAGCTGAGAATAGCCTTGAACTCCTGACCTGCTGGGATAGACCCAGGGTTTCAGCATGCCAAGCAAGTGCTGAGCCCAGCACCAGCCATGAGTAACTCCATCCACCCTCTGCAGTACCTGTCTACCCAAATCTGGAGGCTGAGGCAGAGGGACTATCACAACTTTGAGGCCAGCCTGGGATCATCAGTGAGACCAAGGCTCAAAAGAAAAACAAAACTGGAATTAAATCAATGCTGTGTGAACTCATGCTGTGAGCGTTGACCTAGCCCTCGAGATTGAACTCAGGTCCTTTACCCACATGGCTGTCTTCCAAGCCGTGAACTTTGTAGCATTAATTGATGATTGATTGAGACAAGGTTTTATAGGCACCAGGCTGGCCTTGAACTCACAAAGATCCTCTTGCCTCTAAGGAGATTAAAGGCATGGTTCACACCTGGCTAAATTTTGTTTCTGCAGTTGGCCTAAAACTCAACGACAATCCTACTGCCTTGTGTACTTCCAAGAGCAACCAGAAGGGGGCGTCGGTCCCCCTGGAGCTTGGAGTCACAGAGGGTTGTGAACCCCATGTGGTTTTAGGAACCTAACCCGAGTCCTCTGCTGAAGCAGTCAGTGCAGTGAGATATAACCTGGGCTATCTCCCCAGGCTACAATGGCTCTAAAGTAGAGCTGAGGGGCCATTAACGTCCCCCCCCCCCTCCCCGCAATCCACTTTAGGAAACAATGACATTCAGATCCAAAAATGCTGGGGAACCTGTGCATGCCGGGCATAGCTCTCATAGCTGGGACACCGCCACTCCCACAGGCTGGGAAAGCACAGCCGCCCCTCCCCTCCCGCAGTCTTCTCTGCTGCTGAGAAAGTCCCGAGCCAGCTTGGAATCCTTTGTCAGGGGACCGGAATGTGGGGAATGCTGGGGAAAGGGTGGGGGAAAGAGACAAGGGTCCCCAGGTGGGAGAAGGAAGCCAACCCTGGGGAGGTCTCAGCTGGGAAGACACCCGCCTCCCTCTCCGCAGGGCCTGGATCTGGGAATAGGAGGGAACCGGGCTGTGTGTCTGCCTGTCCCTTTCCAGTGCCGGAGCCAGAAACCAGCAAACGAAAGGATTCTTTAAGATCAGGGCCTCGGGGTGGTGTGGTCCCAGGGACTCCCTGGTGCCCCCTGTGCCAGCCCCACCCCACCCCCGCGTATTCATGATGAGACGGAAGTGGCTGGAGTCGAGAGCTCCATCCTTTGCACCACAGAAACCGAGTTCCGTGGCCAGCTTCTGCAGGCAGAGGCAGGAGGATGGAACCCAGGGTCACCCAGAGTGAGTGTGAAGCCAGCCTGGGCTACATGAGACCGCGCGCACGTGTGTGTGTGTGTGTGTGTGTGTGTGTGTGTGTGTTTGTGTGTGTCTAAAGACTGGATTGGAAATGAACTCTGTCTAATACAGGAAGAAAAATTAACGTCCAGACTGGGTCGGTGAAAGTTGGAGGCTGGATAAGACTGGGTGGGGAGGCAGGACGGGGCGGGGGTGGGAGTGGAGGGGAGCTGGACCTGAGGGATTCTAGGCTTGATCTAGGGTGTAAGGAGTGGACCCTCTCCTTGGCCACCCCCACAGTCCCTCACTGGGGATTCCAGGCAGGGACTCCTCTCTGACCACGTCCCCTTTTATTGTTTATTTTGAGACAAGGCGTCCCTAAACGGCCCAGTCTGGCCTTGAACTTCCGTTTTCTCCTCAGCCTCCTAGAGCACCATGTCTCACTCCTATCTTCCTATCAACATCCAGGAATCCGGCTCACTTTTCCCTCCCTGGTTTCTCCTCCTGCCTGCCAAAAAATAAGTTAAGAAATAAGTGGAAAACAAACACAAAACACAACCAAACCGCGAGGCCGGATGGGCAGGAGGCAGACGCAAGACGTCTGTTCGCTCCCAGCACATGGTGTTCAGAAAGGAGCTGTGTTTACAGAGCCCAGATCAGAAGCCAAACAAACCAGGCTGACGTGTGCCGCGGCTGAGCATAGAGCCTGGCTGTAGCCCCCCTGCACCTGCGCAGCCTAACACACACCACTGTATACAAAAATCGTTTCAGCCATGATTGCACACCACTGTGTACACAGGGGTGGGTCCCAGTGATGACTGCACACCAATTCTGAAAACAAGGTCTCCACAATGATGTCACACCACTATATATACAAGGGTCTTGAACACAATTGCATGCCAGCTGTATACACCAGGACCTTGTTGATGAATGCATGTCCCTGGGGCATGTACACAGGAAGGAGCCCAGGATTGGGGAGGTGGGTGTGTGAATTTCAAGTTGCTGGGTCACGTGATTGATTATGCTTGGTTTGGCTTTTTTTTTTTAATTTTTTTCAGAAATTGCCAAACTGCTTTCTATGGCAGCTGTGCCGTCTCCTCTCCCCACCCGTGCAACCCTAGTTGATTTTTTCAATTTAGTTGTGCAACTGTTTGCACTGTTCTTTTGGCTTCGCCTGGCCTGTGTTTATTCAGTGAGTCTTGGCCTAGGGGCTCCCATATGGAGGTGACTGTGACATTTGGGCAGCCCCTGGTATGGAATGGGTGTAGCCCCCACCCCCACCCCCTCCCCCATAGAGAATGCTATAGCACAATGTCCCTAGCACCCAGGGGATCTCAGCTTGGCTTAGTCTCCACAGAGAAGGTGATGGTCACAGCAGGGGCTGCCCTTGGCCTTGAGCAAGTCCCTGAAGGACTGCTCCTCTGTGCTTCCCCTGGCAGCTGTGATGGGGACCCTCAGTGGTCCCCTGACCCCTAGCAGGCTCTTCTGTCACAGTGGACACTAGAGAGGGCTGAGAGCCATGGACAGAGGTTGACACCCTCTGCCCAGCCATAGGAATGCATGCATGTTGGGATTCCCTGGTGAGCCCTCCCTAGATTGAATGGGTCAAGCCTGTAGCTTCTCAGGGTCATGGTGTGGGGCTGGCCACGTGAAGACAGTGTGTGACCTCACAACGGGACTTGGGGGTGTATTTCCGAGGGAAACCAGTGACCCAGATGAAAAACAGCATCTTGTGACTCTCTGTCAGCCGTGGCCCCTTTGTTCACAGAGTAAATGGGTCCCTGTGTGGCTATATTTAGAAAAGGGCCAAAGAATAGCTATGAGTAAAATGTCCACGAGAGGCAAAAACAGATAGTCCAGGCGGGCCCTGCTCCCAGTGCAGAGCCCCAAAATGAGCTGACTTGTGCTGACAGTGACGGGGCTGTCACCTTAGTGACAGGAACTGGAGAGAAAGGAGCACTGTTTACCCATCTGGCACTCTGGGGGCAGTGGGTGGTGGCCTTTGGTCCTCTCTGGCTGTGTGTGTGTGTGTGTGTGTGTGTGTGTGTGTGTGGAGGGTAGCCATGATCATGTGAGAGTTTGTAACCTTGGGTATGGGGGTTGGGCCAGAGCACGCAGCCCCGTGGCTCCTGTCACCCACTCTCAGCTTCCCTGTCCTGAGGAAATGCTGTCACCCTGGATCCATGCCAGGGCACAGGGCAGCCTGGGTCTCGTGAGCTGAAGGAAGGGAGGGTTGGTTGGAGAGAGGAGAGGGCTGTGTGGGGACTCAATGACTCTATAAGTGCCACTAAAACCTTTCTGTCTCTCTGCAGCCTCTGGGATATTACTTTTCCACAATCACAAGAAATCCCTCCAAGAAATTCTGACAAAGTACTTGACTCAGTATTGCTGGGCATCGGAGCATGGCCCAGTTTCCCTGGGTACCAGCCCCAGGTGGGAAAGATCAGGCAGACTCCACAGGGGCTCCCACCTATCCCAGTATCCACAGGTCTCACATCCCTTGGCCTGTGGCCCCTTCCTATCTTGTCAGAGCCATCAGCCTGAAACTTCCTGGTCTTTCTGCCTCTGATCCCTTGTCTCGCTCTGCGGAGAACCACGTGGAGACATTATGCCGTGGATGATGTGATGGCCCCAGCTCAGTTTGAATCTATCTGTTATGGGAAGGGGCATGCCTCAGATTTTACATGTAGATGTTTACAGAGCTCCCCCTCCAACACATTCTAGAAGCTGGTATTCAGAGCTGGCACCGGACAATGGCAGGGACAAACACCCCCCAACTCCAGAAAGTTCATTGATAATTCTGCTTCACTGAGCTGATTCTGTCCCCAGATCCATTGTCCATCCCAGGACGGGGGCTCTCACGGCCAGGTGCCTGGGATGGAGCTCAGCTGGTGCCACTCAGGGCACACAAATGGCCTTGATTTGTCTGTATGGGAGGTGACAGCCAACCAGAGAATGGAACACCTTGCCTAAGTACTGGCCTCTGGTGGCTGCTCCTATTCTGTGGGAACATGGAAGTCCCCACAGTGCCCTCCAGGGCTGGGATCTGTTCCTTCGGGGGAGGAACTGTAAGAGTCTCATGAACACCCTGGGCTGTGTGGCTCAGTGAGGCTTGCCTAGCATGAGTGAGGCCATAGGTTCTCTCTCTAATAATAAACACAAAACAAGTAAAGGACTGGAGAAATGCTAGGGGGTAAAATGCTTGCTGTGTGACCAGGCAGTCACAGGTTCAAACCCACATAAACATCTGGGTTGTACAGCGCAGACCTGGGATCTGTGCTCAGGGGCTGAGACAGGAGGATGCCTTGAGTAGTCTCCTGAGTCACCCCACCTCAAAACATGGGTCTCCAGTTTGTGAGCCCACCCATCCTATCATGCACATAGAGACGGCCCTGCGTCTGTGACCACTGGCTGCTCTCACATGGGACCTGACCACAGTTCTCACAGCCACACGGAGTTCACAGCCCTCTGTGACTCCAGCTTTGAAGAACCCGGTGCATTCTTGCTGGCCTTAGCCACTCAGGAACTGCACTTAGGTTTACAGAATAACATGAAGGCAAAACACACATAGTATAATTTTATGAGACTGACATGCTTCCTACTGCACTAAAGAGGCTCCTTTATAAAATAATTTTATTAAAAAAAAAATAAGTGGTACATCTGTATCCTAGCAAGATAGACAGTTGGCCTAAAAGACCAAATTTCAATTTTTTTTTTTTTTTTTTTTTTTGGTTTGGTTTTTCGGTTTTTCGAGGCAGGGTTTTTTGTATAGCCCTGGCTGTCCTGGAACTCACTCTGTAGACCAGGCTGGCCTCGAACTCAGAAATCCACCTGCCTCTGCCTCCCAAGAGCTGGGATTAAAGGCGTGCATCACCACTGCCCGGCCAAAATATCAATTATTAAAAAAAGATAAACTACGGAATCAGACATGACTCAGATAAAAGTTTTAAAAAGGAGAGAGAGACTTATTTATTTTACTTTTTGTGTATTTGGGTGTTTCCTACATGTCTGTCTGCACCCTGGAACTGGAGTGACTGTTGTGAGCCCCTGCCACGGGAGTGCTGGGTCCTCTGCAGGAACAGCCAGGGCTGTAACTGCTGAACCAGGCTTCTAGCCTTTGCTGCTTTGGCCACATCCTTACACAGTAGAGAGGACAGGACCTACCCGCACAGGGCAGAGCTGACCCGCAGGGACCTGGATTTGAACTCCTAGCTCTGCGCCTATTCTGAGATGACAAGAGGCTCCTCATGGGTCATGACGGAAGGAGAAGCCATGGCTTCTGTCTCCAGCACTGCAAACCAAACAACTCACTAGCGGGCTCCATTTTTCTTTTTCTTTTCCTATCTGTTTGTTTGCTTTGGTTTTTAGGGATAGGGTTTCTCGGTGTACACTTGGCTGGCCTGGAACTTAAGCCTTCCGAGTGCTGGGACTAATGGCGTGCACTGCCACCACCCCACTCTAATGCCACTCAGGCCTCAGAGGCTGAGGCAGGAGAGTCATGAGTTGTGGTCCAGCCTGGGCTGTGTAAAATGTTGTCATAAACAAAGAAGACAAACCAAAGGAATGAACGAGCAAAGATAAAGAGTGATGCCTCCCTTCGCAGATGGGCACACTTACATTCTCAGTTTTGTCTTCCAACTTGTATTATTCCACGACAGTCCCTGGATCCTCCCAGCCAAGGTCAGAGTGCGCAGAGGCACGTGCACCGGCTGAAGGAAAACAAAATTCCAGGGCCCCGAGTCTGCACGGAACATTTGGGAGGGTTGCCGGCTGCCGGCTGCTTTGATGTAAGCCACTGGTGGAAGGGCGGAGAACTAGAAGTTAGGTTAAAGCTTGTGACCTGGGACCCACAGCTGACAGGTGACTGGGACTAGAGCAGGCTGGGTGGAGAGCCAGGGAAGTGGGACCCTTTAGGGGAGTGCTGACTGTGGGCTACCTGTCTGGCAAGCTGTGGTATATGTACACACCACACACACATATACAAACACCACATGAACACACTCAGGAACATGAGCACACACACACACATATACACACCACATGGACACATACCACACCACACACATGAACATGCACAGATATGCACAAACACATGAACATGTATGCATACCACACACATGACACATATGCACACATGAACATGCACACACTCATGCACAAACATACACACACACATGAATATTTATACACATACATGAATGTTTATGCACACATGAAGACGTACGTACTTGTGTACATACATGACAATACACGTACACACACTTGAACATACACACAACACAAACATGAACATGACACACACATGCACAAACACATGAACACACACACACACACACGGTCTTACTCACTGTCCCGGCTAGCTGTGTTTTGTGTACACACTCATGTAGAGACCAAAGGAAAACCCAAGTCACTCCTCGGCTGCTGGACATCTTGTTTATTGAGACAGTGGGCTAGGCTGAGCAGCTGGCAAGCTCTAGGGTCCTGTTGCCCCATCTCCCAGGCTCTGAGGTTACATAGAGTATTTGCAAGCACTTTACCAACTTAGATATCTCCCAGCCCCCAGGATGGCCTTAAACTTGGGCTCAAGGGCTGCCTGCCCCTCGTGCTATGCAGGACACTGGGTGGAGCTGGGCTGGAGAGGGGAGAGCAGGGGAATAGGGGTCCTGTCCTTCAGTTCGGGCCTTAGTTGGCAGATTCCCTGACCCAAGCTGAGGTCCCTGGTGATATTAGGCAGTTAGAAGACGGTCATCACTCCTGGGGGAATCCCCATCTTTGAGGCTGCTTCTGCAGTGGGCTGTCCCTGGTGAGGCCAACCCAGGCTGGACTTCCTGTCCAGGCTGGGCTGGTGGCTCACGAGGCAGGAGGCTGCTGCCCTCTGGCTGGGGCAGTCCCTGTGATTCCTGCCACCCACCTCAGCCCCTCTTCCTTCACAAACAGTAGCTGTTCTCACAAAACCAACAGGGGTTTTTCCACCCACACAATGTGTGGCTGCTTAGCCTGAGTCCAACCTTCTCTACTGGAGAAGGAGGCTGAAGGAAGCCTGAGGCCTGGACCCTCTGCTGTGGGCATCCCGGGCACTGAGCAGGACTCCTGGACTCCACCTTCTCCATGGCCACATGTTTATACAGACATCACTCAGGTACGCCAAGTCACACAGAGTCAAGGCTGAGAGGGCTGAGGGTTGAGCCTCTGGGTCATCTATACCTCATCTTAGAGATGCCTAGATGCTTGAAAGTGATTTCCCATCCCACACCCCCCAAATGTCTGCTTCTCATTTTATTTTTGAGACAGTTTCTCTGTGTATTTCTGACTTGTCCTGAAACTCATTCTGTATACCAGGCTGGCCTTGAACTCACGGAGACTCGCCTGTCTCTGCCTTCAGAGCACTGGGACTAAAGGTGTCTGCCACCACAACCCCACCATCCATTCACACACCTTTTTATTTTGAAGTGCAAATTCAGAGAAGCTATTCCTGTGATGGATAATGTCACACATTTAAAGCACACACACCTGTGTCCTAGTCACCCTCAGTAAGGTGTGGTTCAGTGGGTAAGATCACGTGCTTTGCAAGCACAAAGACACAAGTTCGAGTCCCCAGGGGTGGCTGTGTGGAGCTGTAAAATCAGAGCTGTTTGAGGTAGAAATGAGAGCCTCACAGGCAAGCAGCCCAACTCCAGGTCCCACGACTCACACATGTCTGCCCCTCCTTGAAGTTCTGAGTACCTTCTCCCAGCATGCACCAGGGATCCCTGGTTGCTGTGATCCCTGTTACAGTAGCGCCTCTTCATTATAACCATCACTAAGAGACACAAAGTTTGCTACAATTGTAACAAAATTACCACATCAATTCTACCAAGGAGCATTCAGCACAGAAGGTCCTGCCTACCATTCCCTCACTCAGGAAGCTGAGGCAGTAGGATGGCCACAAACTTGAAACCAGCCTGGGCTGCAGAATAAAGCTATCCTACTGGAGAAAAGCAGGCAAGCAAGAGAGAGAAAGGGAGAGTCACCCGCTGTGAGGGCCACAGATACCAAGGGGAACCACAAAGCAGTTGAGCTAGTTGGCCTCGGCAGCTTCCACCAGCACCTTCAAGGCCACTGAGCCTGCTTGCGGTCTGAGACATGGTCTGCTGTGGGGCCCTCCTACCATGACCAGAGTGCAGCCATGGAAAATGGGCACCATGATGCCAGGCTCCTCGCTCCTCTTTAAATAGTGGACAGGGCGATCCATAATCTTCAGATATCCTCCTTTGGCCTTTTGACAACCATGACTCTGCTTTGGATACAGGGTGGATGGACAGAGGTGCTTGCTTGCGTGACTGAGTGAAAGGTGACAGTGCCGACTCTCCCTAAGCTAAGACGGGGGGAGACCTGCTCTGACCCTAAGCAGCCTGGGTAAACTCTGGGAACTTGATGTGCGTGCAGGCATGTGGCAGTCACAGCACAGGGAGAGCTCCCGGCTTGCAGTGAGAGGAAGCAGGGACTCAGGTCAGACCCACGGGCCCAGTCTCCTCTTGGGGGACAGCTCCCTGGGTGACATTTCCAGGTTGCCTAGGCCTGCTCCCCTCTCAGTCTCCACCTCAAAGTCTCCAAGAGCCCAGACTTTGATGTCACCCAGTAGCCTCCTGGAAGGATCTGAAAACAAAGAGTTCCCACTTCTCTTTTTTCTGTCCCTCAGAAGCAACCAAGAAAGCCAGCCCAGCTCTCAGCAGCTCAGCAAGGGCAAGGGAAACCCCCAAGCCTTCTCCTGTGTCTTCTCAGGAGGAGGCCAGATGTGAGAGAAACCCCAGAGAACCTGAGGGGTTTTAGATCTGGGCATCTGAGGCTCCTGGGACCCAGAGCAGCTGGGCTGCCACCTTTCATGGATAGAATCTCATGTAGCCCAGGCTGGCCTGGAACTCTGAGTAGCTGAGGATCTGCTCCCACCTCAGGAATGCTGGGATGCTAGGTGTCACTCCCAGGCTTGGCTTCTGGGTACCAGAGGTGAAGTCCAGGACCTCGTGCACTCTGGCCAAGTGTCCTGCCCACTGAGTTCCACAAGTGGAGCCATTTTATACAAGGCAAGTTAATTTCTGCAGAATTCGCCTGCCTTCTCAGTTCAGTGCGGTAGCATCCTGCCAGAGCTTAACAAAGTTTGACTAATTCCAGAACATTCCATCGCAATTGAACAGACCCTATGTCCATAAGCTGTTCCAACTAAGCCAGGTGTGATAGCATATACCTGTCATCCCAGCACTGAGAAGGCTGAAGCAGGGGGATTACTGTGAGTGGGAGGCTAGCCTGTACTATAGAGTAAGTTCAAAGCTAGCTCAGACAGCTTCAACCCAGAAACGAATAATGAAATAAGCATAAGTAAACAGGCTTGACTCTCAAGCGGCCAGGTTGGCCAGAGCCATCGGGTTTCCGATGTGACTGAACATACTCTGGCAAAACCTTCAAAGCTCTACGTCCTCTGGGGCCGGCAAGATGGCTGAGTGGTGAGAGAGGCTTGTGGCCAACCCTATGTGATGACCTGAATCCTATTCCCAGGCCTAAGTGGTGAAAAGAGAGAACTACAGTCTGTCCTTTGACCTCCAGATGCGCGCCCTGGCTCATGCCCACACACAAAAGAGATAAATGAGCCGGGCAGTGGTGGCGCATGCTTTTAATCCCTGCTCTGGGAGGGTTCAAGCTGGAATGGAAGGAAGGGGTGACATGTGGGGAGGGGAAGTCTCATAGGGGCTCACCAGCCGGATCCTGGATCAGCTGCGAATCTGGGTAGAAGCTGTGACCTGAGGGGAGTGATCTGAAGGTGACATCTGCCTACAGGGTGAGCCGCAATGTGGCACAGTCTGGAAAGGACTAGAAAGTTCCAGAGATCTAGCAGATGTAGCCCACAGCTTGGGCTCCCGCAGCATCAGCGCCAGTGTGTGCCTGTTTCCCAGGAGCCTGCCCGACACAGGCTGCACAGATGTCGGCTGGAGACAGCCAGGCCTCTGCTTCTCAGCGGCCCGAGCTCTCTGAGGGTGTGTGCTGCCCTTTGCTGGGGTTACCGATTGCTTGGCAGAGCCCCACAAGTGGGAAGCCATGAGTTCTTCCCCAGTGATGAGGATGGGAGCTCAATGTGTGGGCTCTCACTCGATCATCCAGGATCGCTTCAAATTCATGGCGATTCTCCTGCACCAGCCTCCTGAGTACTGGAATGACAGGCATGTATTGCAATTCTCAGTTCAGAAAACTTAGCTTTGTGTTTTGAGTCAGGGTCTCATGTAGCCCAGGCTGGCCTAGAACTCACTACGTAGCCGAGGATGACCTTGAACTCCTGATCCTCCTGCCTCTGAATTCTCAGTGCAAGGGTGACAGGTATGAACCTATGTCTCAGAGCATGTGTCCTTAAGGGTCATCTACGTTGGAGCAAGCAGCAGAATGCCCTTCTCTTTTTTATGGCTGAGTAATATTCCACTGTGTGGACATACCACCATATGAGTGGATGTTGTTTCCACTTCTCAGCTGTGAAGACATATGTGCAAACACCGCTCGCGCCCTGGCTTCCCATTCTTCTGAGGATACAGTAGGATGGAGTGGGGGTGGGGTCATAAGGAACCCTGCACTCACTCACTTTAACTACCAGCTTCCCTGTGTGAAGCTGGGCTGTTTTCTCAACTTCCAGAAAACCTCACTGCTTTCCCCAGCCCTGCATCCTCCTCTGCTGAAGGAGCTCAGGATCTGGGAGCCCTTGGAGTGGGCTGGGGCAGGGGTGCCCTGCTGCCTATGCACAAATGGCTCCAGCTTGCTGAAGTCGGACAAAGGTCACCGCGAGCCTTCAGGCAGGAAAGAGAAGCAGTCGGGAACTTTGATTTATTTTCATTTGGCCTCGCTCCGGGATGCATCTGGGAAACAGAACTGCCCAGGAGAGGCAGAGCCAGCCAGAGACCTGTGCGTGCACAGCCACTCGCAGCCACCGAGCAGCTACCCACGTCTGTGTGTCACACATACGTGCTCTTGCAGCCCTAGGCAGACAGAGTCCCAGCCCTCAGGCTCCCGTGACGTGCTGCAGGGCTAGCCAGCGACAGTCAGCCAGGTCACCTCCTGACGCACATGGGACACCATAGGCAAAGCCCCAGGGCTGCCACTGTCTCCACACAACTGCACAGCATGGGTGAAATCCACACATTCTGAAGTCACCAGGACTGCCCTAATTGTCCCAAAAGCCTGGGTGTCACCTCGCAGGTGGGAAGCCTCAGGACAGGTCAGCAGGATGGTTTTTTTGTTTTGTTTTGTTTTTACTAACGGCGACATAGATGAACGTCAGACTCTCCTACAGCTAACAAATCTACCCCTGGCCACATACCCCTCGTCCCCCTTTTAAGAGTCTCATTTTTGTAGATCAGGCTGTCCTAGAAATTGCCATGTAGACCAGGCTGGCTTGAGACTAAGAGACCCGCCTGCCTTTGCCTCTGAGTGCTTCACTGCAAACAGCTACCAGCCCTCTTTAATCTTTATTTTGAAACAGGAACTCACTGAGGATCTGGGCTGGCCTTGGACTTACAATCCTTCGACGTCATCCTTCAAAATGCTGGTGTGGCACACGTGTGTCACTCTTGCCTTGGCTGTCTGAGGCAACTAGCAGTTTTCTGTCTGGGCTACAGCCTGAGGTCAATAGGTCCAATCAGGAACCATACACACAAACACACAC